>NC_090373.1:1351730-2027595 GCF_036365525.1 Heterodontus francisci | reverse complement strand
TAGAGAGTTGTCAGGAGAGTGATCTGAGAGTGTCAGGAGAGTGTCAGAGAGTGATAGTGAGTGTCAGAGAGTGTCAGAGTAGTGTCAGAACCACGTTTAGGTCAGAGGTCAGAGGAGTGTCAGAGAGTGTCAGAGAGTGATAGTGAGTGTCAGAGAGTGTCAGAGAGTGTCAGAGAGTGTCAGAGAGTGTCAGAGAGTGATAGAGAGTGTCAGAGAGTGTCAGAGAGTGTCAGGAGGAGTGTCAGAGAGTGATAGAGAGTGATAGAGAGTGTCAGAGAGTGTCAGAGAGTGTCAGAGAGTGATAGAGAGTGATAGAGAGTGTCAGAGAGTGTCAGAGAGTGTCAGAGAGTGTCAAGAGTGATAGAGAGTGATAGAGAGTGTCAGAAGTGTCAAGAGTGTCAGAGAGTGTCAGAGAGTGATAGAGAGTGTCAGAGAGTGGTCAGAGAGTGTCAGAGAGTGTCAGAGAGTGTAGAGAGTGTTAGAGAGTGTCAGAGAGTGTCAGAGAGTGTCAGAGAGTGTCAGAGAGTGTCAGAGAGTGATCAGAGAGTGTCAGAGAGTGTCAGAGAGTGATAGTGAGTGTCAGAGAGTGTCAGAGAGTGTCAGAGAGTGTCAGAGAGTGTCAGAGAGTGATAGAGAGTGTAGAGAGTGTCAGAGAGTGTCAGAGAGTGTCAGAGAGTGTCAGAGAGTGATAGAGAGTGATAGAGAGTGTCAGAGAGTGTCAGAGAGTGTCAGAGAGTGTCAGAGAGTGATAGAGAGTGATAGAGAGTGTAGAGAGTGTCAGAGAGTGTCAGAGAGTGTCAGAGAGTGATAGAGAGTGTAAGAGTGTCAGAGAGTGTCAGAGAGTGTCAGAGAGTGTCAGAGAGTGATAGAGAGTGATCAGAGAGTGTCAGAGAGTGTCAGAGAGTGTCAGAGAGTGATAGAGAGTGATAGAGAGTGTCAGAGAGTGTCAGAGAGTGTCAGAGAGTGATAGAGAGTGATAGAGAGTGTCAGAGAGTGTCAGAGAGTGTCAGAGAGTGTCAGAGAGTGATAGAGAGTGATAGGAGTGTCAGAGAGTGTCAGAGAGTGTAGAGAGTGTCAGAGAGTGTAGAGAGTGTCAGAGAGTGATAGAGAGTGTCAGAGAGTGTAGAGAGTGTCAGAGAGTGTCAGAGAGTGTCAGAGAGTGTCAGAGAGTGATCAGAGAGTGATAGAGAGTGTCAGAGAGTGATAGAGAGTGTCAGAGAGTGTCAGAGAGTGTCAGAGAGTGATAGGAGTGTCAGAGAGTGTCAGAGAGTGTCAGAGAGTGTCAGAGAGTGTCAGAGAGTGATAGAGAGTGATAGAGAGTGATAGTGAGTGTCAGAGAGTGTCAGAGAGTGTCAGAGAGTGTCAGAGAGTGTAAGAGAGTGTCAGAGAGTGTCAGAGAGTGTCAGAGAGTGTCAGAGAGTGTCAGAGAGTGATAGAGAGTGATAGAGAGTGATAGTGAGTGTCTGAGAGTGTCTGAGAGTGTCAGAGAGTGTCAGAGAGTGTCAGAGAGTGATAGAGAGTGATAGGTGAGTGTCTGAGAGTGTCAGAGAGTGATAGAGAGTGTCAGAGAGTGTCAGGAGAGTGTCAGAGAGTGTCAGAGAGTGATAGAGAGTGATAGAGAGTGTCAGAGAGTGATAGAGAGTTGTCAGAGAGTGTCAGAGAGTGTCAGAGAGTGTCAGAGAGTGTCAGAGAGTGTCAGAGAGTGATAGAGAGTGATAGTGAGTGTCTGAGAGTGTCTGAGGAGTGTCAGAGAGTGTCAGAGAGTGATAGAGAGTGATAGTGAGTGATGTGAGTGTCAGAGAGTGATAGAGAGTGATAGTGAGTGTCAGAGAGTGTCAGAGAGTGTCAGAGAGTGTCAGAGAGTGTCAGAGAGTGATAGAGAGTGATAGTGAGTGATAGTGTCAGTGTCAGAGAGTGTCAGAGAGTGTCAGAGAGTGTCAGAGAGAGTGTCAGAGAGTGATAGAGAGTGATAGAGAGTGAAGGAGTGTCAGAGAGTGTCAGAGAGTGTCAGAGAGTGTCAGAGAGTGTCAGAGAGTGATAGAGAGTGATAGTGAGTGATAGTGAGTGTCAGAGAGTGTCAGAGAGTGTCAGAGAGTGTCAGAGAGTGTCAGAGAGTGATAGAGAGTGATAGTGAGTGTCAGAGAGTGTCAGAGAGTGTCAGAGAGTGTCAGAGAGTGTCAGAGAGTGTCAGAGAGTGTCAGAGAGTGAAGGAGTGTCAGAGAGTGTCAGAGAGTGTCAGAGAGTGATAGAGAGTGATAGTGTGTCAGAGAGTGTCAGAGAGTGTCAGAGAGTGTCAGAGAGTGATAGAGAGTGATAGTGAGTGTCAGAGAGTGTCAGAGAGTGTCAGAGAGTGTCAGAGAGTGTCAGAGAGTGATAGAGAGTGATAGAGGAGTGATAGTGAGTGTCAGAGTGTCAGAGAGTGTCAGAGAGTGTCAGAGAGTGTCAGAGAGTGATAGAGAGTGATAGTGAGTGTCAGAGAGTGTCAGAGGAGTGTCAGAGAGTGTCAGAGAGTGTCAGAGAGTGTCAGAGAGTGATCAGAGAGTGATAGTGAGTGTCAGAGAGTGTCAGAGAGTGTCAGAGAGTGATAGAGAGTGATAGTGAGTGTCAGAGAGTGTCAGAGAGTGTCAGAGAGTGTCAGAGAGTGATAGAGAGTGATAGTGAGTGTCAGAGAGTGTCAGAGAGTGTCAGAGAGTGTCAGAGAGTGTCAGAGAGTGTCAGAGAGTGATAGAGAGTGATAGTGAGTGATAGTGAGTGTCAGAGAGTGTCAGAGAGTGTCAGAGAGTGTCAGAGAGTGATAGAGAGTGATAGTGAGTGTCAGAGAGTGTCAGAGAGTGTCAGAGAGTGTCAGAGAGTGTCAGAGAGTGTCAGAGAGTGTCAGAGAGTGTCAGAGAGTGATAGAGAGTGTCAGAGAGTGTCAGAGAGTGTCAGAGAGTGTCAGAGAGTGTCAGAGAGTGTCAGAGTGTCAGGAGAGTGATAGTGAGTGTCAGAGAGTGTCAGAGAGTGTCAGAGAGTGTCAGAGAGTGTCAGAGAGTGTCAGAGAGTGTCAGAGAGTGTCAGAGAGTGATAGTGAGTGTCTGAGAGTGTCAGAGAGTGATAGAGAGTGATAGAGAGTGATAGTGAGTGTCTGAGAGTGTCAGAGAGTGTCAGAGAGTGTCAGAGAGTGATAGAGAGTGATAGAGAGTGTAGTGAGTGTCTGAGAGTGTCAGAGAGGTGTCAGAGAGTGATAGAGAGTGATAGAGAGTGATAGAGAGTGATAGTGAGTGTCAGAGAGTGTCAGAGAGTGTCAGAGAGTGTCAGAGAGTGTCAGAGAGTGATAGTGAGTGATAGTGAGTGTCAGAGAGTGTCAGAGAGTGTCAGAGAGTGTCAGAGAGTGATAGAGAGTGATAGGAGTGTCAGAGAGTGTCAGAGAGTGTCAGAGAGTGTCAGAGAGTGTCAGAGAGTGTCAGAGAGTGTCAGAGAGTGATAGTGAGTGTCAGAGAGTGTCAGAGAGTGTCAGAGAGTGATAGAGAGTGATAGAGAGTGATAGTGAGTGTCAGAGAGTGTCAGAGAGTGTCAGAGAGTGTCAGAGAGTGATAGAGAGTGATAGAGAGTGATAGTGAGTGATAGTGAGTGTCAGAGAGTGTCAGAGAGTGTCAGAGAGTGTCAGAGAGTGTCAGAGAGTGATAGAGAGTGATAGTGAGTGTCAGAGGTGTCAGAGAGTGTCAGAGAGTGTCAGAGAGTGTCAGAGAGTGTCAGAGAGTGATAGAGAGTGATAGTGAGTGTCAGAGAGTGTCAGAGAGTGTCAGAGAGTGTCAGAGAGTGTCAGAGAGTGTCAGAGAGTGTCAGAGAGTGTCAGAGAGTGTCAGAGAGTGTCAGAGAGTGATAGTGAGTGTCTGAGAGTGTCAGAGAGTGATAGAGAGTGATAGAGAGTGATAGTGAGTGTCTGAGAGTGATAGTGAGTGTCTGAGAGTGTCAGAGAGTGTCAGAGAGTGTCAGAGAGTGATAGAGAGTGATAGTGAGTGTCTGAGAGTGTCAGAGAGTGTCAGAGAGTGTCAGAGAGTGTCAGAGAGTGATAGAGAGTGATAGTGAGTGTCAGAGAGTGTCAGAGAGTGTCAGAGAGTGATAGAGAGTGTCAGAGAGTGTCAGAGAGTGTCAGAGAGTGATAGTGAGTGTCTGAGAGTGTCTGAGAGTGTCAGAGAGTGTCAGAGAGTGTCAGAGAGTGTCAGAGAGTGTCAGAGAGTGATAGAGAGTGATAGAGAGTGATAGAGAGTGATAGTGAGTGTCTGAGAGTGTCAGAGAGTGTCAGAGAGTGTCAGAGAGTGATAGAGAGTGTCAGAGAGTGTCAGAGAGTGATAGAGAGTGATAGTGAGTGTCTGAGAGTGTCTGAGAGTGTCAGAGAGTGATAGAGAGTTATAGAGAGTGATAGAGAGTGATAGTGAGTGTCTGAGAGTGTCTGAGAGTGTCAGAGAGTGTCAGAGAGTGATAGAGAGTGATAGAGAGTGATAGAGAGTGATAGTGAGTGTCTGAGAGTGTCTGAGAGTGTCAGAGAGTGTCAGAGAGTGTCAGAGAGTGATAGAGAGTGATAGTGAGTGTCTGAGAGTGTCTGAGAGTGTCAGAGAGTGTCAGAGAGTGATAGAGAGTGATAGTGAGTGTCAGAGAGTGTCAGAGAGTGTCAGAGAGTGATAGAGAGTGATAGAGAGTGTCAGAGAGTGTCAGAGAGTGATAGTGAGTGTCTGAGAGTGTCAGAGAGTGTCAGAGAGTGTCAGAGAGTGTCAGAGAGTGTCAGAGAGTGTCAGAGAGTGATAGTGAGTGTCTGAGAGTGTCTGAGAGTGTCAGAGAGTGTCAGAGAGTGTCAGAGAGTGTCAGAGAGTGTCAGAGAGTGATAGAGTGATAGTGAGTGTCTGAGAGTGGTCTGAGAGTGTCTGAGAGTGTCTGAGAGTGTCCTGAGAGTGTCTGAGAGTGATAGTGAGTGTCAGAGAGTGTCAGAGAGTGATAGAGAGTGTCAGAGAGTGTCAGAGAGTGATAGAGAGTGATAGAGAGTGATAGAGAGTGATAGTGAGTGTCTGAGAGTGTCTGAGAGTGTCTGAGAGTGTCAGAGAGTGTCAGAGAGTGTCAGAGAGTGTCAGAGAGTGTCAGAGAGTGATAGAGAGTGATAGTGAGTGTCTGAGAGTGTCTGAGAGTGTCTGAGAGTGTCTGAGAGTGTCTGAGAGTGTCAGAGAGTGTCAGAGAGTGATAGAGAGTGATAGTGAGTGTCTGAGAGTGTCCTGAGAGTGTCTGAGAGTGTCTGAGAGTGTCTGAGAGTGTCAGAGAGTGTCAGAGAGTGTCAGAGAGTGTCAGAGAGTGTCAGAGAGTGTCAGAGAGTGTCAGAGAGTGATAGTGAGTGTCTGAGAGTGTCTGAGAGTGTCTGAGAGTGTCTGAGAGTGTCAGAGAGTGTCAGAGAGTGATAGAGAGTGATAGAGAGTGATAGTGAGTGTCTGAGAGTGTCTGAGAGTGTCTGAGAGTGTCTGAGAGTGTCTGAGAGTGTCTGAGAGTGTCTGAGAGTGTCTGAGAGTGTCAGAGAGTGTCAGAGAGTGATAGAGAGTGATAGAGAGTGATAGTGAGTGTCTGAGAGTGTCTGAGAGTGTCTGAGAGTGTCTGAGAGTGTCAGAGAGTGTCAGAGAGTGTCAGAGAGTGTCAGAGAGTGTCAGAGAGTGTCAGAGAGTGATAGTGAGTGTCTGAGAGTGTCTGAGAGTGTCTGAGAGTGTCTGAGAGTGTCAGAGAGTGTCAGAGAGTGATAGAGAGTGATAGAGAGTGATAGTGAGTGTCTGAGAGTGTCTGAGAGTGTCTGAGAGTGTCAGAGAGTGTCAGAGAGTGTCAGAGAGTGTCAGAGAGTGTCAGAGAGTGTCAGAGAGTGTCAGAGAGTGATAGTGAGTGTCTGAGAGTGTCTGAGAGTGTCTGAGAGTGTCTGAGAGTGTCAGAGAGTGTCAGAGAGTGTCAGAGAGTGTCAGAGAGTGATAGAGAGTGATAGTGAGTGTCTGAGAGTGTCAGAGAGTGTCAGAGAGTGTCAGAGAGTGTCAGAGAGTGATAGAGAGTGATAGAGAGTGATAGAGAGTGATAGAGAGTGATAGTGAGTGATAGTGAGTGTCTGAGAGTGTCTGAGAGTGTCAGAGAGTGTCAGAGAGTGTCAGAGAGTGTCAGAGAGTGTCAGAGAGTGTCAGAGAGTGATAGAGAGTGATAGAGAGTGATAGTGAGTGTCTGAGAGTGTCTGAGAGTGTCAGAGAGTGTCAGAGAGTGATAGAGAGTGATAGTGAGTGTCAGAGAGTGTCAGAGAGTGTCAGAGAGTGTCAGAGAGTGATAGAGAGTGATAGTGAGTGTCTGAGAGTGTCTGAGAGTGTCAGAGAGTGTCAGAGAGTGTCAGAGAGTGATAGAGAGTGATAGAGAGTGATAGAGAGTGATAGAGAGTGATAGTGAGTGATAGTGAGTGTCTGAGAGTGTCTGAGAGTGTCTGAGAGTGTCTGAGAGTGTCAGAGAGTGTCAGAGAGTGTCAGAGAGTGTCAGAGAGTGTCAGAGAGTGTCAGAGAGTGTCAGAGAGTGTCAGAGAGTGATAGAGAGTGATAGTGAGTGATAGTGAGTGTCTGAGAGTGTCTGAGAGTGTCAGAGAGTGTCAGAGAGTGTCAGAGAGTGTCAGAGAGTGTCAGAGAGTGTCAGAGAGTGTCAGAGAGTGATAGAGAGTGTCTGAGAGTGTCTGAGAGTGTCAGAGAGTGTCAGAGAGTGTCAGAGAGTGTCAGAGAGTGTCAGAGAGTGTCAGAGAGTGTCAGAGAGTGATAGAGAGTGATAGAGAGTGATAGAGAGTGATAGAGAGTGATAGTGAGTGTCTGAGAGTGTCTGAGAGTGTCAGAGAGTGTCAGAGAGTGTCAGAGAGTGTCAGAGAGTGTCAGAGAGTGATAGAGAGTGTCAGAGAGTGTCAGAGAGTGTCAGAGAGTGTCAGAGAGTGTCAGAGAGTGTCAGAGAGTGTCAGAGAGTGTCAGAGAGTGTCAGAGAGTGATAGAGAGTGATAGAGAGTGATAGAGAGTGATAGTGAGTGTCTGAGAGTGTCTGAGAGTGTCAGAGAGTGTCAGAGAGTGTCAGAGAGTGTCAGAGAGTGTCAGAGAGTGATAGAGAGTGATAGAGAGTGATAGAGAGTGATAGTGAGTGTCTGAGAGTGTCAGAGAGTGTCAGAGAGTGTCAGAGAGTGTCAGAGAGTGATAGAGAGTGATAGAGAGTGATAGAGAGTGATAGTGAGTGTCAGAGAGTGTCAGAGAGTGTCAGAGAGTGTCAGAGAGTGTCAGAGAGTGTCAGAGAGTGTCAGAGAGTGTCAGAGAGTGATAGAGAGTGATAGAGAGTGATAGAGAGTGATAGTGAGTGTCTGAGAGTGTCTGAGAGTGTCAGAGAGTGTCAGAGAGTGTCAGAGAGTGTCAGAGAGTGTCAGAGAGTGATAGAGAGTGATAGAGAGTGATAGAGAGTGATAGTGAGTGTCTGAGAGTGTCAGAGAGTGTCAGAGAGTGTCAGAGAGTGTCAGAGAGTGATAGAGAGTGATAGAGAGTGATAGAGAGTGATAGTGAGTGTCAGAGAGTGTCAGAGAGTGTCAGAGAGTGTCAGAGAGTGTCAGAGAGTGTCAGAGAGTGTCAGAGAGTGTCAGAGAGTGATAGAGAGTGATAGAGAGTGATAGAGAGTGATAGTGAGTGTCTGAGAGTGTCAGAGAGTGTCAGAGAGTGTCAGAGAGTGTCAGAGAGTGATAGAGAGTGATAGAGAGTGATAGAGAGTGATAGTGAGTGTCTGAGAGTGTCTGAGAGTGTCAGAGAGTGTCAGAGAGTGATAGAGAGTGATAGAGAGTGATTGAGTGTCAGAGAGTGTCAGAGAGTGTCAGAGAGTGTCAGAGAGTGATAGAGAGTGATAGAGAGTGATAGAGAGTGATAGAGAGTGATAGAGAGTGATAGTGAGTGTCTGAGAGTGTCTGAGAGTGTCAGAGAGTGTCAGAGAGTGTCAGAGAGTGATAGAGAGTGATAGAGAGTGATAGGAGTGTCAGAGAGTGTCAGAGAGTGATAGAGAGTGATAGAGAGTGATAGTGAGTGTCAGAGAGTGTCAGAGAGTGTCAGAGAGTGTCAGAGAGTGATAGAGAGTGATAGAGAGTGATAGAGAGTGATAGTGAGTGTCAGAGAGTGTCAGAGAGTGTCAGAGAGTGATAGAGAGTGATAGAGAGTGATAGAGAGTGATAGTGAGTGTCTGAGAGTGTCTGAGAGTGTCAGAGAGTGATAGAGAGTGATAGAGAGTGATAGAGAGTGATAGTGAGTGTCAGAGAGTGTCAGAGAGTGTCAGAGAGTGATAGAGAGTGATAGAGAGTGATAGAGAGTGATAGTGAGTGTCTGAGAGTGTCTGAGAGTGTCAGAGAGTGTCAGAGAGTGTCAGAGAGTGTCAGAGAGTGATAGTGAGTGTCTGAGAGTGTCTGAGAGTGTCAGAGAGTGATAGAGAGTGATAGAGAGTGATAGTGAGTGTCAGAGAGTGTCAGAGAGTGTCAGAGAGTGATAGAGAGTGATAGAGAGTGATAGAGAGTGATAGTGAGTGTCAGAGAGTGTCAGAGAGTGTCAGAGAGTGTCAGAGAGTGATAGAGAGTGATAGAGAGTGATAGAGAGTGATAGTGAGTGTCTGAGAGTGTCTGAGAGTGTCAGAGAGTGTCAGAGAGTGTCAGAGAGTGTCAGAGAGTGATAGTGAGTGTCTGAGAGTGTCTGAGAGTGTCAGAGAGTGATAGAGAGTGATAGAGAGTGATAGTGAGTGTCTGAGAGTGTCAGAGAGTGATAGAGAGTGATAGAGAGTGATAGTGAGTGTCTGAGAGTGTCTGAGAGTGTCAGAGAGTGTCAGAGAGTGATAGAGAGTGATAGAGAGTGATAGTGAGTGTCTGAGAGTGTCAGAGAGTGATAGAGAGTGATAGAGAGTGATAGTGAGTGTCTGAGAGTGTCTGAGAGTGTCAGAGAGTGATAGAGAGTGATAGAGAGTGTCAGAGAGTGTCAGAGAGTGTCAGAGAGTGTCAGAGAGTGTCAGAGAGTGATAGAGAGTGATAGAGAGTGATAGAGAGTGATAGAGAGTGTCTGAGAGTGTCTGAGAGTGATAGAGAGTGATAGAGAGTGTCTGAGAGTGTCAGAGAGTGATAGAGAGTGATAGAGAGTGTCAGAGAGTGTCAGAGAGTGTCAGAGAGTGATAGAGAGTGATAGTGAGTGTCAGAGAGTGTCAGAGAGTGATAGAGAGTGTCAGAGAGTGATAGTGAGTGTCAGAGAGTGTCAGAGAGTGTCAGAGAGTGTCAGAGAGTGTCAGAGAGTGTCAGAGAGTGATAGAGAGTGATAGTGAGTGTCAGAGAGTGTCAGAGAGTGTCAGAGAGTGTCAGAGAGTGATAGAGAGTGATAGTGAGTGTCTGAGAGTGTCTGAGAGTGTCAGAGAGTGTCAGAGAGTGTCAGAGAGTGTCAGAGAGTGTCAGAGAGTGATAGAGAGTGATAGTGAGTGTCTGAGAGTGTCTGAGAGTGTCTGAGAGTGTCTGAGAGTGTCTGAGAGTGTCTGAGAGTGATAGTGAGTGTCAGAGAGTGTCAGAGAGTGATAGAGAGTGTCAGAGAGTGTCAGAGAGTGATAGAGAGTGATAGAGAGTGATAGAGAGTGATAGTGAGTGTCTGAGAGTGTCTGAGAGTGTCTGAGAGTGTCAGAGAGTGTCAGAGAGTGTCAGAGAGTGTCAGAGAGTGTCAGAGAGTGATAGAGAGTGATAGTGAGTGTCTGAGAGTGTCTGAGAGTGTCTGAGAGTGTCTGAGAGTGTCTGAGAGTGTCTGAGAGTGTCAGAGAGTGTCAGAGAGTGATAGAGAGTGATAGTGAGTGTCTGAGAGTGTCTGAGAGTGTCTGAGAGTGTCTGAGAGTGTCTGAGAGTGTCAGAGAGTGTCAGAGAGTGTCTGAGAGTGTCAGAGAGTGTCAGAGAGTGTCAGAGAGTGTCAGAGAGTGTCAGAGAGTGTCAGAGAGTGATAGAGAGTGATAGTGAGTGTCTGAGAGTGTCTGAGAGTGTCTGAGAGTGTCAGAGAGTGTCAGAGAGTGTCAGAGAGTGATAGAGAGTGATAGAGAGTGTCAGAGAGTGATAGAGAGTGATAGTGAGTGTCTGAGAGTGTCTGAGAGTGTCTGAGAGTGTCTGAGAGTGTCAGAGAGTGTCAGAGAGTGTCAGAGAGTGTCAGAGAGTGATAGTGAGTGTCTGAGAGTGTCTGAGAGTGTCTGAGAGTGTCTGAGAGTGTCAGAGAGTGTCAGAGAGTGATAGAGAGTGATAGAGAGTGATAGAGAGTGATAGTGAGTGTCTGAGAGTGATAGTGAGTGTCTGAGAGTGTCTGAGAGTGTCTGAGAGTGTCTGAGAGTGTCAGAGAGTGTCAGAGAGTGTCAGAGAGTGTCAGAGAGTGATAGTGAGTGTCAGAGAGTGTCAGAGAGTGTCAGAGAGTGATAGAGAGTGATAGTGAGTGTCTGAGAGTGTCTGAGAGTGTCAGAGAGTGTCAGAGAGTGATAGAGAGTGATAGAGAGTGATAGAGAGTGATAGAGAGTGATAGTGAGTGATAGTGAGTGTCTGAGAGTGTCTGAGAGTGTCTGAGAGTGTCAGAGAGTGTCAGAGAGTGTCAGAGAGTGTCAGAGAGTGTCAGAGAGTGTCAGAGAGTGATAGAGAGTGATAGAGAGTGTCAGAGAGTGATAGAGAGTGATAGTGAGTGTCTGAGAGTGTCTGAGAGTGTCTGAGAGTGTCTGAGAGTGTCAGAGAGTGTCAGAGAGTGATAGAGAGTGATAGAGAGTGATAGAGAGTGATAGAGAGTGATAGTGAGTGTCTGAGAGTGTCTGAGAGTGTCTGAGAGTGTCTGAGAGTGTCAGAGAGTGTCAGAGAGTGTCAGAGAGTGATAGAGAGTGATAGAGAGTGTCAGAGAGTGATAGAGAGTGATAGTGAGTGTCTGAGAGTGTCTGAGAGTGTCTGAGAGTGTCTGAGAGTGTCAGAGAGTGTCAGAGAGTGTCAGAGAGTGTCAGAGAGTGATAGTGAGTGTCTGAGAGTGTCTGAGAGTGTCTGAGAGTGTCTGAGAGTGTCTGAGAGTGTCAGAGAGTGTCAGAGAGTGTCAGAGAGTGATAGAGAGTGATAGAGAGTGTCAGAGAGTGATAGAGAGTGATAGTGAGTGTCTGAGAGTGTCTGAGAGTGTCTGAGAGTGTCTGAGAGTGTCAGAGAGTGTCAGAGAGTGTCAGAGAGTGTCAGAGAGTGATAGTGAGTGTCTGAGAGTGTCTGAGAGTGTCTGAGAGTGTCTGAGAGTGTCAGAGAGTGTCAGAGAGTGTCAGAGAGTGATAGAGAGTGATAGAGAGTGATAGAGAGTGATAGTGAGTGTCTGAGAGTGTCAGAGAGTGTCAGAGAGTGTCAGAGAGTGTCAGAGAGTGTCAGAGAGTGTCAGAGAGTGTCAGAGAGTGATAGAGAGTGATAGTGAGTGTCTGAGAGTGTCTGAGAGTGTCTGAGAGTGTCTGAGAGTGTCTGAGAGTGTCAGAGAGTGTCAGAGAGTGATAGAGAGTGATAGAGAGTGATAGAGAGTGATAGTGAGTGTCTGAGAGTGTCAGAGAGTGTCAGAGAGTGTCAGAGAGTGTCAGAGAGTGTCAGAGAGTGTCAGAGAGTGTCAGAGAGTGATAGAGAGTGATAGTGAGTGTCTGAGAGTGTCTGAGAGTGTCTGAGAGTGTCTGAGAGTGTCTGAGAGTGTCAGAGAGTGTCAGAGAGTGATAGAGAGTGATAGTGAGTGATAGTGAGTGATAGTGAGTGTCTGAGAGTGTCTGAGAGTGTCAGAGAGTGTCAGAGAGTGTCAGAGAGTGTCAGAGAGTGATAGAGAGTGATAGTGAGTGTCTGAGAGTGTCTGAGAGTGTCTGAGAGTGTCAGAGAGTGTCAGAGAGTGTCAGAGAGTGTCAGAGAGTGATAGAGAGTGATAGTGAGTGTCTGAGAGTGTCTGAGAGTGTCTGAGAGTGTCAGAGAGTGTCAGAGAGTGTCAGAGAGTGTCAGAGAGTGTCAGAGAGTGTCAGAGAGTGATAGAGAGTGATAGTGAGTGTCTGAGAGTGTCTGAGAGTGTCTGAGAGTGTCTGAGAGTGTCAGAGAGTGTCAGAGAGTGTCAGAGAGTGTCAGAGAGTGTCAGAGAGTGATAGTGAGTGATAGTGAGTGTCTGAGAGTGTCTGAGAGTGTCTGAGAGTGTCTGAGAGTGTCAGAGAGTGTCAGAGAGTGATAGAGAGTGATAGAGAGTGATAGAGAGTGATAGTGAGTGTCTGAGAGTGTCAGAGAGTGTCAGAGAGTGTCAGAGAGTGTCAGAGAGTGTCAGAGAGTGATAGAGAGTGATAGTGAGTGTCTGAGAGTGTCTGAGAGTGTCTGAGAGTGTCTGAGAGTGTCTGAGAGTGTCAGAGAGTGTCAGAGAGTGATAGAGAGTGATAGTGAGTGATAGTGAGTGATAGTGAGTGTCAGAGAGTGTCAGAGAGTGTCAGAGAGTGTCAGAGAGTGATAGAGAGTGATAGTGAGTGTCTGAGAGTGTCTGAGAGTGTCTGAGAGTGTCAGAGAGTGTCAGAGAGTGTCAGAGAGTGTCAGAGAGTGTCAGAGAGTGTCAGAGAGTGATAGAGAGTGATAGTGAGTGTCTGAGAGTGTCTGAGAGTGTCTGAGAGTGTCAGAGAGTGTCAGAGAGTGATAGAGAGTGATAGTGAGTGATAGTGAGTGATAGTGAGTGTCAGAGAGTGTCAGAGAGTGTCAGAGAGTGATAGAGAGTGATAGTGAGTGTCTGAGAGTGTCTGAGAGTGTCTGAGAGTGTCAGAGAGTGTCAGAGAGTGATAGAGAGTGATAGAGAGTGATAGAGAGTGATAGTGAGTGTCTGAGAGTGTCAGAGAGTGTCAGAGAGTGTCAGAGAGTGTCAGAGAGTGTCAGAGAGTGTCAGAGAGTGTCAGAGAGTGATAGAGAGTGATAGTGAGTGTCTGAGAGTGTCTGAGAGTGTCTGAGAGTGTCTGAGAGTGTCTGAGAGTGTCTGAGAGTGTCTGAGAGTGTCTGAGAGTGTCAGAGAGTGATAGAGAGTGATAGTGAGTGTCTGAGAGTGTCTGAGAGTGTCTGAGAGTGTCAGAGAGTGTCAGAGAGTGTCAGAGAGTGATAGTGAGTGTCTGAGAGTGTCTGAGAGTGTCTGAGAGTGTCTGAGAGTGTCTGAGAGTGTCAGAGAGTGTCAGAGAGTGATAGAGAGTGATAGTGAGTGATAGTGAGTGATAGTGAGTGTCTGAGAGTGTCTGAGAGTGTCTGAGAGTGTCAGAGAGTGTCAGAGAGTGTCAGAGAGTGATAGTGAGTGTCTGAGAGTGTCTGAGAGTGTCTGAGAGTGTCTGAGAGTGTCTGAGAGTGTCAGAGAGTGTCAGAGAGTGATAGAGAGTGATAGTGAGTGATAGTGAGTGATAGTGAGTGTCTGAGAGTGTCAGAGAGTGTCAGAGAGTGATAGAGAGTGATAGTGAGTGATAGTGAGTGTCAGAGAGTGTCAGAGAGTGTCAGAGAGTGTCAGAGAGTGTCAGAGAGTGATAGAGAGTGATAGTGAGTGTCTGAGAGTGTCTGAGAGTGTCTGAGAGTGTCTGAGAGTGTCAGAGAGTGTCAGAGAGTGATAGAGAGTGATAGTGAGTGTCTGAGAGTGTCTGAGAGTGTCTGAGAGTGTCTGAGAGTGTCAGAGAGTGTCAGAGAGTGATAGAGAGTGATAGTGAGTGATAGTGAGTGATAGTGAGTGTCAGAGAGTGTCAGAGAGTGTCAGAGAGTGTCAGAGAGTGTCAGAGAGTGTCAGAGAGTGTCAGAGAGTGATAGAGAGTGATAGTGAGTGTCTGAGAGTGTCTGAGAGTGTCTGAGAGTGTCTGAGAGTGTCTGAGAGTGTCAGAGAGTGTCAGAGAGTGATAGAGAGTGATAGTGAGTGTCTGAGAGTGTCTGAGAGTGTCTGAGAGTGTCTGAGAGTGTCAGAGAGTGTCAGAGAGTGATAGAGAGTGATAGTGAGTGATAGTGAGTGATAGTGAGTGTCAGAGAGTGTCAGAGAGTGTCAGAGAGTGTCAGAGAGTGTCAGAGAGTGTCAGAGAGTGTCAGAGAGTGTCAGAGAGTGATAGAGAGTGATAGTGAGTGTCTGAGAGTGTCTGAGAGTGTCTGAGAGTGTCTGAGAGTGTCTGAGAGTGTCAGAGAGTGTCAGAGAGTGTCAGAGAGTGATAGAGAGTGATAGTGAGTGATAGTGAGTGTCTGAGAGTGTCAGAGAGTGTCAGAGAGTGTCAGAGAGTGATAGAGAGTGATAGAGAGTGATAGTGAGTGTCAGAGAGTGTCAGAGAGTGTCAGAGAGTGTCAGAGAGTGTCAGAGAGTGATAGAGAGTGATAGAGAGTGATAGTGAGTGTCAGAGAGTGTCAGAGAGTGTCAGAGAGTGTCAGAGAGTGTCAGAGAGTGTCAGAGAGTGATAGAGAGTGATAGTGAGTGATAGTGAGTGATAGTGAGTGTCTGAGAGTGTCTGAGAGTGTCAGAGAGTGTCAGAGAGTGTCAGAGAGTGTCAGAGAGTGATAGAGAGTGATAGAGAGTGATAGTGAGTGTCAGAGAGTGTCAGAGAGTGTCAGAGAGTGTCAGAGAGTGTCTGAGAGTGTCTGAGAGTGTCAGAGAGTGTCAGAGAGTGTCAGAGAGTGATAGAGAGTGATAGTGAGTGATAGTGAGTGATAGTGAGTGATAGTGAGTGTCTGAGAGTGTCAGAGAGTGTCAGAGAGTGTCAGAGAGTGTCAGAGAGTGTCAGAGAGTGATAGAGAGTGATAGTGAGTGATAGTGAGTGATAGTGAGTGTCTGAGAGTGTCAGAGAGTGTCAGAGAGTGATAGAGAGTGATAGAGAGTGATAGTGAGTGTCTGAGAGTGTCTGAGAGTGTCTGAGAGTGTCAGAGAGTGTCAGAGAGTGTCAGAGAGTGTCAGAGAGTGATAGAGAGTGATAGTGAGTGTCTGAGAGTGTCTGAGAGTGTCAGAGAGTGTCAGAGAGTGTCAGAGAGTGATAGAGAGTGATAGTGAGTGTCAGAGAGTGTCAGAGAGTGTCTGAGAGTGTCTGAGAGTGTCTGAGAGTGTCAGAGAGTGTCAGAGAGTGATAGAGAGTGATAGTGAGTGTCTGAGAGTGTCTGAGAGTGTCTGAGAGTGTCTGAGAGTGTCAGAGAGTGTCAGAGAGTGTCAGAGAGTGTCAGAGAGTGTCAGAGAGTGTCAGAGAGTGTCAGAGAGTGTCAGAGAGTGATAGAGAGTGATAGTGAGTGTCTGAGAGTGTCTGAGAGTGTCTGAGAGTGTCTGAGAGTGTCTGAGAGTGTCAGAGAGTGTCAGAGAGTGTCAGAGAGTGTCAGAGAGTGATAGAGAGTGATAGTGAGTGTCTGAGAGTGTCTGAGAGTGTCAGAGAGTGTCAGAGAGTGTCAGAGAGTGATAGAGAGTGATAGTGAGTGTCAGAGAGTGTCAGAGAGTGTCTGAGAGTGTCTGAGAGTGTCTGAGAGTGTCAGAGAGTGTCAGAGAGTGATAGAGAGTGATAGTGAGTGTCTGAGAGTGTCTGAGAGTGTCTGAGAGTGTCTGAGAGTGTCAGAGAGTGTCAGAGAGTGTCAGAGAGTGTCAGAGAGTGTCAGAGAGTGTCAGAGAGTGTCAGAGAGTGATAGAGAGTGATAGTGAGTGTCTGAGAGTGTCTGAGAGTGTCTGAGAGTGTCTGAGAGTGTCTGAGAGTGTCAGAGAGTGTCAGAGAGTGTCAGAGAGTGATAGAGAGTGATAGTGAGTGTCAGAGAGTGTCTGAGAGTGTCAGAGAGTGTCAGAGAGTGTCAGAGAGTGATAGAGAGTGATAGTGAGTGTCAGAGAGTGTCTGAGAGTGTCTGAGAGTGTCTGAGAGTGTCAGAGAGTGTCAGAGAGTGTCAGAGAGTGTCAGAGAGTGTCAGAGAGTGTCAGAGAGTGTCAGAGAGTGATAGAGAGTGATAGTGAGTGTCTGAGAGTGTCTGAGAGTGTCTGAGAGTGTCAGAGAGTGTCAGAGAGTGTCAGAGAGTGATAGAGAGTGATAGTGAGTGTCAGAGAGTGTCTGAGAGTGTCAGAGAGTGTCAGAGAGTGTCAGAGAGTGATAGAGAGTGATAGTGAGTGTCAGAGAGTGTCTGAGAGTGTCTGAGAGTGTCAGAGAGTGTCAGAGAGTGATAGAGAGTGTCAGAGAGTGTCAGAGAGTGTCAGAGAGTGTCAGAGAGTGTCAGAGAGTGTCAGAGAGTGATAGAGAGTGATAGTGAGTGTCTGAGAGTGTCTGAGAGTGTCTGAGAGTGTCTGAGAGTGTCAGAGAGTGTCTGAGAGTGTCTGAGAGTGTCAGAGAGTGATAGAGAGTGATAGTGAGTGTCAGAGAGTGTCTGAGAGTGTCTGAGAGTGTCAGAGAGTGTCAGAGAGTGATAGAGAGTGATAGTGAGTGTCTGAGAGTGTCTGAGAGTGTCAGAGAGTGTCAGAGAGTGATAGAGAGTGATAGTGAGTGTCTGAGAGTGTCTGAGAGTGTCTGAGAGTGTCAGAGAGTGATAGAGAGTGATAGTGAGTGTCTGAGAGTGTCTGAGAGTGTCAGAGAGTGTCAGAGAGTGATAGAGAGTGATAGTGAGTGTCTGAGAGTGTCAGAGAGTGTCAGAGAGTGTCAGAGAGTGATAGAGAGTGATAGAGAGTGTCAGAGAGTGATAGAGAGTGATAGTGAGTGTCTGAGAGTGTCTGAGAGTGTCAGAGAGTGTCAGAGAGTGTCAGAGAGTGTCAGAGAGTGATAGAGAGTGTCAGAGAGTGTCAGAGAGTGTCTGAGAGTGATAGAGAGTGTCAGAGAGTGTCAGAGAGTGTCAGAGAGTGTCAGAGAGTGTCAGAGAGTGTCAGAGAGTGTCTGAGAGTGTCTGAGAGTGTCAGAGAGTGTCAGAGAGTGATAGAGAGTGTCAGAGAGTGTCAGAGAGTGTCTGAGAGTGTCAGAGAGTGTCAGAGAGTGTCAGAGAGTGTCAGAGAGTGTCAGAGAGTGTCAGAGAGTGTCAGAGAGTGATAGAGAGTGTCAGAGAGTGTCTGAGAGTGTCTGAGAGTGTCAGAGAGTGTCAGAGAGTGTCAGAGAGTGATAGAGAGTGTCAGAGAGTGTCAGAGAGTGATAGAGAGTGATAGTGAGTGTCTGAGAGTGTCTGAGAGTGTCAGAGAGTGTCAGAGAGTGTCAGAGAGTGTCAGAGAGTGTCAGAGAGTGTCAGAGAGTGTCAGAGAGTGATAGAGAGTGTCAGAGAGTGTCAGAGAGTGATAGAGAGTGATAGTGAGTGTCTGAGAGTGTCTGAGAGTGTCTGAGAGTGTCAGAGAGTGTCAGAGAGTGATAGAGAGTGATAGTGAGTGTCAGAGAGTGTCAGAGAGTGTCTGAGAGTGTCTGAGAGTGTCTGAGAGTGTCAGAGAGTGATAGAGAGTGATAGTGAGTGTCTGAGAGTGTCTGAGAGTGTCTGAGAGTGTCAGAGAGTGATAGTGAGTGTCAGAGAGTGTCTGAGAGTGTCTGAGAGTGTCAGAGAGTGTCAGAGAGTGATAGAGAGTGATAGTGAGTGTCTGAGAGTGTCTGAGAGTGTCAGAGAGTGATAGAGAGTGATAGTGAGTGTCAGAGAGTGTCTGAGAGTGTCTGAGAGTGTCAGAGAGTGTCAGAGAGTGATAGAGAGTGATAGTGAGTGTCTGAGAGTGTCTGAGAGTGTCAGAGAGTGTCAGAGAGTGATAGAGAGTGATAGTGAGTGTCTGAGAGTGTCTGAGAGTGTCTGAGAGTGTCAGAGAGTGATAGAGAGTGATAGTGAGTGTCTGAGAGTGTCAGAGAGTGTCAGAGAGTGATAGAGAGTGATAGTGAGTGTCTGAGAGTGTCTGAGAGTGTCAGAGAGTGTCAGAGAGTGATAGAGAGTGATAGTGAGTGTCTGAGAGTGTCTGAGAGTGTCTGAGAGTGTCAGAGAGTGATAGAGAGTGATAGTGAGTGTCTGAGAGTGTCAGAGAGTGTCAGAGAGTGATAGAGAGTGATAGTGAGTGTCTGAGAGTGTCAGAGAGTGTCAGAGAGTGATAGAGAGTGATAGTGAGTGTCTGAGAGTGTCTGAGAGTGTCAGAGAGTGTCAGAGAGTGATAGAGAGTGATAGTGAGTGTCTGAGAGTGTCTGAGAGTGTCTGAGAGTGTCAGAGAGTGATAGAGAGTGATAGTGAGTGTCTGAGAGTGTCTGAGAGTGTCAGAGAGTGATAGAGAGTGATAGTGAGTGTCTGAGAGTGTCAGAGAGTGATAGAGAGTGATAGTGAGTGTCTGAGAGTGTCTGAGAGTGTCTGAGAGTGTCAGAGAGTGTCAGAGAGTGTCAGAGAGTGTCAGAGAGTGATAGAGAGTGATAGTGAGTGTCAGAGAGTGTCAGAGAGTGATAGAGAGTGATAGTGAGTGTCTGAGAGTGTCTGAGAGTGTCTGAGAGTGTCAGAGAGTGTCAGAGAGTGTCAGAGAGTGATAGAGAGTGTCAGAGAGTGTCAGAGAGTGTCAGAGAGTGTCAGAGAGTGTCTGAGAGTGTCAGAGAGTGTCAGAGAGTGTCAGAGAGTGATAGAGAGTGTCAGAGAGTGTCAGAGAGTGTCAGAGAGTGTCAGAGAGTGATAGAGAGTGTCAGAGAGTGTCAGAGAGTGTCAGAGAGTGTCAGAGAGTGTCAGAGAGTGATAGAGAGTGTCAGAGAGTGTCAGAGAGTGTCAGAGAGTGATAGAGAGTGTCAGAGAGTGTCAGAGAGTGTCAGAGAGTGTCAGAGAGTGTCAGAGAGTGTCAGAGAGTGATAGAGAGTGATAGTGAGTGTCTGAGAGTGTCAGAGAGTGTCAGAGAGTGTCAGAGAGTGTCAGAGAGTGTCAGAGAGTGATAGAGAGTGTCAGAGAGTGTCAGAGAGTGATAGAGAGTGTCAGAGAGTGTCAGAGAGTGTCAGAGAGTGTCAGAGAGTGTCAGAGAGTGATAGAGAGTGATAGTGAGTGTCTGAGAGTGTCAGAGAGTGTCAGAGAGTGTCAGAGAGTGTCAGAGAGTGATAGAGAGTGTCAGAGAGTGTCAGAGAGTGTCAGAGAGTGTCAGAGAGTGTCAGAGAGTGTCAGAGAGTGTCAGAGAGTGTCAGAGAGTGTCAGAGAGTGTCAGAGAGTGATAGAGAGTGTCAGAGAGTGTCAGAGAGTGTCAGAGAGTGTCAGAGAGTGTCAGAGAGTGTCAGAGAGTGATAGAGAGTGTCAGAGAGTGTCAGAGAGTGATAGAGAGTGTCAGAGAGTGTCAGAGAGTGTCAGAGAGTGTCAGAGAGTGTCAGAGAGTGTCAGAGAGTGTCAGAGAGTGATAGAGAGTGATAGTGAGTGTCTGAGAGTGTCAGAGAGTGTCAGAGAGTGTCAGAGAGTGATAGAGAGTGTCAGAGAGTGTCAGAGAGTGTCAGAGAGTGTCAGAGAGTGTCAGAGAGTGATAGAGAGTGATAGAGAGTGATAGTGAGTGTCTGAGAGTGTCAGAGAGTGTCAGAGAGTGTCAGAGAGTGATAGTGAGTGTCTGAGAGTGTCTGAGAGTGTCAGAGAGTGTCAGAGAGTGTCAGAGAGTGATAGAGAGTGTCAGAGAGTGTCAGAGAGTGTCAGAGAGTGTCAGAGAGTGTCAGAGAGTGATAGAGAGTGTCAGAGAGTGTCAGAGAGTGTCAGAGAGTGTCAGAGAGTGTCAGAGAGTGATAGAGAGTGATAGTGAGTGTCTGAGAGTGTCAGAGAGTGTCAGAGAGTGTCAGAGAGTGTCAGAGAGTGTCAGAGAGTGTCAGAGAGTGTCAGAGAGTGATAGAGAGTGTCAGAGAGTGTCAGAGAGTGTCAGAGAGTGTCAGAGAGTGTCAGAGAGTGTCAGAGAGTGTCAGAGAGTGATAGAGAGTGATAGTGAGTGTCTGAGAGTGTCTGAGAGTGTCAGAGAGTGTCAGAGAGTGTCAGAGAGTGATAGAGAGTGTCAGAGAGTGTCAGAGAGTGTCAGAGAGTGTCAGAGAGTGTCAGAGAGTGTCAGAGAGTGATAGAGAGTGATAGTGAGTGTCTGAGAGTGTCTGAGAGTGTCAGAGAGTGTCAGAGAGTGTCAGAGAGTGATAGAGAGTGTCAGAGAGTGTCAGAGAGTGTCAGAGAGTGTCAGAGAGTGTCAGAGAGTGTCAGAGAGTGTCAGAGAGTGTCAGAGAGTGTCAGAGAGTGATAGAGAGTGATAGTGAGTGTCTGAGAGTGTCTGAGAGTGTCAGAGAGTGTCAGAGAGTGTCAGAGAGTGATAGAGAGTGATAGAGAGTGATAGTGAGTGTCAGAGAGTGTCAGAGAGTGTCAGAGAGTGTCAGAGAGTGATAGAGAGTGATAGAGAGTGATAGTGAGTGTCAGAGAGTGTCAGAGAGTGTCAGAGAGTGTCAGAGAGTGATAGAGAGTGATAGAGAGTGATAGTGAGTGTCTGAGAGTGTCAGAGAGTGTCAGAGAGTGATAGAGAGTGATAGAGAGTGATAGTGAGTGTCTGAGAGTGTCAGAGAGTGTCAGAGAGTGATAGAGAGTGATAGAGAGTGATAGTGAGTGTCAGAGAGTGTCAGAGAGTGTCAGAGAGTGTCAGAGAGTGTCAGAGAGTGATAGAGAGTGATAGTGAGTGTCTGAGAGTGTCTGAGAGTGTCAGAGAGTGTCAGAGAGTGTCAGAGAGTGATAGAGAGTGTCAGAGAGTGTCAGAGAGTGTCTGAGAGTGTCAGAGAGTGTCAGAGAGTGTCAGAGAGTGATAGAGAGTGTCAGAGAGTGTCAGAGAGTGTCAGAGAGTGTCAGAGAGTGTCAGAGAGTGATAGAGAGTGATAGAGAGTGTTAGTGAGTGTCTGAGAGTGTCAGAGAGTGTCAGAGAGTGATAGAGAGTGTCAGAGAGTGTCAGAGAGTGTCAGAGAGTGTCAGAGAGTGTCAGAGAGTGTCAGAGAGTGTCAGAGAGTGATAGAGAGTGATAGTGAGTGTCTGAGAGTGTCTGAGAGTGTCAGAGAGTGTCAGAGAGTGTCAGAGAGTGATAGAGAGTGTCAGAGAGTGTCAGAGAGTGTCAGAGAGTGTCAGAGAGTGTCAGAGAGTGATAGAGAGTGATAGAGAGTGATAGAGAGTGATAGTGAGTGTCTGAGAGTGTCAGAGAGTGTCAGAGAGTGTCAGAGAGTGTCAGAGAGTGTCAGAGAGTGTCAGAGAGTGTCAGAGAGTGTCAGAGAGTGATAGAGAGTGATAGTGAGTGTCTGAGAGTGTCAGAGAGTGTCAGAGAGTGATAGAGAGTGATAGAGAGTGTCAGAGAGTGTCAGAGAGTGTCAGAGAGTGTCAGAGAGTGTCAGAGAGTGTCAGAGAGTGTCAGAGAGTGTCAGAGAGTGTCAGAGAGTGATAGAGAGTGATAGAGAGTGTCTGAGAGTGTCAGAGAGTGTCAGAGAGTGATAGAGAGTGATAGAGAGTGTCAGAGAGTGTCAGAGAGTGTCAGAGAGTGTCAGAGAGTGTCAGAGAGTGATAGAGAGTGATAGAGAGTGTCAGAGAGTGTCAGAGAGTGTCAGAGAGTGATAGAGAGTGATAGAGAGTGATAGTGAGTGTCAGAGAGTGTCAGAGAGTGTCAGAGAGTGATAGAGAGTGTCAGAGAGTGTCAGAGAGTGTCAGAGAGTGTCAGAGAGTGTCAGAGAGTGATAGAGAGTGATAGAGAGTGATAGTGAGTGTCTGAGAGTGTCAGAGAGTGTCAGAGAGTGATAGAGAGTGTCAGAGAGTGTCAGAGAGTGTCAGAGAGTGTCAGAGAGTGTCAGAGAGTGATAGAGAGTGATAGAGAGTGATAGTGAGTGTCTGAGAGTGTCAGAGAGTGTCAGAGAGTGTCAGAGAGTGTCAGAGAGTGTCAGAGAGTGATAGAGAGTGATAGTGAGTGTCAGAGAGTGTCAGAGAGTGTCAGAGAGTGTCAGAGAGTGTCAGAGAGTGATAGAGAGTGATAGAGAGTGTCAGAGAGTGTCAGAGAGTGTCAGAGAGTGTCAGAGAGTGTCAGAGAGTGATAGAGAGTGTCAGAGAGTGTCAGAGAGTGTCAGAGAGTGATAGAGAGTGATAGAGAGTGATAGTGAGTGTCAGAGAGTGTCAGAGAGTGTCAGAGAGTGATAGAGAGTGTCAGAGAGTGTCAGAGAGTGTCAGAGAGTGTCAGAGAGTGATAGAGAGTGATAGAGAGTGATAGTGAGTGTCTGAGAGTGTCAGAGAGTGTCAGAGAGTGTCAGAGAGTGATAGAGAGTGATAGTGAGTGTCAGAGAGTGTCTGAGAGTGTCAGAGAGTGTCAGAGAGTGTCTGAGAGTGTCAGAGAGTGTCAGAGAGTGTCAGAGAGTGTCAGAGAGTGATAGAGAGTGTCAGAGAGTGTCAGAGAGTGTCAGAGAGTGTCAGAGAGTGTCAGAGAGTGATAGAGAGTGATAGTGAGTGTCAGAGAGTGTCAGAGAGTGTCAGAGAGTGTCAGAGAGTGTCAGAGAGTGATAGAGAGTGATAGTGAGTGTCAGAGAGTGTCTGAGAGTGTCTGAGAGTGTCTGAGAGTGTCAGAGAGTGTCAGAGAGTGTCAGAGAGTGATAGAGAGTGTCAGAGAGTGTCTGAGAGTGTCAGAGAGTGTCAGAGAGTGTCAGAGAGTGTCAGAGAGTGTCAGAGAGTGATAGAGAGTGTCAGAGAGTGTCAGAGAGTGATAGAGAGTGTCAGAGAGTGTCAGAGAGTGTCAGAGAGTGTCAGAGAGTGATAGAGAGTGTCAGAGAGTGATAGAGAGTGTCAGAGAGTGTCAGAGAGTGTCAGAGAGTGTCAGAGAGTGTCAGAGAGTGTCAGAGAGTGTCAGAGAGTGTCAGAGAGTGATAGAGAGTGTCAGAGAGTGTCAGAGAGTGATAGAGAGTGTCAGAGAGTGTCAGAGAGTGTCAGAGAGTGTCAGAGAGTGATAGAGAGTGTCAGAGAGTGATAGAGAGTGTCAGAGAGTGTCAGAGAGTGTCAGAGAGTGTCAGAGAGTGATAGAGAGTGTCAGAGAGTGTCTGAGAGTGTCAGAGAGTGATAGAGAGTGTCAGAGAGTGTCAGAGAGTGTCAGAGAGTGATAGAGAGTGTCAGAGAGTGTCAGAGAGTGTCTGAGAGTGTCAGAGAGTGTCAGAGAGTGTCAGAGAGTGATAGAGAGTGTCAGAGAGTGATAGAGAGTGTCAGAGAGTGATAGAGAGTGTCAGAGAGTGTCTGAGAGTGATAGAGAGTGATAGAGAGTGTCAGAGAGTGTCAGAGAGTGTCAGAGAGTGTCAGAGAGTGTCAGAGAGTGATAGAGAGTGTCAGAGAGTGATAGAGAGTGTCAGAGAGTGTCAGAGAGTGTCAGAGAGTGTCTGAGAGTGTCAGAGAGTGTCAGAGAGTGTCAGAGAGTGTCAGAGAGTGTCAGAGAGTGTCAGAGAGTGATAGAGAGTGTCAGAGAGTGTCAGAGAGTGATAGAGAGTGTCAGAGAGTGTCAGAGAGTGTCAGAGACTGTCAGAGAGTGATAGAGAGTGTCAGAGAGTGATAGAGAGTGTCAGAGAGTGTCAGAGAGTGTCAGAGAGTGTCAGAGAGTGATAGAGAGTGTCAGAGAGTGTCTGAGAGTGTCAGAGAGTGATAGAGAGTGTCAGAGAGTGTCAGAGAGTGTCAGAGAGTGATAGAGAGTGTCAGAGAGTGTCAGAGAGTGTCTGAGAGTGTCAGAGAGTGTCAGAGAGTGTCAGAGAGTGATAGAGAGTGTCAGAGAGTGATAGAGAGTGTCAGAGAGTGATAGAGAGTGTCAGAGAGTGTCTGAGAGTGATAGAGAGTGATAGAGAGTGTCAGAGAGTGTCAGAGAGTGTCTGAGAGTGTCAGAGAGTGTCAGAGAGTGATAGAGAGTGTCAGAGAGTGTCAGAGAGTGTCAGAGAGTGTCAGAGAGTGATAGAGAGTGATAGTGAGTGTCAGAGAGTGTCTGAGAGTGTCAGAGAGTGTCAGAGAGTGTCAGAGAGTGTCAGAGAGTGATAGAGAGTGTCAGAGAGTGTCAGAGAGTGTCTGAGAGTGTCAGAGAGAGTCAGAGAGTGTCAGAGAGTGTCAGAGAGTGATAGAGAGTGTCAGAGAGTGATAGAGAGTGTCAGAGAGTGTCAGAGAGTGTCAGAGAGTGTCAGAGAGTGTCAGAGAGTGATAGAGAGTGTCAGAGAGTGATAGAGAGTGTCAGAGAGTGTCAGAGAGTGTCAGAGAGTGTCAGAGAGTGTCAGAGAGTGATAGAGAGTGTCTGAGAGTGTCAGAGAGTGTCAGAGAGTGTCAGAGAGTGTCAGAGAGTGTCAGAGAGTGTCAGAGAGTGTCTGAGAGTGTCAGAGAGTGTCAGAGAGTGATAGAGAGTGATAGAGAGTGTCAGAGAGTGTCAGAGAGTGTCAGAGAGTGTCAGAGAGTGTCAGAGAGTGTCAGAGAGTGATAGAGAGTGTCTGAGAGTGTCTGAGAGTGATAGTCAATGTCAGAGAGTGTCTGAGAGTGATAGTCAATGTCAGAGAGTGTCAGAGAGTGTCAGAGAGTGTCAGAGAGTGACAGAGAGTGTCAGAGAGTGATAGAGAGTGTCAGAGAGTGATAGAGAGTTTCAGAGAGTGATAGAGAGTGTCAGAGTGTGTTAGAGATTTTCAGAGAGTGATAGAGTGATAGAGAGTGTCAGAGAGTGTCAGAGAGTTTCAGAGAGTGATAGAGAGTGATAGAGAGTGATAGAGAGTGATAGAGAGTGTCAGAGAGTGTCAGAGAGTGTCAGAGAGTGATAGTGAGTGTCAGAGAGTGATGGTGAATGTCAGAGAGTGATAGTGAATGTCTGAGAGTGTCAGAGAGTGTCAGAGAGTGTCAGAGAGTGATAGAGAGTGTCAGAGTGTGTCAGAGATTTTCAGAGAGTGTTAGAGTGATAGAGAGTGTCAGAGAGTGATAGTGAGTGACAGAGAGTGTCTGAGAATGATAGTGAGTGTCAGAGAGTGTCTGAGAGTGATGGTGAGTGTCTGAGAGTGTCAGAGAATGTCAAAGAGTGTCAGAGAGTGATAGTGAGTGATAGTGAGTGATAGTGAGTGTCAGAGAGTGTCAGAGAGTGTCTGAGAATGATAGTGAGTGTCAGAGAGTGTCAGAGAGTGTCTGAGAGTGATGGTGAGTGTCTGAGAGTGTCAGAGAATGTCAAAGAGTGTCAGAGAGTGTCAGAGAGTGATAGTGAGTGATAGTGAGTGATAGTGAGTGTCAGAGAGTGTCAGAGAGTGTCAGAGAGTGTCAGAGAGTGTCAGAGAGTGTCAGAGAGTGTCTGAGAGTGTCTGAGAGTGATGGTGAGTGTCTGAGAGTGTCAGAGAATGTCAAAGAGTGTCAGAGAGTGTCAGAGAGTGTCAGAGAGTGTCAGAGAGTGTCAGAGAGTGTCAGAGAGTGTCAGAGAGGGTCTGAGAGTGTCAGAGAGTGATAGAGAGTGTCAGGGAGTGTCAGAGAGTGACACTGAGTGTCAGAGAGTGATAGACGGTGTCAGAGAGTGTCAGAGAGTGACACTGAGTGTCAAAGAGTGTCAGAGAGTGATAGTGCGTGTCTGAGAGTGTCAGAGTGTGCCAGAGAGTGATTGAGAGTGATTGAGAGTGTCAGAGAGCGTCAGGGAGCGTCAGAGAGTGATAGTGAGTGTCAGAGAGTGTCAGAGAGTGATAGTGAGTGTCTGAGAGTGTCTGAGAGTGATGGTGAGTGTCTGAGAGTGATGGTGAGTGTCTGAGAGTGATGGTGAGTGTCTGAGAGTGTCAGAGAATGTCAAAGTGTGTCAGGGAGTGATAGTGAGTGTCAGAGCGTGTCAGAGCGTGTCAGAGAGTGTCTGAGAGTGTCAGAGAGTGATAGAGTGTGTCAGAGAGTGACACTGAGTGTCAAAGAGTGACACTGAGTGTCAAAGAGTGACACTGAGTGTCAAAGAGTGTCAGAGAGTGATAGTGAGTGTCTGAGAGTGACACTGAGTGTCAAAGAGTGACGCTGAGTGTCAAAGAGTGTCAAAGAGTGTCAGAGAGTGATAGTGAGTGTCTGAGAGTGTCAGAGAGTGTCAGAGAGTGATTGAGAGTGTCAGAGATCGTCAGAGAGTGATAGAGTGTGTGAGAGAGCGTCAGAGAGTGATAGTGAGTGTCAGAGAGTGTCAGAGAGTGATAGTGAGTGTCAGAGAGTGTCAGAGAGTGATAGTGAGTGTCAGAGAGTGTCAGAGAGTGATAGAGAGTGTCTGAGAGTGTCTGAGAGTGTCAGAGTGTGTCAGAGAGTGATAGTGAATGTCTGAGAGTGTCAGAGAGTGTCAGAGAGTGTCAGAGAGTGTCAGAGAGTGTCTGAGGGTGTCAGAGATTGATAGAGAGTGTCAGAGAGTGTCAGAGAGTGTCAGAGAGTGTCAGAGAGTGACAGAGAGTGTCAGAGAGTGATAGAGAGTGATAGAGAGTGTCAGAGAGTGTCAGAGAGGGTCAGAGAGTGTCAGAGAGTGTCAGAGAGTGACAGAGAGTGACAGAGAGTGACAGAGAGTGTCAGAGAGTGACAGAGAGTGATAGAGAGTGATAGAGAGAGTCAGAGAGTGTCAGAGAATGTCAGAGAGTGACACTGTGTGTCAGAGAGTGTCAGAGAGTGACACTGATTGTCAGAGAGTGTCAGAGAGTGATAGTGAGTCTTTGAGAGTGTCAGAGTGTGTCAGAGAGTGATTGAGAGTCTCAGAGAGTGTCAGAGTGTGATAGAGAGTTTCAGACAGTGTCAGAGAGTGATAGTGTGTGTCAGAGAGTGTCAGAGAGTGATAGTGAGTGTCAGAGTGTGTCAGAGAGTGATAGTGAATGTCTGAGAGTGTCAGAGCGTGTCAGAGAGTGATAGTGAATGTCAGAGAGTCTCAGAGAGTGATAGTGAGTGTCTGAGAGTGTCAGAGTGTGTCAGAGAGTGATAGTGAATGTCTGAGAGTGTCAGAGTGTGTCAGAGTGTGTCAGAGAGTGATGGAGAGTGTCAGAGTGTGTCAGAGTGTGTCAGAGAGTGATAGAGAGTGATAGAGAGTGATAGAGAGTGTCAGAGAGTGTCAGAGAGTGATAGTGAGTGTCAGAGAGTGATAGTGAGTGTCAGAGAGTGTCAGAGATTGTCAGAGTGTGTCAGAGAGTGTCAGAGAGTGATAGAGAGTGATAGAGAGTGATAGAGAGTGTCAGAGAGTGTCAGAGAGTGATAGTGAGTGTCAGAGAGTGATAGTGAGTTTCTGTGAGAGTCTGAGAGTGTCAGAGAGTGTCAGAGAGTGTCAGAGAGTGATAGAGAGTGATAGAGAGTGATAGAGAGTGTCAGAGAGTGTCAGAGAGTGTCAGAGAGTGATAGAGAGTGATAGAGAGTGATAGAGAGTGTCAGAGTGTGTCAGAGAGTTTCAGAGAGAGATAGAGTGATAGAGAGTGTCAGAGAGTGTCAGAGAGTGATAGAGATTGTCAGAGAGTGTCAGAGAGTGATGGTGAATGTCAGAGAGTGATAGTGTGTGTCTGTGAGTGTCAGAGAGTGTCAGAGAGTGTCAGAGAGTGTCAGAGAGCGTCAGAGAGTGTCAGAGAGCGTCAGAGAGTGTCAGAGAGCGTCAGAGAGTGATAGTGAGTGTCAGAGAGTGTCAGAGAGTGTCAGAGAGTGTCAGAGAGTGTCAGAGAGTGTCAGAGAGTGATAGCGAGTGTCTGAGAGTGTCTGAGAGTGTCTGAGAGTGTCAGAGAGTGTCAGAGAGTGTCAGAGAGTGTCAGAGAGTGTCAGAGAGTGTCAGAGAGTGATAGCGAGTGTCTGAGAGTGTCAGAGAGTGATAGTGAATGTCTGAGAGTGTCAGAGAGTGATAGTGAATGTCTGAGAGTGTCAGAGAGTGATAGTGAATGTCTGAGAGTGTCAGAGTGTGTCAGAGAGTGATAGAGAGCGTCAGAGAGTGTCAGAGAGTGTCAGAGAGTGTCAGAGAGAGTCAGAGAGTGTCTGAGAGTGTCAGAGAGTGTAAGTGAGTGATAGAGAGTGATAGAGAGAGTCAGAGAGTGTCAGAGAATCTCAGAGAGTGACACTTAGGGTCAGAGATTGTCAGAGAGTGATAGTGTGTGTCAGAGAGTGTCTGAGAGTGATAGTGAGTGTCAGAGAGTGTCTGAGAGTGATGGTGAGTGTCTGAGAGTGTCTGAGAGTGATGGTGAGTGTCTGAGAGTGTCAGAGAATGTCAAAGTGTGTCAGAGAGTGATAGAGAGTGATAGAGAGTGTCAGAGAGAATCAGAGAGTGACACTGAGTGTCAAAGACTGTCAAAGAGTGTCAGAGAGTGATAGTGAGTGTCTGAGAGTGATAGTGAGTGTCTGAGTGTGTCAGAGTGTGTCAGAGAGTGATTGAGTGTGTCAGAGAGCGTCAGAGAGTGTCAGAGAGTGTCAGAAAGTGTCAGAGAGTGATAGTGCGTGTCAGAGAGCGTCAGAGAGTGATAGTGTGTGTCAGAGAGTGATAGTGAGTGTCTGAGTGTGTCAGAGTGTGTCAGAGAGTGATAGTGAATGTCTGAGAGTGTCAGAGTGTGTCAGAGAGTGATAGAGATTGATAGAGAGAGTCAGTGAGTGTCTGAGAGTGTCAGAGAGTGTCAGAGAGTGTCAGAGAGTGTCAGAGAGTGTCAGAGAGTGTCAGAGAGAGTCAGAGAGTGTCAGAGAATGTCAGAGAGTGACACTGAGTGTCAGAGAGTGTCAGAGAGTGACACTGATTGTCAGAGAGTGTCAGAGAGTGACACTGATTGTCAGAGAGTGTCAGAGAGTGATAGTGAGTGTCTGAGAGTGTCAGAGTGTGTCAGAGAGTGATAGTGTGTGTCAGAGAGTGTCAGAGAGTGATAGTGAGTGTCAGGGAGTCTCAGAGAGTGATAGCGAGTGTCTGAGAGTGTCAGAGTGTGTCGGAGAGTGATAGAGAGTGTCAGAGAGTGTCAGAAAGTGATAGTGAGTGTCTGTGAGTGTCAGAGTGCACCAGAGAGTGTCAGAGAGCGTCAGAGAGTGTCAGAGAGTGTCAGAGAGTGTCAGAGAGCGTCAGAGAGTGATAGTGAGTGTCAGAGAGTGTTCGAGAGTGATAGTGAGTGTCAGAGAGTGTTCGAGAGTGATAGTGAGTGTCAGAGAGTGTTCGAGAGTGATAGTGAGTGTCAGAGAGTGTTCGAGAGTGATAGTGAGTGTCAGAGAGTGTTCGAGAGTGATAGTGAGTGTCAGAGAGTGTTCGAGAGTGATAGTGAGTGTCTGAGAGTGTCAGAGTGTGTCAGAGAGTGATAGTGAATGTATGAGAGTGTCAGAGTGTGTCAGAGTGTGATAGAGAGCGTCAGAGAGTGTCAGAGAGTGTCTGAGAGTGTCTGAGAGTGTCAGAGAGTGTCAGAGAGTGTCAGAGATTGTCAGAGAGTGATAGAGAGTGATAGTGAGTGTCAGAGAGTGTCAGAGAGTGTCAGAGAGTGTCAGAGATTGTCAGAGAGTGATAGAGAGTGATAGAGAGTGATAGTGAGTGTCTGAGAGTGTCAGAGTGTGTCAGAGAGTGATAGTGAATGTCTGAGAGTGTCAGAGTGTGTCAGAGTGTGTCAGAGTGTGATAGAGAGCGTCAGAGAGTGTCAGAGAGTGTCAGAGAGTGTCAGAGAGAGTCAGAGAGTGTCAGAGAGTGTCAGAGAGTGTCAGAGAGTGATAGAGAGTGTCAGAGAGTGTCAGAGAGTGTCAGAGAGTGTCAGAGAGTGATAGAGAGTGATAGAGAGTGTCAGAGAGTGTCAGAGAGTGTCAGAGTGTTTCTGAGTGTTTCTGAGTGTTTCTGAGTGTTTCTGAGTGTTTCTGAGTGTTTCTGAGTGTTTCTGAGTGTTTCTGAGTGTGTCTGAGAGTGTCTGAGAGTGTCTGAGAGTGTCTGAGAGTGTCTGAGAGTGTCTGAGAGTGTCAGAGAGTGATAGAGAGTGATACAGAGAGTCAGAGTGTGTCAGAGAATGTCAGAGAGTGACACTGAGGGTCAGAGAGTGTCAGAGAGTGATAGTGTGTGTCTGAGAGTGTCAGAGAATGTCAAAGTGTGTCAGAGTGTGTCAGAGAGTGATTGAGTGTGTCAGAGAGCGTCAGAGAGTGTCAGAGAGTGTCTGAGAGTGATGGTGCGTGTCTGAGAGTGTCAGAGAATGTCAAAGTGTGTCAGAGTGTGTCAGAGAGTGATTGAGTGTGTCAGAGAGCGTCAGAGAGTGTCAGAGAGTGTCAGAAAGTGTCAGAGAGTGATAGTGTGTGTCAGAGAGCGTCAGAGAGTGATAGTGTGTGTCAGAGAGTGTCAGAGAGTGATAGTGAGTGTCTGAGTGTGTCAGAGAGTGTCAGAGAGTGATAGTGAATGTCTGAGAGTGTCAGAGTGTGTCAGAGAGTGTCAGAGAGTGTCAGAGTGTGTCAGAGAGTGATAGAGAGTGATAGAGAGAGTCAGAGAGTGTCTGAGAGTGTCAGAGAGTGTCAGAGAGTGATAGAGAGAGTCAGAGAGTGTCAGAGAGTGTCAGAGAGTGTCAGAGAGTGTCAGAGAGACATAGAGTGATAGAGAGTGTCAGGGAGTGTCAGAGAGTGATAGAGAGTGTCAGAGAGTGTCAGAGAGTGATGGTGAATGTCAGAGAGTGATAGTGAGTGTCAGAGAGTGTCAGAGAGAGTCAGATATTGTCAGAGAGTGTCAGAGAGTGTCAGAGAGTGACAGAGAGTGTCAGAGAGTGATAGAGAGTGTCAGAGAGTGATAGAGAGTGTCAGAGAGTGATAGAGAGTGTCAGAGTGTGTTAGAGATTTTCAGAGAGTGATAGAGAGTGATAGAGAGTGATAGAGAGTGTCAGAGAGTGTCAGAGAGTGTCAGAGAGTGATAGTGAGTGTCAGAGAGTGATGGTGAATGTCAGAGAGTGATAGTGAATGTCTGAGAGTGTCAGAGTGTGTCAGAGAGTGTCAGAGAGTGTCAGAGAGTGTCAGAGAGTATCAGAGAGTGATAGAGAGTGTCAGAGTGTGTCAGAGATTTTCAGAGAGTGATAGAGTGATAGAGAGTGTCAGAGAGTGATAGTGAGTGACAGAGAGTGTCTGAGAATGATAGTGAGTGTCTGAGAGTGTCAGAGAATGTCAAAGAGTGTCAGAGAGTGATAGTGAGTGATAGTGAGTGTCAGAGAGTGTCAGAGAGTGTCAGAGAGTGTCAGAGAGTGTCAGAGAGTGTCTGAGAGTGTCTGAGAGTGATGGTGAGTGTCTGAGAGTGTCAGAGAATGTCAAAGAGTGTCAGAGAGTGTCAGAGAGTGTCAGAGAGTGTCAGAGAGTGTCAGAGAGGGTCTGAGAGTGTCAGAGAGTGATAGAGAGTGTCAGAGAGTGTCAGAGAGTGACACTGAGTGTCAGAGAGTGATAGACGGTGTCAGAGAGTGTCAGAGAGTGACACTGAGTGTCAAAGAGTGTCAGAGAGTGATAGTGCGTGTCTGAGAGTGTCAGAGTGTGCCAGAGAGTGATTGAGAGTGATTGAGAGTGTCAGAGAGCGTCAGGGAGCGTCAGAGAGTGATAGTGAGTGTCAGAGAGTGTCAGAGAGTGATAGTGAGTGTCTGAGAGTGTCTGAGAGTGATGGTGAGTGTCTGAGAGTGATGGTGAGTGTCTGAGAGTGATGGTGAGTGTCTGAGAGTGTCAGAGAATGTCAAAGTGTGTCAGGGAGTGATAGTGAGTGTCAGAGCGTGTCAGAGCGTGTCAGAGAGTGTCTGAGAGTGTCAGAGAGTGATAGAGTGTGTCAGAGAGTGACACTGAGTGTCAAAGAGTGACACTGAGTGTCAAAGAGTGTCAGAGAGTGATAGTGAGTGTCTGAGAGTGACACTGAGTGTCAAAGAGTGACGCTGAGTGTCAAAGAGTGTCAAAGAGTGTCAGAGAGTGATAGTGAGTGTCTGAGAGTGTCAGAGAGTGTCAGAGAGTGATTGAGAGTGTCAGAGATCGTCAGAGAGTGATAGAGTGTGTGAGAGAGCGTCAGAGAGTGATAGTGAGTGTCAGAGAGTGTCAGAGAGTGATAGTGAGTGTCAGAGAGTGTCAGAGAGTGTCAGAGAGTGTCAGAGAGTGATAGAGAGTGTCTGAGAGTGTCAGAGTGTGTCAGAGAGTGATAGTGAATGTCTGAGAGTGTCAGAGAGTGTCAGAGAGTGATAGAGAGTGTCAGAGAGGGTCAGAGAGTGTCTGAGGGTGTCAGAGAGTGATAGAGAGTGATAGAGAGTGTCAGAGAGTGTCAGAGAGTGTCAGAGAGTGACAGAGAGTGTCAGAGAGTGATAGAGAGTGATAGAGAGTGTCAGAGAGTGTCAGAGAGGGTCAGAGAGTGTCAGAGAGTGTCAGAGAGTGACAGAGAGTGACAGAGAGTGACAGAGAGTGTCAGAGAGTGACAGAGAGTGATAGAGAGTGATAGAGAGAGTCAGAGAGTGTCAGAGAATGTCAGAGAGTGACACTGTGTGTCAGAGAGTGTCAGAGAGTGACACTGATTGTCAGAGAGTGTCAGAGAGTGATAGTGAGTCTTTGAGAGTGTCAGAGTGCGTCAGAGAGTGATTGAGAGTCTCAGAGAGTGTCAGAGTGTGATAGAGAGTTTCAGACAGTGTCAGAGAGTGATAGTGTGTGTCAGAGAGTGTCAGAGAGTGATAGTGAGCGTCAGAGTGTGTCAGAGAGTGATAGTGAATGTCTGAGAGTGTCAGAGCGTGTCAGAGAGTGATAGTGAATGTCAGAGAGTCTCAGAGAGTGATAGTGAGTGTCTGAGAGTGTCAGAGTGTGTCAGAGAGTGATAGTGAATGTCTGAGAGTGTCAGAGTGTGTCAGAGTGTGTCAGAGAGTGATGGAGAGTGTCAGAGTGTGTCAGAGTGTGTCAGAGAGTGATAGAGAGTGATAGAGAGTGTCAGAGAGTGTCAGAGAGTGTCAGAGAGTGATAGTGAGTGTCAGAGAGTGATAGTGAGTGTCAGAGAGTGTCAGAGATTGTCAGAGTGTGTCAGAGAGTGTCAGAGAGTGATAGAGAGTGATAGAGAGTGATAGAGAGTGTCAGAGAGTGTCAGAGAGTGATAGTGAGTGTCAGAGAGTGATAGTGAGTTTCTGTGAGAGTCTGAGAGTGTCAGAGAGTGTCAGAGAGTGTCAGAGAGTGTCAGAGAGTGTCAGAGAGTGTCAGAGAGTGATAGAGAGTGATAGAGAGTGATAGAGAGTGTCAGAGTGTGTCAGAGAGTTTCAGAGAGAGATAGAGTGATAGAGAGTGTCAGAGAGTGTCAGAGAGTGATAGAGATTGTCAGAGAGTGTCAGAGAGTGATGGTGAATGTCAGAGAGTGATAGTGTGTGTCAGAGAGTGTCAGAGAGTGTCAGAGAGTGTCAGAGAGTGTCAGAGAGCGTCAGAGAGCGTCAGAGAGCGTCAGAGAGCGTCAGAGAGTGATAGTGAGTGTCAGAGAGTGTCAGAGAGTGTCAGAGAGTGTCAGAGAGTGTCAGAGTGTGTCAGAGAGTGATAGTGAATGTCTGAGAGTGTCAGAGTGTGTCAGAGAGTGATAGAGAGCGTCAGAGAGTGTCAGAGAGTGTCAGAGAGAGTCAGAGAGAGTCAGAGAGTGTCTGAGAGTGTCAGAGAGTGTAAGTGAGTGATAGAGAGTGATAGAGAGAGTCAGAGAGTGTCAGAGAATCTCAGAGAGTGACACTTAGGGTCAGAGAGTGTCAGAGAGTGATAGTGTGTGTCAGAGAGTGTCTGAGAGTGATAGTGAGTGTCAGAGAGTGTCTGAGAGTGATGGTGAGTGTCTGAGAGTGTCTGAGAGTGATGGTGAGTGTTTAAGAGTGTCAGAAAATGTCAAAGTGTGTCAGAGAGTGATAGAGAGTGATAGAGAGTGTCAGAGAGAATCAGAGAGTGACACTGAGTGTCAAAGACTGTCAAAGAGTGTCAGAGAGTGATAGTGAGTGTCTGAGAGTGTCAGAGTGTGTCAGAGAGTGATTGAGTGTGTCAGAGAGCGTCAGAGAGTGTCAGAGAGTGTCAGAAAGTGTCAGAGAGTGATAGTGCGTGTCAGAGAGCGTCAGAGAGTGATAGTGTGTGTCAGAGAGTGATAGTGAGTGTCTGAGTGTGTCAGAGAGTGATAGTGAATGTCTGAGAGTGTCAGAGTGTGTCAGAGAGTGATAGAGATTGATAGAGAGAGTCAGTGAGTGTCTGAGAGTGTCAGTGAGTGTCAGAGAGTGTCAGAGAGTGTCAGAGAGAGTCAGAGAGTGTCAGAGAATGTCAGAGAGTGACACTGAGTGTCAGAGAGTGTCAGAGAGTGACACTGATTGTCAGAGAGTGTCAGAGAGTGACACTGATTGTCAGAGAGTGTCAGAGAGTGATAGTGAGTGTCTGAGAGTGTCAGAGTGTGTCAGAGAGTGATAGTGTATGTCAGAGAGTGTCAGAGAGTGATAGTGAGTGTCAGGGAGTCTCAGAGAGTGATAGCGAGTGTCTGAGAGTGTCAGAGTGTGTCGGAGAGTGATAGAGAGTGTCAGAGAGTGTCAGAAAGTGATAGTGAGTGTCTGTGAGTGTCAGAGTGCACCAGAGAGTGTCAGAGAGCGTCAGAGAGCGTCAGAGAGTGTCAGAGAGTGTCAGAGAGTGTCAGAGAGCGTCAGAGAGTGATAGTGAGTGTCAGAGAGTGTTCGAGAGTGATAGTGAGTGTCAGAGAGTGTTCGAGAGTGATAGTGAGTGTCAGAGAGTGTTCGAGAGTGATAGTGAGTGTCTGAGAGTGTCAGAGTGTGTCAGAGAGTGATAGTGAATGTCTGAGAGTGTCAGAGTGTGTCAGAGTGTGATAGAGAGCGATAGTGAGTGTCTGAGAGTGTCAGAGTGTGTCAGAGTGTGTCAGAGAGTGATAGAGAGTGATAGTGAGTGTCTGAGAGTGTCAGAGTGTGTCAGAGAGTGATAGTGAATGTCTGAGAGTGTCAGAGTGTGTCAGAGTGTGATAGAGAGCGTCAGAGAGTGTCAGAGAGTGTCAGAGAGAGTCAGAGAGTGTCAGAGAGTGTCAGAGAGTGTCAGAGAGTGTCAGAGAGTGTCAGAGAGTGATAGAGAGTGTCAGAGAGTGTCAGAGAGTGTCAGAGAGTGATAGAGAGTGATAGAGAGTGATAGAGAGTGTCAGAGAGTGTCAGAGTGTGTCTGAGTGTGTCTGAGTGTGTCTGAGTGTGTCTGAGTGTGTCAGAGAGTGATAGAGAGTGATAGAGAGTGATACAGAGAGTCAGAGAGTGTCAGAGAATGTCAGAGAGTGACACTGAGGGTCAGAGAGTGTCAGAGAGTGATAGTGTGTGTCAGAGAGTGTCTGAGAGTGATAGTGAGTGTCAGAGAGTGTCTGAGAGTGATGGTGCGTGTCTGAGAGTGTCAGAGAATGTCAAAGTGTGTCAGAGTGTGTCAGAGAGTGATTGAGTGTGTCAGAGAGCGTCAGAGAGTGTCAGAGAGTGTCAGAAAGTGTCAGAGAGTGATAGTGTGTGTCAGAGAGCGTCAGAGAGTGATAGTGAGTGTCAGAGAGTGTCAGAGAGTGATAGTGAGTGTCTGAGTGTGTCAGAGAGTGTCAGAGAGTGATAGTGAATGTCTGAGAGTGTCAGAGTGTGTCAGAGAATGTCAGAGAGTGTCAGAGAGTGTCAGAGTGTGTCAGAGAGTGATAGAGAGTGATAGAGAGAGTCAGAGAGTGATAGAGAGAGTCAGAGAGTGTCAGAGAGTGTCAGAGAGTGTCTGAGAGTGTCAGAGAGTGTCAGAGAGTGATAGAGAGAGTCAGAGAGTGTCAGAGAGTGTCAGAGAGTGTCAGAGAGTGTCAGAGAGACATAGAGTGATAGAGAGTGTCAGGGAGTGTCAGAGAGTGATAGAGAGTGTCAGAGAGTGTCAGAGAGTGATGGTGAATGTCAGAGAGTGATAGTGAGTGTCAGAGAGTGTCAGAGAGAGTCAGATATTGTCAGAGAGTGTCAGAGAGTGATAGAGAGTGTCAGAGTGTGTCAGAGATTTTCAGAGAGTGTTGGAGTGATAGAGAGTGTCAGAGAGTGTCAGAGAGTGATAGAGACTGTCAGAGAGTGATAGAGAGTGTCAGAGAGTGTCAGAGAGTGATAGTGAGTGTCAGAGAGTGTCTGAGAGTGATAGTGAGTGTCAGAGAGTGTCAGAGAGTGTCAGAGATTGATAGTGAGTGTCAGAGAGTGTCAGAGAGTGTCAGAGAGTGACACTGAGTGTCAGAGAGTGTCAGAGAGTGTCAAAGAGTGTCAGAGAGTGACACTGAGTGTCAGAGATCGTCAGAGAGTGATAGAGTGTGTCAGAGAGCGTCAGAGAGTGATAGTGAGTGTCAGAGAGTGTCAGAGAGTGATAGTGAGTGTCTGAGAGTGTCAGAGTGTGTCAGAGAGTGATAGTGAATGACTGAAAGCGTCAGAGTGTGTCAGAGAGTGATAGAGAGTGATAGAGAGTGATAGAGAGTGATAGAGAGTGCCAGAGAGTGCCAGAGAGTGTCAGAGAGAGTCAGAGAGTGTCTGAGGGTGTCAGAGAGTGATAGAGCGTGTCAGAGAGTGTCAGAGTGTGTCAGAGAGTGATAGAGAGTTTCAGAGAGTGTCAGAGAGTGATAGTGTGTGTCAGAGAGCGTCAGAGAGTGATAGTGAGTGTCAGAGAGTGTCAGAGAGTGATAGTGAATGTCTGAGAGCGTCAGAGTGTGTCAGAGAGTGATAGAGAGTGCCAGAGAGTGCCAGAGAGTGCCAGAGAGTGTCAGAGAGTGTCAGAGAGTGTCAGAGAGTGATAGAGAGTGATAGAGAGTGTCAGAGAGTGATAGTGAATGTCTGAGAGCGTCAGAGTGTGTCAGAGAGTGATAGAGAGTGTCAGAGAGTGTCAGAGAGTGTCAGAGAGTGTCAGAGAGTGATAGAGAGTGATAGAGAGTGATAGAGAGTGTCAGAGAGTGTCAGAGAGAGTCAGAGAGTGTCTGAGGGTGTCTGAGGGTGTCAGAGAGTGATAGAGAGTGATAGAGAGTGTCAGAGAGTGATAGTGAATGTCTGAGAGCGTCAGAGTGTGTCAGAGAGTGATAGAGAGTGTCAGAGAGTGTCAGAGAGTGTCAGAGAGTGTCAGAGAGTGATAGAGAGTGATAGAGAGTGATAGAGAGTGTCAGAGAGTGTCAGAGAGAGTCAGAGAGTGTCTGAGGGTGTCTGAGGGTGTCAGAGAGTGATAGAGAGTGATAGAGAGTGATAGAGAGTGTCAGAGAGTGACAGAGAGTGACAGAGAGTGATAGAGAGAGTCAGAGAGTGTCAGAGAGTGACACTGTGTGTCAGAGAATGTCAGAGAGTGACACTGATTGTCAGAGAGTGTCAGAGAGTGATAGTGAGTGTCTGAGAGTGTCAGAGTGTGTCAGAGAGTATTTGAGAGTGTCAGAGAGTGTCAGAGTGTGTCAGAGAGTTTCAGAGAGAGATAGAGTGATAGTGTGTGTCAGAGAGTGATAGAGAGTGATAGAGTTTGTCAGAGAGTGTCAGAGAGTGATGGTGAATGTCAGAGAGTGATAGTGTGTGTCTGTGAGTGTCAGAGAGTGTCAGAGAGTGTCAGAGAGTGGTAGAGAGTGTCAGAGTGTGTCAGAGACTTTCAGAGATTGATAGAGTGATAGAGAGTGTCAGAGAGTGTCAGATAGTGATAGAGACTGTCAGAGAGTGTCAGAGAGTGTCAGAGTCTGATAGTGAGTGTCAGAGAGTGTCTGAGAGTGATAGTGAGTGTCAGAGAGTGATAGTGAGTGTCAGAGAGTGACTGAGAGTGATGGTGAGTGTCTGAGAGTGATGGTGAGTGTCTGAGAGTGTCAGAGAATGTCAAAGTGTGTCAGGGAGTGATAGTGAGTGTCAGAGCGTGTCAGAGAGTGTCTGAGAGTGTCAGAGAGTGGTAGAGAGTGTCAGAGTGTGTCAGAGACTTACAGAGATTGATAGAGTGATAGAGAGTGTCAGAGACTGTCATAGAGTGTCAGAGAGCGTCAGAGAGTGTCAGAGAGCGTCAGAGAGTGATAGTGTGTGTCAGAGAGCGTCACAGAGCGTCAGAGAGTGTCAGAGAGTGATAGTGAGTGTCTGAGAGTGTCAGAGTGTGTCAGAGAGTAATTGAGAGTGTCAGAGAGTGTCAGAGTGTGTCAGAGAGTTTCAGAGAGAGATAGAGTGATAGTGTGTGTCAGAGAGTGTCAGAGAGTGATAGAGATTGTCAGAGAGTGTCAGAGAGTGATGGTGAATGTCAGAGAGTGATAGTGTGTGTCTGTGAGTGTCAGAGAGTGTCAGAGAGTGTCAGAGAGTGGTAGAGAGTGTCAGAGTGTGTCAGAGACTTTCAGAGATTGATAGAGTGATAGAGAGTGTCAGAGAGTGTCAGATAGTGATAGAGACTGTCAGAGAGTGTCAGAGAGTGTCAGAGTGTGATAGTGAGTGTCAGAGAGTGTGTGAGAGTGATAGTGAGTGTCAGAGAGTGATAGTGAGTGTCAGAGAGTGATAGTGAGTGTCAGAGAGTGTCTGAGAGTGATGGTGAGTGTCTGAGAGTGATGGTGAGTGTCTGAGAGTGTCAGAGAATGTCAAAGTGTGTCAGGGAGTGATAGTGAGTGTCAGAGCGTGTCAGAGAGTGTCTGAGAGTGTCAGAGAGTGGTAGAGAGTGTCAGAGTGTGTCAGAGACTTTCAGAGATTGATAGAGTGTCAGAGACTGTCATAGAGTGTCAGAGAGCGTCAGAGAGCGTCAGAGAGTGTCAGAGAGCGTCAGAGAGTGATAGTGTGTGTCAGAGAGCGTCAGAGAGCGTCAGAGAGTGATAGTGTGTGTCAGAGAGCGTCAGAGAGCGTCAGAGAGCGTCAGAGAGCGTCAGAGAGCGTCAGAGAGTGATAGTGAGTGTCTGAGAGTGTCAGAGTGTGTCAGAGAGTGATAGTGAATGTCTGAGAGTGTCAGAGTGTGTCAGAGAGTGATAGAGAGCGTCAGAGAGCGTCAGAGAGTGTCAGAGAGTGTCAGAGAGTGATAGAGAGTGACAGAGAGTGATAGAGAGAGTCAGAGAGTGTCAGAGAATCTCAGAGAGTGACACTTAGGGTCAGAGAGTGTCAGAGAGTGATAGTGTGTGTCAGAGAGTGTCTGAGAGTGATGGTGAGTGTCTGAGAGTGTCAGAGAGTGTCAGAAAGTGTCAGAGAGTGATAGTGCGTTTCAGAGAGCGTCAGAGAGTGATAGTGAGTGTCAGAGAGTGTCAGAGAGTGATAGTGAGTGTCTGAGTGTGTCAGAGTGTGTCAGAGAGTGTCAGAGAGTGATAGAGAGTGATAGAGAGTGTCAGAGTGTGTCAGAGAGTGATAGAGAGTGATAGAGAGAGTCAGAGAGTGTCAGAGAGTGTCAGAGAATGTCAGAGAGTGACACTGATTGTCAGAGACAGTCAGAGAGTGTCAGAGAATGTCAGAGAGTGACACTGAGTGTCAGAGAGTGATTGAGAGTGTCAGAGAGTGTCAGAGAGTGATAGTGTGTGTCAGAGAGCGTCAGAGAGTGATAGTGAGTGTCTGAGAGTGTCAGAGTGTGTCAGAAAGTGATAGAGAGTGTCTGTGAGTGTCTGAGAGTGTCAGAGAGTGTCAAAGAGTGATAGATAGTGTCAGAGTGTGTCAGAGAGTGTCAGAGAGTGATAGTGAGTGTCAGAGAGTGTTAGTGAGTGTCTGTGGGTTCTGAGAGTGTCAGAGAGTGTCAGAGAGTGTCAGATTGTGTCAGAGAGACATAGAGTGATAAAGAGTGTCAGAGTGTGTCAGAGCGTGTCAGAGCGTGTCAGAGAGTGTCAGAGAGTGTCAGAGAGTGATAGAGAGTGATAGAGAGTGATGGTGAATGTCAGAGAGTGATAGTGAGTGTCAGAGAGTGTCAGAGAGAGTCAGATACTGTCAGAGATTGTCAGAGAGTGATAGAGAGTGTCAGAGTGTGTCAGAGATTTTCAGAGAGTGTTGGAGTGATAGAGAGTGTCAGCGAGTGTCAGAGAGTGATAGAGACTGTCAGAGAGTGATAGAGACTGTCAGAGAGTGATAGAGAGTGTCAGAGAGTGTCAGAGAGTGATAGTGAGTGTCAGAGAGTGTCTGAGAGTGATAGTGAGTGTCAGAGAGTGTCAGAGAGTGTCAGAGAGTGTCAGAGAGTGACACTAAGTGTCAGAGATCGTCAGAGAGTGATAGAGTGTGTCAGAGAGCGTCAGAGAGTGATAGTGAGTGTCAGAGAGTGTCAGAGAGTGATAGAGAGTGTCAGAGAGTGTCAGAGAGTGTCAGAGAGTGTCAGAGAGTGACACTGAGTGTCAGAGATCGTCAGAGAGTGATAGAGTGTGTCAGAGAGCGTCAGAGAGTGATAGTGAGTGTCAGAGAGTGTCAGAGAGTGATAGTGAGTGTCTGAGAGTGTCGGAGAGTGATAGTGAGTGTCAGAGAGTGTCGGAGAGTGATAGTGAGTGTCAGAGAGTGTCAGAGAGTGATAGTGAGTGTCTGAGAGTGTCGGAGAGTGATAGTGAGTGTCAGAGAGTGTCAGAGAGTGATAGTGAGTGTCTGAGAGTGTCAGAGTGTGTCAGAGAGTGATAGTGAATGTCTGAAAGCGTCAGAGTGTGCCAGAGAGTGCCAGAGAGTGCCAGAGAGTGTCAGAGAGTGATAGAGAGTGATAGAGAGTGACAGAGAGAGTCAGAGAGTGTCTGAGGGTGTTCGAGAGTGATAGAGAGTGTCAGAGAGTGTCAGAGAGTGTCAGAGAGTGACAGAGAGTGACAGAGAGTGATAGAGAGTGATAGAGAGAGTCAGAGAGTGTCAGAGAATGTCAGAGAGTGACACTGTGTGTCAGAGAGTGTCAGAGAGTGACACTGATTGTCAGAGAGTGTCAGAGAGTGATAGTGAGTGTCTGAGAGTGTCAGAGTGTGTCAGAGATTGATTGAGTGTGTCAGAGAGTGTCAGAGTGTGATAGAGAGTTTCAGACAGTGTCAGAGAGTGATAGTGTGTGTCAGAGAGTGTCAGAGAGTGATAGTGAGTGTCAGAGAGTGTCAGAGAGTGATAGTGAATGTCAGAGAGTCTCAGAGAGTGAGAGTGAGTGTCTGAGAGTGTCAGAGTGTGTCAGAGAGTGATAGTGAATGTCTGAGAGTGTCAGAGTGTGTCAGAGAGTGATAGAGCGTTATAGAGACTGTCAGAGAGTGTCAGAGAGTGTCAGAGAGTGATGGTGAATGTCAGAGAGTGATAGTGAATGTCTGAGAGTGTCAGAGTGTGTCAGAGAGTGTCAGAGAGTGTCAGAGAGTGTCAGAGAGTGATAGAGAGTGTCAGAGTGTGTCAGAGATTTTCAGAGAGTGATAGAGTGATAGAGAGTGTCAGAGAGTGTTAGTGAGTGACAGAGAGTGTCTGAGAATGATAGTGAGTGTCAGAGAGTGTCAGAGAGTGTCAGCGAGTGATGGTGAGTGTCTGAGAGTGTCAGAGAATGTCAAAGAGTGTCAGAGAGTGATAGTGAGTGATAGTGAGTGTCAGAGAGTGTCAGAGAGTGTCAGAGAGTGTCAGAGAGTGTCTGAGAGTGTCTGAGAGTGATGGTGAGTGTCTGAGAGTGTCAGAGAATGTCAAAGAGTGTCAGAGAGTGTCAGAGAGTGTCAGAGAGTGTCAGAGAGTGTCAGAGAGTGTCTGAGAGGGTCTGAGAGTGTCAGAGAGTGTCAGAGAGTGACACTGAGTGTCAGAGAGTGATAGACGGTGTCAGAGAGTGTCAGAGAGTGACACTGAGTGTCAAAGAGTGTCAGAGAGTGATAGTGCGTGTCTGAGAGTGTCAGAGTGTGCGAGAGAGTGATTGAGAGTGATTGAGAGTGTCAGAGAGCGTCAGGGAGCGTCAGAGAGTGATAGTGAGTGTCAGAGAGTGTCAGAGAGTGATAGTGAGTGTCTGAGAGTGTCTGAGAGTGATGGTGAGTGTCTGAGAGTGATGGTGAGTGTCTGAGAGTGATGGTGAGTGTCTGAGAGTGTCAGAGAATGTCAAAGTGTGTCAGGGAGTGATAGTGAGTGTCAGAGCGTGTCAGAGCGTGTCAGAGAGTGTCTGAGAGTGTCAGAGAGTGATAGAGTGTGTCAGAGAGTGACACTGAGTGTCAAAGAGTGACACTGAGTGTCAAAGAGTGTCAGAGATTGATAGTGAGTGTCTGAGAGTGACACTGAGTGGCAAAGAGTGACGCTGAGTGTCAAAGAGTGTCAAAGAGTGTCAGAGAGTGATAGTGAGTGTCTGAGAGTGTCAGAGAGTGTCAGAGAGTGATTGAGAGTGTCAGAGATCGTCAGAGAGTGATAGAGTGTGTGAGAGAGCGTCAGAGAGTGATAGTGAGTGTCAGAGAGTGTCAGAGAGTGTCAGAGAGTGATAGTGAGTGTCAGAGAGTGTCAGAGAGTGATAGAGAGTGTCAGAGAGTGATAGTGAGTGTCAGAGAGTGTCAGAGAGTGATAGAGAGTGTCTGAGAGTGTCAGAGTGTGTCAGAGAGTGATAGTGAATGTCTGAGAGTGTCAGAGAGTGTCAGAGAGTGATAGAGAGTGTCAGAGAGGGTCAGAGAGTGTCTGAGGGTGTCAGAGAGTGATAGAGAGTGATAGAGAGTGATAGAGAGTGTCAGAGAGTGTCAGAGAGTGTCAGAGAGTGACAGAGAGTGACAGAGAGTGATAGAGAGTCTCAGAGAGTGTCAGAGAGTGATAGAGAGTGATAGAGAGTGTCAGAGAGTGTCAGAGAGGGTCAGAGAGTGTCAGAGAGTGACAGAGAGTGACAGAGAGTGTCAGAGAGTGACAGAGAGTGATAGAGAGTGATAGAGAGAGTCAGAGAGTGTCAGAGAATGTCAGAGAGTGACACTGTGTGTCAGAGAGTGTCAGAGAGTGACACTGATTGTCAGAGAGTGTCAGAGAGTGATAGTGAGTCTTTGAGAGTGTCAGAGTGTGTCAGAGAGTGATAGTGTGTGTCAGAGAGTGTCAGAGAGTGATAGTGAGTGTCAGAGTGTGTCAGAGAGTGATAGTGAATGTCTGAGAGTGTCAGAGCGTGTCAGAGAGTGATAGTGAATGTCAGAGAGTCTCAGAGAGTGATAGTGAGTGTCTGAGAGTGTCAGAGTGTGTCAGAGAGTGATAGTGAATGTCTGAGAGTGTCAGAGTGTGTCAGAGAGTGATGGAGAGTGTCAGAGTGTGTCAGAGTGTGTCAGAGAGTGATAGAGAGTGATAGAGAGTGATGGAGAGTGTCAGAGAGTGTCAGAGAGTGATAGTGAGTGTCAGAGAGTGATAGTGAGTGTCAGAGAGTGTCAGAGATTGTCAGAGTGTGTCAGAGAGTGTCAGAGAGTGATAGAGAGTGATAGAGAGTGATAGAGAGTGTCAGAGAGTGTCAGAGAGTGATAGTGAGTGTCAGAGAGTGATAGTGAGTTTCTGTGAGAGTCTGAGAGTGTCAGAGAGTGTCAGAGAGTGTCAGAGAGTGTCAGAGAGTGTCAGAGAGCGATAGAGAGTGATAGAGAGTGATAGAGAGTGTCAGAGTGTGTCAGAGAGTTTCAGAGAGATATAGAGTGATAGAGAGTGTCAGAGAGTGTCAGAGAGTGATAGAGATTGTCAGAGAGTGTCAGAGAGTGATGGTGAATGTCAGAGAGTGATAGTGTGTGTCTGTGAGTGTCAGAGAGTGTCAGAGAGTGTCAGAGAGTGTCAGAGAGTGTCAGAGAGTGTCAGAGAGTGTCAGAGAGCGTCAGAGAGTGTCAGAGAGCGTCAGAGAGTGATAGTGAGTGTCAGAGAGTGTCAGAGAGTGTCAGAGAGTGTCAGAGAGTGTCAGAGAGTGTCAGAGAGTGTCAGAGAGTGTCAGAGAGTGATAGCGAGTGTCTGAGAGTGTCAGAGTGTGTCAGAGAGAGATAGTGAATGTCTGAGAGTGTCAGAGTGTGTCAGAGAGTGATAGAGAGCGTCAGAGAGTGTCAGAGAGTGTCAGAGAGAGTCAGAGAGTGTCTGAGAGTGTCAGAGAGTGTAAGTGAGTGATAGAGAGTGATAGAGAGAGTCAGAGAGTGTCAGAGAATCTCAGAGAGTGACACTTAGGGTCAGAGAGTGTCAGAGAGTGATAGTGTGTGTCAGAGTGTGTCTGAGAGTGATAGTGAGTGTCAGAGAGTGTCTGAGAGTGATGGTGAGTGTCTGAGAGTGTCTGAGAGTGATGGTGAGTGTCTGAGAGTGTCAGAGAATGTCAAAGTGTGTCAGAGAGTGATAGAGAGTGATAGAGAGTGTCAGAGAGAATCAGAGAGTGACACTGAGTGTCAAAGACTGTCAAAGAGTGTCAGAGAGTGATAGTGAGTGTCTGAGAGTGTCAGAGTGTGTCAGAGAGTGATTGAGTGTGTCAGAGAGCGTCAGAGAGTGTCAGAAAGTGTCAGAGAGTGATAGTGCGTGTCAGAGAGCGTCAGAGAGTGATAGTGTGTGTCAGAGAGTGATAGTGAGTGTCTGAGTGTGTCAGAGTGTGTCAGAGAGTGATAGTGAATGTCTGAGAGTGTCAGAGTGTGTCAGAGAGTGATAGAGAGTGTCATAGTGTGTCAGAGAGTGATAGAGATTGATAGAGGGAGTCAGTGAGAGTCTGAGAGTGTCAGAGAGTGTCAGAGAGTGTCAGAGAGTGATAGAGAGTGATAGTGAGTGTCTGAGAGTGTCAGAGTGTGTCAGAGAGTGATAGAGAGTGATAGTGAGTGTCTGAGAGTGTCAGAGTGTGTCAGAGAGTGATAGTGAATGTCTGAGAGTGTCAGAGTGTGTCAGAGTGTGATAGAGAGCGTCAGAGAGTGTCAGAGAGAGTCAGAGAGTGTCAGAGAGTGTCAGAGAGTGTCAGAGAGTGTCAGAGAGTGTCAGAGAGTGATAGAGAGTGTCAGAGAGTGTCAGAGAGTGTCAGAGAGTGTCAGAGAGTGTCAGAGAGTGTCAGAGAGTGATAGAGAGTGATAGAGAGTGTCAGAGAGTGTCAGAGAGTGTCAGAGAGTGTCAGAGTGTGTCTGAGTGTGTCTGAGTGTGTCTGAGTGTGTCTGAGTGTGTCTGAGAGTGTCTGAGAGTGTCTGAGAGTGTCAGAGAGTGATAGAGAGTGATAGAGAGTGATACAGAGAGTCAGAGAGTGTCAGAGAATGTCAGAGAGTCACACTGAGGGTCAGAGAGTGTCAGAGAGTGATAGTGTGTGTCAGAGAGTGTCTGAGAGTGATAGTGAGTGTCAGAGAGTGTCTGAGAGTGATGGTGCGTGTCTGAGAGTGTCAGAGAATGTCAAAGTGTGTCAGAGTGTGTCAGAGAGTGATTGAGTGTGTCAGAGAGCGTCAGAGAGTGTCAGAGAGTGTCAGAAAGTGTCAGAGAGTGATAGTGTGTGTCAGAGAGCGTCAGAGAGTGATAGTGAGTGTCAGAGAGTGTCAGAGAGTGATAGTGAGTGTCTGAGTGTGTCAGAGAGTGTCAGAGAGTGATAGTGAATGTCTGAGAGTGTCAGAGTGTGTCAGAGAGTGTCAGAGAGTGTCAGAGTGTGTCAGAGAGTGATAGAGAGTGATAGAGAGAGTCAGAGAGTGTCTGAGAGTGTCAGAGAGTGTCAGAGAGTGATAGAGAGAGTCAGAGAGAGTCAGAGAGTGTCAGAGAGTGTCAGAGAGTGTCAGAGAGACATAGAGTGATAGAGAGTGTCAGGGAGTGTCAGAGAGTGATAGAGAGTGTCAGAGAGTGTCAGAGAGTGATGGTGAATGTCAGAGAGTGATAGTGAGTGTCAGAGAGTGTCAGAGAGAGTCAGATATTGTCAGAGAGTGTCAGAGAGTGATAGAGAGTGTCAGAGTGTGTCAGAGATTTTCAGAGAGTGTTGGAGTGATAGAGAGTGTCAGAGAGTGTCAGAGAGTGATAGAGACTGTCAGAGAGTGATAGAGAGTGTCAGAGAGTGTCAGAGAGTGATAGTGAGTGTCAGAGAGTGTCTGAGAGTGATAGTGAGTGTCAGAGAGTGTCAGAGAGTGTCAGAGAGTGATAGTGAGTGTCAGAGAGTGTCAGAGAGTGTCTGAGAGTGATAGTGAGTGTCAGAGAGTGTCAGAGAGTGTCAGAGAGTGATAGTGAGTGTCAGAGAGTGTCAGAGAGTGTCAGAGAGTGACACTGAGTGTCAGAGAGTGATAGTGAGTGTCAGAGAGTGTCAGAGAGTGTCAGAGAGTGACACTGAGTGTCAGAGAGTGTCAAAGAGTGTCAGAGAGTGTCAGAGAGTGACACTGAGTGTCAGAGATCGTCAGAGAGTGATAGAGTGTGTCAGAGAGCGTCAGAGAGTGATAGTGAGTGTCAGAGAGTGTCAGAGAGTGATATTGAGTGTCTGAGAGTGTCAGAGTGTGTCAGAGAGTGATAGTGAATGACTGAAAGCGTCAGAGTGTGTCAGAGAGTGATAGAGAGTGATAGAGAGTTATAGAGAGTGCCAGAGAGTGCCAGAGAGTGTCAGAGAGTGTCAGAGAGAGTCAGAGAGAGTCAGAGAGAGTCAGAGGGTGTCAGAGAGTGATAGAGCGTGTCAGAGAGTGACAGAGAGTGTCAGAGTGTGTCAGAGAGTGATAGAGAGTTTCAGAGAGTGTCAGAGAGCGATAGTGTGTGTCAGAGAGCGTCAGAGAGTGATAGTGAGTGTCAGAGAGTGTCAGAGAGTGATAGTGAATGTCTGAGAGCGTCAGAGTGTGTCAGAGAGTGATAGAGAGTGCCAGAGAGTGCCAGAGAGTGTCAGAGAGTGTCAGAGAGTGTCAGAGAGTGTCAGAGAGTGATAGAGAGTGATAGAGAGTGTCAGAGAGTGATAGTGAATGTCTGAGAGCGTCAGAGTGTGTCAGAGAGTGATAGAGAGTGCCAGAGAGTGTCAGAGAGTGTCAGAGAGTGTCAGAGAGTGTCAGAGAGTGATAGAGAGTGATAGAGAGTGATAGAGAGTGTCAGAGAGAGTCAGAGAGTGTCTGAGGGTGTCTGAGGGTGTCAGAGAGTGATAGAGAGTGTCAGAGAGTGACAGAGAGTGACAGAGAGTGATAGAGAGAGTCAGAGAGTGTCAGAGAATGTCAGAGAGTGACACTGTGTGTCAGAGAATGTCAGAGAGTGACACTGATTGTCAGAGAGTGTCAGAGAGTGATAGTGAGTGTCTGAGAGTGTCAGAGTGTGTCAGAGAGTAATTGAGAGTGTCAGAGAGTGTCAGAGTGTGTCAGAGAGTTTCAGAGAGAGATAGAGTGATAGTGTGTGTCAGAGAGTGTCAGAGAGTGATAGAGATTGTCAGAGAGTGTCAGAGAGTGATGGTGAATGTCAGAGAGTGATAGTGTGTGTCTGTGAGTGTCAGAGAGTGTCAGAGAGTGTCAGAGAGTGGTAGAGAGTGTCAGAGTGTGTCAGAGACTTTCAGAGATTGATAGAGTGATAGAGAGTGTCAGAGAGTGTCAGATAGTGATAGAGACTGTCAGAGAGTGTCAGAGACTGTCAGAGTGTGATAGTGAGTGTCAGAGAGTGTCTGAGAGTGATAGTGAGTGTCAGAGAGTGATAGTGAGTGTCAGAGAGTGTCTGAGAGTGATGGTGAGTGTCTGAGAGTGATGGTGAGTGTCTGAGAGTGTCAGAGAATGTCAAAGTGTGTCAGGGAGTGATAGTGAGTGTCAGAGCGTGTCAGAGAGTGTCTGAGAGTGTCAGAGAGTGGTAGAGAGTGTCAGAGTGTGTCAGAGACTTTCTGAGATTGATAGAGTGATAGAGAGTGTCAGAGACTGTCATAGAGTGTCAGAGAGCGTCAGAGAGTGTCAGAGAGCGTCAGAGAGTGATAGTGTGTGTCAGAGAGCGTCAGAGAGCGTCAGAGAGCGTCAGAGAGTGATAGTGTGTGTCAGAGAGCGTCAGAGAGCGTCAGAGAGCGTCAGAGAGCGTCAGAGAGTGTCAGAGAGTGATAGTGAGTGTCTGAGAGTGTCAGAGTGTGTCAGAGAGTGATAGTGAATGTCTCAGAGTGTCAGAGTGTGTCAGAGAGTGATAGAGAGCGTCAGAGAGTGTCAGAGAGTGTCAGAGAGTGTCAGAGAGTGATAGAGAGTGACAGAGAGTGATAGAGAGAGTCAGAGAGTGTCAGAGAATCTCAGAGAGTGACACTTAGGGTCAGAGAGTGTCAGAGAGTGATAGTGTGTGTCAGAGAGTGTCTGAGAGTGATGGTGAGTGTCTGAGAGTGTCAGAGAGTGTCAGAAAGTGTCAGAGAGTGATAGTGCGTTTCAGAGAGCGTCAGAGAGTGATAGTGAGTGTCAGAGAGTGTCAGAGAGTGATAGTGAGTGTCTGAGTGTGTCAGAGTGTGTCAGAGAGTGATAGTGAATGTCTGAGAGTGTCAGAGTGTGTCAGAGTGTGTCAGAGAGTGATAGAGAGTGATAGAGAGTGTCAGAGTGTGTCAGAGAGTGATAGAGAGTGATAGAGAGAGTCAGAGAGTGTCAGAGAGTGTCAGAGAATGTCAGAGAGTGACACTGATTGTCAGAGACAGTCAGAGAGTGTCAGAGAATGTCAGAGAGTGACACTGAGTGTCAGAGAGTGATTGAGAGTGTCAGAGAGTGTCAGAGAGTGATAGTGAGTGTCTGAGAGTGTCAGAGTGTGTCAGAAAGTGATAGAGAGTGTCTGTGAGTGTCTGAGAGTGTCAGAGAGTGTCAAAGAGTGATAGATAGTGTCAGAGTGTGTCAGAGAGTGTCAGAGAGTGATAGTGAGTGTCAGAGAGTGTTAGTGAGTGTCTGTGGGTTCTGAGAGTGTCAGAGAGTGTCAGAGAGTGTCAGAGAGACATAGAGTGATAGAGAGTGTCAGAGAGTGTCAGAGCGTGTCAGAGCGTGTCAGAGAGTGTCAGAGAGTGTCAGAGAGTGATAGAGAGTGATAGAGAGTGATGGTTAATGTCAGAGAGTGATAGTGAGTGTCAGAGAGTGTCAGAGAGAGTCAGATACTGTCAGAGATTGTCAGAGAGTGATAGAGAGTGTCAGAGTGTGTCAGAGATTTTCAGAGAGTGTTGGAGTGATAGAGAGAGTCAGAGAGTGTCAGAGAGTGATAGAGACTGTCAGAGAGTGATAGAGAGTGTCAGAGAGTGTCAGAGAGTGATAGTGAGTGTCAGAGAGTGTCTGAGAGTGATAGTGAGTGTCAGAGAGTGTCAGAGAGTGTCAGAGAGTGTCAGAGAGTGTCAGAGAGTGACACTGAGTGTCAGAGATCGTCAGAGAGTGATAGAGTGTGTCAGAGAGCGTCAGAGAGTGATAGTGAGTGTCAGAGAGTGTCAGAGAGTGATAGAGAGTGTCAGAGAGTGTCAGAGAGTGTCAGAGAGTGTCAGAGAGTGACACTGAGTGTCAGAGATCGTCAGAGAGTGATAGTGAGTGTCTGAGAGTGTCAGAGAGTGATAGTGAGTGTCAGAGAGTGTCAGAGAGTGATAATGAGTGTCTGAGAGTGTCAGAGAGTGATAATGAGTGTCAGAGAGTGATAATGAGTGTCAGAGAGTGATAATGAGTGTCTGAGAGTGTCAGAGTGTGTCAGAGAGTGATAGTGAATTTCTGAAAGCGTCAGAGTGTGCCAGAGAGTGCCAGAGAGTGCCAGAGAGTGCCAGAGAGTGCCAGAGAGTGCCAGAGAGTGTCAGAGAGTGATAGAGAGTGATAGAGAGTGTCAGAGAGAGTCAGAGAGTGTCTGAGGCTGTTCGAGAGTGATAGAGAGTGTCAGAGAGTGACAGAGAGTGACAGAGAGTGATAGAGAGTGATAGAGAGAGTCAGAGAGTGTCAGAGAATGTCAGAGAGTGACACTGTGTGTCAGAGAGTGTCAGAGAGTGACACTGATTGTCAGAGAGTGTCAGAGAGTGATAGTGAGTGTCTGAGAGTGTCAGAGTGTGTCAGAGATTGATTGAGAGTGTCAGAGAGTGTCAGAGTGTGATAGAGAGTTTCAGACAGTGTCAGAGAGTGATAGTGTGTGTCAGAGAGTGTCAGAGAGTGATAGTGAGTGTCAGAGAGTGTCAGAGAGTGATAGTGAATGTCAGAGAGTCTCAGAGAGTGAGAGTGAGTGTCTGAGAGTGTCAGAGTGTGTCAGAGAGTGATAGTGAATGTCTGAGAGTGTCAGAGTGTGTCAGAGAGTGATAGAGCGTTATAGAGACTGTCAGAGAGTGTCAGAGAGTGTCAGAGAGTGATAGTGAGTGTCAGAGATTGTCAGAGTGTGTCAGAGAGTGTCAGAGAGTGATAGAGAGTGTCAGAGAGTGTCAGAGAGTGATAGTGAGTGTCAGAGAGTGATAGTGAGTTTCTGTGAGTGTCTGAGAGTGTCAGAGAGTGTCACAGAGTGTCAGAGAGTGTCAGAGAGTGGTGGAGAGTGTCAGAGTGTGTCAGAGACTTTCAGAGATTGATAGAGTGATAGAGAGTGTCAGAGAGTGTCAGAGAGTGATAGAGACTGTCAGAGAGTGATAGTGAGTGTCAGAGAGTGTCAGAGAGTGATAGTGAGTGTCAGAGAGTGATAGTGAGTGTCAGAGAGTGTCTGAGAGTGATGGTGAGTGTCTGAGAGTGATGGTGAGTGTCTGAGAGTGATGGTGAGTGTCTGAGAGTGTCAGAGAATGTCAAAGTGTGTCAGAGAGTGACACTGAGTGTCAAAGAATGTCAGAGAGTGATAGTCAGTGTGTGAGAGTGTCAGAGTGTGTCAGAGAGTGATTGAGAGTGTCAGAGAGCGTCAGAGAGTGATAGTGTGTGTCAGAGAGCGTCAGAGAGCGTCAGAGAGTGATAGTGAGTGTCAGAGAGTGTCAGAGAGTGATAGTGAGTGTCTGAGAGTGTCAGAGTGTGTCAGAGAGTGATAGTGAATGTCTGAGAGCGTCAGAGTGTGTCAGAGAGTGCCAGAGAGTGCCAGAGAGTGCCAGAGAGTGTCAGAGAGTGATAGAGAGTGATAGAGAGTGATAGAGAGTGATAGAGAGTGATAGAGAGTGTCAGAGAGTGACAGAGAGTGATAGAGAGTGATAGAGAGAGTCAGAGAGTGTCAGAGAATGTCAGAGAGTGACACTGTGTGTCAGAGAATGTCAGAGAGTGACACTGATTGTCAGAGAGTGTCAGAGAGTGATAGTGAGTGTCTGAGAGTGTCAGAGTGTGTCAGAGAGTGATTGAGAGTGTCAGAGAGTGTCAGAGAGTTTCAGAGAGAGATAGAGTGATAGTGTGTGTCAGAGAGTGTCAGAGAGTGATAGGGATTGTCAGAGAGTGTCAGAGAGTGATGGTGAATGTCAGAGAGTGATAGTGTGTGTCTGTGAGTGTCAGAGAGTGTCAGAGAGTGTCAGAGAGTGGTAGAGAGTGTCAGAGTGTGTCAGAGACTTTCAGAGATTGATAGAGTGATAGAGAGTGTCAGAGAGTGTCAGATAGTGATAGAGACTGTCAGAGAGTGATAGAGAGTGTCAGAGAGTGTCAGAGTGTGATAGTGAGTGTCAGAGAGTGTATGAGAGTGATAGTGAGTGTCAGAGAGTGTCTGAGAGTGATAGTGAGTGTCAGAGAGTGTCTGAGAGTGATGGTGAGTGTCTGAGAGTGATGGTGAGTGTCTGAGAGTGATGGTGAGTGTCTGAGAGTGTCAGAGAATGTCAAAGTGTGTCAGGGAGTGATAGTGAGTGTCAGAGCGTGTCAGAGCGTGTCAGAGAGTGTCAGAGAGTGTCAGAGAGTGACACTGAGTGTCAAAGAGTGTCAAAGAGTGTCAGAGAGTGTCAGAGAGTGTCAGAGAGTGACACTGATTGTCAGAGAGTGTCAGAGAGTGATAGTGAGTGTCAGAGAGTGTCAGAGAGTGTCAGAGAGTGACACTGATTGTCAGAGAGTGTCAGAGAGTGATAGTGAGTTTCTGAGAGTGTCAGAGTGTGTCAGAGAGTGATTGAGAGTGTCAGAGAGTGTCAGAGTGTGATAGAGAGTTTCAAACAGTGTCAGAGAGTGATAGTGTGTGTCAGAGAGTCTCAGAGAGTGATAGTGAGTGTCAGAGAGTGTCAGAGAGTGTCAGAGAGTGATAGAGAGTGATAGAGAGTGTCAGAGAGTGTCAGAGAGTGATAGAGATTGTCAGAGAGTGTCAGAGAGTGATGGTGAATGTCAGCGAGTGATAGTGCGTGTCTGTGAGTGTCAGAGAGTGTCAGAGAGTGTCAGAGAGTGTCAGAGAGTGTCAGAGAGTGGTAGAGACTTTCAGAGATTGATAGAGTGATAGAGAGTGTCAGAGAGTGATAGTGAGTGTCAGAGAGTGTCTGAGAGTCATGGTGAGTGTCTGAGAGTGATGGTGAGTGTCTGAGAGTGATGGTGAGTGTCTGAGAGTGTCAGAGAATGTCAAAGTGTGTCAGAGAGTGACACTGAGTGTCAAAGAATGTCAGAGAGTGATAGTCAGTGTGTGAGAGTGTCAGAGTGTGTCAGAGAGTGATTGAGAGTGTCAGAGAGCGTCAGAGAGTGATAGTGTGTGTCAGAGAGCGTCAGAGAGCGTCAGAGAGTGATAGTGAGTGTCAGAGAGTGTCAGAGAGTGATAGTGAGTGTCTGAGAGTGTCAGAGTGTGTCAGAGAGTGATAGTGAATGTCTGAGAGCGTCAGAGTGTGTCAGAGAGTGCCAGAGAGTGCCAGAGAGTGCCAGAGAGTGTCAGAGAGTGATAGAGAGTGATAGAGAGTGATAGAGAGTGATAGAGAGTGATAGAGAGTGTCAGAGAGTGACAGAGAGTGATAGAGAGTGATAGAGAGAGTCAGAGAGTGTCAGAGAATGTCAGAGAGTGACACTGTGTGTCAGAGAATGTCAGAGAGTGACACTGATTGTCAGAGAGTGTCAGAGAGTGATAGTGAGTGTCTGAGAGTGTCAGAGTGTGTCAGAGAGTGATTGAGAGTGTCAGAGAGTGTCAGAGAGTTTCAGAGAGAGATAGAGTGATAGTGTGTGTCAGAGAGTGTCAGAGAGTGATAGGGATTGTCAGAGAGTGTCAGAGAGTGATGGTGAATGTCAGAGAGTGATAGTGTGTGTCTGTGAGTGTCAGAGAGTGTCAGAGAGTGTCAGAGAGTGGTAGAGAGTGTCAGAGTGTGTCAGAGACTTTCAGAGATTGATAGAGTGATAGAGAGTGTCAGAGAGTGTCAGATAGTGATAGAGACTGTCAGAGAGTGATAGAGAGTGTCAGAGAGTGTCAGAGTGTGATAGTGAGTGTCAGAGAGTGTATGAGAGTGATAGTGAGTGTCAGAGAGTGTCTGAGAGTGATAGTGAGTGTCAGAGAGTGTCTGAGAGTGATGGTGAGTGTCTGAGAGTGATGGTGAGTGTCTGAGAGTGATGGTGAGTGTCTGAGAGTGTCAGAGAATGTCAAAGTGTGTCAGGGAGTGATAGTGAGTGTCAGAGCGTGTCAGAGCGTGTCAGAGAGTGTCAGAGAGTGTCAGAGAGTGACACTGAGTGTCAAAGAGTGTCAAAGAGTGTCAGAGAGTGTCAGAGAGTGTCAGAGAGTGACACTGATTGTCAGAGAGTGTCAGAGAGTGATAGTGAGTGTCAGAGAGTGTCAGAGAGTGTCAGAGAGTGACACTGATTGTCAGAGAGTGTCAGAGAGTGATAGTGAGTTTCTGAGAGTGTCAGAGTGTGTCAGAGAGTGATTGAGAGTGTCAGAGAGTGTCAGAGTGTGATAGAGAGTTTCAAACAGTGTCAGAGAGTGATAGTGTGTGTCAGAGAGTCTCAGAGAGTGATAGTGAGTGTCAGAGAGTGTCAGAGAGTGTCAGAGAGTGATAGAGAGTGATAGAGAGTGTCAGAGAGTGTCAGAGAGTGATAGAGATTGTCAGAGAGTGTCAGAGAGTGATGGTGAATGTCAGCGAGTGATAGTGCGTGTCTGTGAGTGTCAGAGAGTGTCAGAGAGTGTCAGAGAGTGTCAGAGAGTGTCAGAGAGTGGTAGAGACTTTCAGAGATTGATAGAGTGATAGAGAGTGTCAGAGAGTGATAGTGAGTGTCAGAGAGTGTCTGAGAGTCATGGTGAGTGTCTGAGAGTGATGGTGAGTTTCTGAGAGTGATGGTGAGTGTCTGAGAGTGTCAGAGAATGTCAAAGTGTGTCAGGGAGTGATAGTGAGTGTCAGAGCGTGTCAGAGAGTGTCTGAGAGTGTCTGAGAGTGTCAGAGAGTGTCAGAGAGTGACACTGAGTGTCAAAGAGTGTCAGAGAGTGTCAGAGAGTGTCAGAGAGTGACACTGAGTGTCAAAGAGTGTTAGAGAGTGATAGTCAGTGTCTGAGAGTGTCAGAGAGTGACAATGAGTGTCAAAGAGTGTCAGAGAGTGTCAGAGAGTGTCAGAGAGTGTCAGAGAGTGTCAGAGAGTGACACTGAGTGTCAAAGAGTGTTAGAGAGTGATAGTCAGTGTCTGAGAGTGTCAGAGTGTGTCAGAGCGTGATAGAGTGTGTCAGAGAGCGTCAGAGAGTGATAGTGATTGTCAGAGAGTGTCAGAGAGTGTCAGAGAGTGATAGAGAGTGATAGAGAGTGATAGAGAGTGATAGAGAGTGTCAGAGAGAGTCAGAGAGAGTCAGAGAGTGTCTGAGGGTTTCTGAGGGTGTCAGAGAGTGACAGAGAGTGACAGAGAGTGATAGAGAGTGATAGAGAGAGTCAGAGAGTGTCAGAGAGTGACACTGAGTGTCAAAGAATGTCAGAGAGTGATAGTCAGTGTCTGAGAGTGTCAGAGGGTGATTGAGAGTGTCAGAGATCGTCAGAGGGTGATAGAGTGTGTCAGAGAGCGTCAGAGAGTGATAGTGAGTGTCAGAGAGTGTCAGAGAGTGTCAGAGAGTGACACTGAGTGTCAAAGCGTGTTAGAGAGTGATAGTCAGTGTCTGAGAGTGTCAGAGAGTGATAGAGAGTGTCAGAGAGTGTCAGAGAGTGTCAGAGAGTGACAATGAGTGACAATGAGTGTCAAAGAGTGTCAGAGAGTGTCAGAGAGTGTCAGAGAGTGACACTGAGTGTCAAAGAGTGTCAAAGAGTGTCAGAGAGTGATAGTGAGTGTCTGAGAGTGACACTGAGTGACAATGAGTGTCAAAGAGTGTCAGAGAGTGTCAGAGAGTGTCAGAGAGTGACACTGAGAGTCAAAGAGTGTCAGAGAGTGTCAGAGAGTGACACTGAGAGTCAAAGAGTGTCAGAGAGTGTCAGAGAGTGTCAGAGAGTGTCAGAGAGTGACACTGAGAGTCAAAGAGTGTCAAAGAGTGTCAAAGAGTGTCAAAGAGTGTCAAAGAGTGTCAGAGAGTGATAGTGAGTGTCAGAGAGTGATAGTGAGTGTCAGAGAGTGATAGTGAGTGTCTGAGAGTGCCAGAGTGTGTCAGAGAGTGATAGTGAATGTCTGAGAGCTTCAGAGTGTGTCAGAGAGTGATAGAGAGTGTCAGAGAGTGTCAGAGAGTGACAGAGAGTGATAGAGAGTGATAGAGAGAGTCAGAGAGTGTCAGAGAATGTCAGAGAGTGACACTGTGTGTCAGAGAATGTCAGAGAGTGACACTGATTGTCAGAGAGTGTCAGAGAGTGATAGTGAGTGTCTGAGAGTGTCAGAGTGTGTCAGAGAGTGATTGAGAGTGTCAGAGAGTGTCAGAGTGTGTCAGAGAGTTTCAGAGAGAGATAGAGTGATAGTGTGTGTCAGAGAGTGACAGAGAGTGATAGAGATTGTCAGAAAGTGTCAGAGAGTGATGGTGAATGTCAGGGAGTGATAGTGTGTGTCTGAGTGGTAGAGAGTGTCAGAGTGTGTCAGAGACTTTCAGAGATTGATAGAGTGATAGAGAGTGTCAGAGAGTGTCAGATAGTGATAGAGACTGTCAGAGAGTGATAGAGAGTGTCAGAGAGTGTCAGAGTGTGATAGTGAGTGTCAGAGAGTGTCTGAGAGTGATAGTGAGTGTCAGAGAGTGTCTGAGAGTGATAGTGAGCGTCAGAGAGTGTCTGAGAGTGATGGTGAGTGTCTGAGAGTGATGGTGAGTGTCTGAGAGTGATGGTGAGTGTCTGAGAGTGTCAGAGAATGTCAAAGTGTGTCAGGGAGTGATAGTGAGTGTCAGAGCGTGTCAGAGAGTGACACTGAGTGTCAAAGAGTGTTAGAGAGTGATAGTCAGTGTCTGAGAGTGTCAGAGTGTGTCAGAGAGTGATAGAGTGTGTCAGAGAGCGTCAGAGAGTGATAGTGAGTGTCAGAGAGTGTCAGAGAGTGATAGAGAGTGATAGAGAGTGATAGAGAGTGTCAGAGAGAGTCAGAGAGAGTCAGAGAGTGTCTGAGGGTTTCTGAGGGTGTCAGAGAGTGACAGAGAGTGACAGAGAGTGATAGAGAGTGATAGAGAGAGTCAGAGAGTGTCAGAGAGTGACACTGAGTGTCAAAGAATGTCAGAGAGTGATAGTCAGTGTCTGAGAGTGTCAGAGAGTGATAGAGAGTGTCAGAGATCGTCAGAGGGTGATAGAGTGTGTCAGAGAGCGTCAGAGAGTGATAGTGAGTGTCAGAGAGTGTCAGAGAGTGACACTGAGTGTCAAAGAGTGTTAGAGAGTGATAGTCAGTGTCTGAGAGTGTCAGAGAGTGATAGAGAGTGTCAGAGAGTGTCAGAGAGTGTCAGAGAGTGACAATGAGTGTCAAAGAGTGTCAGAGAGTGTCAGAGAGTGTCAGAGAGTGACACTGAGTGTCAAAGAGTGTCAAAGAGTGTCAGAGAGTGATAGTGAGTGTCTGAGAGTGACAATGAGTGTCAAAGAGTGTCAGAGAGTGTCAGAGAGTGTCAGAGAGTGTCAGAGAGTGACACTGAGAGTCAAAGAGTGTCAAAGAGTGTCAGAGAGTGTCAGAGAGTGTCAGAGAGTGACACTGAGTGTCAAAGAGTGTCAAAGAGTGTCAGAGAGTGTCAGAGAGTGTCAGAGAGTGACACTGATTGTCAGAGAGTGTCAGAGAGTGATAGTGAGTGTCAGAGAGTGTCAGAGAGTGTCAGAGAGTGACACTGATTGTCAGAGAGTGTCAGAGAGTGATAGTGAGTTTCTGAGAGTGTCAGAGTGTGTCAGAGAGTGATTGAGAGTGTCAGAGAGTGTCAGAGTGTGATAGAGAGTTTCAAACAGTGTCAGAGAGTGATAGTGTGTGTCAGAGAGTGTCAGAGAGTGATAGTGAGTGTCAGAGAGTGTCAGAGAGTGTCAGAGAGTGATAGAGAGTGATAGAGAGTGTCAGAGAGTGTCAGAGAGTGATAGAGATTGTCAGAGAGTGTCAGAGAGTGATGGTGAATGTCAGAGAGTGATAGTGCGTGTCTGTGAGTGTCAGAGAGTGTCAGAGAGTGTCAGAGAGTGTCAGAGAGTGTCAGAGAGTGGTAGAGACTTTCAGAGATTGATAGAGTGATAGAGAGTGTCAGAGAGTGATAGTGAGTGTCAGAGAGTGTCTGAGAGTCATGGTGAGTGTCTGAGAGTGATGGTGAGTTTCTGAGAGTGATGGTGAGTGTCTGAGAGTGTCAGAGAATGTCAAAGTGTGTCAGGGAGTGATAGTGAGTGTCAGAGCGTGTCAGAGAGTGTCTGAGAGTGTCTGAGAGTGTCAGAGAGTGTCAGAGAGTGACACTGAGTGTCAAAGAGTGTCAAAGAGTGTCAGAGAGTGTCAGAGAGTGTCAGAGAGTGACACTGAGTGTCAAAGAGTGTTAGAGAGTGATAGTCAGTGTCTGAGAGTGTCAGAGAGTGTCAGAGAGTGACAATGAGTGTCAGAGAGTGTCAGAGAGTGTCAGAGAGTGTCAGAGAGTGACACTGAGTGTCAAAGAGTGTTAGAGAGTGATAGTCAGTGTCTGAGAGTGTCAGAGTGTGTCAGAGCGTGATAGAGTGTGTCAGAGAGCGTCAGAGAGTGATAGTGAGTGTCAGAGAGTGTCAGAGAGTGTCAGAGAGTGATAGAGAGTGATAGAGAGTGATAGAGAGTGATAGAGAGTGTCAGAGAGAGTCAGAGAGAGTCAGAGAGTGTCTGAGGGTTTCTGAGGGTGTCAGAGAGTGACAGAGAGTGACAGAGAGTGATAGAGAGTGATAGAGAGAGTCAGAGAGTGTCAGAGAGTGACACTGAGTGTCAAAGAATGTCAGAGAGTGATAGTCAGTGTCTGAGAGTGTCAATGGGTGATTGAGAGTGTCAGAGATCGTCAGAGGGTGATAGAGTGTGTCAGAGAGCGTCAGAGAGTGATAGTGAGTGTCAGAGAGTGTCAGAGAGTGTCAGAGAGTGACACTGAGTGTCAAAGTGTGTTAGAGAGTGATAGTCAGTGTCTGAGAGTGTCAGAGAGTGATAGAGAGTGTCAGAGAGTGTCAGAGAGTGTCAGAGAGTGACAATGAGTGACAATGAGTGTCAAAGAGTGTCAGAGAGTGTCAGAGAGTGTCAGAGAGTGACACTGAGTGTCAAAGAGTGTCAAAGAGTGTCAGAGAGTGATAGTGAGTGTCTGAGAGTGACACTGAGTGACAATGAGTGTCAAAGAGTGTCAGAGAGTGTCAGAGAGTGTCAGAGAGTGACACTGAGAGTCAAAGAGTGTCAGAGAGTGTCAGAGAGTGACACTGAGAGTCAAAGAGTGTCAGAGAGTGTCAGAGAGTGTCAGAGAGTGTCAGAGAGTGACACTGAGAGTCAAAGAGTGTCAAAGAGTGTCAAAGAGTGTCAAAGAGTGTCAAAGAGTGTCAGAGAGTGATAGTGAGTGTCAGAGAGTGATAGTGAGTGTCAGAGAGTGATAGTGAGTGTCTGAGAGTGCCAGAGTGTGTCAGAGAGTGATAGTGAATGTCTGAGAGCTTCAGAGTGTGTCAGAGAGTGATAGAGAGTGTCAGAGAGTGTCAGAGAGTGACAGAGAGTGATAGAGAGTGATAGAGAGAGTCAGAGAGTGTCAGAGAATGTCAGAGAGTGACACTGTGTGTCAGAGAATGTCAGAGAGTGACACTGATTGTCAGAGAGTGTCAGAGAGTGATAGTGAGTGTCTGAGAGTGTCAGAGTGTGTCAGAGAGTGATTGAGAGTGTCAGAGAGTGTCAGAGTGTGTCAGAGAGTTTCAGAGAGAGATAGAGTGATAGTGTGTGTCAGAGAGTGACAGAGAGTGATAGAGATTGTCAGAAAGTGTCAGAGAGTGATGGTGAATGTCAGGGAGTGATAGTGTGTGTCTGAGTGGTAGAGAGTGTCAGAGTGTGTCAGAGACTTTCAGAGATTGATAGAGTGATAGAGAGTGTCAGAGAGTGTCAGATAGTGATAGAGACTGTCAGAGAGTGATAGAGAGTGTCAGAGAGTGTCAGAGTGTGATAGTGAGTGTCAGAGAGTGTCTGAGAGTGATAGTGAGTGTCAGAGAGTGTCTGAGAGTGATAGTGAGCGTCAGAGAGTGTCTGAGAGTGATGGTGAGTGTCTGAGAGTGATGGTGAGTGTCTGAGAGTGTCAGAGAATGTCAAAGTGTGTCAGGGAGTGATAGTGAGTGTCAGAGCGTGTCAGAGAGTGACACTGAGTGTCAAAGAGTGTTAGAGAGTGATAGTCAGTGTCTGAGAGTGTCAGAGTGTGTCAGAGAGTGATAGAGTGTGTCAGAGAGCGTCAGAGAGTGATAGTGAGTGTCAGAGAGTGTCAGAGAGTGATAGAGAGTGATAGAGAGTGATAGAGAGTGTCAGAGAGAGTCAGAGAGAGTCAGAGAGTGTCTGAGGGTTTCTGAGGGTGTCAGAGAGTGACAGAGAGTGACAGAGAGTGATAGAGAGTGATAGAGAGAGTCAGAGAGTGTCAGAGAGTGACACTGAGTGTCAAAGAATGTCAGAGAGTGATAGTCAGTGTCTGAGAGTGTCAGAGAGTGATAGAGAGTGTCAGAGATCGTCAGAGGGTGATAGAGTGTGTCAGAGAGCGTCAGAGAGTGATAGTGAGTGTCAGAGAGTGTCAGAGAGTGACACTGAGTGTCAAAGAGTGTTAGAGAGTGATAGTCAGTGTCTGAGAGTGTCAGAGAGTGATAGAGAGTGTCAGAGAGTGTCAGAGAGTGTCAGAGAGTGACAATGAGTGTCAAAGAGTGTCAGAGAGTGTCAGAGAGTGTCAGAGAGTGACACTGAGTGTCAAAGAGTGTCAAAGAGTGTCAGAGAGTGATAGTGAGTGTCTGAGAGTGACAATGAGTGTCAAAGAGTGTCAGAGAGTGTCAGAGAGTGTCAGAGAGTGTCAGAGAGTGACACTGAGTGTCAAAGAGTGTCAAAGAGTGTCAGAGAGTGATAGTGAGTGTCTGAGAGTGACACTGAGTGTCAAAGAGTGTCAGAGAGTGTCAGAGAGTGTCAGAGAGTGTCAGAGAGTGTCAGAGAGTGACACTGAGAGTCAAAGAGTGTCAGAGAGTGTCAGAGAGTGTCAGAGAGTGTCAGAGAGTGTCAGAGAGTGTCAGAGAGTGACACTGAGAGTCAAAGAGTGTCAAAGAGTGTCAAAGAGTGTCAGAGAGTGTCAGAGAGTGTCAGAGAGTGACACTGAGAGTCAAAGAGTGTCAGAGAGTGTCAGAGAGTGTCAGAGAGTGTCAGAGAGTGTCAGAGAGTGTCAGAGAGTGACACTGAGAGTCAAAGAGTGTCAAAGAGTGTCAAAGAGTGTCAAAGAGTGTCAGAGAGTGATAGTGAGTGTCTGAGAGTGTCAGAGTGTGTCAGAGAGTGATAGTGAATGTCTGAGAGCGTCAGAGTGTGTCAGAGAGTGATAGAGAGTGTCAGAGAGTGACAGAGAGTGATAGAGAGTGATAGAGAGAGTCAGAGAGTGTCAGAGAATGTCAGAGAGTGACACTGTGTGTCAGAGAATGTCAGAGAGTGACACTGATTGTCAGAGAGTGTCAGCGAGTGATAGTGAGTGTCTGAGAGTGTCAGAGTGTGTCAGAGAGTGATTGAGAGTGTCAGAGAGTGTCAGAGTGTGTCAGAGAGTTTCAGAGAGAGATAGAGTGATAGTGTGTGTCAGAGAGTGACAGAGAGTGATAGAGATTGTCAGAAAGTGTCAGAGAGTGATGGAGAATGTCAGGGAGTGATAGTGTGTGTCTGAGTGGTAGAGAGTGTCAGAGTGTGTCAGAGACTTTCAGAGATTGATAGAGTGATAGAGAGTGTCAGAGAGTGTCAGATAGTGATAGAGACTGTCAGAGAGTGATAGAGAGTGTCAGAGACTGTCAGAGAGTGATAGAGAGTGTCAGAGAGTGTCAGAGTGTGATAGTGAGTGTCAGAGAGTGTCTGAGAGTGATAGTGAGTGTCAGAGAGTGTCTGAGAGTGATAGTGAGCGTCAGAGAGTGTCTGAGAGTGATGGTGAGTGTCTGAGAGTGATGGTGAGTGTCTGAGAGTGTCAGAGAATGTCAAAGTGTGTCAGGGAGTGATAGTGAGTGTCAGAGCGTGTCAGAGAGTGATAGAGAGTGTCAGAGAGTGTCAGAGAGTGTCAGAGAGTGACACTGAGTGTCAAAGAGTGTCAAAGAGTGTCAAAGAGTGTCAGAGAGTGTCAGAGAGTGACACTGATTGTCAGAGAGTGTCAGAGAGTGATAGTGAGTGTCAGAGAGTGTCAGAGAGTGACACTGATTGTCAGAGAGTGTCAGAGAGTGATAGTGAGTGTCTGAGAGTGTCAGAGTGTGTCAGAGAGTGATAGTGTGTGTCAGAGAGTGTCAGAGAGTGATAGTGAGTGTCAGAGAGTGTCTGAGAGTGTCTGAGAGTGATAGAGAGTGATAGAGAGTGTCAGAGAGTGTCAGAGAGTGATAGAGAGTGATAGAGAGTGTCAGAGAGTGTCAGAGAGTGATAGAGATTGTCAGAGAGTGTCAGAGAGTGATGGTGAATGTCAGAGAGTGATAGTGCGTGTCTGTGAGTGTCAGAGAGTGTCAGAGAGTGTCAGAGAGTGTCAGAGAGTGGTAGAGAGAGTCAGAGTGTGTCAGAGACTTTCAGAGATTGAGAGAGTGATAGAGAGTGATAGAGAGTGTCAGAGAGTGTCAGAGAGTGATAGTGAGTGTCAGAGAGTGTCTGAGAGTGATAGTGAGTGTCAGAGAGTGTCTGAGAGTGATGGTGAGTGTCTGAGAGTGATGGTGAGTGTCTGAGAGTGATGGAGAGTTTCTGAGATTGATGGTGAGTGTCTGAGAGTGTCAGAGAATGTCAAAGTGTGTCAGGGAGTGATAGTGAGTGTCAGAGAGTGTCTGAGAGTGTCTGAGAGTGTCTAAGAGTGTCTGAGAGTGTCTGAGAGTGATAGAGAGTGTCAGAGAGTGTCAGAGAGAGTCAGAGAGTGTCAGAGAGTGACGCTGAGTGTCAAAGAGTGTCAGAGAGTGTCAGAGAGTGACACTGAGTGTCAAAGAGTGATAGAGAGTGATAGAGAGTGTCAGAGAGTGTCAGAGAGTGGTGGTGAATGTCAGAGAGTGATAGTGCGTGTCTGTGAGTGTCAGAGAGTGTCAGAGAGTGTCAGAGAGTGGTAGAGAGTGTCAGAGTGTGTCAGAGACTTTCAGAGATTGATAGAGTGATAGAGAGTGTCAGAGAGTGTCAGAGAGTGATAGAGACTGTCAGAGAGTGTCTGAGAGTGATAGTGAGTGTCAGAGAGTGTCTGAGAGTGATGGTGAGTGTCTGAGAGTGATGGTGAGTTTCTGAGAGTGATGGTGAGTGTCTGAGAGTGATGGTGAGTTTCTGAGAGTGATGGTGAGTGTCTGAGAGTGTCAGAGAATGTCAAAGTGTGTCAGGGAGTGATAGTGAGTGTCAGAGCGTGTCAGAGAGTGTCTGAGAGTGTCAGAGAGTGTCAGAGAGTGTCAGAGAGTGTCAGAGAGTGTCAGAGAGAGTCAGAGAGTGTCAGAGAGTGACACTGAGTGTCAAAGAGTGTCAGAGAGTGTCAGAGAGTGTCAGAGAGTGACACTGAGTGTCAAAGAGTGATAGAGAGTGATAGATAGTGTCAGAGAGTGTCAAAGAGTGATAGAGATTGTCAGAGAGTGTCAGAGAGTGATGGTGAATGTCAGAGAGTGGTAGTGCGTGTCTGTGAGTGTCAGAGAGTGTCAGAGAGTGTCAGAGAGTGGTAGAGAGTGTCAGAGTGTGTCAGAGACTTTCAGAGATTGATAGAGTGATAGAGAGTGTCAGAGAGTGTCTGAGAGTGATAGTGAGTGTCAGAGAGTGTCTGAGAGTGATAGTGAGTGTCAGAGAGTGTCTGAGAGTGATGGTGAGTGTCTGAGAGTGATGGTGAGTTTCTGAGAGTGATGGTGAGTGTCTGAGAGTGATGGTGAGTTTCTGAGAGTGATGGTGAGTGTCTGAGAGTGTCAGAGAATGTCAAAGTGTGTCAGGGAGTGATAGTGAGTGTCAGAGCGTGTCAGAGAGTGTCTGAGAGTGTCAGAGAGTGTCAGAGAGTGTCAGAGAGTGTCAGAGAGAGTCAGAGAGTGTCAGAGAGTGACACTGAGTGTCAAAGAGTGTCAGAGAGTGTCAGAGAGTGTCAGAGAGTGACACTGAGTGTCAAAGAGTGATAGAGAGTGATAGATAGTGTCAGAGAGTGTCAAAGAGTGATAGAGATTGTCAGAGAGTGTCAGAGAGTGATGGTGAATGTCAGAGAGTGGTAGTGCGTGTCTGTGAGTGTCAGAGAGTGTCAGAGAGTGTCAGAGAGTGGTAGAGAGTGTCAGAGTGTGTCAGAGACTTTCAGAGATTGATAGAGTGATAGAGAGTGTCAGAGAGTGTCTGAGAGTGATAGTGAGTGTCAGAGAGTGTCTGAGAGTGATAGTGAGTGTCAGAGAGTGTCTGAGAGTGATAGTGAGTGTCAGAGAGTGTCTGAGAGTGATGGTGAGTGTCTGAGAGTGATGGTGAGTTTCTGAGAGTGATGGTGAGTGTCTGAGAGTGTCAGAGAATGTCAAAGTGTGTCAGGGATTGATAGTGAGTGTCAGAGCGTGTCAGAGAGTGTCAGAGAGTGTCTGAGAGTGTCAGAGAGTGTCAGAGAGTGTCAGAGAGTGATAGAGAGTGTCAGAGAGTGTCAGAGAGTGTCAGAGAGTGATAGTCAGTGTCAGAGAGTGTCAGAGAGTGTCAGAGAGTGTCAGAGAGTGACACTGAGTGTCAAAGAGTGTCAGAGAGTGTCAGAGAGTGTCAGAGAGTGTCAGAGAGTGACACTGAGTGTCAAAGAGTGTCAAAGAGTGTCAGAGAGTGTCAGAGAGTGTCAGAGAGTGTCACTGAGTGTCACTGAGTGTCACAGAGTGTCACAGAGTGTCAAAGAGTGTCACAGAGTGTCAAAGAGTGTCAAAGAGTGTCAAAGAGTGTCAGAGAGTGATAGTGAGTGTCAGAGCGTGTCAGAGAGTGTCAGAGAGTGTCAGAGAGTGACACTGAGTGTCAAAGAGTGTCAGAGAGTGTCAGAGAGTGTCAGAGAGTGACACTGAGTGTCAAAGAGTGTCAAAGAGTGTCAGAGAGTGTCAGAGAGTGTCAAAGAGTGTCACTGAGTGTCAGAGAGTGTCAGAGAGTGTCAGAGAGTGTCAGAGAGTGTCAGAGAGTGTCAGAGAGTGTCACTGAGTGTCACTGAGTGTCAAAGAGTGTTAGAGAGTGATAGTCAGTGTCAGAGAGTGTCAGAGAGTGTCAGAGAGTGTCAGAGAGTGTCAGAGAGTGACACTGAGTGTCAGAGAGTGTCAGAGAGTGTCAGAGAGTGACACTGAGTGTCAAAGAGTGTCAAAGAGTGTCAGAGAGTGTCAGAGAGTGTCACAGAGTGTCACAGAGTGTCACAGAGTGTCACAGAGTGTCAAAGAGTGTCACAGAGTGTCAAAGAGTGTCAAAGAGTGTCAAAGAGTGTCAAAGAGTGTCAGAGAGTGTCAGAGAGTGTCAGAGAGTGATTGAGAGTGTCAGAGATCGTCAGAGAGTGATAGAGTGTGTCAGAGAGCGTCAGAGAGTGATTGAGAGTGTCAGAGATCGTCAGAGAGTGATAGAGTGTGTCAGAGAGCGTCAGAGAGTGATAGTGAGTGTCAGAGAGTGTCAGAGAGTGATAGTGAGTGTCTGAGTGTGTCAGAGTGTGTCAGAGAGTGATAGAGAGTGTCAGAGAGTGTCAGAGAGTGCCAGAGAGTGCCAGAGAGTGCCAGAGAGTGTCAGAGAGTGTCAGAGAGAGTCAGAGAGAGTCAGAGAGAGTCAGAGAGTGTCTGAGAGTGTCTGAGAGTGTCTGAGGGTGTCTGAGGGTGTCTGAGGGTGTCAGAGAGTGACAGAGAGTGACAGAGAGTGATAGAGAGTGATAGAGAGAGTCAGAGAGTGTCAGAGAGTGACACTGAGTGTCAAAGAATGTCAGAGAGTGATAGTCAGTGTCTGAGAGTGTCAGAGTGTGTCAGAGAGTGATTGAGAGTGTCAGAGATCGTCAGAGGGTGATAGAGTGTGTCAGAGAGCGTCAGAGAGTGATAGTGAGTGTCAGAGAGTGTCAGAGAGTGTCAGAGAGTGATAGTGAGTGCCAGAGATCGTCAGAGGGTGATAGAGTGTGTCAGAGAGCGTCAGAGAGTGATAGTGAATGTCTGAGAGCGTCAGAGTGTGTCAGAGAGTGATAGAGAGTGTCAGAGAGTGTCAGAGAGTGTCAGAGAGTGATAGGGAGTGATAGAGAGTGATAGAGAGTGATAGAGAGTGATAGAGAGTGTCAGAGAGTGTCAGAGAGAGTCAGAGAGAGTCAGAGAGTGTCTGAGGGTGTCTGAGGGTGTCTGAGGGTGTCTGAGGGTGTCCGAGAGTGATAGAGAGTGTCAGAGAGTGTCAGTGAGTGTCAGAGAGTGTCAGTGAGTGACAGAGAGTGACAGAGAGTGATAGAGAGTGATAGAGATAGTCAGAGAGTGTCAGAGAATGTCAGAGAGTGACACTGTGTGTCAGAGAATGTCAGAGAGTGACACTGATTGTCAGAGAGAGTCAGAGAGTGATAGTGAGTGTCTGAGAGTGTCAGAGTGTGTCAGAGAGTGTCAGAGAGCGTCACTGAGTGTCACTGAGTGTCAAAGAGTGTTAGAGAGTGATAGTCAGTGTCAGAGAGTGTCAGAGAGTGTCAGAGAGTGTCAGAGAGTGTCAGAGAGTGTCAGAGAGTGACACTGAGTGTCAAAGAGTGTCAGAGAGTGTCAGAGAGTGTCAGAGAGTGTCAGAGAGTGTCAGAGAGTGTCACTGAGTGTCACAGAGTGTCACAGAGTGTCAAAGAGTGTCACAGAGTGTCAAAGAGTGTCAAAGAGTGTCAGAGAGTGTCAGAGAGTGTCACTGAGTGTCACTGAGTGTCACAGAGTGTCACAGAGTGTCACAGAGTGTCAAAGAGTGTCAGGGAGTGATAGTGAGTGTCAGAGCGTGTCAGAGAGTGTCAGAGAGTGTCTGAGAGTGTCAGAGAGTGTCAGAGAGTGTCAGAGAGTGATAGAGAGTGTCAGAGAGTGTCAGAGAGTGACACTGAGTGTCAAAGAGTGTCAAAGAGTGTCAGAGAGTGTCAGAGAGTGTCAGAGAGTGTCAGAGAGTGACACTGAGTGTCAAAGAGTGTCAGAGAGTGTCAGAGAGTGTCAGAGAGTGTCAAAGAGTGTCAACGAGTGTCAAAGAGTGTCAGAGAGTGTCAGAGAGTGTCACTGAGTGTCACTGAGTGTCACTGAGTGTCAAAGAGTGATAGTCAGTGTCAGAGAGTGTCAGAGAGTGTCAGAGAGTGTCAGAGAGTGTCAGAGAGTGACACTGAGTGTCAAAGAGTGTCAGAGAGTGTCAGAGAGTGTCAGAGAGTGTCAGAGAGTGACACTGAGTGTCAAAGAGTGTCAGAGAGTGTCAGAGAGAGTCACTGAGTGTCACTGAGTGTCACAGAGTGTCACAGAGTGTCACAGAGTGTCACAGAGTGTCAAAGAGTGTCAAAGAGTGTCACAGAGTGTCACAGAGTGTCAAAGAGTGTCAAAGAGTGTCAGAGAGTGTCAGAGAGTGTCAGAGAGTGATTGAGAGTGTCAGAGATCGTCAGAGAGTGATAGAGTGTGTCAGGGAGCGTCAGAGAGTGATTGAGAGTGTCAGAGATCGCCAGAGAGTGATAGAGTGTGTCAGAGAGCGTCAGAGAGTGATAGTGAGTGTCAGAGAGTGTCAGAGAGTGATAGTGAGTGTCTGAGAGTGTCAGAGTGTGTCAGAGAGTGATAGTGAATGTCTGAGAGCGTCAGAGTGTGTCAGAGTGTGTCAGAGAGTGATAGAGAGTGATAGAGAGTGCCAGAGAGTGCCAGAGAGTGTCAGAGAGTGTCAGAGAGTGCCAGAGAGTGCCAGAGAGTGCCAGAGAGTGCCAGAGAGTGTCAGAGAGTGTCAGAGAGAGTCAGAGAGTGTCTGAGAGTGTCTGAGAGTGTCTGAGGGTGTCTGAGGGTGTCAGAGAGTGACAGAGAGTGACAGAGAGTGATAGAGAGTGATAGAGAGAGTCAGAGAGTGTCAGAGAGTGACACTGAGTGTCAAAGAATGTCAGAGAGTGATAGTCAGTGTCTGAGAGTGTCAGAGTGTGTCAGAGAGTGATTGAGAGTGTCAGAGATCGTCAGAGGGTGATAGAGTGTGTCAGAGAGCGTCAGAGAGTGATAGTGAGTGTCAGAGAGTGTCAGAGAGTGTCAGAGAGTGATAGTGAGTGCCAGAGATCGTCAGAGGGTGATAGAGTGTGTCAGAGAGCGTCAGAGAGTGATAGTGAATGTCTGAGAGCGTCAGAGTGTGTCAGAGAGTGATAGAGAGTGCCAGAGAGTGCCAGAGAGTGTCAGAGAGTGTCAGAGAGTGTCAGAGAGTGTCAGAGAGTGATAGAGAGTGATAGAGAGTGATAGAGAGTGATAGAGAGTGATAGAGAGTGTCAGAGAGAGTCAGAGAGAGTCAGAGAGTGTCTGAGGGTGTCTGAGGGTGTCCGAGAGTGATAGAGAGTGTCAGAGAGTGACAGAGAGTGACAGAGAGTGATAGAGAGTGATAGTGAATGTCTGAGAGCGTCAGAGTGTGTCAGAGAGTGATAGAGAGTGCCAGAGAGTGCCAGAGAGTGTCAGAGAGTGTCAGAGAGTGTCAGAGAGTGATAGAGAGTGATAGAGAGTGATAGAGAGTGATAGAGAGTGTCAGAGAGAGTCAGAGAGAGTCAGAGAGTGTCTGAGGGTGTCTGAGGGTGTCCGAGAGTGATAGAGAGTGTCAGAGAGTGACAGAGAGTGACAGAGAGTGATAGAGAGTGATAGAGAGAGTCAGAGAGTGTCAGAGAATGTCAGAGAGTGACACTGTGTGTCAGAGAATGTCAGAGAGTGACACTGATTGTCAGAGAGAGTCAGAGAGTGATACTGAGTGTCTGAGAGTGTCAGAGTGTGTCAGAGAGTGTCAGAGAGTGTCACTGAGTGTCACTGAGTGTCAAAGAGTGTTAGAGAGTGACAGTCAGTGTCAGAGAGTGTCAGAGAGTGTCAGAGAGTGTCAGAGAGTGATAGAGAGTGATAGAGAGTGATAGAGAGTGATAGAGAGTGTCAGAGAGTGTCAGAGAGAGTCAGAGAGAGTCAGAGGGTGTCTGAGGGTGTCTGAGGGTGTCCGAGAGTGATAGAGAGTGTCAGAGAGTGACAGAGAGTGACAGAGAGTGATAGAGAGTGATAGTGAATGTCTGAGAGCGTCAGAGTGTGTCAGAGAGTGATAGAGAGTGCCAGAGAGTGCCAGAGAGTGTCAGAGAGTGTCAGAGAGTGTCAGAGAGTGATAGAGAGTGATAGAGAGTGATAGAGAGTGATAGAGAGTGTCAGAGAGAGTCAGAGAGAGTCAGAGAGTGTCTGAGGGTGTCTGAGGGTGTCCGAGAGTGATAGAGAGTGTCAGAGAGTGACAGAGAGTGACAGAGAGTGATAGAGAGTGATAGAGAGAGTCAGAGAGTGTCAGAGAATGTCAGAGAGTGACACTGTGTGTCAGAGAATGTCAGAGAGTGACACTGATTGTCAGAGAGAGTCAGAGAGTGATACTGAGTGTCTGAGAGTGTCAGAGTGTGTCAGAGAGTGTCAGAGAGTGTCACTGAGTGTCACTGAGTGTCAAAGAGTGTTAGAGAGTGACAGTCAGTGTCAGAGAGTGTCAGAGAGTGTCAGAGAGTGTCAGAGAGTGATAGAGAGTGTCAGAGAGTGTCAGAGAGTGTCAGAGAGTGTCAGAGAGTGACACTGAGTGTCAAAGAGTGTCAAAGAGTGTCAGAGAGTGTCAGAGAGTGTCAGAGAGTGACACTGAGTGACACTGAGTGTCAAAGAGTGTCAGAGAGTGTCAGAGAGTGTCAGAGAGTGTCACTGAGTGTCACTGAGTGTCACTGAGTGACACTGAGTGACACTGAGTGTCAAAGAGTGTCAGAGAGTGTCAGAGAGTGTCAGAGAGTGTCACTGAGTGTCACTGAGTGTCACTGAGTGTCACTGAGTGTCAAAGAGTGTCAAAGAGTGTCAGAGAGTGTCAGAGAGTGTCAGAGAGTGTCACTGAGTGTCACTGAGTGACACTGAGTGACACTGAGTGTCAAAGAGTGTCAGAGAGTGTCAGAGAGTGTCACTGAGTGTCACTGAGTGTCACTGAGTGTCACTGAGTGTCAAAGAGTGTCAGAGAGTGTCAGAGAGTGTCAGAGAGTGTCACTGAGTGTCACTGAGTGTCACTGAGTGTCACTGAGTGTCACTGAGTGTCACTGAGTGTCAAAGAGTGTTAGAGAGTGATAGTCAGTGTCTGAGAGTGTCAGAGTGTGTCAGAGAGTGATTGAGAGTGTCAGAGATCGTCAGAGAGTGATAGAGTGTGTCAGAGAGCGTCAGAGAGTGATAGTGAGTGTCAGAGAGTGTCAGAGAGTGATAGTGAGTGTCTGAGAGTGTCAGAGTGTGTCAGAGAGTGATATTGAATGTCTGAGAGCGTCAGAGTGTGTCAGAGTGTGTCAGAGTGTGTCAGAGTGTGTCAGAGAGTGATAGAGAGTGCCAGAGAGTGTCAGAGAGTGTCAGAGAGTGCCAGAGAGTGCCAGAGAGTGCCAGAGAGTGTCAGAGAGTGTCAGAGAGAGTCAGAGAGTGTCTGAGAGTGTCTGAGAGTGTCTGAGGGTGTCAGAGAGTGACAGAGAGTGACAGAGAGTGATAGAGAGTGATAGAGAGAGTCAGAGAGTGACACTGAGTGTCAAAGAATGTCAGAGAGTGATAGTCAGTGTCTGAGAGTGTCAGAGTGTGTCAGAGAGTGATTGAGAGTGTCAGAGATCGTCAGAGGGTGATAGAGTGTGTCAGAGAGCGTCAGAGAGTGATAGTGAGTGTCAGAGAGTGTCAGAGAGTGTCAGAGAGTGATAGTGAGTGCCAGAGATCGTCAGAGGGTGATAGAGTGTGTCAGAGAGCGTCAGAGAGTGATAGTGAATGTCTGAGAGCGTCAGAGTGTGTCAGAGAGTGATAGAGAGTGTCAGAGAGTGTCAGAGAGTGTCAGAGAGTGATAGAGAGTGATAGAGAGTGTCAGAGAGAGTCAGAGAGAGTCAGAGAGTGTCTGAGGGTGTCTGAGGGTGTCCGAGAGTGATAGAGAGTGACAGAGAGTGACAGAGAGTGACAGAGAGTGATAGAGAGTGATAGAGAGAGTCAGAGAGTTTCAGAGAATGTCAGAGAGTGACACTGAGTGTCAGAGAATGTCAGAGAGTGACACTGATTGTCAGAGAGTGTCAGAGAGTGTCAGAGAGTGATAGTGAGTGTCTGAGAGTGTCAGAGTGTGTCAGAGAGTGATTGAGAGTGTCAGAGAGTGTCAGAGTGTGTCAGAGAGTTTCAGAGAGAGATAGAGTGATAGTGTGTGTCAGAGAGTGACAGAGAGTGATAGAGATTGTCAGAAAGTGTCAGAGAGTGATGGTGAATGTCAGGGAGTGATAGTGTGTGTCTGAGTGGTAGAGAGTGTCAGAGTGTGTCAGAGAGTGGTAGAGAGTGTCAGAGTGTGTCAGAGACTTTCAGAGATTGATAGAGTGATAGAGAGTGTCAGAGAGTGTCAGATAGTGATAGAGACTGTCAGAGAGTGATAGAGAGTGTCAGAGAGTGTCAGAGTGTGATAGTGAGTGTCAGAGAGTGTCTGAGAGTGATAGTGAGTGTCAGAGAGTGTCTGAGAGTGATAGTGAGTGTCAGAGAGTGTCAGAGAGTGTCTGAGAGTGATGGTGAGTGTCTGAGAGTGATGGTGAGTGTCTGAGAGTGTCAGAGAATGTCAAAGTGTGTCAGGGAGTGATAGTGAGTGTCAGAGCGTGTCAGATAGTGTCTGAGAGTGTCAGAGAGTGATAGAGAGTGCCAGAGAGTGTCAGAGAGTGTCAGAGAGTGACACTGAGTGACACTGAGTGACACTGAGTGTCAAAGAGTGTCAAAGAGTGTCAAAGAGTGTCAGAGAGTGTCAGAGAGTGTCAGAGAGTGACACTGATTGTCAGAGAGTGTCAGAGAGTGATAGTGAGTGTCTGAGAGTGTCAGAGAGTGATAGTGAGTGTCTGAGAGTGTCAGAGAGTGATAGTGAGTGTCTGAGAGTGTCAGAGTGTGATAGTGAGTGTCTGAGAGTGTCAGAGTGTGTCAGAGAGTGATTGAGAGTGTCAGAGAGTGTCAGAGTGTGATAGAGAGTTTCAAACAGTGTCAGAGAGTGATAGTGTGTGTCAGAGAGTGTCAGAGAGTGATAGTGAGTGTCAGAGAGTGTCAGAGAGTGTCTGAGAGTGATAGAGAGTGATAGAAAGTGTCAGAGAGTGTCAGAGAGTGATAGAGAGTGATAGAGAGTGTCAGAGAGTGTCAGAGAGTGATAGAGATTGTCAGAGAGTGTCAGAGAGTGATGGTGAATGTCAGGGAGTGATAGTGTGTGTCTGAGTGGTAGAGAGTGTCAGAGTGTGTCAGAGAGTGGTAGAGAGTGTCAGAGTGTGTCAGAGACTTTCAGAGATTGATAGAGTGATAGAGAGTGTCAGAGAGTGTCAGATAGTGATAGAGACTGTCAGAGAGTGATAGAGAGTGTCAGAGAGTGTCAGAGTGTGATAGTGAGTGTCAGAGAGTGTCTGAGAGTGATAGTGAGTGTCAGAGAGTGTCTGAGAGTGATAGTGAGTGTCAGAGAGTGTCAGAGAGTGTCTGAGAGTGATGGTGAGTGTCTGAGAGTGATGGTGAGTGTCTGAGAGTGTCAGAGAATGTCAAAGTGTGTCAGGGAGTGATAGTGAGTGTCAGAGCGTGTCAGATAGTGTCTGAGAGTGTCAGAGAGTGATAGAGAGTGCCAGAGAGTGTCAGAGAGTGTCAGAGAGTGACACTGAGTGACACTGAGTGACACTGAGTGACACTGAGTGACACTGAGTGTCAAAGAGTGTCAAAGAGTGTCAGAGAGTGTCAGAGAGTGTCAGAGAGTGACACTGATTGTCAGAGAGTGTCAGAGAGTGATAGTGAGTGTCTGAGAGTGTCAGAGTGTGATAGTGAGTGTCTGAGAGTGTCAGAGTGTGTCAGAGAGTGATTGAGAGTGTCAGAGAGTGTCAGAGTGTGATAGAGAGTTTCAAACAGTGTCAGAGAGTGATAGTGTGTGTCAGAGAGTGTCAGAGAGTGATAGTGAGTGTCAGAGAGTGTCAGAGAGTGTCTGAGAGTGATAGAGAGTGATAGAAAGTGTCAGAGAGTGTCAGAGAGTGATAGAGAGTGATAGAGAGTGTCAGAGAGTGTCAGAGAGTGATAGAGATTGTCAGAGAGTGTCAGAGAGTGATGGTGAATGTCAGAGAGTGATAGTGCGTGTCTGTGAGTGTCAGAGAGTGTCAGAGAGTGTCAGAGAGTGGTAGAGAGTGTCAGAGTGTGTCAGAGACTTTCAGAGATTGATAGAGTGATAGAGAGTGTCAGAGAGTGTCAGAGAGTGTCAGAGACTGTCAGAGAGTGATAGAAAGTGTCAGAGAGTGTCAGAGAGTGATAGTGAGTGTCAGAGAGTGTCTGAGAGTGATAGTGAGTGTCAGAGAGTGTCAGAGAGAGTCAGAGAGTGTCAGAGAGTGACACTGAGTGTCAAAGAGTGTCAGAGAGTGTCAGAGAGTGTCAGAGAGTGACACTGAGTGTCAAAGAGTGTCTGAGAGTGATAGTGAGTGTCAGAGAGTGTCAGAGAGAGTCAGAGAGTGTCAGAGAGTGACACTGAGTGTCAAAGAGTGTCAGAGAGTGTCAGAGAGTGTCAGAGAGTGACACTGAGTGTCAAAGAGTGATAGAGAGTGATAGAGAGTGTCAGAGAGTGTCAAAGAGTGATAGAGATTGTCAGAGAGTGTCAGAGAGTGATGGTGCATGTCAGAGAGTGATAGTGCGTGTCTGTGAGTGTCAGAGAGTGTCAGAGAGTGTCAGAGAGTGTCAGAGAGTGGTAGAGAGTGTCAGAGTGTGTCAGAGACTTTCAGAGATTGATAGAGTGATAGAGAGTGTCAGAGAGTGTCTGAGAGTGATAGTGAGTGTCAGAGAGTGTCTGAGAGTGATAGTGAGTGTCAGAGAGTGTCTGAGAGTGATGGTGAGTGTCTGAGAGTGATGGTGAGTTTCTGAGAGTGATGGTGAGTGTCTGAGAGTGTCAGAGAATGTCAAAGTGTGTCAGGGAGTGATAGTGAGTGTCAGAGAGTGTCAGAGAGTGTCAGAGAGTGTCAGAGAGTGATAGAGAGTGTCAGAGAGTGTCAGAGAGTGTCAGAGAGTGACACTGAGTGTCAAAGAGTGTCAGAGAGTGTCAGAGAGTGTCAGAGAGTGTCAGAGAGTGACACTGAGTGTCAAAGAGTGTCAGAGAGTGTCAGAGAGTGTCAAAGAGTGTCAGAGAGTGTCAAAGAGTGTCAGAGAGTGTCATAGAGTGTCAGAGAGTGTCAGAGAGTGTCACTGAGTGTCACTGAGTGTCAAAGAGTGATAGTCAGTGTCAGAGAGTGTCAGAGAGTGTCAGAGAGTGACACTGAGTGTCAAAGAGTGTCAAAGAGTGTCAGAGTGTGTCAGAGAGTGTCAGAGAGTGTCAGAGAGTGACACTGAGTGTCAAAGAGTGTCAAAGAGTGTCAGAGAGTGTCACTGAGTGTCACTGAGTGTCACTGAGTGTCACTGAGTGTCAGAGAGTGTCAGAGAGTGTCAGAGAGTGTCACTGAGTGTCACTGAGTGTCACTGAGTGTCACTGAGTGTCAGAGAGTGTCAGAGAGTGTCAAAGAGTGTCAAAGAGTGTCAGAGAGTGTCAGAGAGTGTCACTGAGTGTCACTGAGTGTCACTGAGTGTCACTGAGTGTCAGAGAGTGTCAGAGAGTGTCAGAGAGTGTCAGAGAGTGTCAGAGAGTGTCAGAGAGTGTCACTGAGTGTCACTGAGTGTCAGAGAGTGTCAGAGAGTGTCAGAGAGTGTCAGAGAGTGTCAGAGAGTGTCAGAGAGTGTCAGAGAGTGTCAGAGAGTGTCAGAGAGTGTCTGAGAGTGTCTGAGAGTGTCTGAGAGTGTCAGAGTGTGTCAGAGAGTGATTGAGAGTGTCAGAGATCGTCAGAGAGTGATAGAGTGTGTCAGAGAGCGTCAGAGAGTGATAGTGAGTGTCAGAGAGTGTCAGAGAGTGATAGTGAGTGTCTGAGAGTGTCAGAGTGTGTCAGAGAGTGATAGTGAATGTCTGAGAGCGTCAGAGTGTGTCAGAGTGTGTCAGAGAGTGATAGAGAGTGCCAGAGAGTGTCAGAGAGTGCCAGAGAGTGCCAGAGAGTGCCAGAGAGTGCCAGAGAGTGCCAGAGAGTGTCAGAGAGAGTCAGAGAGTGTCTGAGAGTGTCTGAGAGTGTCTGAGAGTGTCTGAGGGTGTCTGAGGGTGTCAGAAAGTGACAGAGTGACAGAGAGTGATAGAGAGTGATAGAGAGAGTCAGAGAGTGTCAGAGAGTGACACTGAGTGTCAAAGAATGTCAGAGAGTGATAGTCAGTGTCTGAGAGTGTCAGAGTGTGTCAGAGAGTGATTGAGAGTGTCAGAGATCGTCAGAGGGTGATAGAGTGTGTCAGAGAGCGTCAGAGAGTGATAGTGAGTGTCAGAGAGTGTCAGAGAGTGTCAGAGAGTGATAGTGAGTGCCAGAGATCGTCAGAGGGTGATAGAGTGTGTCAGAGAGCGTCAGAGAGTGATAGTGAATGTCTGAGAGCGTCAGAGTGTGTCAGAGAGTGCCAGAGAGTGCCAGAGAGTGCCAGAGAGTGCCAGAGAGTGTCAGAGAGTGTCAGAGAGTGATAGAGAGTGATAGAGAGTGATAGAGAGTGATAGAGAGTGATAGAGAGTGTCAGAGAGAGTCAGAGAGAGTCAGAGAGTGTCTGAGGGTGTCTGAGGGTGTCCGAGAGTGTCAGAGAGTGACAGAGAGTGACAGAGAGTGACAGAGAGTGATAGAGAGTGATAGAGAGAGTCAGAGAGTGTCAGAGAATGTCAGAGAGTGACACTGTGTGTCAGAGAATGTCAGAGAGTGACACTGATTGTCAGAGAGTGTCAGAGAGTGATAGTGAGTGTCTGAGAGTGTCAGAGTGTGTCAGAGAGTGATTGAGAGTGTCAGAGAGTGTCAGAGTGTGTCAGAGAGTTTCAGAGAGAAATAGAGTGATAGTGTGTGTCAGAGAGTGACAGAGAGTGATAGAGATTGTCAGAGAGTGTCAGAGAGTGATGGTGAATGTCAGGGAGTGATAGTGTGTGTCTGTGAGTGTCAGAGAGTGTCAGAGAGTGTCAGAGAGTGGTAGAGAGTGTCAGAGTGTGTCAGAGACTTTCAGAGATTGATAGAGTGATAGAGAGTGTCAGAGAGTGTCAGATAGTGATAGAGACTGTCAGAGAGTGATAGAGAGTGTCAGAGAGTGTCAGAGTGTGATAGTGAGTGTCAGAGAGTGTCTGAGAGTGATAGTGAGTGTCAGAGAGTGTCTGAGAGTGATAGTGAGTGTCAGAGAGTGTCTGAGAGTGATGGTGAGTGTCTGAGAGTGATGGTGAGTGTCTGAGAGTGATAGTGAGTGTCAGAGAGTGTCTGAGAGTGATGGTGAGTGTCTGAGAGTGATGGTGAGTGTCTGAGAGTGATAGTGAGTGTCAGAGAGTGTCTGAGAGTGATAGTGAGTGTCAGAGAGTGTCTGAGAGTGATGGTGAGTGTCTGAGAGTGATGGTGAGTGTCTGAGAGTGTCAGAGAATGTCAAAGTGTGTCAGGGAGTGATAGTGAGTGTCAGAGCGTGTCAGAGAGTGTCTGAGAGTGTCAGAGAGTGATAGAGAGTGATAGAGAGTGTCAGAGAGTGTCAGAGAGAGTAAGAGAGTGTCAGAGAGTGTCAGAGAGTGTCAGAGAGTGTCAAAGAGTGTCAAAGAGTGTCAGAGAGTGTCAAAGAGTGTCAAAGAGTGTCAAAGATTGTCAAAGAGTGTCAGAGAGTGTCAGAGAGTGTCAGAGAGTGACACTGAGTGTCAAAGAGTGTTAGAGAGTGATAGTCAGTGTCTGAGAGTGTCAGAGTGTGTCAGAGAGTGTCAGAGAGTGTCAGAGATCGTCAGAGAGTGATAGAAAGTGTCAGAGAGCGTCAGAGACTGATAGTGAGTGTCAGAGAGTGTCAGAGAGTGATAGTGAATGTCTGAGAGCGTCAGAGTGTGTCAGAGAGTGATAGAGAGTGATAGAGAGTGATAGAGAGTGATAGAGAGTGCCAGAGAGTGATAGAGAGTGATAGAGAGTGATAGAGAGTGATAGAGAGTGATAGAGAGTGATAGAGAGTGTCAGAGAGAGTCAGAGAGTGTCTGAGGGTGTCTGAGGGTGTCAGAGAGTGATAGAGAGTGTCAGAGAGTGACAGAGAGTGATAGAGAGAGTCAGAGAGTGTCAGAGAATGTCAGAGAGTGACACTGTGTGTCAGAGAATGTCAGAGAGTGACACTGATTGTCAGAGAGTGTCAGAGAGTGTCAGAGAGTGATAGTGAGTGTCTGAGAGTGTCAGAGTGTGTCAGAGAGTGATTGAGAGTGTCAGAGTGTGTCTCAGAGTTTCAGAGAGAGATAGGGTGATAGAGAGTGTCAGAGAGTGTCAGAGAGTGATAGAGATTGTCAGAGAGTGTCAGAGAGTGATGGTGAATGTCAGAGAGTGATAGTGTGTGTCTGTGAGTGTCTGAGAGTGTCAGGGAGTGTCACAGAGTGTCAGAGAGTGATAGAGTGTGATAGAGAGTGTCAGAGTGTGTCAGAGAGTTTCAGAGAGAGATAGAGTGATAGAGAGTGTCAGAGAGTGATAGAGATTGTCAGAGAGTGTCAGAGAGTGATGGTGAATGTCAGAGAGTGATAGTGTGTGTCTGTGAGTGTCAGAGAGTGTCAGAGAGTGTCAGAGAGTGGTAGAGAGTGTCAGAGTGTGTCAGAGACTTTCAGAGATTGATAGAGTGATAGAGAGTGTCAGAGAGTGTCAGAGAGTGATAGAGACTGTCAGAGAGTGATAGAGAGTGTCAGAGACTGTCAGAGAGTGATAGAGAGTGTCAGAGAGTGTCAGAGAGTGACAGTGAGTGTCAGAGAGTGTCTGAGAGTGATCGTGAGTGTCAGAGAGTGTCTGAGAGTGATAGCGAGTGTCAGAGAGTGTCTGAGAGTGATGGTGAGTGTCTGAGAGTGATGGTGAGTGTCTGAGTGTGTCAGAGAATGTCAAAGTGTGTCAGGGAGTGATAATGAGTGTCAGAGCGTGTCAGAGAGTGTCTGAGAGCGTCAGAGTGATAGAGAGTGTCAGAGAGTGTCAGAGAGTGTCAGAGAGTGTCAGAGAGTGACACTGAGTGTCAAAGAGTGTCAAAGAGTGTCAGAGAGTGTCAGAGAGTGTCAGAGAGTGTCAGAGAATGTCAGAGAGTGACACTGATTGTCAGAGAGCGTCAGAGAGTGATAGAGAGTGTCAGAGAGTGTCAGAGAGTGTCAGAGAGTGACACTGAGTGTCAAAGAGTGTCAGAGAGTGTCAGAGAGTGTCAGAGAGTGTCAGAGAGTGACACTGATTGTCAGAGAGTGTCAGAGAGTGATAGTGAGTGTCAGAGTGTGTCAGAGAGTGATTGAGAGTGTCAGAGAGTGTCAGATTGTGATAAAGAGTTTCAGACAGTGTCAGAGAGTGGTAGTGTGTGTCAGAGTGTGTCAGAGAGTGATAGTGAGTGCGAGAGAGTGTCAGAGAGTGATAGTGAATGTCAGAGAGTCTCAGAGAGTGATAGTGAGCGTCTGAGAGTGTCAGAATGTGTCAGAGAGTGATAGTGAATGTCTGAGAGTGTCAGAGTGTGTCAGAGAGTGATGGAGAGTGATGGAGAGTGTCAGAGAGTGTCAGAGTGTGTCAGAGAGTGATAGAGAGTGAAAGAGACTGTCAGAGAGTGTCACAGAGTGTCAAGAGTGATAGAGAGTGATAGAGAGTGTCAGAGTGTGTCAGAGAGTTTCAGAGAGAGATAGAGTGATAGAGAGTGTCAGAGAGTGTCAGAGAGTGATAGAGATTGTCAGTGAATGTCGGAGAGTGATGGTGAATGTCAGAGAGTGATAGTGTGTGTCTGTGAGTGTCAGAGAGTGTCAGAGAGTGTCAGAGAGTGGTAGAGAGTGTCAGAGTGTGTCAGAGACTTTCAGAGATTGATAGAGTGATAGAGATTGTCAGAGAGTGTCAGAGAGTGATAGAGAGTGTCAGAGAGTGATAGAGAGTGTCAGAGAGCGTCAGAGAGTGATAGTGAGTGTCTGAGAGTGATAGTGAGTGTCTGAGAGTGTCAGAGAATGTCAAAGAGTGTCAGAGAGTGTCAGAGAGTGTCAGAGAGTGTCAAAGAGTGTCAAAGAGTGTCAAAGAGTGTCAAAGAGTGTCAAAGACTGTCAAAGAGTGTCAGAGAGTGATAGTGAGTGTCTGAGAGTGTCAGAGAGTGTGAGAGAGTGATCGAGAGTGTCAGAGAGTGATAGTGAGTGTCAGAGAGCGTCAGAGAGTGTCAGAGAGTGACAGTGTGTGTCAGAGAGCGTCAGAGAGTGATAGTGAGTGTCTGAGAGTGTCAGAGTGTGTCAGAGAGTGATAGTCAGTGTCTGAGAGTGATAGTGAGTGTCAGAGAGTGATAGTGAGTGTCTGAGAGTGATAGTGAGCGTCAGAGAGTGATAGTGAGTGTCTGAGAGTGTCAGAGAGTGTGAGAGAGTGATCGAGAGTGTCAGAGAGTGATAGTGAGTGTCAGAGAGTGTCTGAGAGAGTCAGAGAGTGATAGAGAGTGTCAGAGAGTGATAGAGAGAGTCAGAAATTGATAGTGAGTGTCAGAGAGTGTCTGAGAGAGTCAGAGAGTGATAGAGATTGTCAGAGAGTGATAGAGAGTGTCAGAAAGTGATCGTGTGCGTCAGAGAGTGATAGAGAGTGCCCGAGAGTGTCAGAGATTGATAGAGAGTGTCAGCGAGTCTCAGAGAGTGTCAGAGAGTATCAGAGGGTGTAAGAGAGTGACAGAGAGTGATGGAGAGTGTCAGAGAGATTCAGAGAGCGTCAGAGAGTGTCAGAGAGTGATAGAGAGTGTCAGAGATTGATAGAGAGTGTCAGAGAGTGCCAGAGAGTGTCAGAGAGTGATAGTGTGTGTCTGAGAGTGTCTGAGAGTGTCTGAGAGTGCCAGAGAGAGTCAGAGAGAGTCAGAGAGTGTCAGAGAGTGTCAGAGAGTGATAGAGAGTGATAGAGAGTCTCAGAGAGTGTCAGAGAGTGATAGAGAGTGACAGAGAGTGATAGAGAGTGTCAGAGAGTTTCAGAGAGTGATAGTGAGTGTCTGAGAGTGATAGTGAGTGTCAGATAGTGTCTGAGAGTGATAGAGAGTGTCAGAGAGTTTCAGAGAGTGATAGTGAGTGTCTGAGAGTGATAGTGAGTGTCAGAGAGTGTATGAGAGTGATAGAGCGTGTCAGAGAGTGTCAGAGAGTGTCAGAGAGTGACACTGAGTGTCGGGGGGGGTTTAAACTTCGGGGGGGTTTAAACTAAATCAGCAGGGGAATGGGAACCTAAATTGTAGTTCCAGTGTACAGGCTGTTGAGAGTAGTGAGGTAGGGGATAAGGTTACAGGGACGCAAGAGGGCACTGGCAAGCAAGAACTTGGTTTAAAGTGTGTCTACTTCAACGCCAGGAGCATCCGGAATAAGGTGGGTGAGCTTGCAGCATGGGTTGGTACCTGGGATCCTGATGTTCTGGCCATTTCAGAGACATGGGTAGAGCAGGGGCAGGAATGGATGTTGCAGGTTCCGGGATTTCGATGTTTCAGAAAGAACAGAGAAGAGGGTAAAAGAGGGGGGGGGGTGTGGCATTGTTAATCAAGGAAAGTATTACAGCGGCAGAAAGGACGTTTGAGGACTCGTCTACTGAGGTAGTATGGGCCGAGGTTAGAAACAGGAGAGGAGAGGTCACCCTGTTGGGAGTTTTCTATAGACCTCCGAATAGTTCCAGAGATGTAGAGGAAAGGATAGCGAAGATGATTCTCGACAGGAGCGAGAGTAACAGGGTAGTGGTTATGGGGGACTTTAACTTTCCAAATATTGACTGGAAATACTATAGTTCGAGTACTTTAGATGGGTCTGTTTTTGTTCAGTGTGTGCAGGAGGGTTTTCTGACACAGTATGTGGACAGGCCAACCAGGGGCGATGCCACATTGGATTTGGTACTGGGTAATGAACCCGGCCAGGTGTTCGATTTAGATGTAGGTGAGCACTTTGGCGATAGTGATCACAATTCGGTTAGGTTTACCTTAGCGATGGGCAGGGACAGGTATATACCGCAGGGCAAGAATTATAGCTGGGGGAAAGGAAATTATGACGCGATTAGGCAAGATTTAGGATGTGTAGGATGGGGAAGGAAACTGCAGGGGATGGGCACAAACGAAATGTGGAGCTTATTCAAGGAGCAGCTAATGCGTGTCCTTGATAAGTATGTACCTGTCAGGCAGGGAGGAAGTTGTCGAGCGAGGGAGCCGTGGTTTACTCAAGAAGTTGAAGCGCTTGTCAAGAGGAAGAGGGCGGCTTATGTTAGGATGAGACGTGAAGGCTCAGTTAGGGCGCTTGAGAGTTACAAGCTAGCCAGGAAGGATCTAAAGGGAGGGCTAAGAAGAGCAAGGAGAGGACACGAGAAGTCATTGGCGGATAGGATCAAAGAAAACCCTAAGGCTTTCTATAGGTATATCAGGAATAAACGAATGATAAGAGTTAGAACAGGGCCAATCAAGGATAGTAGTGGGAAGTTGTGTGCGGAATCAGAGGAGATAGGGGAAGCGTTAAATGAATATTTTTCGTCAGTATTTACAGTAGAAAAAGAAAATGTTGCCGAGGAGATTACTGAGATACAGCCTACTAGGCTAGATGGGATTGAGATTCACAAGGAGGAGGTGTTAGCAATTTTGGAAAGAGTGAAAATAGATAAGTCCCCTGGGCCAGATGGGATTTATCCTAGGATTCTCTGGGAAGCCAGGGAGGAGATTGCAGAGCCGTTGTTGTTGATCTTTAAGTCGTCATTGTCGACAGGAGTAGTGCCGGAGGACTGGAGGATAGCAAATGTTGTCCCCTTGTTCAAGAAGGGGAGTAGAGACAGCCCTGGTAATTATAGACCTGTGAGCCTTACTTCGGTTGTGGGTAAAATGTTGGAAAAGGTTATAAGAGACAGGATTTATAATCATCTTGAAAAGAATAAGTTCATTTGCGATAGTCAGCACGGTTTTGTGAATGGTAGGTCGTGCCTCACAAACCTTATTGAGTTTTTCGAGAAGGTGACCAAACAGGTGGATGAGGGTAAAGCCGTGGATGTGGTGTATATGGATTTCAGTAAGGCGTTTGATAAGGTTCCCCACGGTAGGCTATTGCAGAAAATACGGAAGTATGGGGTTGAAGGTGATTTAGAGCTTTGGATCAGAAATTGGCTAGCTGAAAGAAGACAGAGGGTGGTGGTTGATGGCAAATGTTCATCCTGGAGTTTAGTTACTAGTGGTGTACCGCAAGGTTCTGTTTTGGGGCCACTGCTGTTTGTCATTTTTATAAACGACCTGGATGAGGGTGTAGAAGGGTGGGTTAGTAAATTTGCGGATGACACGAAGGTCGGTGGAGTTGTGGATAGTGTCGAAGGGTGTTGTAGGGTACAGAGGGACATAGATAGGCTGCAGAGCTGGGCTGAGAGATGGCAAATGGAGTTTAATGCGGAGAAGTGTGAGGTGATTCACTTTGGAAGGAGTAACAGCAATGCAGAGTACTGGGCTAATGGGAAGATTCTTGGTAGTGTAGATGAGCAGAGAGATCTTGGTATCCAGGTACATAAATCCCTGAAAGTTGCTACCCAGGTTAATAGGGCTGTTAAGAAGGCATATGGTGTGTTAGCCTTTATTAGTAGGGGGATCGAGTTTCGGAGCCACGGGGTCATGATGCAGCTGTACAAAACTCTGGTGAGGCCGCACCTGGAGTATTGCGTGCAGTTCTGGTCACCGCATTATAGGAAGGATGTCGAAGCTTTGGAAAGGGTGCAGAGGAGATTTACTAGGATGTTGCCTGGTATGGAGGGAAGGTCTTACGAGGAAAGGCTGAGGGACTTGAGGTTGTTTTCGTTAGAGAGAAGGAGGAGGAGAGGTGACTTAATAGAGACATACAAGATAATCAGAGGGTTAGATAGGGTGGATAGTGAGAGTCTTTTTCCTCGGATGAGGATGGCAAACACGAGGGGACATAGCTTTAAGTTGAGGGGTGAAAGATATAGGACAGATGTCAGAGGTAGTTTCTTTACGCAGAGAGTAGTAGGGGCGTGGAACGCCCTGCCTGCAACAGTAGTAGACTCGCCAACTTTAAGGGCATTTAAGTGGTCATTGGATAGACATATGGATGTAAATGGAATAGTGTAGGTCAGATGATCGGCGCAACATCGAGGGCCGAAGGGCCTGTACTGCGCTGTAATATTCTAAAAAAAAAAAGAGTGTCAGTGAGTGATAGTGAGTGTCTGAGAGTGTCAGAGTATGCCAGAGAGTGATTGAGAGTGATTGAGAGTGTCAGAGAGCGTCAGAGAGTGTCAGAGAGTGTCAGAAAGTGTCAGAGAGTGATAGTGTGTGTCAGAGAGCGTCAGAGAGTGATAGTGAGTGTCAGAGGGTGATAGTGAGTGTCTGAGAGTGTCAGAGTGTGTCAGAGAGTGATAGAGAGTGTCAGAGAGTGTCAGAGAGTGTCAGAGAGCGTCAGAGAGTGATAGTGAGTGTCAGAGGGTGATAGTGAGTGTCTGAGAGTGTCAGAGTGTGTCAGAGAGTGATAGAGAGTGTCAGAGAGTGTCAGAGAGTGTCTGAGAGTGTCAGAGAATGTCAAAGAGTGTCAGAGAGTGATAGTGAGTGTCAAAGAGTGTCAGAGAGTGTCAGAGAGTGACACTGTGTGTCAGAGAATGTCAGAGAGTGACACTGATTGTCAGAGAGTGTCAGAGAGTGATAGTGAGTGTCTGAGAGTGTCAGAGTGTGTCAGAGAGTGATTGAGAGTGTCAGAGTGTGTCTCAGAGTTTCAGAGAGAGATAGGGTGATAGAGAGTGTCAGAGAGTGTCAGAGAGTGATAGAGATTGTCAGAGAGTGTCAGAGAGTGATGGTGAATGTCAGAGAGTGATAGTGTGTGTCTGTGAGTGTCTGAGAGTGTCAGAGAGTGTCAGAGAGTGATTGAGAGTGTCAGAGATCGTCAGAGAGTGATAGAGTGTGTCAGAGAGCGTCAGAGAGTGATAGTGAGTGTCAGAGAGTGTCAGAGAGTGTCAGAGAGTGACAATGAGTGTCAAAGAGTGTCAGAGAGTGTCAGAGAGTGTCAGAGAGTGACACTGAGTGTCACTGAGTGTCAAAGAGTGTCAGAGAGTGATAGTGAGTGTCTGAGAGTGACACTGAGTGACAATGAGTGTCAAAGAGTGTCAAAGAGTGTCAGAGAGTGTCAGAGAGTGTCAGAGAGTGATTGAGAGTGTCAGAGATCGTCAGAGAGTGATAGAGTGTGTCAGAGAGCGTCAGAGAGTGATAGTGAGTGTCAGAGAGTGTCAGAGAGTGATAGAGAGTGATAGAGAGTGATAGAGAGTGATAGAGAGTGTCAGAGAGAGTCAGAGAGAGTCAGAGAGTGTCTGAGGGTTTCTGAGGGTGTCAGAGAGTGACAGAGAGTGACAGAGAGTGATAGAGAGTGAAAAAGAGAGTCAGAGAGTGTCAGAGAGTGACACTGAGTGTCAAAGAATGTCAGAGAGTGATAGTCAGTGTCTGAGAGTGTCAGAGTGTGTCAGAGGGTGATTGAGAGTGTCAGAGATCGTCAGAGGGTGATAGAGTGTGTCAGAGAGCGTCAGAGAGTGATAGTGAGTGTCAGAGAGTGTCAGAGAGTGTCAGAGAGTGTCAGAGAGTGTCAGAGAGTGACACTGAGTGTCAAAGAGTGTTAGAGAGTGATAGTCAGTGTCTGAGAGTGTCAGAGAGTGTCAGAGAGTGACAATGAGTGACAATGAGTGACAATGAGTGACAATGAGTGTCAAAGAGTGTCAAAGAGTGTCAAAGAGTGTCAAAGAGTGTCAAAGAGTGTCAAAGAGTGTCAGAGAGTGTCAGAGAGTGTCAGAGAGTGTCAGAGAGTGACACTGAGTGTCAGAGAGTGTCAGAGAGTGTCAGAGAGTGTCAGAGAGTGACACTGAGTGTCAAAGAGTGTCAAAGAGTGTCAAAGAGTGTCAGAGAGTGTCAGAGAGTGTCAGAGAGTGACACTGAGTGTCAGAGAGTGTCAGAGAGTGTCAGAGAGTGTCAGAGAGTGACACTGAGTGTCAAAGAGTGTCAAAGAGTGTCAGAGAGTGTCAGAGAGTGTCAGAGAGTGTCAGAGAGTGACACTGAGTGTCAAAGAGTGTCAAAGAGTGTCAAAGAGTGTCAGAGAGTGTCAGAGAGTGTCAGAGAGTGTCAGAGAGTGTCAAAGAGTGTCAAAGAGTGTCAGAGAGTGATAGTGAGTGTCTGAGAGTGTCTGAGAGTGTCAGAGTGTGTCAGAGAGTGATAGTGAATGTCTGATAGCGTCAGAGTGTGTCAGAGAGTGATAGAGAGTGTCAGAGAGTGACAGAGAGTGATAGAGAGTGATAGAGAGAGTCAGAGAGTGTCAGAGAATGTCAGAGAGTGACACTGTGTGTCAGAGAATGTCAGAGAGTGACACTGATTGTCAGAGAGTGATAGTGAGTGTCTGAGAGTGTCAGAGTGTGTCAGAGAGTGATTGAGAGTGATTGAGAGTGTCAGAGAGTGTCAGAGTGTGTCAGAGAGTTTCAGAGAGAGATAGAGTGATAGTGTGTGTCAGAGAGTGACAGAGAGTGATAGAGATTGTCAGAAAGTGTCAGAGAGTGATGGTGAATGTCAGGGAGTGATAGTGTGTGTCTGAGTGGTAGAGAGTGTCAGAGTGTGTCAGAGACTTTCAGAGATTGATAGAGTGATAGAGAGTGTCAGAGAGTGTCAGATAGTGATAGAGACTGTCAGAGAGTGATAGAGAGTGTCAGAGAGTGTCAGAGTGTGATAGTGATTGTCAGAGAGTGTCTGAGAGTGATAGTGAGTGTCAGAGAGTGTCTGAGAGTGATAGTGAGTGTCAGAGAGTGTCTGAGAGTGATGGTGAGTGTCTGAGAGTGATGGTGAGTGTCTGAGAGTGATGGTGAGTGTCTGAGAGTGTCAGAGAATGTCAAAGTGTGTCAGGGAGTGATAGTGAGTGTCAGAGCGTGTCAGAGAGTGATAGAGAGTGTCAGAGAGTGTCAGAGAGTGTCAGAGAGTGTCAGAGAGTGACACTGAGTGTCAGAGAGTGACACTGAGTGTCAAAGAGTGTCAAAGAGTGTCAAAGAGTGTCAGAGAGTGTCAGAGAGTGACACTGATTGTCAGAGAGTGATAGTGAGTGTCAGAGAGTGTCAGAGAGTGACACTGATTGTCAGAGAGTGTCAGAGAGTGATAGTGAGTGTCTGAGAGTGTCAGAGTGTGTCAGAGAGTGATTGAGAGTGTCAGAGAGTGTCAGAGTGTGATAGAGAGTTTCAAACAGTGTCAGAGAGTGATAGTGTGTGTCAGAGAGTGTCAGAGAGTGATAGTGAGTGTCAGAGAGTGTCTGAGAGTGTCTGAGAGTGATAGAGAGTGTCAGAGAGTGTCAGAGAGTGATAGAGAGTGATAGAGAGTGTCAGAGAGTGATAGAGATTGTCAGAGAGTGTCAGAGAGTGATGGTGAATGTCAGAGAGTGATAGTGCGTGTCTGTGAGTGTCAGAGAGTGTCAGAGAGTGTCAGAGAGTGTCAGAGAGTGGTAGAGAGAGTCAGAGTGTGTCAGAGACTTTCAGAGATTGAGAGAGTGATAGAGAGTGTCAGAGAGTGTCAGAGAGTGATAGAGACTGTCAGAGAGTGATAGAGAGTGTCAGAGAGTGTCAGAGAGTGTCAGAGAGTGATAGTGAGTGTCAGAGAGTGTCTGAGAGTGATAGTGAGTGTCAGAGAGTGTCTGAGAGTGATAGTGAGTCTCAGAGAGTGTCTGAGAGTGATAGTGAGTGTCAGAGAGTGTCTGAGAGTGATGGTGAGTGTCTGAGAGTGATGGTGAGTTTCTGAGAGTGATGGTGAGTGTCTGAGAGTGTCAGAGAATGTCAAAGTGTGTCAGGGAGTGATAGTGAGTGTCAGAGCGTGTCAGAGAGTGTCTGAGAGTGTCTGAGAGTGTCTGAGAGTGTCTGAGAGTGATAGAGAGTGTCAGAGAGTGTCAGAGAGAGTCAGAGAGTGTCAGAGAGTGACACTGAGTGTCAAAGAGTGTCAGAGAGTGTCAGAGAGTGACACTGAGTGTCAAAGAGTGATAGAGAGTGATAGAGAGTGTCAGAGAGTGTCAGAGAGTGATAGAGATTGTCAGAGAGTGTCAGAGAGTGATGGTGAATGTCAGAGAGTGATAGTGCGTGTCTGTGAGTGTCAGAGAGTGTCAGAGAGTGTCAGAGAGTGGTAGAGAGTGTCAGAGTGTGTCAGAGACTTTCAGAGATTGATAGAGTGATAGAGAGTGTCAGAGAGTGTCAGAGAGTGATAGATACTGTCAGAGAGTGTCTGAGAGTGATAGTGAGTGTCAGAGAGTGTCTGAGAGTGATGGTGAGTGTCTGAGAGTGATGGTGAGTTTCTGAGAGTGATGGTGAGTGTCTGAGAGTGTCAGAGAATGTCAAAGTGTGTCAGGGAGTGATAGTGAGTGTCAGAGCGTGTCAGAGAGCGTCTGAGAGTGTCAGAGAGTGTCAGAGAGTGTCAGAGAGAGTCAGAGAGTGTCAGAAAGTGACACTAAGTGTCAAAGAGTGTCAGAGAGTGTCAGAGAGTGACACTGAGTGTCAAAGTGTGATAGAGAGTGATAGAGAGTGTCAGAGAGTGTCAGAGAGTGATAGAGATTGTCAGAGAGTGTCAGAGAGTGATGGTGAATGTCAGAGAGTGATAGTGCGTGTCTGTGAGTGTCAGAGAGTGTCAGAGAGTGTCAGAGAGTGGTAGAGAGTGTCAGAGTGTGTCAGAGACTTTCAGAGATTGATAGAGTGATAGAGAGTGTCAGAGAGTGTCTGAGAGTGATAGTGAGTGTCAGAGAGTGTCTGAGAGTGATAGTGAGTGTCAGAGAGTGTCTGAGAGTGATGGTGAGTGTCTGAGAGTGATGGTGAGTTTCTGAGAGTGATGGTGAGTGTCTGAGAGTGTCAGAGAATGTCAAAGTGTGTCAGGGAGTGATAGTGAGTGTCAGAGCGTGTCAGAGAGTGTCAGAGAGTGTCTGAGAGTGTCAGAGAGTGATAGTCAGTGTCTGAGAGTGATAGTGAGTGTCAGAGAGTGATAGTGAGTGTCTGAGAGTGATAGTGAGCGTCAGAGAGTGATAGTGAGTGTCTGAGAGTGTCAGAGAGTGTGAGAGAGTGATCGAGAGTTTCAGAGAGTGATAGTGAGTGTCAGAGAGTGTCTGAGAGAGTCAGAGAGTGATAGAGAGTGTCAGAGAGTGATAGAGAGAGTCAGAAATTGATAGTGAGTGTCAGAGAGTGTCTGAGAGAGTCAGAGAGTGATAGAGATTGTCAGAGAGTGATAGAGAGTGTCAGAAAGTGATCGTGTGCGTCAGAGAGTGATAGAGAGTGCCCGAGAGTGTCAGAGATTGATAGAGAGTGTCAGCGAGTGTCAGAGAGTGTCAGAGAGTATCAGAGGGTGTAAGAGAGTGACAGAGAGTGATGGAGAGTGTCAGAGAGATTCAGAGAGCGTCAGAGAGTGTCAGAGAGTGATAGAGAGTGTCAGAGATTGATAGAGAGTGTCAGAGAGTGTCAGAGTGTGATAGTGAGTGTCAGAGAGTGCCAGAGAGTGTCAGAGAGTGATAGTGTGTGTCTGAGAGTGTCTGAGAGTGTCTGAGAGTGCCAGAGAGAGTCAGAGAGAGTCAGAGAATGTCAGAGAGTGTCAGAGAGTGATAGAGAGTGATAGAGAGTCTCAGAGAGTGTCAGAGAGTGATAGAGAGTGACAGAGAGTGATAGAGAGTGTCAGAGAGTTTCAGAGAGTGATAGTGAGTGTCTGAGAGTGATAGTGAGTGTCAGATAGTGTCTGAGAGTGATAGAGAGTGTCAGAGAGTTTCAGAGAGTGATTGTGAGTGTCTGAGAGTGATAGTGAGTGTCAGAGAGTGTATGAGAGTGATAGAGCGTGTCAGAGAGTGTCAGAGAGTGTCAGAGAGTGTCAGAGAGTGACACTGAGTGTCGGGGGGGGTTTAAACTTCGGGGGGGTTTAAACTAAATCAGCAGGGGAATGGGAACCTAAATTGTAGTTCCAGTGTACAGGCTGTTGAGAGTAGTGAGGTAGGGGATAAGGTTACAGGGACGCAAGAGGGCTCTGGCAAGCAAGAACTTGGTTTAAAGTGTGTCTACTTCAACGCCAGGAGCATCCGGAATAAGGTGGGTGAGCTTGCAGCATGGGTTGGTACCTGGGATCCTGATGTTCTGGCCATTTCAGAGACATGGGTAGAGCAGGGGCAGGAATGGATGTTGCAGGTTCCGGGATTTAGATGTTTCAGAAAGAACAGAGAAGAGGGTAAAAGAGGGGGGGGGGGGTGTGGCATTGTTAATCAAGGAAAGTATTACAGCGGCAGAAAGGACGTTTGAGGACTCGTCTACTGAGGTAGTATGGGCCGAGGTTAGAAACAGGAGAGGAGAGGTCACCCTGTTGGGAGTTTTCTATAGACCTCCGAATAGTTCCAGAGATGTAGAGGAAAGGATAGCGAAGATGATTCTCGACAGGAGCGAGAGTAACAGGGTAGTGGTTATGGGGGACTTTAACTTTCCAAATATTGACTGGAAATACTATAGTTCGAGTACTTTAGATGGGTCTGTTTTTGTTCAGTGTGTGCAGGAGGGTTTTCTGACACAGTATGTGGACAGGCCAACCAGGGGCGATGCCACATTGGATTTGGTACTGGGTAATGAACCCGGCCAGGTGTTCGATTTAGATGTAGGTGAGCACTTTGGCGATAGTGATCACAATTCGGTTAGGTTTACCTTAGCGATGGGCAGGGACAGGTATATACCGCAGGGCAAGAATTATAGCTGGGGGAAAGGAAATTATGACGCGATTAGGCAAGATTTAGGATGTGTAGGATGGGGAAGGAAACTGCAGGGGATGGGCACAAACGAAATGTGGAGCTTATTCAAGGAGCAGCTAATGCGTGTCCTTGATAAGTATGTACCTGTCAGGCAGGGAGGAAGTTGTCGAGCGAGGGAGCCGTGGTTTACTCAAGAAGTTGAAGCGCTTGTCAAGAGGAAGAGGGCGGCTTATGTTAGGATGAGACGTGAAGGCTCAGTTAGGGCGCTTGAGAGTTACAAGCTAGCCAGGAAGGATCTAAAGGGAGGGCTAAGAAGAGCAAGGAGAGGACACGAGAAGTCATTGGCGGATAGGATCAAAGAAAACCCTAAGGCTTTCTATAGGTATATCAGGAATAAACGAATGATAAGAGTTAGAACAGGGCCAATCAAGGATAGTAGTGGGAAGTTGTGTGCGGAATCAGAGGAGATAGGGGAAGCGTTAAATGAATATTTTTCGTCAGTATTTACAGTAGAAAAAGAAAATGTTGCCGAGGAGATTACTGAGATACAGCCTACTAGGCTAGATGGGATTGAGATTCACAAGGAGGAGGTGTTAGCAATTTTGGAAAGAGTGAAAATAGATAAGTCCCCTGGGCCAGATGGGATTTATCCTAGGATTCTCTGGGAAGCCAGGGAGGAGATTGCAGAGCCGTTGTTGTTGATCTTTAAGTCGTCATTGTCGACAGGAGTAGTGCCGGAGGACTGGAGGATAGCAAATGTTGTCCCCTTGTTCAAGAAGGGGAGTAGAGACAGCCCTGGTAATTATAGACCTGTGAGCCTTACTTCGGTTGTGGGTAAAATGTTGGAAAAGGTTATAAGAGACAGGATTTATAATCATCTTGAAAAGAATAAGTTCATTTGCGATAGTCAGCACGGTTTTGTGAATGGTAGGTCGTGCCTCACAAACCTTATTGAGTTTTTCGAGAAGGTGACCAAACAGGTGGATGAGGGTAAAGCCGTGGATGTGGTGTATATGGATTTCAGTAAGGCGTTTGATAAGGTTCCCCACGGTAGGCTATTGCAGAAAATACGGAAGTATGGGGTTGAAGGTGATTTAGAGCTTTGGATCAGAAATTGGCTAGCTGAAAGAAGACAGAGGGTGGTGGTTGATGGCAAATGTTCATCCTGGAGTTTAGTTACTAGTGGTGTACCGCAAGGTTCTGTTTTGGGGCCACTGCTGTTTGTCATTTTTATAAACGACCTGGATGAGGGTGTAGAAGGGTGGGTTAGTAAATTTGCGGATGACACGAAGGTCGGTGGAGTTGTGGATAGTGTCGAAGGGTGTTGTAGGGTACAGAGGGACATAGATAGGCTGCAGAGCTGGGCTGAGAGATGGCAAATGGAGTTTAATGCGGAGAAGTGTGAGGTGATTCACTTTGGAAGGAGTAACAGCAATGCAGAGTACTGGGCTAATGGGAAGATTCTTGGTAGTGTAGATGAGCAGAGAGATCTTGGTATCCAGGTACATAAATCCCTGAAAGTTGCTACCCAGGTTAATAGGGCTGTTAAGAAGGCATATGGTGTGTTAGCCTTTATTAGTAGGGGGATCGAGTTTCGGAGCCACGGGGTCATGATGCAGCTGTACAAAACTCTGGTGAGGCCGCACCTGGAGTATTGCGTGCAGTTCTGGTCACCGCATTATAGGAAGGATGTCGAAGCTTTGGAAAGGGTGCAGAGGAGATTTACTAGGATGTTGCCTGGTATGGAGGGAAGGTCTTACGAGGAAAGGCTGAGGGACTTGAGGTTGTTTTCGTTAGAGAGAAGGAGGAGGAGAGGTGACTTAATAGAGACATACAAGATAATCAGAGGGTTAGATAGGGTGGATAGTGAGAGTCTTTTTCCTCGGATGAGGATGGCAAACACGAGGGGACATAGCTTTAAGTTGAGGGGTGAAAGATATAGGACAGATGTCAGAGGTAGTTTCTTTACGCAGAGAGTAGTAGGGGCGTGGAACGCCCTGCCTGCAACAGTAGTAGACTCGCCAACTTTAAGGGCATTTAAGTGGTCATTGGATAGACATATGGATGTAAATGGAATAGTGTAGGTCAGATGATCGGCGCAACATCGAGGGCCGAAGGGCCTGTACAGCGCTGTAATATTCTAAAAAAAAAAAGAGTGTCAGTGAGTGATAGTGAGTGTCTGAGAGTGTCAGAGTATGCCAGAGAGTGATTGAGAGTGTCAGAGAGCGTCAGAGAGTGTCAGAGAGTGTCAGAAAGTGTCAGAGAGTGATAGTGTGTGTCAGAGAGCGTCAGAGAGTGATAGTGAGTGTCAGAGGGTGATAGTGAGTGTCTGAGAGTGTCAGAGTGTGTCAGAGAGTGATAGAGAGTGTCAGAGAGTGTCAGAGAGTGTCAGAGAGCGTCAGAGAGTGATAGTGAGTGTCAGAGGGTGATAGTGAGTGTCTGAGAGTGTCAGAGTGTGTCAGAGAGTGATAGAGAGTGTCAGAGAGTGTCAGAGAGTGTCTGAGAGTGTCTGAGAGTGTCAGAGAATGTCAAAGAGTGTCAGAGAGTGATAGTGAGTGTCAAAGAGTGTCAGAGAGTGTCAGAGAGTGACACTGTGTGTCAGAGAATGTCAGAGAGTGACACTGATTGTCAGAGAGTGTCAGAGAGTGATAGTGAGTGTCTGAGAGTGTCAGAGTGTGTCAGAGAGTGATTGAGAGTGTCAGAGTGTGTCTCAGAGTTTCAGAGAGAGATAGGGTGATAGAGAGTGTCAGAGAGTGTCAGAGAGTGATAGAGATTGTCAGAGAGTGTCAGAGAGTGATGGTGAATGTCAGAGAGTGATAGTGTGTGTCTGTGAGTGTCTGAGAGTGTCAGAGAGTGTCAGAGAGTGATTGAGAGTGTCAGAGATCGTCAGAGAGTGATAGAGTGTGTCAGAGAGCGTCAGAGAGTGATAGTGAGTGTCAGAGAGTGTCAGAGAGTGTCAGAGAGTGACAATGAGTGTCAAAGAGTGTCAGAGAGTGTCAGAGAGTGTCAGAGAGTGACACTGAGTGTCACTGAGTGTCAAAGAGTGTCAGAGAGTGATAGTGAGTGTCTGAGAGTGACACTGAGTGACAATGAGTGACAATGAGTGTCAAAGAGTGTCAAAGAGTGTCAGAGAGTGTCAGAGAGTGTCAGAGAGTGATTGAGAGTGTCAGAGATCGTCAGAGAGTGATAGAGTGTGTCAGAGAGCGTCAGAGAGTGATAGTGAGTGTCAGAGAGTGTCAGAGAGTGATAGAGAGTGATAGAGAGTGATAGAGAGTGTCAGAGAGAGTCAGAGAGAGTCAGAGAGTGTCTGAGGGTTTCTGAGGGTGTCAGAGAGTGACAGAGAGTGACAGAGAGTGATAGAGAGTGAAAAAGAGAGTCAGAGAGTGTCAGAGAGTGACACTGAGTGTCAAAGAATGTCAGAGAGTGATAGTCAGTGTCTGAGAGTGTCAGAGTGTGTCAGAGGGTGATTGAGAGTGTCAGAGATCGTCAGAGGGTGATAGAGTGTGTCAGAGAGCGTCAGAGAGTGATAGTGAGTGTCAGAGAGTGTCAGAGAGTGTCAGAGAGTGTCAGAGAGTGACACTGAGTGTCAAAGAGTGTTAGAGAGTGATAGTCAGTGTCTGAGAGTGTCAGAGAGTGTCAGAGAGTGACAATGAGTGACAATGAGTGACAATGAGTGACAATGAGTGACAATGAGTGTCAAAGAGTGTCAAAGAGTGTCAGAGAGTGTCAGAGAGTGTCAGAGAGTGTCAGAGAGTGACACTGAGTGTCAGAGAGTGTCAGAGAGTGTCAGAGAGTGTCAGAGAGTGACACTGAGTGTCAAAGAGTGTCAAAGAGTGTCAAAGAGTGTCAGAGAGTGTCAGAGAGTGTCAAAGAGTGTCAAAGAGTGTCAAAGAGTGTCAGAGAGTGATAGTGAGTGTCAGAGAGTGTCAGAGAGTGTCAGAGAGTGACAATGAGTGACAATGAGTGACAATGAGTGACAATGAGTGTCAAAGAGTGTCAAAGAGTGTCAGAGAGTGTCAGAGAGTGTCAGAGAGTGTCAGAGAGTGTCAGAGAGTGACACTGAGTGTCAGAGAGTGTCAGAGAGTGTCAGAGAGTGTCAGAGAGTGACACTGAGTGTCAAAGAGTGTCAAAGAGTGTCAAAGAGTGTCAAAGAGTGTCAGAGAGTGTCAGAGAGTGTCAAAGAGTGTCAAAGAGTGTCAAAGAGTGTCAGAGAGTGATAGTGAGTGTCTGAGAGTGTCAGAGTGTGTCAGAGAGTGATAGTGAATGTCTGAGAGCGTCAGAGTGTGTCAGAGAGTGATAGAGAGTGTCAGAGAGTGACAGAGAGTGATAGAGCGTGATAGAGAGAGTCAGAGAGTGTCAGAGAATGTCAGAGAGTGACACTGTGTGTCAGAGAATGTCAGAGAGTGACACTGATTGTCAGAGAGTGATAGTGAGTGTCTGAGAGTGTCAGAGTGTGTCAGAGAGTGATTGAGAGTGATTGAGAGTGTCAGAGAGTGTCAGAGTGTGTCAGAGAGTTTCAGAGAGAGATAGAGTGATAGTGTGTGTCAGAGAGTGACAGAGAGTGATAGAGATTGTCAGAAAGTGTCAGAGAGTGATGGTGAATGTCAGGGAGTGATAGTGTGTGTCTGAGTGGTAGAGAGTGTCAGAGTGTGTCAGAGACTTTCAGAGATTGATAGAGTGATAGAGAGTGTCAGAGAGTGTCAGATAGTGATAGAGACTGTCAGAGAGTGATAGAGAGTGTCAGAGAGTGTCAGAGTGTGATAGTGATTGTCAGAGAGTGTCTGAGAGTGATAGTGAGTGTCAGAGAGTGTCTGAGAGTGATAGTGAGTGTCAGAGAGTGTCTGAGAGTGATGGTGAGTGTCTGAGAGTGATGGCGAGTGTCTGAGAGTGATGGTGAGTGTCTGAGAGTGTCAGAGAATGTCAAAGTGTGTCAGGGAGTGATAGTGAGTGTCAGAGCGTGTCAGAGAGTGATAGAGAGTGTCAGAGAGTGTCAGAGAGTGTCAGAGAGTGTCAGAGAGTGACACTGAGTGTCAAAGAGTGTCAAAGAGTGTCAAAGAGAGTCAGAGAGTGTCAGAGAGTGACACTGATTGTCAGAGAGTGTCAGAGAGTGATAGTGAGTGTCAGAGAGTGTCAGAGAGTGACACTGATTGTCAGAGAGTGTCAGAGAGTGATAGTGAGTGTCTGAGAGTGTCAGAGTGTGCCAGAGAGTGATTGAGAGTGTCAGAGAGTGTCAGAGTGTGATAGAGAGTTTCAAACAGTGTCAGAGAGTGATAGTGTGTGTCAGAGAGTGTCAGAGAGTGATAGTGAGTGTCAGAGAGTGTCTGAGAGTGTCTGAGAGTGATAGAGAGTGTCAGAGAGTGTCAGAGAGTGATAGAGAGTGATAGAGAGTGTCAGAGAGTGTCAGAGAGTGATAGAGATTGTCAGAGAGTGTCAGAGAGTGATGGTGAATGTCAGAGAGTGATAGTGCGTGTCTGTGAGTGTCAGAGAGTGTCAGAGAGTGTCAGAGAGTGTCAGAGAGTGGTAGAGAGAGTCAGAGTGTGTCAGAGACTTTCAGAGATTGAGAGAGTGATAGAGAGTGTCAGAGAGTGTCAGAGAGTGATAGAGACTGTCAGAGAGTGATAGAGAGTGTCAGAGAGTGTCAGAGAGTGTCAGAGAGTGATAGTGAGTGTCAGAGAGTGTCTGAGAGTGATAGTGAGTGTCAGAGAGTGTCTGAGAGTGATAGTGAGTGTCAGAGAGTGTCTGAGAGTGATAGTGAGTGTCAGAGAGTGTCTGAGAGTGATGGTGAGTGTCTGAGAGTGATGGTGAGTTTCTGAGAGTGATGGTGAGTGTCTGAGAGTGTCAGAGAATGTCAAAGTGTGTCAGGGAGTGTCAGAGCGTGTCAGAGAGTGTCTGAGAGTGTCTGAGAGTGTCTGAGAGTGTCAGAGAGTGATAGAGAGTGTCAGAGAGTGTCAGAGAGTGTCAGAGAGAGTCAGAGAGTGTCAGAGAGTGACACTGAGTGTCAAAGAGTGTCAGAGAGTGTCAGAGAGTGACACTGAGTGTCAAAGAGTGATAGAGAGTGATAGAGAGTGTCAGAGAGTGTCAGAGAGTGATAGAGATTGTCAGAGAGTGTCAGAGAGTGATGGTGAATGTCAGAGAGTGATAGTGCGTGTCTGTGAGTGTCAGAGAGTGTCAGAGAGTGTCAGAGAGTGGTAGAGAGTGTCAGAGTGTGTCAGAGACTTTCAGAGATTGATAGAGTGATAGAGAGTGTCAGAGAGTGTCAGAGAGTGATAGATACTGTCAGAGAGTGTCTGAGAGTGATAGTGAGTGTCAGAGAGTGTCTGAGAGTGATGGTGAGTGTCTGAGAGTGATGGTGAGTTTCTGAGAGTGATGGTGAGTGTCTGAGAGTGTCAGAGAATGTCAAAGTGTGTCAGGGAGTGATAGTGAGTGTCAGAGCGTGTCAGAGAGTGTCTGAGAGTGTCAGAGAGTGTCAGAGAGTGTCAGAGAGTGTCAGAGAGAGTCAGAGAGTGTCAGAGAGTGACACTAAGTGTCAAAGAGTGTCAGAGAGTGTCAGAGAGTGTCAGAGAGTGACACTGAGTGTCAAAGAGTGATAGAGAGTGATAGAGAGTGTCAGAGAGTGTCAGAGAGTGATAGAGATTGTCAGAGAGTGTCAGAGAGTGATGGTGAATGTCAGAGAGTGATAGTGCGTGTCTGTGAGTGTCAGAGAGTGTCAGAGAGTGTCAGAGAGTGGTAGAGAGTGTCAGAGTGTGTCAGAGACTTTCAGAGATTGATAGAGTGATAGAGAGTGTCAGAGAGTGTCTGAGAGTGATAGTGAGTGTCAGAGAGTGTCTGAGAGTGATAGTGAGTGTCAGAGAGTGTCTGAGAGTGATGGTGAGTGTCTGAGAGTGATGGTGAGTTTCTGAGAGTGATGGTGAGTGTCTGAGAGTGTCAGAGAATGTCAAAGTGTGTCAGGGAGTGATAGTGAGTGTCAGAGCGTGTCAGAGAGTGTCTGAGAGTGTCAGAGAGTGTCAGAGAGTGTCAGAGAGTGTCAGAGAGTGTCACTGAGTGTCAAAGAGTGTCAGAGAGTGTCAGAGAGTGACACTGAGTGTCAGAGAGTGTCAGAGAGTGTCACTGAGTGTCACTGAGTGTCACTGAGTGTCACTGAGTGTCAAAGAGTGTCACTGAGTGTCAAAGAGTGTCAGAGAGTGTCAAAGAGTGACACTGAGTGTCACTGAGTGTCACTGAGTGTCACTGAGTGTCAAAGAGTGTCAAAGAGTGTCACTGAGTGTCAAAGAGTGTCAGAGAGTGTCAGAGAGTGTCACTGAGTGTCACTGAGTGTCAAAGAGTGTCACTGAGTGTCAAAGAGTGTCAGAGAGTGTCAGAGAGTGTCAGAGAGTGTCAAAGAGTGTCACTGAGTGTCACTGAGTGTCAAAGAGTGTCAGAGAGTGTCAGAGAGTGTCAGAGAGTGTCAGAGAGTGTCAAAGAGTGTCAAAGAGTGTCAAAGAGTGTCACTGAGTGTCAAAGAGTGTCAGAGAGTGTCAAAGAGTGACACTGAGTGTCAGAGAGTGTCAGAGAGTGTCACTGAGTGTCACTGAGTGTCACTGAGTGTCAAAGAGTGTCAAAGAGTGTCAGAGAGTGTCAGAGAGTGTCAGAGAGTGTCAGAGAGTGTCACTGAGTGTCACTGAGTGTCAAAGAGTGTCAAAGAGTGTCAGAGAGTGTCAGAGAGTGTCAAAGAGTGTCAAAGAGTGTCAAAGAGTGTCAGAGATCGTCAGAGAGTGATAGAGTGTGTCAGAGAGCGTCAGAGAGTGATAGTGAGTGTCAGAGAGTGTCAGAGAGTGATAGTGAGTGTCTGAGAGTGTCAGAGAGTGTCAAAGAGTGACACTGAGTGTCAGAGAGTGTCAGAGAGTGTCACTGAGTGTCACTGAGTGTCACTGAGTGTCAAAGAGTGTCAGAGAGTGTCAGAGAGTGTCAGAGAGTGTCAGAGAGTGTCACTGAGTGTCACTGAGTGTCAAAGAGTGTCAAAGAGTGTCAAAGAGTGTCAAAGAGTGTCAGAGAGTGTCAGAGAGTGTCAAAGAGTGTCAAAGAGTGTCAAAGAGTGTCAAAGAGTGTCAGAGAGTGTCAGAGAGTGTCAGAGAGTGTCAAAGAGTGTCAAAGAGTGTCAGAGATCGTCAGAGATCGTCAGAGAGTGATAGAGTGTGTCAGAGAGCGTCAGAGAGTGATAGTGAGTGTCAGAGAGTGTCAGAGAGTGATAGTGAGTGTCTGAGAGTGTCAGAGTGTGTCAGAGAGTGATAGTGAATGTCTGAGAGCGTCAGAGTGTGTCAGAGTGTGTCAGAGAGTGATAAAGAGTGATAGAGAGTGCCAGAGAGTGTCAGAGAGTGCCAGAGAGTGCCAGAGAGTGTCAGAGAGAGTCAGAGAGAGTCAGAGAGAGTCAGAGAGTGTCTGAGAGTGTCTGAGAGTGTCTGAGAGTGTCTGAGAGTGTCTGAGGGTGTCTGAGGGTGTCAGAGAGTGACAGAGAGTGACAGAGAGTGATAGAGAGTGATAGAGAGAGTCAGAGAGTGTCAGAGAGTGACACTGAGTGTCAAAGAATGTCAGAGAGTGATAGTCAGTGTCTGAGAGTGTCAGAGTGTGTCAGAGAGTGATTGAGAGTGTCAGAGATCGTCAGAGGGTGATAGAGTGTGTCAGAGAGCGTCAGAGAGTGATAGTGAGTGTCAGAGAGTGTCAGAGAGTGTCAGAGAGTGATAGTGAGTGCCAGAGATCGTCAGAGGGTGATAGAGTGTGTCAGAGAGCGTCAGAGAGTGATAGTGAATGTCTGAGAGCGTCAGAGTGTGTCAGAGAGTGATAGAGAGTGATAGAGAGTGCCAGAGAGTGCCAGAGAGTGTCAGAGAGTGTCAGAGAGTGATAGAGAGTGATAGAGAGTGATAGAGAGTGATAGAGAGTTATAGAGAGTGATAGAGAGTGCCAGAGAGTGCCAGAGAGTGCCAGAGAGTGCCAGAGAGTGTCAGAGAGTGATAGAGAGTGATAGAGAGTGATAGAGAGTGATAGAGAGTTATAGAGAGTGATAGAGAGTGATAGAGAGTGCCAGAGAGTGCCAGAGAGTGCCAGAGAGTGCCAGAGAGTGTCAGAGAGTGATAGAGAGTGATAGAGACTTATAGAGAGTGATAGAGAGTGATAGAGAGAGTCAGAGAGTGTCAGAGAATGTCAGAGAGTGACACTGTGTGTCAGAGAATGTCAGAGAGTGACACTGATTGTCAGAGAGTGTCAGAGAGTGATAGTGAGTGTCTGAGAGTGTCAGAGTGTGTCAGAGAGTGATTGAGAGTGTCAGAGAGTGTCAGAGTGTGTCAGAGAGTTTCAGAGAGAAATAGAGTGATAGTGTGTGTCAGAGAGTGACAGAGAGTGATAGAGATTGTCAGAGAGTGTCAGAGAGTGATGGTGAATGTCAGGGAGTGATAGTGTGTGTCTGTGAGTGTCAGAGAGTGTCAGAGAGTGTCAGAGAGTGGTAGAGAGTGTCAGAGTGTGTCAGAGACTTTCAGAGATTGATAGAGTGATAGAGAGTGTCAGAGAGTGTCAGATAGAGATAGAGACTGTCAGAGAGTGATAGAGAGTGTCAGAGAGTGTCAGAGTGTGATAGTGAGTGTCAGAGAGTGTCTGAGAGTGATAGTGAGTGTCAGAGAGTGTCTGAGAGTGATAGTGAGTGTCAGAGAGTGTCTGAGAGTGATGGTGAGTGTCTGAGAGTGATGGTGAGTGTCTGAGAGTGTCAGAGAATGTCAAAGTGTGTCAGGGAGTGATAGTGAGTGTCAGAGCGTGTCAGAGAGTGTCTGAGAGTGTCAGAGAGTGTCAGAGAGTGTCAGAGAGTGACACTGAGTGACACTGAGTGACACTGAGTGACACTGAGTGTCAAAGAGTGTCAAAGAGTGTCAGAGAGTGTCAGAGAGTGACACTGATTGTCAGAGAGTGTCAGAGAGTGATTGAGAGTGTCAGAGAGTGTCAGAGTGTGATAGAGAGTTTCAAACAGTGTCAGAGAGTGATAGTGTGTGTCAGAGAGTGTCAGAGATTGATAGTGAGTGTCAGAGAGTGTCTGAGAGTGATAGAGAGTGATAGAGAGTGTCAGAGAGTGTCAGAGAGTGATAGAGAGTGATAGAGAGAGTCAGAGAGTGTCAGAGAGTGACACTGAGTGTCAAAGAATGTCAGAGAGTGATAGTCAGTGTCTGAGAGTGTCAGAGTGTGTCAGAGAGTGATTGAGAGTGTCAGAGATCGTCAGAGGGTGATAGAGTGTGTCAGAGAGCGTCAGAGAGTGATAGTGAGTGTCAGAGAGTGTCAGAGAGTGTCAGAGAGTGATAGTGAGTGCCAGAGATCGTCAGAGGGTGATAGAGTGTGTCAGAGAGCGTCAGAGAGTGATAGTGAATGTCTGAGAGCGTCAGAGTGTGTCAGAGAGTGCCAGAGAGTGCCAGAGAGTGTCAGAGAGTGTCAGAGAGTGATAGAGAGTGATAGAGAGTTATAGAGAGTGCCAGAGAGTGCCAGAGGGTGCCAGAGAGTGTCAGAGAGAGTCAGAGAGTGATAGAGAGTGATAGAGAGTGATAGAGAGTGATAGAGAGTGATAGAGAGTGCCAGAGAGTGCCAGAGAGTGATAGAGAGTGATAGAGAGTTATAGAGAGTGATAGAGAGTGATAGAGAGTGATAGAGAGAGTCAGAGAGTGTCAGAGAATGTCAGAGAGTGACACTGTGTGTCAGAGAATGTCAGAGAGTGACACTGATTGTCAGAGAGTGTCAGAGAGTGATAGTGAGTGTCTGAGAGTGTCAGAGTGTGTCAGAGAGTGATTGAGAGTGTCAGAGAGTGTCAGAGTGTGTCAGAGAGTTTCAGAGAGAAATAGAGTGATAGTGTGTGTCAGAGAGTGACAGAGAGTGATAGAGATTGTCAGAGAGTGTCAGAGAGTGATGGTGAATGTCAGAGAGTGATAGTGTGTGTCTGTGAGTGTCAGAGAGTGTCAGAGAGTGTCAGAGAGTGTCAGAGAGTGTCAGAGAGTGGTAGAGAGTGTCAGACTGTGTCAGAGACTTTCAGAGATTGATAGAGTGATAGAGAGTGTCAGAGAGTGTCAGATAGTGATAGAGACTGTCAGAGAGTGATAGAGAGTGTCAGAGAGTGTCAGAGTGTGATAGTGAGTGTCAGAGAGTGTCTGAGAGTGATGGTGAGTGTCTGAGAGTGTCAGAGAATGTCAAAGTGTGTCAGGGAGTGATAGTGAGTGTCAGAGCGTGTCAGAGAGTGTCTGAGAGTGTCAGAGAGTGATAGAGAGTGACACTGATTGTCAGAGAGTGTCAGAGAGTGACACTGAGTGACACTGAGTGACACTGAGTGTCAAAGAGTGTCAAAGAGTGTCAAAGAGTGTCAGAGAGTGTCAGAGAGTGTCAGAGAGTGACACTGATTGTCAGAGAGTGTCAGAGAGTGATAGTGAGTGTCAGAGAGTGTCAGAGAGTGACACTGATTGTCAGAGAGTGTCAGAGAGTGATAGTGAGTGTCTGAGAGTGTCAGAGAGTGACACTGATTGTCTGAGAGTGTCAGAGAGTGACACTGATTGTCTGAGAGTGTCAGAGAGTGACACTGATTGTCTGAGAGTGTCAGAGAGTGACACTGATTGTCAGAGAGTGTCAGAGAGTGATAGTGAGTGTCTGAGAGTGTCAGAGTGTGTCAGAGAGTGATTGAGAGTGTCAGAGAGTGTCAGAGTGTGATAGAGAGTTTCAAACAGTGTCAGAGAGTGATAGTGTGTGTCAGAGAGTGTTAGAGAGTGATAGTGAGTGTCAGAGAGTGTCAGAGAGTGTCAGAGAGTGTCTGAGAGTGATAGAGAGTGATAGAGAGTGTCAGAGAGTGTCAGAGACTGATAGAGAGTGTCAGAGAGTGTCAGAGAGTGATAGAGATTGTCAGAGAGTGTCAGAGAGTGATGGTGAATGTCAGAGAGTGATAGTGCGTGTCTGTGAGTGTCAGAGAGTGTCAGAGAGTGTCAGAGAGTGTCAGAGAGTGGTAGAGAGTGTCAGAGTGTGTCAGAGACTTTCAGAGATTGATAGAGTGTCAGAGAGTGTCAGAGAGTGTCAGAGAGTGATAGAGACTGTCAGAGAGTGATAGAAAGTGTCAGAGAGTGTCAGAGAGTGATAGTGAGTGTCAGAGAGTGTCTGAGAGTGATAGTGAGTGTCAGAGAGTGTCTGAGAGTGATAGTGAGTGTCAGAGAGTGTCTGAGAGTGATGGTGAGTGTCTGAGAGTGATGGTGAGTTTCTGAGAGTGATGGTGAGTGTCTGAGAGTGTCAGAGAATGTCAAAGTGTGTCAGGGAGTGCTAGTGAGTGTCAGAGCGTGTCAGAGAGTGTCTGAGAGTGTCTGAGAGTGTCAGGGAGTGATAGAGAGTGATAGAGAGTGATAGAGAGTGTCAGAGAGTGTCAGAGAGATTCAGAGAGTGTCAGAGAGTGTCAGAGAGTGACACTGAGTGTCAAAGAGTGTTAGAGAGTGATAGTCAGTGTCTGAGAGTGTCAGAGTGTGTCAGAGAGTGATTGAGAGTGTCAGAGATCGTCAGAGAGTGATAGAGTGTGTCAGAGAGCGTCAGAGACTGATAGTGAGTGTCAGAGAGTGTCAGAGAGTGATAGTGAATGTCTGAGAGCGTCAGAGTGTGTCAGAGAGGGATAGAGAGTGATAGAGAGTGCCAGAGAGTGTCAGAGAGTGTCAGAGAGTGTCAGAGAGTGATAGAGAGTGATAGAGAGTGATAGAGAGTGATAGAGAGTGATAGAGAGTGTCAGAGTGAGTCAGAGAGTGTCTGAGGGTGTCTGAGGGTGTCAGAGAGTGATAGAGAGTGTCAGAGAGTGTCAGAGAGTGACAGAGAGTGATAGAGAGTGATAGAGAGAGTCAGAGAGTGTCAGAGAATGTCAGAGAGTGACACTGTGTGTCAGAGAATGTCAGAGAGCGACACTGATTGTCAGAGAGTGTCAGAGAGTGATAGTGAGTGTCTGAGAGTGTCAGAGTGTGTCAGAGAGTGATTGAGAGTGTCAGAGTGTGTCAGAGAGTGATAGAGATTGTCAGAGAGTGTCAGAGAGTGATGGTGAATGTCAGAGAGTGATAGTGTGTGTCTGTGAGTGTCAGAGAGTGTCACAGAGTGTCAGAGAGTGATAGAGAGTGATAGAGAGTGTCAGAGTGTGTCAGAGAGTTTCAGAGAGAGATAGAGTGATAGAGAGTGTCAGAGAGTGTCAGAGAGTGATAGAGATTGTCAGAGAGTGTCAGAGAGTGATTGTGAATGTCAGAGAGTGATAGTGTGTGTCTGTGAGTGTCAGAGAGTGTCAGAGAGTGTCAGAGAGTGGTAGAGAGTGTCAGAGTGTGTCAGAGACTTTCAGAGATTGATAGAGTGATAGAGAGTGTCAGAGAGTGTCAGAGAGTGATAGAGACTGTCAGAGAGTGATAGAGAGTGTCAGAGTGTCAGAGAGTGACAGTGAGTGTCAGAGAGTGTCTGAGAGTGATCGTGAGTGTCAGAGAGTGTCTGAGAGTGATAGCGAGTGTCAGAGAGTGTCTGAGAGTGATGGTGAGCGTCAGGGAGTGATAGTGAGTGTCTGAGAGTGTCAGAGAGTGTCAGAGAGTGTGAGAGAGTGATCGAGAGTGTCAGAGAGTGATAGTGAGTGTCAGAGAGTGTCTGAGAGAGTCAGAGAGTGATAGAGAGTGTCAGAGAGTGATAGAGAGAGTCAGAAATTGATAGTGAGTGTCAGAGAGTGTCTGAGAGAGTCAGAGAGTGATAGAGAGTGTCAGAGAGTGATAGAGAGTGTCAGAAAGTGATAGTGTGCGTCAGAGAGTGATAGAGAGTGCCCGAGAGTGTCAGAGATTGATAGAGAGTGTCAGCGAGTGTCAGAGAGTGTCAGAGAGTATCAGAGGGTGTAAGAGAGTGACAGAGAGTGATGGAGAGTGTCAGAGAGATTCAGAGAGCGTCAGAGAGTGTCAGAGAGTGATAGAGAGTGTCAGAGATTGATAGAGAGTGTCAGAGAGTGTCAGAGTGTGATAGTGAGTGTCAGAGTGCCAGAGAGTGTCAGAGAGTGATAGTGTGTGTCTGAGAGTGTCTGAGAGTGTCTGAGAGTGCCAGAGAGAGTCAGAGAGAGTCAGAGAGTGTCAGAGAGTGTCAGAGAGTGATAGAGAGTGATAGAGAGTCTCAGAGAGTGTCAGAGAGTGATACAGAGTGACAGAGAGTGATAGAGAGTATCAGAGAGTGATAGTGAGTGTCTGAGAGTGATAGTGAGTGTCAGATATTGTCTGAGAGTGATAGTGAGTGTCAGAGAGTGTATGAGAGTGATGGTGAGTGTCTGAGAGTGTCAGAGATTGTCAAAGTGTGTCAGAGAGTGATAGAGAGTGATAGAGCGTGTCAGAGAGTGTCAATGAGTGTCAGAGAGTGACACTGAGTGCCAAAGAGTGTCAGTGAGTGATAGTGAGTGTCTGAGAGTGTCAGAGTATGTCAGAGAGTGATTGAGAGTGTCAGAGAGCGTCAGAGAGTGTCAGAGAGTGTCAGAAAGTGTCAGAGAGTGATAGTGTGTGTCAGAGAGCGTCAGAGAGTGATAGTGAGTGTCAGAGGGTGATAGTGAGTGTCTGAGAGTGTCAGAGTGTGTCAGAGAGTGAGAGAGAGTGTCAGAGAGTGTCAGAGAGTGTCAGAGAGCGTCAGAGAGTGATAGTGAGTGTCAGAGGGTGATAGTGAGTGTCTGAGAGTGTCAGAGTGTGTCAGAGAGTGATAGAGAGTGTCAGAGAGTGTCAGAGAGTGTCTGAGAGTGTCTGAGAGTGTCAGAGAATGTCAAAGAGTGTCAGAGAGTGATAGTGAGTGTCAAAGAGTGTCAGAGAGTGTCAGAGAGTGACACTGTGTGTCAGAGAATGTCAGAGAGTGACACTGATTGTCAGAGAGTGTCAGAGAGTGATAGTGAGTGTCTGAGAGTGTCAGAGTGTGTCAGAGAGTGATTGAGAGTGTCAGAGTGTGTCTCAGAGTTTCAGAGAGAGATAGGGTGATAGAGAGTGTCAGAGAGTGATAGAGATTGTCAGAGAGTGTCAGAGAGTGATGGTGAATGTCAGAGAGTGATAGTGTGTGTCTGTGAGTGTCTGAGAGTGTCAGAGAGTGTCACAGAGTGTCAGAGAGTGATAGAGAGTGATAGAGAGTGTCAGAGTGTGTCAGAGTGTGTCAGAGAGTTTCAGAGAGAGATAGAGTGATAGAGAGTGTCAGAGAGTGTCAGAGAGTGTCAGAGAGTGATAGAGATTGTCAGAGAGTGTCAGAGAGTGATGGTGAATGTCAGAGAGTGATAGTGTGTGTCTGTGAGTGTCAGAGAGTGTCAGAGAGTGTCAGAGAGTGGTAGAGAGTGTCAGAGTGTGTCAGAGACTTTCAGAGATTGATAGAGTGATAGAGAGTGTCAGAGAGTGTCAGAGAGTGATAGAGACTGTCAGAGAGTGATAGAGAGTGTCAGAGAGTGTCAGAGAGTGACAGTGAGTGTCAGAGAGTGTCTGAGAGTGATCGTGAGTGTCAGAGAGTGTCTGAGAGTGATAGCGAGTGTCAGAGAGTGTCTGAGAGTGATGGTGAGTGTCTGAGAGTGATGGTGAGTGTCTGAGTGTGTCAGAGAATGTCAAAGTGTGTCAGGGAGTGATAATGAGTGTCAGAGCGTGTCAGAGAGTGTCTGAGAGCGTCAGAGAGTGATAGAGAGTGTCAGAGAGTGTCAGAGAGTGTCAGAGAGTGACACTGAGTGTCAGAGAGTGTCAGAGAGTGTCAGAGAGTGTCAGAGAGTGTCAGAGAATGTCAGAGAGTGACACTGATTGTCAGAGAGCGTCAGAGAGTGATAGAGAGTGTCAGAGAGTGTCAGAGAGTGTCAGAGAGTGACACTGAGTGTCAAAGAGTGTCAAAGAGTGTCAAAGAGTGTCAAAGAGTGTCAGAGAGTGTCAGAGAGTGTCAGAGAGTGTCAGAGAATGTCAGAGAGTGACACTGATTGTCAGAGAGTGTCAGAGAGTGATAGTGAGTGTCTGAGAGTGTCAGAGTGTGTCAGAGAGTGATTGAGAGTGTCAGAGAGTGTCAGAGTGTGATAAAGAGTTTCAGACAGTGTCAGAGAGTGGTAGTGTGTGTCAGAGAGTGTCAGAGAGTGATAGTGAGTGCGAGAGAGTGTCAGAGAGTGATAGTGAATGTCAGAGAGTCTCAGAGAGTGATAGTGAGTGTCTGAGAGTGTCAGAATGTGTCAGAGAGTGATAGTGAATGTCTGAGAGTGTCAGAGTGTGTCAGAGAGTGATGGAGAGTGATGGAGAGTGTCAGAGAGTGTCAGAGTGTGTCAGAGAGTGATAGAGAGTGAAAGAGACTGTCAGAGAGTGTCACAGAGTGTCAGAGAGTGATAGAGAGTGATAGAGAGTGTCAGAGTGTGTCAGAGAGTTTCAGAGAGAGATAGAGTGATAGAGAGTGTCAGAGAGTGTCAGAGAGTGATAGAGATTGTCAGTGAGTGTCAGAGAGGGATGGTGAATGTCAGAGAGTGATAGTGTGTGTCTGTGAGTGTCAGAGAGTGTCAGAGAGTGTCAGAGAGTGGTAGAGAGTGTCAGAGTGTGTCAGAGACTTTCAGAGATTGATAGAGTGATAGAGATTGTCAGAGAGTGTCAGAGAGTGATAGAGAGTGTCAGAGAGTGATAGAGAGTGTCAGAGAGCGTCAGAGAGTGATAGTGAGTGTCTGAGAGTGATAGTGAGTGTCTGAGAGTGATGGTGAGTGTCTGAGAGTGTCAGAGAATGTCAAAGAGTGTCAGAGAGTGTCAGAGAGTGTCAGAGAGTGTCAGAGAGTGTCAGAGAGTGACACTGAGTGTCAAAGAGTGTCAAAGAGTGTCAAAGAGTGTCAAAGAGTGTCAAAGAGTGTTAAAGAGTGTCAGAGAGTGATAGTGAGTGTCTGAGAGTGTCAGAGTGTGTCAGAGAGTGATTGAGAGTGTCAGAGAGCGTCAGAGTGTCAGAGAGTGACAGTGTGTGTCAGAGAGCGTCAGAGAGTGATAGTGAATGTCTGAGAGTGTCAGAGTGTGTCAGAGAGTGATAGTCAGTGTCTGAGAGTGATAGTCAGTGTCTGAGAGTGATAGTGAGTGTCAGAGAGTGACAGTGAGTGTCTGAGAGTGATAGTGAGCGTCAGAGAGTGATAGTGAGTGTCTGAGAGTGTCAGAGAGTGTGAGAGAGTGATCGAGAGTGTCAGAGAGTGATAGTGAGTGTCAGAGAGTGTCTGAGAGAGTCAGAGAGTGATAGAGAGTGTCAGAGAGTAATAGAGAGAGTCAGAAATTGATAGTGAGTGTCAGAGAGTGTCTGAGAGAGTCAGAGAGTGATAGAGAGTGTCAGAGAGTGATAGAGAGTGTCAGAAAGTGATCGTGTGCGTCAGAGAGTGATAGAGAGTGCCCGAGAGTGTCAGAGATTGATAGAGAGTGTCAGCGAGTGTCAGAGAGTATCAGAGGGTGTAAGAGAGTGACAGAGAGTGATGGAGAGTGTCAGAGAGATTCAGAGAGCGTCAGAGAGTGTCAGAGAGTGATAGAGAGTGTCAGAGATTGATAGAGAGTGTCAGAGAGTGTCAGAGTGTGATAGTGAGTGTCAGAGAGTGCCAGAGAGTGTCAGAGAGTGATAGTGTGTGTCTGAGAGTGTCTGAGAGGGTCTGAGAGTGCCAGAGAGAGTCAGAGAGAGTCAGAGAGTGTCAGAGAGTGTCAGAGAGTGATAGAGAGTGATAGAGAGTCTCAGAGAGTGTCAGAGAGTGATAGAGAGTGACAGAGAGTGATAGAGAGTGTCAGAGAGTTTCAGAGAGTGATTGTGAGTGTCTGAGAGTGATAGTGAGTGTCAGATAGTGTCTGAGAGTGATAGTGAGTGTCAGAGAGTGTATGAGAGTGATGGTGAGTGTCTGAGAGTGTCAGAGATTGTCAAAGTGTGTCAGAGAGTGATAGAGAGTAATAGAGCGTGTCAGAGAGTGTCAGAGAGTGACACTGAGTGCCAAAGAGTGTCAGTGAGTGATAGTGAGTGTCTGAGAGTGTCAGAGTATGTCAGAGAGTGATTGAGAGTGATTGAGAGTGATTGAGAGTGTCAGAGAGCGTCAGAGAGTGTCAGAGAGTGTCAGAAAGTGTCAGAGAGTGACAGAGTGTGTCAGAGAGCGTCAGAGAGTGATAGTGAGTGTCAGAGGGTGATAGTGAGTGTCTGAGAGTGTCAGAGTGTGTCAGAGAGTGATAGAGAGTGTCAGAGAGTGTCAGAGAGTGTCAGAGATTGTCAGAGAGTGATAGAGAGTGATAGAGAGTGTCAGAGAGAGTCAGAGAGTGTCTGAGATTGTCAGAGAGTGATAGAGAGTGATAGAGAGTGATAGAGAGTGATAGAGAGAGTCAGAGAGTGTCAGAGAATGTCAGAGAGTGACACTGATTGTCAGAGAGTGTCAGATAGTGATAGTTAGTGTCTGAGAGTGTCAGAGTGTGTCAGAGAGTGATTGAGAGTGTCAGAGAGAGTCAGAGAGTGTCTGAGAGTGTCTGAGAGTGAGAGAGAGTGATAGAGAGTGATAGAGAGAGTCAGAGAGTGTCAGAGAATGTCAGAGAGTGACACTGATTGTCAGAGAGTGTCAGATAGTGATAGTTAGTGTCTGAGAGTGTCAGAGTGTGTCAGAGTGTGTCAGAGAGTGATTGAGAGTGTCAGAGAGTGATAGAGAGTGACAGAGAGTGTCAGAGAAAGTCAGAGAGTGTCTGAGAGTGTCAGAGAGTGAGAGAGAGTGATAGAGAGTGATAGAGAGAGTCAGAGAGTGTCAGAGAATGTCAGAGAGGGACACTGAGTGTCAGAGAGTGTCAGAGAGTGACACTGATTGTCAGAGAGTGTCAGAGAGTGATAGTGAGTGTCTGAGAGTGTCAGAGAGTGTCAGAGAGTGATAGTGTGTGTCAGAGAGCGTCAGAGAGTGATAGTTAGTGTCAGAGAGTCTCAGAGAGTGATAGTGAGTGTCTGAGAGTGTCAGAGTGTGTCAGAGAGCGATAGTGAATGTCTCAGAGTGTGAGAGTGTGTCAAAGAGTGATAGAGAGCGTCAGAGAGTTTCAGAGAGTGATAGTGATTGTCTGTGAGTGTCAGAGAGTGTCAGAGAGTTTCAAAAAGTGATAGAGAGTGTCAGAGTGTGTCAGAGAGTTTCAGAGAGTGATAGAGTGATAGAGAGTGTCAGAGAGTGTCAGAGAGTGATAGTGAGAGTCTGAGAGTGATAGTGAGTGTCAGATAGTGTCTGAGAGTGATAGTGAGTGTCAGAGAGTGTCTGAGAGTGATGGTGAGTGTCTGAGAGTGTCAGAGATTGTCAAAGTGTGTCAGAGAGTGATAGAGAGTGATAGAGAGTGATAGAGAGTGATAGAGAGTGATAGAGAGTGATAGAGAAGAGTGATAGAGAAGGTCAGAGAGTGTCAGAGAGTGACACTGAGTGCCAAAGAGTGTCAGTGAGTGATAGTGAGTGTCTGAGAGTGTCAGAGAGTGTCAGAGAGTGATAGAGAGTGTCAGAGAGAGTCAGAGAGTGTCTGAGATTGTCAGAGAGTGATAGAGAGTGATAGAGAGTGATAGAGAAAGTCAGAGAGTGTCAGAGAATGTCAGAGAGTGACACTGAGTGTCAGAGAGTGTCAGAGAGTGACACTGATTGTCAGAGAGTGTCAGATAGTGATAGTTAGTGTCTGAGAGTGTCAGAGTGTGTCAGAGAGTGATTGAGAGTGTCAGAGAGTGTCAGAGAGTGATAGTGAGTGTCAGAGAGTGATAGTGAGTGTCAGAGAGTGATAGTGAGTGTCAGAGAGTGATAGTGAGTGTCTGAGAGTGTCTGAGAGTGTCTGAGAGTGTCAGAGAGTGTCGGAGATTGTCAGAGAGTGATAGAGAGTGATAGAGAGTGACAGAGAGTGTCAGAGTGTGTCAGAGAGTTTCAGAGAGACATAGAGTGATAGAGAGTGTCAGAGAGTGTCAGAGAGTGATAGTGAGTGTCAGTGAGTGTCAGAGAGTGATGGTGAATGTCAGACAGTGATAGTGAGTGTCTGAGAGTGTCTGAGAGTGATGGTGAGTGTCTGAGAGTGTCAGAGAATGTCAAAGAGTGTCAGAGAGTGATAGTGCGTGTCAGAGAGTGTCTGAGAGTGTCTGAGAGTGTCTGAGAGTGTCAGAGAGTGATAGAGAGTGTCAGAGAGAGTCAGAGAGAGTCAGAGAGTGACACTGAGTGTCAGAGAGTGATAGAGAGTGTCAGAGAGTGTCAGAGAGTGACACTGAGTGTCAAAGAGTGTCAGAGAGTGATAGAGAGTGTCAGAGAGAGTCAGAGAGTGTCAGAGAGTGACACTGAGAGTCAGAGAGTGATAGAGAGTGTCAGAGAGTGACACTGAGTGTCAAAGAGTGTCAAAGAGTGTCAGAGAGTTATAGAGAGTGTCAGAGAGAGTCAGAGAGTGTCAGAGAGTGACACTGAGAGTCAGAGAGTGATAGAGAGTGATAGAGAGTGATAGAGACTGTCAGAGAGAGTCAGAGAGTGTCTGAGAGTGTCAGAGAGTGATAGAGAGTGATAGAGAGTGATAGAGAGAGTCAGAGAGTGTCAGAGAATGTCAGAGAGGGACACTGAGTATCAGAGAGTGACACTGATTGTCAGAGAGTGTCAGAGAGTGATAGTGAGTGTCTGAGAGTGATTGAGAGTGCCAGAGAGCGCCAGAGAGTGTCAGAGAGTGATAGTGTGTGTCAGAGAGCGTCAGAGAGTGATAGTGAGTGTCAGAGAGTCTCAGAGAGTGATAGTGAGTGTCTGAGAGTGTCAGAGTGTGTCAGAGAGCGATAGTGAATGTCTCAGAGTGTGAGAGTGTGTCAAAGAGTGATAGAGAGCGTCAGAGAGTTTCAGAGAGTGATAGTGATTGTCTGTGAGTGTCTGAGAGTGTCAGAGAGTGTCAGAGAGTTTCAAAAAGTGATAGAGAGTGTCAGAGTGTGTCAGAGAGTTTCAGAGAGTGATAGAGTGATAGAGAGTGTCAGAGAGTGTCAGAGAGTGATAGTGAGTGTCAGAGAGTGATAGTGAGTGTCTGAGAGTGTCAGAGAGTGTCAGAGAGTTTCAGAGAGTGATAGAGAGTGTCAGAGAGTGTCAGAGAGTGATAGTGAGTGTCAGTGAGTGTCAGAGAGTGATGGTGAATGTCAGAGAGTGATAGTGAGTGTCAGAGAGTGATAGTGAGTGTCAGAGAGTGTCAGAGAGTGTCAGAGAGTGTCAGAGAATGATAGAGAGTGTCAGAGTGCGTCAGAGATTTTCAGAGAGTGATAGAGTGATAGAGTGATAGAGTGTCAGAGAGTGTCAGAGAGTGTCAGAGAGTGATAGAGAGTGTCAGAGAGTGATAGAGATTGTCAATGAGTGTCAGAGAGTGATAGTGAGTGTCAGAGAGTGTCAGAGAGTGTCTGAGAGTGTCAGAGAGTGATAGAGAGTTTCAGAGAGAGTCAGAGAGTGTCAGAGAGTGACACTGAGTGTCAGAGAGTGTCAGAGAGTGTCAGAGAGTGTCAGAGAGTGATATAGAGTGTCAGAGAGTGTCAGAGAGTGTCAGAGAGTGACACTGAGTGTCAAAGAGTGTCAGAGAGTGATAGTGAGTGTCTGAGAGTGTCTGAGAGTAATGGTGAGTGTCAGAGAGTGTCAGAGAGTGTCAGAGAGTGTCAGAGAGAGTCAGAGAGTGTCAGAGAGAGTCAGAGAGTGTCAGAGAGTGACACTGAGTGTCAGAGAGTGTCAGAGAGTGTCAGAGAGTGTCAGAGAGTGTCAGAGAGTGATAGAGAGTGTCAGAGAGTGTCAGAGAGTGTCAGAGAGTGACACTGAGTGTCAAAGAGTGTCAGAGAGTGATATTGAGTGTCTGAGAGTGTCTGAGAGTAATGGTGAGTCTCAGAGAGTGTCAGAGAGTGTCAGAGAGTGACACTGAGTGTCAAAGAGTGTCAAAGAGTGTCAGAGAGTGATAGTGAGTGTCAAAGAGTGTCAGAGAGTGATAGTGAGTGTCAAAGAGTGTCAGAGAGTGATGGTGAGTGTCTGAGAGTGTCTGAGAGTGATGGTGAGTGTCTGAGAGTGTCAGAGAATGTCAAAGAGTGTCAGAGAGTGATAGTGCGTGTCAGAGAGTGCCTGAGAGTGTCAGAGAGTGATAGAGAGTGTTAGAGAGTGTCAGAGAGAGTCAGAGAGAGTCAGAGAGTGACACTGAGTGTCAGAGAGTGATAGAGAGTGTCAGAGAGTGTCAGAGAGTGTCAGAGAGTGACACTGAGTGTCAAAGAGTGTCAGAGAGTGATAGAGAGTGTCAGAGAGAGTCAGAGAGTGTCAGAGAGTGACACTGAGAGTCAGAGAGTGATAGAGAGTGTCAGAGAGTGACACTGAGTGTCAAAAAGAGTCAGAGAGTGATAGTGAGTGTCTGAGAGTGTCAGAGTGTGTCAGAGAGTGATTCAGAGCGTCAGAGAGTGTCAGAGAGTGACACTGATTGTCAGAGAGTGTCTGAGAGTGATAGTGAGTGTCTGAGAGTGATAGTGAGTGTCTGAGAGTGATAGTGAGTGTCTGAGAGTGTCAGAGTGTGTCAGAGAGTGATAGAGAGAGATAGAAAAAGTCAGAGAGTGTCAGAGAATGTCAGAGAGGGACACTGAGTGTCAGAGAGTGTCAAAGAGTGTCAGAGAGTGTCAGAGAGTGTCAGAGAGTGACACTGAGTGTCAAAGAGTGTCAAAGAGTGTCAGAGAGTGATAGTGAGTGTCAGAGAGTGTCAGAGAGTGTCAGAGAGTGACACTGAGTGTCAAAGAGTGTCAAAGAGTGTCAGAGAGTGTCAGAGAGTGTCAGAGAGTGACACTGAGTGTCAAAGAGTGTCAAAGAGTGTCAGAGAGTGATAGTGAGTGTCAGAGAGTGTCAGAGAGTGTCAGAGAGTGTCAGAGAGTGACACTGAGTGTCAGAGAGTGTCAGAGAGTGTCAGAGCGTGTCAGAGAGTGACACTGAGTGTCAAAGAGTGTCAAAGAGTGTCAGAGAGTGATAGTGAGTGTCAGAGAGTGTCAGAGAGTGTCAGAGAGTGACACTGAGTGTCAAAGAGTGTCAAAGAGTGTCAGAGAGTGATAGTGAGTGTCAGAGAGTGTCAGAGAGTGTCAGAGAGTGTCAGAGAGTGACACTGAGTGTCAAAGAGTGTCAGAGAGTGTCAGAGAGTGTCAGAGAGTGTCAGAGAGTGACACTAAGTGTCAAAGAGTGTCAGAGAGTGATAGTGAGTGTCAGAGAGTGTCAGAGAGTGACACTGAGTGTCAGAGAGTGTCAGAGAGTGACACTGAGTGTCAAAGAGTGTCAGAGAGTGATAGTGAGTGTCAGAGAGTGTCAGAGAGTGTCAGAGAGTGTCAGAGAGTGACACTGAGTGTCAGAGAGTGTCAGAGAGTGACACTGAGTGTCAAAGAGTGTCAGAGAGTGATAGTGAGTGTCAGAGGGTGTCAGAGAGTGTCAGAGAGTGTCAGAGAGTGACACTGAGTGTCAAAGAGTGTCAGAGAGTGATAGTGAGTGTCAGAGAGTGTCAGAGAGTGACACTGAGTGTCAGAGAGTGTCAGAGAGTGACACTGAGTGTCAAAGAGTGTCAGAGAGTGATAGTGAGTGTCAGAGAGTGTCAGAGAGTGTCAGAGAGTGTCAGAGAGTGACACTGAGTGTCAGAGAGTGTCAGAGAGTGACACTGAGTGTCAAAGAGTGTCAGAGAGTGATAGTGAGTGTCAGAGGGTGTCAGAGAGTGTCAGAGAGTGTCAGAGAGTGACACTGAGTGTCAGAGAGTGTCAGAGAGTGTCAGAGAGTGTCAGAGAGTGTCAGAGAGTGAAACTGAGTGTCAGAGAGTGTCAGAGAGTGTCAGAGAGTGACACTGAGTGTCAGAGAGTGTCAGAGAATGTCAGAGAGTGTCAGAGAGTGTCAGAGAGTGTCAGAGAGTGACACTGAGTGTCAAAGAGTGTCAGAGAGTGATAGTGAGTGTCTGAGAGTGTCAGAGAGTGTCAGAGAGTGTCAGAGAGTGAAACTGAGTGTCAGAGAGTGTCAGAGAGTGTCAGAGAGTGTCAGAGAGTGACACTGAGTGTCAGAGAGTGTCAGAGAATGTCAGAGAGTGTCAGAGAGTGTCAGAGAGTGTCAGAGAGTGACACTGAGTGTCAAAGAGTGTCAGAGAGTGATAGTGAGTGTCTGAGAGTGTCAGAGAGTGTCAGAGAGTGTCAGAGAGTGAAACTGAGTGTCAGAGAGTGTCAGAGAGTGTCAGAGAGTGACACTGAGTGTCAGAGAGTGTCAGAGAGTGTCAGAGAGTGTCAGAGAGTGTCAGAGAGTGACACTGAGTGTCAAAGAGTGTCAGAGAGTGATAGTGAGTGTCTGAGAGTGTCTGAGAGTGTCAGAGTGTGTCAGAGAGTGATTGAGAGCGTCAGAGAGCGTCAGAGAGTGTCAGAGAGTGTCAGAGAGTGTCAGAGAGCGTCAGAGAGTGATAGTGTGTGTCAGAGAGCGTCAGAGAGTGCCAGAGAGTGCCAGAGAGTGCCAGAGAGTGTCAGAGAGTGTCAGAGAATGTCAGAGAGTGTCAGAGAGTGTCAGAGAGTGTCAGAGAGTGATAGTGAGTGTCAGAGAGTGTCTGAGAGTGATAGTGAGTGTCAGAGAGTGTCTGAGAGCGATAGAGAGTAATTGAGAGTGTCAGAGAGTGTCTGAGAGCGTCAGAGAGTGATAGTGTGAGTCAGAGAGCGTCAGAGAGTGTCAGAGAGTTTCAGAGAGTGCCAGAGAGTGTCAGAGAGTGATAGAGAGTGATAGAGAGTGTCAGAGAGAGTCAGAGAGTGTCAGAGAATGTCAGAGAGTGACACTGAGTGTCAGAGAGTGTCAGAGAGTGTCAGAGAGTGTCAGAGAGTGATAGTGAGTGTCAGAGAGTGTCTGAGAGTGATAGTGAGTGTCTGAGAGTGATAGAGAGTAATTGAGAGTAATTGAGAGTGTCAGAGAGTGTCAGAGAGTGACACTGAGTGACACTGAGTGACACTGAGTGTCAAAGAGTGTCAAAGAGTGTCAAAGAGTGTCAAAGAGAGTCAAAGAGTGTCAAAGAGTGTCAGAGAGTGAAAGTGAGTGTCTGAGAGTGATAGAGAGTAATTGAGAGTAATTGAGAGTGTCAGAGAGTGTCAGAGAGTGTCAGAGAGTGACACTGAGTGACACTGAGTGACACTGAGTGTCAAAGAGTGTCAAAGAGTGTCAAAGAGTGTCAAAGAGTGTCAGAGAGTGAAAGTGAGTGTCTGAGAGTGTCTGAGAGTGTCAGAGTGTGTCAGAGAGTGTCAGAGAGTGTCAGAGAGTGTCAGAGAGTGTCAGAGAGTGTCAGAAAGTGTCAGAGTGTGATAGTGTGTGTCAGAGAGCATCAGAGAGTGATAGTGAGTGTCAGAGAGTGTCAGAGAGTGATAGTGAGTGTCAGAGAGTGTCAGAGAGTGATAGTGAGTGTCAGAGAGTGTCAGAGAGTGATAGTGAGTGTCAGAGAGTGTCAGAGAGTGATAGTGATTGTCAGAGAGCATCAGAGAGTGATAGTGAGTGTCAGAGAGTGTCAGAGAGTGATAGTGAGTGTCAGAGAGTGTCAGAGAGTGATAGTGAGTGTCAGAGAGTGTCAGAGAGTGATAGTGAGTGTCAGAGAGTGTCAGAGAGTGTCAGAGAGTGATAGTGAGTGTCAGAGAGTGTCAGAGAGTGATAGTGAGTGTCTGAGAGTGTCAGAGTGTGTCAGAGAGTGATAGTGAATGTCTGAGAGTGTCAGAGTATGTCAGAGAGTGTCAGAGAGTGTCAGAGAGTGTCAGAGAGTGTCAGAGAGTGATAGAGAGTGATAGAGAGAGTCAGAGAGTGTCAGAGAGTGTTAGAGTGTGATAGAGAGTGAGAGAGAGAGTCAGAGAGTGTCAGAGAATATCAGAGAGTGACACTGAGTGTCAGAGAGTGTCAGCGAGTGACACTGATAGTCAGAGAGTGTCCGAGAGTGATAGTGAGTGTCTGAGAGTGTCAGAGTGTGTCAGAGAGTGATTGAGAGTGTCAGAGAGCGTCAGAGAGTGTCAGAGAGTGATAGTGTGTGTCAGAGAGCGTCAGAGAGTGATAGTGAGTGTCAGAGAGTCTCAGAGAGTGATAGTGAGTGTCTGAGAGTGTCAGACTGTGTCAGAGAGTGATAGTGAAAGTCTGAGAGTGTCTGAGAGTGTCAGAGAGTGTCAGAGAGTGTCAAAGAGTGATAGAGAGTGTCAGAGTGTGTCAGAGAGTTTCAGAGAGTGAAAGAATGATGGAGAGTGTCAGAGAGTGATAATGAGTGACAGAGAGTGATAGTGAGTGTCAGAGAGTGATAGTGAGTGTCTGTGAGTGTCTGAGAGTGATAGAGAGTGTCAGAGTGTGTCAGAGAGTTTCAGAGTGAGATAGAGTGATAGAGAGTGTCAGAGAGTGTCAGAGAGTGTCAGAGAGTGTCAGAGAGTGTCAGAGAGTGATAGAGAGTGATAGAGAGTGATAGAGAGTGTCAGAGAGTGTCAGAGAGTGTCAGAGAGTGATAGTGAGTGTCAGAGAGTGTCTGAGAATGATAGTGAGTGTCAGAGAGTGTCTAAGAGTGATAGTGAGTGTCAGAGAGTGTCTGATAGTGATGGTGAGTGTCTGAGAGTGTCAGAGAATGTCAAAGAGTGTCAGGGAGTGATAGTGAGGGTCAGAGAGTGTCTGAGAGTGTCAGAGAGTGTCAGAGAGTGTCAGAGAGTGACACTGAGTGTCAAAGAGTGTCAGAGAGTGATAGTGAGTGTCAGAGAGTGTCTGATAGTGATAGAGAGTGTCGGAGAGTGTCAGAGAGTGTCAGAGAGTGTCAGAGAGTGTCAGAGAGTGTCAGAGAGTGTCAGAGAGTGTCAGAGAGTTTCAGAGAGTGACACTGAGTGTCAAAGAGTGTCAGAGAGTGTCAGAGAGTGATAGTGAGTGTCTGAGAGTGTCAGAGTGTGTCAGAGAGTGTTTGAGAATGTCAGAGAGCGTCAGAGAGTGATAGTGTGTGTCAGAGAGCGTCAGAGAGTGTCTGAGAGTGTCAGAGAGTGATACAGAGTGTCAGAGAGTGATAGAGAGTGATAGAGAGAGTCAGAGAGTGTCAGAGAATGTCAGAGAGTGACACTGTGTGTCAGAGAGTGTCAGAGAGTGACACTGATTGTCAAAGAGTGACAGAGAGTGTCAGAGTGTGTCAGAGAGTTTCAGAGAGTGAAAGAGTGATAGAGAGTGTCAGAGAGTGATAGTGAGTGTCAGAGAGTGATAGTGAGTGTCTGTGAGTGTCTGAGAGTGTCAGTGAGTGTCAGAGAGTGATAGAGAGTGATAGAGAGTGTCAGAGTGTGTCAGAGAGTTTCAGAGAGAGATAGAGTGTTAGAGAGTATCAGAGAGTGATAGAGAGTGTCAGAGAGTGATAGAGAGTGATAGAGAGTGATAGAGAGTGTCAGAGAGTGTCAGAGAGTGATAGTGAGTGTCAGAGAGTGTCTGAGAGTGATAGTGAGTGTCAGAGAGTGTCTGAGAGTGATAGTAAGTGTCAGAAAGTATCTGATAGTGATGGTGAGTGTCTGAGAGTGTCACAGTGTGTCAGAGAGTGTCAGAGAGTGACACTGAGTGTCAAAGAGTGTCAGAGAGTGATAGTGAGTGTCAGAGAGTGTCTGAGAGTGATGGTGAGTGTCTGAGAGTGTCAGAGAATGTCAAAGAGTGTCAGAGAGTGATAGTGAGTGTCAAAGAGTGTCAAAGAGTGTCAGAGAGTGTCAGAGAGTGGCTGAGAGTGTCAGAGAGTGTCAGAGAGTGACAATGAGTGTCAAAGAGTGTCAAAGAGTGTCAGAGAGTGATAGTGAGTGTCTGAGAGTGTCACAGTGTGTCAGAGAGTGTCAGAGAGTGATAGTGAGTGTCAGAGTGTGTCAGAGAGTGTCAGAGAGTGTCAGAGAGTGATAGTGTGTGTCAGAGAGCGGCAGTGAGTGATAGCGAGTGTCAGAGAGTTTCAGAGTGTGTCAGAGAGTGATAGTGAGTGTCTGAGAGTGATTGAGTGCCAGAGAGTGATAGTGAGTGTCTGAGAGTGATAGTGAGCGTCAGAGAGTGATAGTGAGTGTCTGAGAGTGTTAGAGAGTGCCAGAGAGTGATCAAGGTAGTCAGAGAGTGATAGCGAGTGTCAGAGAGTGATAGAGAGTGTCGGAGAGTGTCAGAGAGTGTCAGAGAGTGACACTGAGTGTCAAAGAGTGTCAAAGAGTGTCAAAGAGTGTCAAAGAGTGTCAGAGAGTGATAGTGAGTGTCTGAGAGTGTCAGAGTGTGTCAGAGAGTGTTTGAGAATGTCAGAGAGCGTCAGAGATTGATAGTGTGTGTCAGAGAGCGTCAGAGAGTGATAGTGAGTGTCAGAGAGTGTCAGAGAGTGTCAGAGAGTGTCAGAGAGTGATAGTGAGTGTCTGAGAGTGTCAGAGTGTGTCAGTGAGTGATAGTGAATGTCTGAGAGTGTCAGAGTGTGTCAGAGAGTGTCAGAGTGTGTCAGAGAGTGATAGAGAGTGATAGAGAGTGATAGAGAGTGTCAGAGAGAGTCAGAGAGTGCCAGAGAGTGTCAGAGAGTGATACAGAGTGTCAGAGAGTGATAGAGAGTGATAGAGAGAGTCAGAGAGTGTCAGAGAATGTCAGAGAGTGACACTGTGTGTCAGAGAGTGTCAGAGAGTGACACTGATTGTCAAAGAGTGACAGAGAGTGTCAGAGTGTGTCAGAGAGTTTCAGAGAGTGAAAGAGTGATAGAGAGTGTCAGAGAGTGATAGTGAGTGTCAGAGAGTGATAGTGAGTGTCTGTGAGTGTCTGAGAGTGTCAGTGAGTGTCAGAGAGTGATAGAGAGTGATAGAGAGTGTCAGAGTGTGTCAGAGAGTTTCAGAGAGAGATAGAGTGTTAGAGAGTATCAGAGAGTGTCAGAGAGTGATAGAGAGTGTCAGAGAGTGATAGAGAGTGTCAGAGAGTGATAGAGAGTGATAGAGAGTGATAGAGAGTGTCAGAGAGTGTCAGAGAGTGATAGTGAGTGTCAGAGAGTGTCTGAGAGTGATAGTGAGTGTCAGAGAGTGTCTGAGAGTGATAGTAAGTGTCAGAAAGTATCTGATAGTGATGGTGAGTGTCTGAGAGTGTCACAGTGTGTCAGAGAGTGTCAGAGAGTGACACTGAGTGTCAAAGAGTGTCAGAGAGTGATAGTGAGTGTCAGAGAGTGTCTGAGAGTGATGGTGAGTGTCTGAGAGTGTCAGAGAATGTCAAAGAGTGTCAGAGAGTGATAGTGAGTGTCAAAGAGTGTCAGAGAGTGTCAGAGAGTGGCTGAGAGTGTCAGAGAGTGTCAGAGAGTGACAATGAGTGTCAGAGAGTGATAGTGAGTGTCTGAGAGTGTCACAGTGTGTCAGAGAGTGTCAGAGAGTGACACTGAGTGTCAAAGAGTGTCAGAGAGTGATAGTGAGTGTCAGAGTGTGTCAGAGAGTGTCAGAGAGTGTCAGAGAGTGATAGTGTGTGTCAGAGAGCGGCAGTGAGTGATAGCGAGTGTCAGAGAGTTTCAGAGTGTGTCAGAGAGTGATAGTGAGTGTCTGAGAGTGATTGAGTGTCAGAGAGTGATAGTGAGTGTCTGAGAGTGATAGTGAGCGTCAGAGAGTGATAGTGAGTGTCTGAGAGTGTTAGAGAGTGCCAGAGAGTGATCAAGGTAGTCAGAGAGTGATAGCGAGTGTCAGAGAGTGATAGAGAGTGTCAGAAATTGATAGTGAGTGTCAGAGAGTGTCTGAGAGAGTCAGAGAGTGATAGAGAGTGTCAGAGAGTGATAGAGAGTGTCGGAAATTGATAGTGAGTGTCAGAGAGTGTCAGAGAGTGTCAGAGAGTGTCTGAGAGAGTCAGAGAGTGTCAGAGAGTGATAGAGAGTGATAGAGAGTGATAGAGAGTGTCAGAGAGTGTCAGAGAGTGATAGAAAGTGTCTGAGAGTGTCAGAGTGTGTCAAAGAGTGACGGTGAGAGTCTGAGAGTGTCAGAGTGTGTCAGAGAGTGATAGTGTGTGTCAGAGAGTGTCTGAGAGTGATAGTGAGTGCCAGAGAGTGTCAGAGAGTGATAGAAAGTGTCTGAGAGTGTCAGAGTGTGTCAGAGAGTGATAGGGAGCGATTGAGAGTGTCAGAGAGTGATAGAGAGTGATAGAAAGTGTCTGAGAGTGTCAGAGTGTGTCAGAGAGTCATAGTTAGTGTCTGAGAGTGTCAGAGAGTGTCAGAGGGTGATAGAGAGTGATAGAGAGCGATTGAGAGTGTCAGAGAGTGATAGAGAGTGATAGTGAGTGTCAGAGAGTGTCAGAGTGTGATAGTGAGTGTCTGTGAGTGTCTGAGAGTGATAGTGAGTGTCTGTGAGTGCTAGAGAGTGTCAGAGAGTGTCAGAGAGTCAGAGAGTGACACTGAGTGTCAGAGAGTGATAGAGAGTGTCAGAGAGTGATAGAGAGTGACAGAGAGTGTCAGAGAGTGATAGAGAGTGTCAGAGAGTGATAGAGAGTGTCAGAGAGTTTCAGAGAGTGATAGTGAGTGTCAGAGAGTGTCTGAGAGTCATAGTGAGTGTCAGAGAGTGTCTGAGAGTGATAGTGAGTGTCTGTGAGTGCCAGAGAGTGATGGAGAGTGTCAGAGAGTGTCAGAGAGTGTCAGAGAGTGACACTGAGTGTCAGAGAGTGATAGAGAGTGTCAGAGAGTGATAGAGAGTCACAGAGAGTGTCAGAGAGTGATAGAGAGTGTCAGAGAGTGATAGAGAGTGTCAGAGAGTGTCAGAGAGTGATAGTGAGTGTCAGAGAGTGTCTGAGAGTGATAGTGAGTGTCAGAGAGTGATAGTGAGTGTCAGAGAGTGTCTGAGAGTGATAGTGAGTGTCAGAGAGTGTCTGAGAGTGATGGTGAGTGTCTGAGAGTGTCAGCGAAAGTCAAAGAGTGTCAGAGATTGATAGTGAGTGTCAGAGAGTGTCAGAGAGTGTCAAAGAGTGACACTGATAGTCAAAGAGCGTCAGAGAGTGATAGTGAGTGTCTGAGAGTGTCAGAGAGTGATAGAGAGTGTCAGAGAGTGATAGAGAGTGTCAGAGAGTGTCAGAGAGTGATAGAGAGTGTCAGAGAGTGTCAGAGAGTGTCAAAGAGTGACACTGATAGTCAAAGAGCGTCAGAGAGTGATAGTGAGTGTCTGAGAGTGTCAGAGTGTGTCAGAGAGTGTCAGAGAGTGTTTGAGAATGTCAGAGAGCGTCAGAGAGTGATAGTGTGTGTCAGAGAGCGTCAGAGAGTGATAGTGAGTGTCAGAGAGTGTCTGAGAGTGTCAGAGTGTGTCAGAGAGTGTTTGAGAATGTCAGAGAGCGTCAGAGAGTGATAGTGTGTGTCAGAGAGCGTCAGAGAGTGATAGTGAGTGTCAGAGAGTGTCAGAGAGTGATAGTGAGTGTCTGAGAGTGTCAGAGAGTGTCTGAGAGTGTCAGAGAGTGTCAGAGAGTGATAGTGAGTGTCTGAGAGTGTCAGAGAGTGTCTGAGAGTGTCAGAGAGTGTCAGAGAGTGATAGTGAGTGTCTGAGAGTGTCAGAGTGTGTCAGTGAGTGATAGTGAATGTCTAAGAGTGTCAGAGTGTGTCAGAGAGTGTCAGAGAGTGTCAGAGTGTGTCAGAGTGTGTCAGAGAGTGATAGAGAGTGATAGAGAGTGATAGAGAGTGATAGAGAGTGATAGAGAGTGTCAGAGAGTGTCAGAGAGTGATACAGAGTGTCAGAGAGTGATAGAGAGTGATAGAGAGAGTCAGAGAGTGTGAGAGAATGTCAGAGAGTGACACTGTGTGTCAGAGAGTGTCAGAGAGTGACACTGATTGTCAAAGAGTGACAGAGAGTGTCAGAGTGTGTCAGAGAGTTTCAGAGAGTGAAAGAGTGATAGAGAGTGTCTGTGAGTGTCTGAGAGTGATAGCGAGTGTCAGAGAGTGATAGAGAGTGTCAGAAATTGATAGTGAGTGTCAGAGAGTGTCTGAGAGAGTCAGAGAGTGATAGAGAGTGTCAGAGAGTGATAGAGAGTGTCAGAAATTGATAGTGAGTGTCTGAGAGAGTCAGAGAGAGTCAGAGAGAGTCAGAGAGTGATAGAGAGTGTCAGAGAGTGTCAGAGAGTGATAGAGAGTGATAGAGAGTGTCAGAGAGTGTCAGAGAGTGATAGAAAGTGTCTGAGAGTGTCAGAGTGTGTCAGAGAGTGACGGTGAGAGTCTGAGAGTGTCAGAGTGTGTCAGAGAGTGATAGTGTGTGTCAGAGAGTGTCTGAGAGTGATAGTGAGTGCCAGAGAGTGCCAGAGAGTGTCAGAGAGTGATAGAAAGTGTCTGAGAGTGTCAGAGTGTGTCAGAGAGTGATAGGGAGCGATTGAGAGTGTCAGAGAGTGATAGAGAGTGATAGAAAGTGTCTGAGAGTGTCAGAGTGTGTCAGAGAGTCATTGTTAGTGTCTGAGAGTGTCAGAGAGTGTCAGAGGGTGATAGAGAGTGATAGAGAGTGATTGAGAGTGTCAGAGAGTGATAGAGAGTGATAGTGAGTGTCAGAGAGTGTCAGAGAGTCAGAGAGTGACACTGAGTGTCAGAGAGTGATAGACAGTGTCAGAGAGTGATAGAGAGTCAGAGAGTGACACTGAGTGTCAGAGAGTGATAGACAGTGTCAGAGAGTGATAGAGAGTGTCGGAGAGTGATAGAGAGTGACAGAGAGTGTCAGAGAGTGATAGAGAGTGTCAGAGAGTGATAGAGAGTGTCAGAGAGTTTCAGAGAGTGATAGTGAGTGTCAGAGAGTGTCTGAGAGTCATAGTGAGTGTCAGAGAGTGTCTGAGAGTGATAGTGAGTGTCTGTGAGTGCCAGAGAGTGATAGAGAGTGTCAGAGAGTGTCAGAGAGGGATAGAGAGTGTCAGAGAGGGATAGAGAGTGTCAGAGAGTGATAGAGAGTCACAGAGAGTGTCAGAGAGTGATAGAGAGTGTCAGAGAGTGATAGAGAGTGTCAGAGAGTGTCAGAGAGTGATAGTGAGTGTCAGAGAGTGTCTGAGAGTGATAGTGAGTGTCAGAGAGTGTCTGAGAGTGATGGTGAGTGTCTGAGAGTGATGGTGAGTGTCTGAGAGTATCAGAGAAAGTCAAAGAGTGTCAGAGATTGATAGTGAGTGTCAGAGAGTGTCAGAGAGTGTCAGAAAGTGTCAGAGAGTGTCTGAGAGTGTCAGAGAGTGATAGAGAGTGTCAGAGAGTGACACTGAGTGTCAGAGAGTGATAGAGAGTGTCAGAGAGTGTCAGAGAGTGTCAAAGAGTGAGACTGATAGTCAAAGAGCGTCAGAGAGTGATAGTGAGTGTCTGAGAGTGTCAGAGTGCGTCAGAGAGTGATTGAGAGTGTCAGAGAGCGTCAGAGATTGTCAGAGAGTGTCAGAGAGTGTCAGAGAGTGTCAGAGAGTGATAGTGTGTGTCAGAGAGCGTCAGAGAGTGATAGTGAGTGTCAGAGAGTGTCAGAGATTGTCAGAGAGTGATAGTGAGTGTCAGAGAGTGTCAGAGATTGTCAGAGAGTGATAGTGAGTGTCTGAGAGTGTCAGAGTGTGTCAGAGAGTGATAGTGAATGTCTGAGAGTGTCAGAGTGTGTCAGAGAGAGATAGAGAGCGTCAAAAAGTGTCAGAGAGTGTCAGAGAGTGTCAGAGAGTGTCAGAGAGTGATCGAGAGTGATAGAGAGTGTCAGAGAGAGTCAGAGAGTGTCTGAGAGTGATAGAGAGAGATAGAGAGAGATAGAGAGAGTCAGAGAGTGTCAGAGAATGTCAGAGAGTGTCAGAGATTGTCAGAGATTGTCAGAGATTGTCAGAGAGTGATAGTGAGTGTCAGAGAATGTCAGAGAGTGACAGTGAGTGTCAGAGAGTGTCTGAGAGTGATGGTGAGTGTCTGAGAGTGTCAGAGAATGTCAAAGTGTGTCTGAGAGTGTCAGAGTGTGTCAGAGATTGATAGTGTGTGTCAGAGAGTGTCAGAGAGTGATAGTGTGTGTCAGAGAGTGTCAGAGAGTAATAGTGAGTGTCTGAGAGTGTCAGAGTGTTTCAGAGAGTGATAGTGAATGTCTGAGAGTTTCAGAGTGTGTCAGAGAGTGATAGAGAGTGATAGAGAGTGATAGAGAGTGATAGAGAGTGTCAGAGAGTGTCAGAGAGTGATAGTGAGTGTCTGTGAGTGTCTGAGAGTGTCAGAGAGTGTCAGAGAGTGTCAGAGAGTGTAAGAGAGTGTCAAAGAGTGATAGAGAGTATCAGAGTGTGTCAGAGAGTTTCAGAGAGTGATCGAGTGTCAGAGAGTGTCAGAGAGTGATAGTGAGTGTCTGAGAGTGTCAGAGAGTGAAAGAGAGTGTCAAAGAGTGATAGAGAGTATCAGAGTGTGTCAGAGAGTTTCAGAGAGTGATCGAGTGATAGAGAGTGTCAGTGAGTGATAGTGAGTGTCAGAGAGTGATAGTGAGTGTCTGTGAGTGTCTGAGAGTGTCAGAGAGTGTCAGAGAGTGTCAGAGAGTGTCAGAGAGTGTCAGAGAGTGATAGCGAGTGATAGCGAGTGATAGAGAGTGTCAGAGTGTGTCAGAGAGTGATAGAGAGTGTCAGAGAGTGTCAGAGAGTGATGGTGAATGTCAGAGAGTGATTGAGAGTGTCAGAGAGCGTCAGAGTGTGTCAGAGAGTGATAGTGTGTGTCAGAGAGCGTCAGAGAGTGATAGTGAGTGTCAGAGAGTCTCAGAGAGTGATAGTGAGTGTCAGAGAGTGTCAGAGAGTGTCAGAGAGTGATAGAGAGTGTCAGAGTGTGTCAGAGATTTTCAGAGAGTGATAGAGAGTGTCAGAGAGTGTCAGAGAGTGATAGAGAGTGTCAGAGAGTGTCCGAGAGTGATAGTGATTGTCAGAGAGTGTCTGAGAGTGATAGTGAGTGTCAGAGAGTGTCTGAGAGTGATGGTGAGTGTCTGAGAGTAATAGTGTGTGTCAGAGAGTGTCTGAGAATGATGGTGAGTGTCAGAGAATGTCAAAGAGTGTCAGGGAGTGATAGTGAGTGTCAGAGAGTGTCAGAGAGTGTCTGAGAGTGATAGAGAGTATCAGAGAGTGACAGAGAGTGTCAGAGAGCGTCAGAGAGTGATAGTGAGTGTCAGAGTGTGTCAGAGAGTGATAGTGAGTGTCAGAGAGTGTCTGAGAGTGATAGTGAGTGTCAGAGAGTATCTGATAGTGATGGTGAGTGTCTGAGAGTGGCAGAGAATGTCAAAGAGTGTCAGGGAGTGATAGTGAGTGTCAGAGAGTGTCTGAGAGTGTCAGAGAGTGATATAGAGTGTCAGAGAGTGTCAGAGAGTGACACTGAGTGTCAAAGAGTGTCAGAGTGTGATAGTGAGTGTCAGAGAGTGATAGAGTGTGTCAGAGAGTGTCAGAGAGTGTCAGAGAGTGTCAGAGAGTGATATAGAGTGTCTGAGAGTGTCAGAGAGTGTCAGAGAGTGTCAGAGAGTGACACTGAGTGTCAACGAGTGTCAGAGAGTGATAGTGAGTGTTTGAGAGTGTCAGAGTGTGTCAGAGAGTGATTGAGAGTGTCAGAGAGCGTCAGAGAGTGATAGTGTGTGTCAGAGAGCGTCAGAGAGTGATATTGAGTGTCAGAGCGTGTCAGAGAGTGATAGTGAGTGTCTGAGAGTGTCAGAGAGTGATATTGAGTGTCAGAGCGTGTCAGAGAGTGATATTGAGTGTCAGAGCGTGTCAGAGAGTGATATTGAGTGTCAGAGCGTGTCAGAGAGTGATATTGAGTGTCAGAGCGTGTCAGAGAGTGATATTGAGTGTCAGAGCGTGTCAGAGAGTGATATTGAGTGTCAGAGCGTGTCAGAGAGTGATAGTGAGTGTCTGAGAGTGTCAGAGTGTGTCAGAGAGTGATAGTGAATGTCTGAGAGTGTCAGAGTGTGTCAGAGAGTGATAGAGAGTGAGAGAGAGAGTCAGAGAGTGTCAGCGGGTGACACTGATTGTCAGAGAGTGTCCGAGAGTGATAGTAAGTGTCAGAGAATGATAGTGTGTGTCAGAGAGTGATAATGAGTGTCTGAGAGTGTCAGAGAGTTTCAGAGAGTGAAAGAGTGATAGAGAGTGTCAGAGAGTGATAGTGAGTGTCAGAGAGTGATAGTGAGTGTCAGAGAGTGATAGTGTGTGTCAGAGAGTGATAGTGAGTGTCTGTGAGTGTCTGAGAGTGATAGAGAGTGTCAGAGTGTGTCAGAGAGTTTCAGAGTGAGATAGAGTGATAGAGAGTGTCAGACAGTGTCAGAGAGCGATAGAGAGTGTCAGAGAGTGATAGAGAGAGTCAGAGAGTGATAGAGAGTGTCAGAGAGTGTCAGAGAGTGATAGTGAGTGTCAGAGAGTGTCTGAGAGTGATAGTGAGTGTCAGAGAGTGTCTAAGAGTGATAGTGAGTGTCAGAGAGTGTCTGATAGTGATGGTGAGTGTCTGAGAGTGTCAGAGAATGTCAAAGAGTGTCAGAGAGTGATAGTGAGTGTCTGAGAGTGTCAGAGAGTGTCAGAGAGTGTCAGAGAGTGACAGAGAGTGTCAGAGAGTGACACTGAGTGTCAGAGAGTGACACTGAGTGTCAAAGAGTGTCAGAGAGTGATAGTGAGTGTCAAAGAGTGTCAGAGAGTGATAGTGAGTGTCTGAGTGTGTCAGAGTGTGTCAGAGAGTGATTGAGAATGTCAGAGAGCGTCAGAGAATGATAGTCTGTGTCAGAGTGCGTCAGAGAGTGATAGTGAGTGTCAGAGAGTGTCAGAGAGTGTCAGAGAGTGTCAGAGAGTGATAGTGAGTGTCTGAGAGTGTCAGAGTGTGTCAGAGAGTGATAGTGAATGTCTGAGAGTGTCAGAGTGTGTCAGAGAGTGATAGAGAGTGTCAGAGAGTGTCAGAGAGTGTCAGAGAGTGATAGAGAGTGATAGAGAGTGTCAGAGAGAGTCAGAGAGTGATAGAGAGTGTCAGAGAGTGTCAGAGAGTGATGGTGAATGTCAGAGAGTGATAGTGAGTGTCAGAGAGTGTCAGAGAGTGTCAGAGAGTGTCAGAGAGTGTCAGAGAGTGATAGAGAGTGTCAGAGAGTGTCAGAGAGTGATAGAGAGTGTCAGAGAGTGTCCGAGAGTGATAGTGATTGTCAGAGAGTGTCTGAGAGTGATAGTGAGTGTCAGAGAGTGTCTGAGAGTGATGGTGAGTGTCTGAGAGTAATAGTGTGTGTCAGAAAGTGTCTGAGAATGATGGTGAGTGTCAGAGAATGTCAAAGAGTGTCAGGGAGTGATAGTGAGTGTCAGAGAGTGTCAGAGAGTGTCAGAGAGTGTCTGAGAGTGATAGAGAGTGTCAGAGAGTGACAGAGAGTTTCAGAGAGCGTCAGAGAGTGATAGTGAGTGTCAGAGTGTGTCAGAGAGTGATAGTGAGTGTCAGAGAGCGTCAGAGAGTGATAGTGAGTGTCAGAGTGTGTCAGAGAGTGATAGTGAGTGTCAGAGAGTGTCTGAGAGTGATAGTGAGTGTCAGAGAGTATCTGATAGTGATGGTGAGTGTCTGAGAGTGGCAGAGAATGTCAAAGAGTGTCAGGGAGTGATAGTGAGTGTCAGAGAGTGTCTGAGAGTGATATAGAGTTTCAGAGAGTGTCAGAGAGTGACACTGAGTGTCAAAGAGTGTCAGAGAGTGATAGTGAGTGTTTGAGAGTGTCAGAGTGTGTCAGAGAGTGATTGAGAGTGTCAGAGAGCGTCAGAGAGTGATAGTGTGTGTCAGAGAGCGTCAGAGAGTGATATTGAGTGTCGGAGCGTGTCAGAGAGTGATAGTGAGTGTCTGAGAGTGTCAGAGTGTGTCAGAGAGTGATAGTGAATGTCTGAGAGTGTCAGAGTGTGTCAGAGAGTGATAGAGAGTGATAGAGAGTGATAGAGAGTGAGAGAGAGAGTCAGAGAGTGTCAGAGAGTGACACTGAGTGTCAGAGAGTGTCAGCGGGTGACACTGATTGTCAGAGAGTGTCCGAGAGTGATAGTGAGTGTCTGAGAGTGTCAGAGTGTGTCAGAGAGTGATTGAGAGTGTCAGAGAGCGTCAGAGAGTGTCAGAGAGTGATAGTGTGTGTCAGAGAGCGTCAGAGAGTGATAGTGAGTGTCAGAGAGTCTTAGAGAGTGATAGTGAGTGTCTGAGAGTGTCAGAGTGTGTCAGAGAGTGATAGTGAATGTCTGAGTTTGTCAGAGTGTGTCAGAGAGTGATAGTGAGTGTCTGTGAGTGTCTGAGAGTGTCAGAGAGTGTCAGAGAGTGTCAAAGAGTGATAGAGAGTGTCAGAGTGTGTCAGAGAGTTTCAGAGAGTGATAGTGAGTGTCTGTGAGTGTCAGAGAGTGATAGTGAGTGTCTGTGAGTGTCTGAGAGTGTCAGAGAGTGTCAGAGAGTGTCAAAGAGTGATAGAGAGTGTCAGAGTGTGTCAGAGAGTGTCAGAGAGTGATAGTGAGTGTCAGAGAGTGATAGTGAGTGTCAGAGAGTGATAGTGAGTGTCTGTGAGTGTCTGAGAGTGATAGAGAGTGTCAGAGTGTGTCAGAGAGTTTCAGAGTGAGATAGAGTGATAGAGAGTGTCAGACAGTGTCAGAGAGTGATAGAGAGTGTCAGAGAGTGATAGAGAGTGTCAGAGAGTGTCTAAGAGTGATAGTGAGTGTCAGAGAGTGTCTGATAGTGATGGTGAGTGTCTGAGAGTGTCTGAGAATGTCAAAGAGTGTCAGGGAGTGATAGTGAGTGTCTGAGAGTGTCTGAGAGTGTCAGAGTGTGTCAGAGTGTGTCAGAGTGTGTCAGAGAGTGTCAGAGAGTGACACTGAGTGTCAAAGAGTGTCAGAGAGTGATAGTGAGTGTCAGAGAGTGTCTGATAGTGATAGAGAATGTCAGAGAGTGTCAGAGAGTGACACTGAGTGTCAAAGAGTGTCAGAGAGTGATAGTGTGTGTCTGAGAGTGTCAGAGTGTGATAGTGAGTGTCTGAGAGTGTCAGAGTGTGTCAGAGAGTGATAGTGAATGTCTGAGAGTGTCAGAGAGTGTCAGAGAGTGATAGTGAGTGTCAGAGAGTGATAGAGAGTGTCAGAGAGTGTCAGAGAGTGTCAGAGAGTGTCAGAGAGTGATAGTGAGTGTCAGAGAGTGTCTGAGAGTGATAGTGAGTGTCAGAGAGTGTCTGAGAGTGATGATGAGTGTCTGAGAGTGATAGTGAGTGTCAGAGAGTGTCTGAGAGTGATGATGAGTGTCTGAGAGTGATGATGAGTGTCTGAGAGTGTCAGAGAAAGTCAAAGAGTGTCAGAGATTGATAGCGAGTGTCAGAGAGTGTCTGAGAGTGTCAGAGAGTGTCAGAGAGTGTCAGAGAGTGTCAGAGAGTGTCAGAGAGTGATAGAGAGTGTCAGAGAGTGTCAGAGAGTGTCAGAGAGTGTCAGAGAGTGATAGAGAGTGTCAGAGAGTGTCAGAGAGTGTCAGAGAGTGTCAGAGAGTGATAGAGAGTGTCAGAGCGTGTCAGAGAGTGTCAAAGAGTGATACTGATAGTCAAAGAGTGTCAGAGAGTGATAGTCAGTGTCTGAGAGTGTCAGAGTGTGTCAGAGAGTGATTGAGAGTGTCAGAGAGCGTCAGAGATTGTCAGAGAGTGTCAGAGAGTGTCAGAGAGCGTCAGAGAGTGATAGTGTGTGTCAGAGAGCGTCAGAGAGTGATAGTGAGTGTCAGAGAGTGTCAGAGAGTGTCAGAGAGTGATAGTGAGTGTCTGATAGTGACAGAGTGTGTCAGAGAGTGATAGTGAATGTCTGAGAGTGTAAGAGTGTGTCAGAGAGAGATAGAGAGCGTCAAAAAGTGTCAGAGAGTGTCAGAGAGTGTCAGAGAGTGATAGAGAGTGTCAGAGAGAGTCAGAGAGTGTCTGAGAGTGATAGAGAGAGATAGAGAGTGATAGAGAGAGTCAGAGAGTGTCAGAGAATGTCAGAGAGTGTCAGAGATTATCAGAGATTGTCAGAGAGTGATAGTGTGTGTCAGAGAGCGTCAGAGTGATAGTGAGTGTCAGAGAGTGTCAGAGAGTGATAGTGAGTGTCTGAGAGTGTCAGAGTGTGTCAGAGAGTGATAGTGAATGTCTGAGGGTGTCAGAGTGTGTCAGAGAGTGATAGAGAGAGATAGAGAGAGTCAGAGACTGTCTGAGAGTGTCAGAGAGTGAGAGAGAGTGATAGAGAGTGATAGAGAGAGTCAGAGAGTGTCAGAGAATGTCAGAGAGTGACACTGAGCGTCAGAGAGTGTCAGAGAGTGACACTGATTGTCAGAGAGTGTCAGAGAGTGATAGTGAGTGTCTGAGAGTGTCAGAGTGTGTCAGAGAGTGATTGAGAGTGTCAGAGAGTGATAGTGTGTGTCAGAGAGTGTCAGAGAGTGTCAGAGAGTGTCGGAGAGTGATAGTGAGTGTCTGAGAGTGTCAGAGTGTGTCAGAGAGTGATAGTGAATGTCTGAGAGTGTCAGAGTGTGTAAGAGAGTGATAGAGAGTGATAGAGAGTGTCAGAGAGTGTCAGAGAGTGTCAGAGAGTGTCAGAGAGTGATAGTGAGTGTCTGTGAGTGTCTGAGAGTGTAAGAGAGTGTCAAAGAGTTTCAAAGAGTGATAGAGAGTATCAGAGTGTGTCAGAGAGTTTCAGAGAGTGATCGAGCGATAGAGAGTGTCAGTGAGTGATAGTGAGTGTCAGAGAGTGATAGTGAGTGTCTGTGAGTGTCTGAGAGTGTCAGAGAGTGTCAGAGAGTGTCAGAGAGTGATAGCGAGTGATAGAGAGTGTCAGAGTGTGTCAGAGAGTGATAGAGAGTGTCAGAGAGTGTCAGAGAGTGATGGTGAATGTCAGAGAGTGATAGTGAGTGTCTCAGAGTGTCAGAGTGTGTCAGAGAGTGATTGAGAGTGTCAGAGAGTGTCAGAGAGTGATAGTGTGTGTCAGAGAGCGTCAGAGAGTGATAGTGAGTGTCAGAGAGTCTCAGAGAGTGATAGTGAGTGTCTGTGAGTGTCTGTGAGTGTCAGAGAGTGTCAGAGAGTGTCAGAGAGTGTCAGAGAGTGTCAGAGAGTGTCAGAGAGTGTCAGAGAGTGTCAAAGAGTGATAGAGAGTGTCAGAATGTGTCAGAGAGTTTCAGAGAGTGAAAGAGTGATAGAGAGTGTCAGAGAGTGATAGTGAGTGTCAGAGAGTGATAGTGTGTGCCAGAGAGTGATAGTGAGTGTCTGTGAGTGTCTGAGAGTGATAGAGAGTGTCAGAGAGTTTCAGAGTGAGATAGAGTGATAGAGAGTGTCAGACAGTGTCAGAGAGTGATAGAGAGTGTCAGAGAGTGATAGAGAGAGTCAGAGAGTGATAGAGAGTGCCAGAGAGTGTCTGAGAGTGATAGTGAGTGTCAGAGAGTGTCTGATAGTGATGGTGAGTGTCTGAGAGTGTCAGAGAATGTCAAAGAGTGTCAGGGAGTGATAGTGAGTGTCAGGGAGTGATAGTGAGTGTCAGGGAGTGATAGTGAGTGTCAGAGAGTGTCTGAGAGTGTCAGAGAGTGTCAGAGAGTGACACTGAGTGTCAAAGAGTGTCAGAGAGTGTCTGATAGTGATAGAGAGTGTCAGAGAGTGTCTGATAGTGATAGAGAGTGTCAGAGAGTGACACTGAGTGTCAAAGAGTGTCAGAGAGTGATAGTGAGTGTCTGAGAGTGTCAGAGTGTGTCAGAGAGTGATTGAGAATGTCAGAGAGCGTCAGAGAGTGATAGTGTGTGTCAGAGAGCGTCAGAGAGTGATAGTGAGTGTCAGAGAGTGTCAGAGAGTGATAGTGAGTGTCTGAGAGTGTCAGAGTGTGTCAGAGAGTGATAGTGAATGTCTGAGAGTGTCAGAGTGTGTCAGAGAGTGATAGAGAGTGTCAGAGAGTGTCAGAGAGTGTCAGAGAGTTTCAGAGAGTGATAGAGAGTGATAGAGAGTGTCAGAGAGAGTCAGAGAGTGATAGAGAGTGTCAGAGAGTGTCAGAGAGTGATGGTGAATGTCAGAGAGTGATAGTGAGTGTCAGAGAGTGTCAGAGAGTGTCAGAGAGTGATAGAGAGTGTCAGAGTGTGTCAGAGATTTTCAGAGAGTGATAGAGAGTGTCAGAGAGTGTCAGAGAGTGTCAGAGAGTGATAGAGAGTGTCAGAGAGTGTCCGAGAGTGATAGTGATTGTCAGAGAGTGTCTGAGAGTGATAGTGAATGTCAGAGAGTGTCTGAGAGTGATGGTGAGTGTCTGAGAGTAATAATGTGTGTCAGAGAGTGTCTGAGAACGATGGTGAGTGTCAGAGAATGTCAAAGAGTGTCAGGGAGTGATGGTGAGTGTCTGAGAGTGGCAGAGAATGTCAAAGAGTGTCAAGGAGTGATAGTGAGTGTCAGAGAGTGTCTGAGAGTGTCAGAGAGTGATATAGAGTGTCAGAGAGTGTCAGAGAGTGACACTGAGTGTCAAAGAGTGTCAGAGTGTGATAGTGAGTGTCAGAGAGTGATAGAGAGTGTCAGTGAGTGTCAGAGAGTGTCAGAGAGTGATATAGAGTGTCAGAGAGTGTCAGAGAGTGACACTGAGTGTCAAAGAGTGTCAGAGAGTGATAGTGAGTGTTTGAGAGTGTCAGAGTGTGTCAGAGAGTGATTGAGAGTGTCAGAGAGCGTCAGAGAGTGATAGTGTGTGTCAGAGAGCGTCAGAGAGTGATATTGAGTGTCAGAGCGTGTCAGAGAGTGATAGTGAGTGTCTGAGAGTGTCAGAGTGTGTCAGAGAGTGATAGTGAATGTCTGAGAGTGTCAGAGTGTGTCAGAGAGAGATAGAGAGTGATAGAGAGTGAGAGAGAGAGTCAGAGAGTGTCAGAGAGTGACACTGAGTGTCAGAGAGTGTCAGCGGGTGACACTGATTGTCAGAGAGTGTCCGAGAGTGATAGTGAGTGTCTGAGAGTGTCTGAGAGTGTCTGAGAGTGTCTGAGAGTGATTGAGAGAGTCAGAGAGTGTCAGAGTGTGTCAGAGAGTGTCAGATAGTGTCAGAGAGTGACACTGAGTGTCAAAGAGTGTCAGAGAGTGATAGTGAGTGTCTGAGAGTGTCTGAGAGTGATGGTGAGTGTCTGAGAGTGTCAGAGAATGTCAAAGAGTGTCAGAGAGTGATAGTGAGTGTCAGAGAGTGTCAGAGAGTGGCTGAGAGTGTCAGAGAGTGTCAGAGAGTGACAATAAGTGTCAAAGAGTGTCAGAGAGTGATAGTGAGTGTCTGAGAGTGTCACAGTGTGTCAGAGAGTGTCAGAGTTTGTCAGAGAGTGATAGTGAGCGTCAGAGAGTGATAGTGAGTGTCTGAGAGTGTCAGAGAGTGTCAGAGAGTGATCGAGGTTGTCAGAGAGTGATAGTGAGTGTCAGAGAGTGTCTGAGAGAGTCAGAGAGTGATAGAGAGTGTCAGAGAGTGATAGAGAGTGTCAGAAATTGATAGTGAGTGTCAGAGAGTGTCAGAGAGTGTCTGAGAGAGTCAGAGAGTGATAGAGAGTGTCAGAGAGTGATAGAGAGTGTCAGAGAGTGATAGAGAGTGTCAGAGAGTGTCAGAGTGTGTCAGAGAGTGATAGTGTGTGTCAGAGAGTGTCTGAGAGTGATAGTGAGTGCCAGAGAGTGTCAGAGAGTGTCAGAGAGTGACAGAAAGTGTCTGAGAGTGTCAGAGTGTGTCAGAGTGTGTCAGAGAGTGATAGTTAGTGTCTGAGAGTGTCAGAGAGAGTCAGTGAATGATAGAGAGTGATAGAGAGCGATTGAGAGTGTCAGAGAGTGTCAGAGACTGATAGAGAGTGATAGAAAGTGTCTGAGAGTGTCAGAGTGGGTCAGAGAGTCATAGTTAGTGTCTGAGAGTGTCAGAGAGTGTCTGAGAGTGATAGTGAGTGTCTGTGAGTGCCAGAGAGTGATAGAGAGTGTCACAGAGTGTCAGAGAGTGTCAGAGAGTGACACTGAGTGTCAGAGAGTGATAGAGAGTGTCAGAGAGTGATTGAGAGTGACCGAGAGTGTCAGAGAGTGATAGAGAGTGTCTGAGAGTGATAGTGAGTGTCTGTGAGTGCCAGAGAGTGATAGAGAGTGTCAGAGAGTGTCAGAGAGTGTCAGAGAGTGACACTGAGTGTCAGAGAGTGATAGAGAGTGTCAGAGAGTGATAGAGAGTCACAGAGAGTGTCAGAGAGCGATAGAGAGTGTCTGAGAGTGATAGTGAGTGTCAGAGAGTGTCAGAGAGTGTCTGAGAGTGATGGTGAGTGTCTGAGAGTGATGGTGAGTGTCTGAGAGTGTCAGAGAATGTCAAAGAGTGTCAGAGATTGATAGTGAGTGTCAGAGAGTGTCAGAGAGTGTCTGAGAGTGTCAGAGAGAGATAGAGAGTGTCAGAGAGTGTCAGAGACTGTCAGAGAGTGACACTGAGTGTCAGAGAGTGTCAGAGAGTGACACTGATTGTCAAAGAGTGTCAGAGAGTGATAGTGAGTGTCTGAGAGTGTCAGAGTGTGTCAGAGAGTTATTGAGAGTGTCAGAGAGCGTCAGAGATTGTCAGAGAGTGTCAGAGAGCGTCAGAGAGTGATAGTGTGTGTCAGAGAGCGTCAGAGAGTGATAGTGAGTGTAGGAGAGTGTCGGAGAGTGTCAGAGAGTGTCAGAGAATGTTAGAGAGTGTCTGAGAGTGTCAGAGTGTGTCAGAGAGTGATAGTGAATGTCTGAGAGTGTCAGAGGGTGTCAGAGAGTGATAGAGAGCGTCAGAGAGTGTCAGAGAGTGCAAAGAGTGATAGAGAGTGATAGAGAGTGTCAGAGAGAGTCAGAGAGTGTCTGAGAGTGTCAGAGAGTGATAGAGAGAGATAGAGAGTGATAGAGAGAGTCAGAGAGTGTCAGAGAATGTCAGAGAGTGTCAGAGATTGTCAGAGATTGTCAGAGAGTGATAGTGAGTGTCAGAGAGTGTCTGAGAGTGATAGTGAGTGTCAGAGAGTGTCTGAGAGTGATGGTGAGTGTCTGAGAGTGTCAGAGAATGTCAAAGTGTGTCTGAGAGTGTCAGAGTGTGTCAGAGAGTGATAGTGTGTGTCAGAGAGCGTCAGAGAGTGATAGTGAGTGTCAGAGAGTGTCAGAGAGTGATAGTGAGTGTCTGAGAGTGTCAGAGTGTGTCAGAGAGTGATAGTGAATGTCAGAGAATGTCAAAGAGTGTCAGGGAGTGATAGTGAGCGTCAGAGAGTATCAGAGAGTGTCAGACAGTGTCAGACAGTGTCAGAGAGTGATAGAGAGTGTCAGAGAGTGATAGAGAGAGTCAGAGAGTGATAGAGAGTGTCAGAGAGTGTCAGAGAGTGATAGTGAGTGTCAGAGAGTGTCTAAGAGTGATAGTGAGTGTCAGAGAGTGTCTGATAGTGATGGTGAGTGTCTGAGAGTGTCTGAGAGTGTCAGAGGATGTCAAAGAGTGTCAGGGAGTGATAGTGAGTGTCAGAGAGTGTCTGAGAGTGTCTGAGAGTGTCAGAGAGTGTCAGAGAGTGACACTGAGTGTCAAAGAGTGTCAGAGAGTGATAGTGAGTGTCAGAGAGTGTCTGATAGTGATAGAGAGTGTCAGAGAGTGTCAGAGAGTGTCAGAGAGTGACACTGAGTGTCAAAGAGTGTCTGAGAGTGATAGTGAGTGTCTAAGAGTGATAGTGAGTGTCAGAGAGTGTCTGATAGTGATGGTGAGTGTCTGAGAGTGTCTGAGAGTGTCAGAGGATGTCAAAGAGTGTCAGGGAGTGATAGTGAGTGTCAGAGAGTGTCTGAGAGTGTCTGAGAGTGTCAGAGAGTGTCAGAGAGTGACACTGAGTGTCAAAGAGTGTCAGAGAGTGATAGTGAGTGTCAGAGAGTGTCTGATAGTGATAGAGAGTGTCAGAGAGTGTCAGAGAGTGTCAGAGAGTGACACTGAGTGTCAAATAGTGTCAGAGAGTGATAGTGAGTGTCAGAGAGTGTCTGATAGTGATAGAGAGTGTCAGAGATTGTCAGAGAGTGTCAGAGAGTGTCAGAGAGTGACACTGAGTGTCAAAGAGTGTCAAAGAGTGTCAGAGAGTGTCAGAGAGTGTCAGAGAGTGACACTGAGTGACACTGAGTGTCAAAGAGTGTCAGAGAGTGATAGTGAGTGTCAGAGAGTGTCAGAGAGTGTCAGAGAGTGTCTGAGAGTGTCTGAGAGTGTCAGAGAGTGTCAGAGAGTGTCAGAGAGTGTCAGAGAGTGTCAGAGAGTGACACTGAGTGTCAGTGAGTGTCTGAGAGTGTCAGAGTGTGTCAGAGAGTGATTGAGAATGTCAGAGAGCGTCAGAGAGTGATAGTGTGTGTCAGAGAGCGTCAGAGAGTGATAGTGAGTGTCAGAGAGTGTCAGAGAGTGATAGTGAGTGTCTGAGAGTGTCAGAGTGTGTCAGAGAGTGATAGTGAATGTCTGAGAGTGTCAGAGTGTGTCAGAGAGTGATAGAGAGTGTCAGAGAGTGTCAGAGAGTGATAGAGAGTGTCAGAGAGAGTCAGAGAGTAATAGAGAGTGATAGAGAGTGTCAGAGAGTGTCAGAGAGTGATGGTGAATGTCAGAGAGTGATAGTGAGTGTCAGAGAGTGTCAGAGAGTGTCAGAGAGTGTCAGAGAGTGATAGAGAGTGTCAGAGTGTGTCAGAGATTTTCAGAGAGTGATAGAGAGTGTCAGAGAGTGTCAGAGAGTGATAGAGAGTGTCAGAGAGTGTCCGAGAGTGATAGTGATTGTCAGAGAGTGTCTGAGAGTGATAGTGTGTGTCAGAGAGTGTCTGAGAATGATGGTGAGTGTCAGAGAATGTCAAAGAGTTTCAGGGAGTGATAGTGAGTGTCAGAGAGTGTCAGAGAGTGTCTGAGAGTGATAGAGAGTGTCAGAGAGTGACAGAGAGTGTCAGAGAGCGTCAGAGAGTGATAGTGAGTGTCAGAGTGTGTCAGAGAGTGATAGTGAGTGTCAGAGAGTGTCTGAGAGTGATAGTGAGTGTCAGAGAGTATCTGATAGTGATGGTGAGCGTCTGAGAGTGGCAGAGAATGTCAAAGAGTGTCAGGGAGTGATAGTGAGTGTCAGAGAGTGTCAGAGAGTGTCAGAGAGTGTCAGAGAGTGTCAGAGAGTGTCAGAGAGTGTCTGAGAGTGTCAGAGAGTGATATAGTGTCAGAGAGTGTCAGAGAGTGACACTGAGTGTCAAAGAGTGTCAGAGAGTGATAGTGAGTGTCAGAGAGTGTCTGATAGTGATAGAGAGTGTCAGAGAGTGTCAGAGAGTGTCAGAGAGTGTCAGAGAGTGACACTGAGTGTCAGAGAGTGTCAGAGAGTGTCAGAGAGTGTCTGAGAGGGTCAGAGAGTGATATAGTGTCAGAGAGTGTCAGAGAGTGACACTGAGTGTCAAAGAGTGTCAGAGAGTGATAGTGAGTGTCAGAGAGTGTCTGATAGTGATAGAGAGTGTCAGAGAGTGTCAGAGAGTGTCAGAGAGTGATATAGTGTCAGAGAGTGTCAGAGAGTGACACTGAGTGTCAAAGAGTGTCAGAGAGTGATAGTGAGTGTCAGAGAGTGTCTGATAGTGATAGAGAGTGTCAGAGAGTGTCAGAGAGTGTCAGAGAGTGTCAGAGAGTGTCAGAGAGTGACACTGAGTGTCAAAGAGTGTCAGAGAGTGATAGTGAGTGTCTGAGAGTGTCAGAGAGTGTCAGAGAGTGACACTGAGTGACACTGAGTGTCAAAGAGTGTCAAAGAGTGTCAGAGAGTGATAGTGAGTGTCAAAGAGTGTCAGAGAGTGATAGTGAGTGTCTGAGAGTGTCTGAGAGTGTCAGAGAGTGTCAGAGAGTGTCAGAGAGTGACACTGAGTGTCAGTGAGTGTCTGAGAGTGTCAGAGTGTGTCAGAGAGTGATTGAGAATGTCAGAGAGCGTCAGAGAGTGATAGTGTGTGTCAGAGAGCGTCAGAGAGTGATAGTGAGTGTCAGAGAGTGTCAGAGAGCGATAGTGAGTGTCTGAGAGTGTCAGAGTGTGTCAGAGAGTGATAGTGAATGTCTGAGAGTGTCAGAGTGTGTCAGAGAGTGATAGAGAGTGTCAGAGAGTGTCAGAGAGTGATAGAGAGTGATAGAGAGTGTCAGAGAGAGTCAGAGAGTGATAGAGAGTGTCAGAGAGTGATCGTGAATGTCAGAGAGTGATAGTGAGTGTCAGAGAGTGTCAGAGAGTGTCAGAGAGTGTCAGAGAGTGATAGAGAGTGTCAGAGTGTGTCAGAGAGTGATAGTGAGTGTCAGAGAGTGTCTGAGAGTCATAGTGAGTGTCAGAGAGTGTCTGAGAGTGATAGTGAGTCTCTGTGAGTGCCAGAGAGTGATAGAGAGTGTCAGAGAGTGTCAGAGAGTATCAGAGAGTGACACTGAGTGTCAGAGAGTGATAGAGAGTGTCAGAGAGTGATAGAGAGTCACAGAGAGTGTCAGAGAGCGATAGAGAGTGTCTGAGAGTGATAGTGAGTGTCAGAGAGTGTCTGAGAGTGATGGTGAGTGTCTGAGAGTGTCAGAGAATGTCAAAGAGTGTCAGAGATTGATAGTGAGTGTCAGAGAGTGTCAAAGAGTGTCAGGGAGTGATAGTGAGCGTCAGAGAGTATCAGAGAGTGTCAGACAGTGTCAGACAGTGTCAGAGAGTGATAGAGAGTGTCAGAGAGTGATAGAGAGAGTCAGAGAGTGATAGAGAGTGTCAGAGAGTGTCAGAGAGTGATAGTGAGTGTCAGAGAGTGTCTAAGAGTGATAGTGAGTGTCAGAGAGTGTCTGATAGTGATGGTGAGTGTCTGAGAGTGTCTGAGAGTGTCAGAGGATGTCAAAGAGTGTCAGGGAGTGATAGTGAGTGTCAGAGAGTGTCTGAGAGTGTCTGAGAGTGTCAGAGAGTGTCAGAGAGTGACACTGAGTGTCAAAGAGTGTCAGAGAGTGATAGTGAGTGTCAGAGAGTGTCTGATAGTGATAGAGAGTGTCAGAGAGTGTCAGAGAGTGACACTGAGTGTCAAAGAGTGTCTGAGAGTGATAGTGAGTGTCTAAGAGTGATAGTGAGTGTCAGAGAGTGTCTGATAGTGATGGTGAGTGTCTGAGAGTGTCTGAGAGTGTCAGAGGATGTCAAAGAGTGTCAGGGAGTGATAGTGAGTGTCAGAGAGTGTCTGAGAGTGTCTGAGAGTGTCAGAGAGTGTCAGAGAGTGACACTGAGTGTCAAAGAGTGTCAGAGAGTGATAGTGAGTGTCAGAGAGTGTCTGATAGTGATAGAGAGTGTCAGAGAGTGTCAGAGAGTGACACTGAGTGTCAAATAGTGTCAGAGAGTGATAGTGAGTGTCAGAGAGTGTCTGATAGTGATAGAGAGTGTCAGAGATTGTCAGAGAGTGTCAGAGAGTGTCAGAGAGTGACACTGAGTGTCAAAGAGTGTCAAAGAGTGTCAGAGAGTGTCAGAGAGTGTCAGAGAGTGACACTGAGTGACACTGAGTGTCAAAGAGTGTCAGAGAGTGATAGTGAGTGTCAGAGAGTGATAGTGAGTGTCAGAGAGTGTCTGATAGTGATAGAGAGTGTCAGAGATTGTCAGAGAGTGTCAGAGAGTGTCAGAGAGTGACACTGAGTGTCAAAGAGTGTCAAAGAGTGTCAAAGAGTGTCAGAGAGTGTCAGAGAGTGTCAGAGAGTGACACTGAGTGACACTGAGTGTCAAAGAGTGTCAGAGAGTGATAGTGAGTGTCAGAGAGTGTCAGAGAGTGTCAGAGAGTGTCAGAGAGTGTCAGAGAGTGACACTGAGTGTCAAAGAGTGTCAGAGAGTGTCAGAGAGTGTCAGAGAGTGTCAGAGAGTGTCAGAGAGTGACACTGAGTGTCAAAGAGTGTCAGAGAGTGATAGTGAGTGTCTGAGAGTGTCAGAGAGTGTCAGAGAGTGTCAGAGAGTGTCAGAGAGTGACACTGAGTGTCAAAGAGTGTCAAAGAGTGTCAGAGAGTGTCAGAGAGTGTCAGAGAGTGTCAGAGAGTGACACTGAGTGTCAAAGAGTGTCAGAGAGTGATAGTGAGTGTCTGAGAGTGTCAGAGTGTGTCAGAGAGTGATTGAGAATGTCAGAGAGCGTCAGAGAGTGATAGTGAGTGTCAGTGAGTGTCAGAGAGTGATAGTGAGTGTCAGAGAGTGTCAGAGAGCGATAGTGAGTGTCTGAGAGTGTCAGAGTGTGTCAGAGAGTGATAGTGAGTGTCTGTGAGTGTCAGAGAGTGTCAGAGAGTCTCAGAGAGTGTCAAAGAGTGACAGAGAGTGTCAGAGTGTGTCAGAGAGTTTCAGAGAGTGAAAGAGTGATAGAGAGTGTCAGAGAGTGATAGTGAGTGTCAGAGAGTGAAAGAGTGATAGAGAGTGTCTGAGAGTGTCAGTGAGTGTCAGAGAGTGATAGAGAGTGATAGAGAGTGTCAGAGTGTGTCTGAGAGTTTCAGAGAGAGATAGAGTGGTAGAGAGTATCAGAGAGTGTCTGAAAGTGATAGTGAGTGTCAGAGAGTGTCTGAGAGTGATAGTAAGTGTCAGAGAGTATCTGATAGTGATGGTGAGTGTCTGAGAGTGTCAGAGAATGTCAATGAGTGTCAGGGAGTGATAGTGAGTGTCAGAGAGTGTCAGAGAGTGTCAGAGAGTGTCAGGGAGTGATAGTGAGTGTCAGAGAGTGTCTGAGAGTGTCTGAGAGTGTCAGAGAGTGTCAGAGAGTGACACTGAGTGTCAAAGAGTGTCAGAGAGTGATAGTGAGTGTCAGAGAGTGTCTGATAGTGATAGAGAGTGTCAGAGAGTGTCAGAGAGTGACACTGAGTGTCAAATAGTGTCAGAGAGTGATAGTGAGTGTCAGAGAGTGTCTGATAGTGATAGAGAGTGTCAGAGATTGTCAGAGAGTGTCAGAGAGTGTCTGAGAGTGATGATGAGTGTCTGAGAGTGATGATGAGTGTCTGAGAGTGTCAGAGAAAGTCAAAGAGTGTCAGAGATTGATAGCGAGTGTCAGAGAGTGTCAGAGAGTGTCAGAGAGTGTCTGAGAGTGTCAGAGAGTGTCAGAGAGTGTCAGAGAGTGTCAGAGAGTGATAGAGAGTGTCAGAGAGTGTCAGAGAGTGTCAGAGAGTGACACTGAGTGTCAGAGAGTGATAGAGAGTGTCAGAGAGTGTCAGAGAGTGTCAAAGAGTGACACTGATAGTCAAAGAGTGTCAGAGAGTGATAGTGAGTGTCTGAGAGTGTCAGAGTGTGTCAGAGAGTGATTGAGAGTGTCAGAGAGCGTCAGAGATTGTCAGAGAGTGTCAGAGAGTGTCAGAGAGCGTCAGAGAGTGATAGTGAGTGTCAGAGAGCGTCAGAGAGTGATAGTGAGTGTCAGAGAGTGTCAGAGAGTGTCAGAGAGTGATAGTGAGTGTCTGATAGTGTCAGAGTGTGTCAGAGAGTGATAGTGAATGTCTGAGAGTGTCAGAGTGTGTCAGAGAGAGATAGAGAGCGTCAAAAAGTGTCAGAGAGTGTCAGAGAGTGTCAGAGAGTGTCAGAGAGTGTCAGAGAGTGATAGAGAGTGTCAGAGAGAGTCAGAGAGTGTCTGAGAGTGATAGAGAGAGATAGAGAGTGATAGAGAGAGTCAGAGAGTGTCAGAGAATGTCAGAGAGTGTCAGAGATTATCAGAGATTGTCAGAGAGTGATAGTGTGTGTCAGAGAGCGTCAGAGAGTGATAGTGAGTGTCAGAGAGTGTCAGAGAGTGATAGTGAGTGTCTGAGAGTGTCAGAGTGTGTCAGAGAGTGATAGTGAATGTCTGAGGGTGTCAGAGTGTGTCAGAGAGTGATAGAGAGAGATAGAGAGAGTCAGAGAGTGTCAGAGAATGTCAGAGAGTGACACTGAGCGTCAGAGAGTGTCAGAGAGTGACACTGATTGTCAGAGAGTGTCAGAGAGTGATAGTGAGTGTCTGAGAGTGTCAGAGTGTGTCAGAGAGTGATTGAGAGTGTCAGAGAGTGATAGTGTGTGTCAGAGAGTGTCAGAGAGTGTCAGAGAGTGATAGTGTGTGTCAGAGAGTGTCAGAGAGTGTCAGAGAGTGATAGTGAGTGTCTGAGAGTGTCAGAGTGTGTCAGAGCGTGATAGTGAATGTCTGAGAGTGTCAGAGTGTGTAAGAGAGTGATAGAGAGTGATAGAGAGTGTCAGAGAGTGTCAGAGAGTGTCAGAGAGTGTCAGAGAGTGATAGTGAGTGCCTGTGAGTGTCTGAGAGTGTAAGAGAGTGTCAAAGAGTGTCAAAGAGTGATAGAGAGTATCAGAGTGTGTCAGAGAGTTTCAGAGAGTGATCGAGCGATAGAGAGTGTCAGTGAGTGATAGTGAGTGTCAGAGAGTGATAGTGAGTGTCTGTGAGTGTCTGAGAGTGTCAGAGAGTGTCAGAGAGTGTCAGAGAGTGATAGCGAGTGATAGAGAGTGTCAGAGGGTGTCAGAGAGTGATAGAGAGTGTCAGAGAGTGTCAGAGAGTGATGGTGAATGTCAGAGAGTGATAGTGAGTGTCTGAGAGTGTCAGAGTGTGTCAGAGAGTGATTGAGAGTGTCAGAGAGCGTCAGAGAGTGTCAGAGAGTGATAGTGTGTGTCAGAGAGCGTCAGAGAGTGATAGTGAGTGTCAGAGAGTCTCAGAGAGTGATAGTGAGTGTCTGAGAGTGTCAGAGTGTGTCAGAGAGTGATAGTGAATGTCTGAGTGTGTCCGAGTATGTCAGAGAGTGATAGTGAGTGTCTGTGAGTGTCTGAGAGTGTCAGAGAGTGTCAGAGAGTGTCAGAGAGTGTCAAAGAGTGATAGAGAGTGTCAGAATGTGTCAGAGAGTTTCAGAGAGTGAAAGAGTGATAGAGAGTGTCAGAGAGTGATAGTGAGTGTCAGAGAGTGATAGTGTGTGCCAGAGAGTGATAGTGAGTGTCTGTGAGTGTCTGAGAGTGATAGAGAGTGTCAGAGAGTTTCAGAGTGAGATAGAGTGATAGAGAGTGTCAGACAGTGTCAGAGAGTGATAGAGAGTGTCAGAGAGTGATAGAGAGAGTCAGAGAGTGATAGAGAGTGCCAGAGAGTGTCTGAGAGTGATAGTGAGTGTCAGAGAGTGTCTAAGAGTGATAGTGAGTGTCAGAGAGTGTCTGATAGTGATGGTGAGTGTCTGAGAGTGTCAGAGAATGTCAAAGAGTGTCAGGGAGTGATAGTGAGTGTCAGGGAGTGATAGTGAGTGTCAGGGAGTGATAGTGAGTGTCAGAGAGTGTCTGAGAGTGTCAGAGAGTGTCAGAGAGTGTCAGAGAGTGACACTGAGTGTCAAAGAATGTCAGAGAGTGTCTGATAGTGATAGAGAGTGTCAGATAGTGTCTGATAGTGATAGAGAGTGTCAGAGAGTGACACTGAGTGTCAAAGAGTGTCAGAGAGTGATAGTGAGTGTCAGAGAGTGATAGTGTGTGCCAGAGAGTGATAGTGAGTGTCTGTGAGTGTCTGAGAGTGATAGAGAGTGTCAGAGAGTTTCAGAGTGAGATAGAGTGATAGAGAGTGGCAGACAGTGTCAGAGAGTGATAGAGAGTGTCAGAGAGTGATAGAGAGAGTCAGAGAGTGATAGAGAGTGCCAGAGAGTGTCTGAGAGTGATAGTGAGTGTCAGAGAGTGTCTAAGAGTGATAGTGAGTGTCAGAGAGTGTCTGATAGTGATGGTGAGTGTCTGAGAGTGTCAGAGAATGTCAAAGAGTGTCAGGGAGTGATAGTGAGTGTCAGGGAGTGATAGTGAGTGTCAGGGAGTGATAGTGAGTGTCAGAGAGTGTCTGAGAGTGTCAGAGAGTGTCAGAGAGTGTCAGAGAGTGTCAGAGAGTGTCAGAGAGTGACACTGAGTGTCAAAGAGTGTCAGAGAGTGTCTGATAGTGATAGAGAGTGTCAGAGAGTGACACTGTGTGTCAAAGAGTGTCAGAGAGTGATAGTGAGTGTCTGAGAGTGTCAGAGTGTGTCAGAGAGTGATTGAGAATGTCAGAGAGCGTCAGAGAGTGATAGAGTGTGTCAGAGAGCGTCAGAGAGTGATAGTGAGTGTCAGAGAGTGTCAGAGAGTGATAGTGAGTGTCTGAGAGTGTCAGAGTGTGTCAGAGAGTGATAGTGAATGTCTGAGAGTGTCAGAGTGTGTCAGAGAGTGATAGAGAGTGTCAGAGAGTGTCAGAAAGTGTCAGAGAGTGATAGAGAGTGATAGAGAGTGTCAGAGAGAGTCAGAGAGTGATAGAGAGTGTCAGAGAGTGTCAGAGTGTGTCAGAGATTTTCAGAGAGTGATAGAGAGTGTCAGAGAGTGTCAGAGAGTGATAGAGAGTGTCAGAGAGTGTCCGAGAGTGATAGTGATTGTCAGAGAGTGTCTGAGAGTGATAGTGAATGTCAGAGAGTGTCTGAGAGTGATGGTGAGTGTCTGAGAGTAATAGTGTGTGTCAGAGAGTGTCTGAGAACGATGGTGAGTGTCAGAGAATGTCAAAGAGTGTCAGGGAGTGATAGTGAGTGTCAGAGAGTGTCAGAGAGTGTCTGAGAGTGATAGAGAGTGTCAGAGAGTGACAGAGAGTGTCAGAGAGCGTCAGAGAGTGATAGAGAGTGTCAGAGTGTGTCAGAGAGTGATAGTGAGTGTCAGAGAGTGTCTGAGAGTGATAGTGAGTGTCAGAGAGTATCTGATAGTGATGGTGAGTGTCTGAGAGTGGCAGAGAATGTCAAAGAGTGTCAGGGAGTGATAGTGAGTGTCAGAGAGTGTCTGAGAGTGTCAGAGAGTGATATAGAGTGTCAGAGAGTGTCAGAGAGTGACACTGATTGTCAAAGAGTGTCAGAGTGTGATAGTGAGTGTCAGAGAGTGTCGGAGAGTGTCGGAGAGTGTCGGAGAGTGTCAGAGAGTGTCAGAGAGTGTCAGAGAGTGTCAGAGAGTGATATAGAGTGTCAGAGAGTGACACTGAGTGTCAAAGAGTGTCAGAGAGTGATAGTGAGTGTCAGACAGTGTCAGAGAGTGATAGAGAGTGATAGAGAGTGATAGAGAGTGATAGAGAGTGATAGAGAGTGTCAGAGAGTGACAGAGAGTGTCAGAGAGTGTCAGAGAGTGTCAGAGAGTGTCAGAGAGTGATAGAGAGTGATAGAGATTGTCAGAGAGTGTCAGAGAGTGTCAGAGAGTGTCAGAGAGTGATAGTGAGTGTCTGAGAGTGTCTGAGAGTGTCAGAGTGTGTCAGAGAGTGATTGAGAGAGTCAGAGAGCGTCAGAGAGTGTCAGAGAGTGATAGTGTGTGTCAGAGAGCGTCAGAGAGTGATAGTGTGTGTCAGAGAGCGTCAGAGAGTGATAGTGAGTGTCAGAGAGTCTCAGAGAGTGATAGTGAGTGTCTGAGAGTGTCAGAGTGTGTCAGAGAGTGATAGTGAATGTCTGAGTTTGTCAGAGTGTGTCAGAGAGTGATGGTGAGTGTCTGTGAGTGTCTGAGAGTGTCAGAGAGTGTCAGAGCGTGTCAAAGAGTGATAGAGAGTGTCAGAGAGTGATAGTGAGTGTCAGAGAGTGATAGTGAGTGTCAGAGAGTGATAGTGAGTGTCTGTGAGTGTCTGAGAGTGATAGAGAGTGTCAGAGTGTGTCAGAGAGTTTCAGAGTGAGATAGAGTGATAGAGAGTGTCAGACAGTGTCAGAGAGCGATAGAGAGTGTCAGAGAGTGATAGAGAGTGTCAGAGAGTGTCAGAGAGTGATAGTGAGTGTCAGAGAGTGTCTGAGAGTGATAGTGAGTGTCAGAGAGTGTCTAAGAGTGATAGTGAGTGTCAGAGAGTGTCTGAGAGTGATAGTGAGTGTCAGAGAGTGTCTAAGAGTGATAGTGAGTGTCAGAGAGTGTCTGATAGTGATGGTGAGTGTCTGAGAGTGTCAGAGAATGTCAAAGAGTGTCAGGGAGTGATAGTGAGTGTCAGAGAGTGTCTGAGAGTGTCAGAGAGTGTCAGAGAGTGTCAGAGAGTGACACTGAGTGTCAAAGAGTGTCAGAGAGTGATAGCGAGTGTCAGAGAGTGTCTGATAGTGATAGAGAGTGTCAGAGAGTGTCAGAGAGTGACACTGAGCGTCAAAGAGTGTCAGAGTGTGATAGTGAGTGTCAGAGAGTGATAGAGAGTGTCAGAGAGTGTCAGAGAGTGTCAGAGAGTGATATAGAGTGTCAGAGAGTGTCAGAGAGTGTCAGAGAGTGACACTGAGTGTCAAAGAGTGTCAGAGAGTGATAGTGAGTGTTTGAGAGTGTCAGAGTGTGTCAGAGAGTGATTGAGAGTGTCAGAGAGCGTCAGAGAGTGATAGTGTGTGTCAGAGAGCGTCAGAGAGTGATATTGAGTGTCAGAGCGTGTCAGAGAGTGATAGTGAGTGTCTGAGAGTGTCAGAGTGTGTCAGAGAGTGATAGTGAATGTCTGAGAGTGTCAGAGTGTGTCAGAGAGTGATAGAGAGTGATAGAGAGTGAGAGAGAGAGTCAGAGAGTGTCAGAGAGTGACACTGAGTGTCAGAGAGTGTCAGCGGGTGACACTGATTGTCAGAGAGTGTCCGAGAGTGATAGTGAGTGTCTGAGAGTGTCTGAGAGTGTCTGAGAGTGTCTGAGAGTGATTGAGAGAGTCAGAGAGTGTCAGATAGTGTCAGAGAGTGACACTGAGTGTCAAAGAGTGTCAGAGAGTGATAGTGAGTGTCTGAGAGTGTCTGAGAGTGTCTGAGAGTGATGGTGAGTGTCTGAGAGTGTCTGAGAGTGATGGTGAGTGTCTGAGAGTGTCTGAGAGTGTCTGAGAGTGTCTGAGAGTGATGGTGAGTGTCTGAGAGTGATGGTGAGTGTCTGAGAGTGTCTGAGAGTGATGGTGAGTGTCTGAGAGTGTCTGAGAGTGATGGTGAGTGTCTGAGAGTGTCAGAGAATGTCAAAGAGTGTCAGAGAGTGTCAGAGAGTGGCTGAGAGTGTCAGAGAGTGTCAGAGAGTGACAATAAGTGTCAAAGAGTGTCAGAGAGTGATAGTGAGTGTCTGAGAGTGTCACAGTGTGTCAGAGAGTGTCAGAGTTTGTCAGAGAGTGATAGTGAGCGTCAGAGAGTGATAGTGAGTGTCTGAGAGTGTCAGAGAGTGTCAGAGAGTGATCGAGGTTGTCAGAGAGTGATAGTGAGTGTCAGAGAGTGTCTGAGAGAGTCAGAGAGTGATAGAGAGTGTCAGAGAGTGATAGAGAGTGTCAGAAATTGATAGTGAGTGTCAGAGAGTGTCAGAGAGTGTCTGAGAGAGTCAGAGAGTGATAGAGAGTGTCAGAGTGTGATAGAGAGTGTCAGAGAGTGATAGAGAGTGTCAGAGAGTGTCAGAGTGTGTCAGAGAGTGATAGTGTGTGTCAGAGAGTGTCTGAGAGTGATAGTGAGTGCCAGAGAGTGTCAGAGAGTGTCAGAGAGTGACAGAAAGTGTCTGAGAGTGTCAGAGTGTGTCAGAGTGTGTCAGAGAGTGATAGTTAGTGTCTGAGAGTGTCAGAGAGAGTCAGTGAATGATAGAGAGTGATAGAGAGCGATTGAGAGTGTCAGAGAGTGTCAGAGACTGATAGAGAGTGATAGAAAGTGTCTGAGAGTGTCAGAGTGGGTCAGAGAGTCATAGTTAGTGTCTGAGAGTGTCAGAGAGTGTCTGAGAGTGATAGTGAGTGTCTGTGAGTGCCAGAGAGTGATAGAGAGTGTCACAGAGTGTCAGAGAGTGTCAGAGAGTGACACTGAGTGTCAGAGAGTGATAGAGAGTGTCAGAGAGTGATTGAGAGTGACCGAGAGTGTCAGAGAGTGATAGAGAGTGTCAGAGAGTGTCAGAGAGTGATAGTGAGTGTCAGAGAGTGTCTGAGAGTCATAGTGAGTGTCAGAGAGTGTCTGAGAGTGATAGTGAGTCTCTGTGAGTGCCAGAGAGTGATAGAGAGTGTCAGAGAGTGTCAGAGAGTGTCAGAGAGTGACACTGAGTGTCAGAGAGTGATAGAGAGTGTCAGAGAGTGATAGAGAGTCACAGAGAGTGTCAGAGAGCGATAGAGAGTGTCTGAGAGTGATAGTGAGTGTCAGAGAGTGTCTGAGAGTGATGGTGAGTGTCTGAGAGTGATGGTGAGTGTCTGAGAGTGATGGTGAGTGTCTGAGAGTGTCAGAGAATGTCAAAGAGTGTCAGAGATTGATAGTGAGTGTCAGAGAGTGTCAGAGAGTGTCAGAGAGTGTCTGAGAGTGTCAGAGAGAGATAGAGAGTGTCAGAGAGTGTCAGAGACTGTCAGAGAGTGACACTGAGTGTCAGAGAGTGATAGAGAGTGTCAGAGAGTGTCAGAGAGTGACACTGATTGTCAAAAGAGTGTCAGAGAGTGATAGTGAGTGTCTGAGAGTGTCAGAGTGTGTCAGAGAGTTATTGAGAGTGTCAGAGAGCGTCAGAGATTGTCAGAGAGTGTCAGAGAGCGTCAGAGAGTGATAGTGTGTGTCAGAGAGCGTCAGAGAGTGTCAGAGAGTGTCAGAGAGTGTCAGAGAGTGTCAGAGAGTGTCAGAGAATGTTAGAGTTTGTCTGAGAGTGTCAGAGTGTGTCAGAGAGTGATAGTGAATGTCTGAGAGTGTCAGAGTGTGTCAGAGAGTGATAGAGAGCGTCAGAGAGTGTCAGAGAGTGCAAAGAGTGATAGAGAGTGATAGAGAGTGTCTGAGAGTGTCAGAGTGTGTCAGAGAGTGATAGTGAATGTCTGAGAGTGTCAGAGTGTGTCAGAGAGTGATAGAGAGCGTCAGAGAGTGTCAGAGAGTGCAAAGAGTGATAGAGAGTGATAGAGAGTGATAGAGAGTGTCAGAGAGAGTCAGAGAGTGTCTGAGAGTGTCAGAGAGTGATAGAGAGAGATAGAGAGTGATAGAGAGAGTCAGAGAGTGTCAGAGAATGTCAGAGAGTGTCAGAGATTGTCAGAGATTGTCAGAGAGTGATAGTGAGTGTCAGAGAGTGTCTGAGAGTGATAGTGAGTGTCAGAGAGTGTCTGAGAGTGATGGTTAGTGTCTGAGAGTGTCTGAGAGTGATGGTGAGTGTCTGAGAGTGTCTGAGAGTGTCTGAGAGTGTCTGAGAGTGATGGTGAGTGTCTGAGAGTGATGGTGAGTGTCTGAGAGTGTCTGAGAGTGATGGTGAGTGTCTGAGAGTGTCAGAGAATGTCAAAGAGTGTCAGAGAGTGATAGTGAGTGTCAGAGAGTGTCAGAGAGTGTCAGAGAGTGGCTGAGAGTGTCAGAGAGTGTCAGAGAGTGAAAATAAGTGTCAAAGAGTGTCAGAGAGTGATAGTGAGTGTCTGAGAGTGTCACAGTGTGTCAGAGAGTGTCAGAGTTTGTCAGAGAGTGATAGTGAGCGTCAGAGAGTGATAGTGAGTGTCTGAGAGTGTCAGAGAGTGTCAGAGAGTGATCGAGGTTGTCAGAGAGTGATAGTGAGTGTCAGAGAGTGTCTGAGAGAGTCAGAGAGTGATAGAGAGTGTCAGAGAGTGATAGAGAGTGTCAGAAATTGATAGTGAGTGTCAGAGAGTGTCAGAGAGTGTCTGAGAGAGTCAGAGAGTGATAGAGAGTGTCAGAGTGTGATAGAGAGTGTCACAGAGTGATAGAGAGTGTCAGAGAGTGTCAGAGTGTGTCAGAGAGTGATAGTGTGTGTCAGAGAGTGTCTGAGAGTGATAGTGAGTGCCAGAGAGTGTCAGAGAGTGTCAGAGAGTGACAGAAAGTGTCTGAGAGTGTCAGAGTGTGTCAGAGTGTGTCAGAGAGTGATAGTTAGTGTCTGAGAGTGTCAGAGAGAGTCAGTGAATGATAGAGAGTGATAGAGAGCGATTGAGAGTGTCAGAGAGTGTCAGAGACTGATAGAGAGTGATAGAAAGTGTCTGAGAGTGTCAGAGTGGGTCAGAGAGTCATAGTTAGTGTCTGAGAGTGTCAGAGAGTGTCTGAGAGTGATAGTGAGTGTCTGTGAGTGCCAGAGAGTGATAGAGAGTGTCACAGAGTGTCAGAGAGTGTCAGAGAGTGACACTGAGTGTCAGAGAGTGATAGAGAGTGTCAGAGAGTGATTGAGAGTGACCGAGAGTGTCAGAGAGTGATAGAGAGTGTCAGAGAGTGTCAGAGAGTGATAGTGAGTGTCAGAGAGTGTCTGAGAGTCATAGTGAGTGTCAGAGAGTGTCTGAGAGTGATAGTGAGTCTCTGTGAGTGCCAGAGAGTGATAGAGAGTGTCAGAGAGTGTCAGAGAGTGTCAGAGAGTGACACTGAGTGTCAGAGAGTGATAGAGAGTGTCAGAGAGTGATAGAGAGTCACAGAGAGTGTCAGAGAGCGATAGAGAGTGTCTGAGAGTGATAGTGAGTGTCAGAGAGTGTCTGAGAGTCATAGTGAGTGTCAGAGAGTGTCTGAGAGTGATAGTGAGTCTCTGTGAGTGCCAGAGAGTGATAGAGAGTGATAGAGAGTGTCAGAGAGTGTCAGAGAGTGACACTGAGTGTCAGAGAGTGATAGAGAGTGTCAGAGAGTGATAGAGAGTCACAGAGAGTGTCAGAGAGCGATAGAGAGTGTCTGAGAGTGATAGTGAGTGTCAGAGAGTGTCTGAGAGTGATGGTGAGTGTCTGAGAGTGATGGTGAGTGTCTGAGAGTGATGGTGAGTGTCTGAGAGTGTCAGAGAATGTCAAAGAGTGTCAGAGATTGATAGTGAGTGTCAGAGAGTGTCAGAGAGTGTCAGAGAGTGTCAGAGAGTGTCTGAGAGTGTCAGAGAGAGATAGAGAGTGTCAGAGAGTGTCAGAGACTGTCAGAGAGTGACACTGAGTGTCAGAGAGTGTCAGAGAGTGATAGAGAGTGTCAGAGAGTGTCAGAGAGTGACACTGATTGTCAAAGAGTGTCAGAGAGTGATAGTGAGTGTCTGAGAGTGTCAGAGTGTGTCAGAGAGTTATTGAGAGTGTCAGAGAGCGTCAGAGATTGTCAGAGAGTGTCAGAGAGCGTCAGAGAGTGATAGTGTGTGTCAGAGAGCGTCAGAGAGTGTCAGAGAGTGTCAGAGAGTGTCAGAGAATGTTAGAGAGTGTCTGAGAGTGTCAGAGTGTGTCAGAGAGTGATAGTGAATGTCTGAGAGTGTCAGAGTGTGTCAGAGAGTGATAGAGAGCGTCAGAGAGTGTCAGAGAGTGCAAAGAGTGATAGAGAGTGATAGAGAGTGTCTGAGAGTGTCAGAGTGTGTCAGAGAGTGATAGTGAATGTCTGAGAGTGTCAGAGTGTGTCAGAGAGTGATAGAGAGCGTCAGAGAGTGTCAGAGAGTGCAAAGAGTGATAGAGAGTGATAGAGAGTGATAGAGAGTGTCAGAGAGAGTCAGAGAGTGTCTGAGAGTGTCAGAGAGTGATAGAGAGAGATAGAGAGTGATAGAGAGAGTCAGAGAGTGTCAGAGAATGTCAGAGAGTGTCAGAGATTGTCAGAGATTGTCAGAGAGTGATAGTGAGTGTCAGAGAGTGTCTGAGAGTGATAGTGAGTGTCAGAGAGTGTCTGAGAGTGATGGTGAGTGTGTGAGAGTGTCAGAGAATGTCAAAGTGTGTCTGAGAGTGTCAGAGTGTGTCAGAGAGTGATAGTGTGTGTCAGAGATCGTCAGAGAGTGATAGTGAGTGTCAGAGAGTGTCAGAGAGTGTCAGAGAGTGATAGTGAGTGTCTGAGAGTGTCAGAGTGTGTCAGAGAGTGATAGTGAATGTCAGAGAATGTCAAAGAGTGTCAGGGAGTGATAGTGAGCGTCAGAGAGTATCAGAGAGTGATAGTGAGTGTCAGAGAGTGATAGTGAGTGTCTGAGAGTGTCAGAGTGTGTCAGAGAGTGATAGTGATTGTCTGAGTGTGTCAGAGTGTGTCAGAGAGTGATAGTGAGTGTCTGTGAGTGTCTGAGCGTGTCAGAGAGTGTCAGAGAGCGTCAAAGAGTGATAGAGAGTGTCAGAGTGTGTCAGAGAGTTTCAGAGAGTGAAAGAGTGATAGAGAGTGTCAGAGAGTGATAGTGAGTGTCAGAGAGTGATAGTGAGTGTCTGTGAGTGTCTGAGAGTGATAGAGAGTGTCAGAGTGTGTCAGAGAATTTCAGAGTGAGATAGAGTGATAGAGAGTGTCAGACAGTGTCAGATAGTGTCAGAGAGTGATAGAGAGTGTCAGAGAGTGATAGAGAGAGTCAGAGAGTGATAGAGAGTGTCAGAGAGTGTCAGAGAGTGATATTGAGTGTCAGAGAGTGTCTGAGTGTGATAGTGAGTGTCTAAGAGTGATAGTGAGTGTCAGAGAGTGTCTGATAGTGATGGTGAGTGTCTGAGAGTGTCCGAGAGTGTCAGAGGATGTCAAAGAGTGTCAGGGAGTGATAGTGAGTGTCAGAGAGTGTCTGAGAGTGTCTGAGAGTGTCTGAGAGTGTCAGAGAGTGTCAGAGAGTGTCACAGAGTGACACTGAGTGTCAAAGAGTGTCAGAGAGTGATAGTGAGTGTCAGAGAGTGTCTGATAGTGATAGAGAGTGTCAGAGAGTGTCAGAGAGTGTCAGAGAGTGTCAGAGAGTGACACTGAGTGTCAAAGAGTGTCAAAGAGTGTCAGAGAGTGATAGTGAGTGTCAGAGAGTGTCTGATAGTGTCAGAGAGTGTCAGAGAGTGTCAGAGAGTGTCAGAGAGTGACACTGAGTGTCAAAGAGTGTCAAAGAGTGTCAGAGAGTGACACTGAGTTTCAAAGAGTGTCAAAGAGTGTCAAAGAGTGTCAGAGAGTGATAGTGAGTGTCTGAGAGTGTCAGAGAGTGTCAGAGAGTGTCAGAGAGTGACACTGAGTGACACTGAGTGTCAAAGAGTGTCAGAGAGTGACACTGAGTGTCAAAGAGTGTCAAAGAGTGTCAAAGAGTGTCAGAGAGTGATAGTGAGTGTCTGAGAGTGTCAGAGAGTGTCAGAGAGTGTCAGAGAGTGACACTGAGTGACACTGAGTGTCAAAGAGTGTCAGAGAGTGATAGTGAGTGTCTGAGAGTGTCTGAGAGTGTCAGAGAGTGTCAGAGAGTGTCAGTGAGTGTCTGAGAGTGTCAGAGTGTGTCAGAGAGTGATAGTGTGTGTCAGAGAGCGTCAGAGAGTGATAGTGAGTGTCAGAGAGTGTCAGAGAGTGATAGTGAGTGTCTGAGAGTGTCAGAGTGTGTCAGAGAGTGATAGTGAATGTCTGAGAGTGTCAGAGTGTGTCAGAGAGTGATAGAGAGTGTCAGAGAGTGTCAGAGAGTGATAGAGAGTGTCAGAGAGAGTCAGAGAGTGATAGAGAGTGTCAGAGAGTGTCAGAGAGTGATGGTGAATGTCAGAGAGTGATAGTGAGTGTCAGAGAGTGTCAGAGAGTGTCAGAGAGTGTCAGAGAGTGATAGAGAGTGTCAGAGTGTGTCAGAGATTTTCAGAGAGTGATAGAGAGTGTCAGAGAGTGTCAGAGAGTGATAGAGAGTGTCAGAGAGTGTCCGAGAGTGATAGTGATTGTCAGAGAGTGTCTGAGAATGATGGTGAGTGTCAGAGAATGTCAAAGAGTTTCAGGGAGTGATAGTGAGTGTCAGAGAGTGTCAGAGAGTGTCTGAGAGTGATAGAGAGTGTCAGAGAGTGACAGAGAGTGTCAGAGAGCGTCAGAGAGTGATAGTGAGTGTCAGAGTGTGTCAGAGAGTGATAGTGAGTGTCAGAGAGTGTCTGAGAGTGATAGTGAGTGTCAGAGAGTATCTGATAGTGATGGTGAGTGTCTGAGAGTGGCAGAGAATGTCAAAGAGTGTCAGGGAGTGATAGTGAGTGTCAGAGAGTGTCAGAGAGTGTCAGAGAGTGTCTGAGAGTGTCAGAGAGTGATATAGTGTCAGAGAGTGTCAGAGAGTGACACTGAGTGTCAAAGAGTGTCAGAGAGTGATAGTGAGTGTCAGAGAGTGTCTGATAGTGTCAGAGAGTGTCAGAGAGTGTCAGAGAGTGTCAGAGAGTGATATAGTGTCAGAGAGTGTCAGAGAGTGACACTGAGTGTCAAAGAGTGTCAGAGAGTGATAGTGAGTGTCAGAGAGTGTCTGATAGTGTCAGAGAGTGTCAGAGAGTGTCAGAGAGTGTCAGAGAGTGACACTGAGTGACACTGAGTGTCAAAGAGTGTCAGAGAGTGATAGTGAGTGTCTGAGAGTGTCAGAGAGTGTCAGAGAGTGACACTGAGTGTCAGTGAGTGTCTGAGAGTGTCTGAGAGTGTCAGAGTGTGTCAGAGAGTGATTGAGAATGTCAGAGAGCGTCAGAGAGTGATAGTGTGTGTCAGAGAGTGTCAGAGAGTGATAGTGAGTGTCAGAGAGTGTCAGAGAGTGATAGTGAGTGTCTGAGAGTGATAGTGAGTGTCTGAGAGTGTCAGAGTGTGTCAGAGAGTGATAGTGAATGTCTGAGAGTGTCAGAGTGTGTCAGAGAGTGATAGAGAGTGTCAGAGAGTGTCAGAGAGTGATAGAGAGTGACAGAGAGTGTCAGAGAGAGTCAGAGAGTGATAGAGAGTGTCAGAGAGTGTCAGAGAGTGATGGTGAATGTCAGAGAGTGATAGTGAGTGTCAGAGAGTGTCAGAGAGTGTCAGAGAGTGTCAGAGAGTGATAGAGAGTGTCAGAGTGTGTCAGAGATTTTCAGAGAGTGATAGAGAGTGTCAGAGAGTGTCAGAGAGTGATAGAGAGTGTCAGAGAGTGTCCGAGAGTGATAGTGATTGTCAGAGAGTGTCTGAGAGTGATAGTGTGTGTCAGAGAGTGTCTGAGAATGATGGTGAGTGTCAGAGAATGTCAAAGAGTTTCAGGGAGTGATAGTGAGTGTCAGAGAGTGTCAGAGAGTGTCTGAGAGTGATAGAGAGTGTCAGAGAGTGACAGAGAGTGTCAGAGAGCGTCAGAGAGTGATAGTGAGTGTCAGAGTGTGTCAGAGAGTGATAGTGAGTGTCAGAGAGTGTCTGAGAGTGATAGTGAGTGTCAGAGAGTATCTGATAGTGATGGTGAGTGTCTGAGAGTGGCAGAGAATGTCAGAGAGTGTCTGAGAGTGTCAGAGAGTGATATAGTGTCAGAGAGTGTCAGAGAGTGACACTGAGTGTCAAAGAGTGTCAGAGAGTGATAGTGAGTGTCAGGGAGTGATAGTGAGTGTCAGAGAGTGTCCGAGAGTGTCCGAGAGTGTCAGAGAGTGTCAGAGAGTGTCTGAGAGTGTCAGAGAGTGATATAGTGTCAGAGAGTGTCAGAGAGTGACACTGAGTGTCAAAGAGTGTCAGAGAGTGATAGTGAGTGTCAGAGAGTGATAGAGAGTGTCAGAGAGTGTCAGAGAGTGATATAGAGTGTCAGAGAGTGTCAGAGAGTGACACTGAGTGTCAAAGAGTGTCAGAGAGTGATATAGTGTCAGAGAGTGTCAGAGAGTGACACTGAGTGTCAAAGAGTGTCAGAGAGTGATAGTGAGTGTCAGAGAGTGATAGAGAGTGTCAGAGAGTGTCAGAGAGTGATATAGAGTGTCAGAGAGTGTCAGAGAGTGACACTGAGTGTCAAAGAGTGTCAGAGAGTGATAGTGAGTGTTTGAGAGTGTCAGAGTGTGTCGGAGAGTGATTGAGAGTGTCAGAGAGCGTCAGAGAGTGATAGTGTGTGTCAGAGAGCGTCAGAGAGTGATATTGAGTGTCAGAGCATGTCAGAGAGTGATAGTGAGTGTCTGAGAGTGTCAGAGTGTGTCAGAGAGTGATAGTGAATGTCTGAGAGTGTCAGAGTGTGTCAGAGAGTGATAGAGAGTGTCAGAGAGTGTCAGAGAGTGATAGAGAGTGACAGAGAGTGTCAGAGAGAGTCAGAGAGTGATAGAGAGTGTCAGAGAGTGTCAGAGAGTGATGGTGAATGTCAGAGAGTGATAGTGAGTGTCAGAGAGTGTCAGAGAGTGTCAGAGAGTGTCAGAGAGTGTCAGAGAGTGATAGAGAGTGTCAGAGTGTGTCAGAGATTTTCAGAGAGTGATAGAGAGTGTCAGAGAGTGTCAGAGAGTGATAGAGAGTGTCAGAGAGTGTCCGAGAGTGATAGTGATTGTCAGAGAGTGTCTGAGAGTGATAGTGTGTGTCAGAGAGTGTCTGAGAATGATGGTGAGTGTCAGAGAATGTCAAAGAGTTTCAGGGAGTGATAGTGAGTGTCAGAGAGTGTCAGAGAGTGTCTGAGAGTGATAGAGAGTGTCAGAGAGTGACAGAGAGTGTCAGAGAGCGTCAGAGAGTGATAGTGAGTGTCAGAGTGTGTCAGAGAGTGATAGTGAGTGTCAGAGAGTGTCTGAGAGTGATAGTGAGTGTCAGAGAGTATCTGATAGTGATGGTGAGTGTCAGAGAGTGTCCGAGAGTGTCAGAGAGTGTCAGGGAGTGTCTGAGAGTGTCAGAGAGTGATATAGTGTCAGAGAGTGTCAGAGAGTGACACTGAGTGTCAAAGAGTGTCAGAGAGTGATAGTGAGTGTCAGAGAGTGATAGAGAGTGTCAGAGAGTGTCAGAGAGTGATATAGAGTGTCTGAGAGTGTCTGAGAGTGTCAGAGTGTGTCAGAGAGTGATTGAGAATGTCAGAGAGCGTCAGAGAGTGATAGTGTGTGTCAGAGAGTGTCAGAGAGTGATAGTGAGTGTCAGAGAGTGTCAGAGAGTGATAGTGAGTGTCTGAGAGTGATAGTGAGTGTCTGAGAGTGTCAGAGTGTGTCAGAGAGTGATAGTGAATGTCTGAGAGTGTCAGAGTGTGTCAGAGAGTGATAGAGAGTGTCAGAGAGTGTCAGAGAGTGATAGAGAGTGACAGAGAGTGTCAGAGAGAGTCAGAGAGTGATAGAGAGTGTCAGAGAGTGTCAGAGAGTGATGGTGAATGTCAGAGAGTGATAGTGAGTGTCAGAGAGTGTCAGAGAGTGTCAGAGAGTGTCAGAGAGTGATAGAGAGTGTCAGAGTGTGTCAGAGATTTTCAGAGAGTGATAGAGAGTGTCAGAGAGTGTCAGAGAGTGATAGAGAGTGTCAGAGAGTGTCCGAGAGTGATAGTGATTGTCAGAGAGTGTCTGAGAGTGATAGTGTGTGTCAGAGAGTGTCTGAGAATGATGGTGAGTGTCAGAGAATGTCAAAGAGTTTCAGGGAGTGATAGTGAGTGTCAGAGAGTGTCAGAGAGTGTCTGAGAGTGATAGAGAGTGTCAGAGAGTGACAGAGAGTGTCAGAGAGCGTCAGAGAGTGATAGTGAGTGTCAGAGTGTGTCAGAGAGTGATAGTGAGTGTCAGAGAGTGTCTGAGAGTGATAGTGAGTGTCAGAGAGTATCTGATAGTGATGGTGAGTGTCTGAGAGTGGCAGAGAATGTCAGAGAGTGTCTGAGAGTGTCAGAGAGTGATATAGTGTCAGAGAGTGTCAGAGAGTGACACTGAGTGTCAAAGAGTGTCAGAGAGTGATAGTGAGTGTCAGGGAGTGATAGTGAGTGTCAGAGAGTGTCCGAGAGTGTCCGAGAGTGTCAGAGAGTGTCAGAGAGTGTCTGAGAGTGTCAGAGAGTGATATAGTGTCAGAGAGTGTCAGAGAGTGACACTGAGTGTCAAAGAGTGTCAGAGAGTGATAGTGAGTGTCAGAGAGTGATAGAGAGTGTCAGAGAGTGTCAGAGAGTGATATAGAGTGTCAGAGAGTGTCAGAGAGTGACACTGAGTGTCAAAGAGTGTCAGAGAGTGATATAGTGTCAGAGAGTGTCAGAGAGTGACACTGAGTGTCAAAGAGTGTCAGAGAGTGATAGTGAGTGTCAGAGAGTGATAGAGAGTGTCAGAGAGTGTCAGAGAGTGATATAGAGTGTCAGAGAGTGTCAGAGAGTGACACTGAGTGTCAAAGAGTGTCAGAGAGTGATAGTGAGTGTTTGAGAGTGTCAGAGTGTGTCGGAGAGTGATTGAGAGTGTCAGAGAGCGTCAGAGAGTGATAGTGTGTGTCAGAGAGCGTCAGAGAGTGATATTGAGTGTCAGAGCATGTCAGAGAGTGATAGTGAGTGTCTGAGAGTGTCAGAGTGTGTCAGAGAGTGATAGTGAATGTCTGAGAGTGTCAGAGTGTGTCAGAGAGTGATAGAGAGTGTCAGAGAGTGTCAGAGAGTGATAGAGAGTGACAGAGAGTGTCAGAGAGAGTCAGAGAGTGATAGAGAGTGTCAGAGAGTGTCAGAGAGTGATGGTGAATGTCAGAGAGTGATAGTGAGTGTCAGAGAGTGTCAGAGAGTGTCAGAGAGTGTCAGAGAGTGTCAGAGAGTGATAGAGAGTGTCAGAGTGTGTCAGAGATTTTCAGAGAGTGATAGAGAGTGTCAGAGAGTGTCAGAGAGTGATAGAGAGTGTCAGAGAGTGTCCGAGAGTGATAGTGATTGTCAGAGAGTGTCTGAGAGTGATAGTGTGTGTCAGAGAGTGTCTGAGAATGATGGTGAGTGTCAGAGAATGTCAAAGAGTTTCAGGGAGTGATAGTGAGTGTCAGAGAGTGTCAGAGAGTGTCTGAGAGTGATAGAGAGTGTCAGAGAGTGACAGAGAGTGTCAGAGAGCGTCAGAGAGTGATAGTGAGTGTCAGAGTGTGTCAGAGAGTGATAGTGAGTGTCAGAGAGTGTCTGAGAGTGATAGTGAGTGTCAGAGAGTATCTGATAGTGATGGTGAGTGTCAGAGAGTGTCCGAGAGTGTCAGAGAGTGTCAGGGAGTGTCTGAGAGTGTCAGAGAGTGATATAGTGTCAGAGAGTGTCAGAGAGTGACACTGAGTGTCAAAGAGTGTCAGAGAGTGATAGTGAGTGTCAGAGAGTGATAGAGAGTGTCAGAGAGTGTCAGAGAGTGATATAGAGTGTCAGAGAGTGTCAGAGAGTGTCAGAGAGTGACACTGAGTGTCAAAGAGTGTCAGAGAGTGATAGTGAGTGTTTGAGAGTGTCAGAGTGTGTCAGAGAGTGATTGAGAGTGTCAGAGAGCGTCAGAGAGTGATAGTGTGTGTCAGAGAGCGTCAGAGAGTGATATTGAGTGTCAGAGCGTGTCAGAGCGTGTCAGAGAGTGATAGTGAGTGTCTGAGAGTGTCAGAGTGTGTCAGAGAGTGATAGTGAATGTCTGAGAGTGTCAGAGTGTGTCAGAGAGTGATAGAGAGTGATAGAGAGTGAGAGAGAGAGTCAGAGAGTGACACTGAGTGTCAGAGAGTGTCAGCGAGTGACACTGATTGTCAGAGAGTGTCCGAGAGTGTCCGAGAGTGATAGTGAGTGTCTGAGAGTGTCAGAGTGTGTCAGAGAGTGATTGAGAGTGTCAGAGAGCGTCAGAGAGTGTCAGAGAGTGATAGTGTGTGTCAGAGAGCGTCAGAGAGAGATAGTGAGTGTCAGAGAGTCTCAGAGAGTGATAGTGAGTGTCTGAGAGTGTCAGAGTGTGTCAGAGAGTGATAGTGAATGTCTGAGTGTGTCAGAGTGTGTCAGAGAGTGATAGTGAGTGTCTGTGAGTGTCTGAGAGTGTCAGAGAGTGTCAGAGAGTGTCAAAGAGTGATAGAGAGTGTCAGAGAGTGATAGTGAGTGTCAGAGAGTGATAGTGAGTGTCAGAGAGTGATAGTGAGTGTCTGTGAGTGTCTGAGAGTGATAGAGAGTGTCAGAGTGTGTCAGAGAGTTTCAGAGTGAGATAGAGTGATAGAGAGAGTCAGACAGTGTCAGAGAGTGATAGAGAGTGTCAGAGAGTGTCAGAGAGTGATAGAGAGTGTCAGAGAGTGTCAGAGAGTGATAGTGAGTGTCAGAGAGTGTCTGAGAGTGATAGTGAGTGTCAGAGAGTGTCTAAGAGTGATAGTGAGTGTCAGAGAGTGTCTAAGAGTGATGGTGAGTGTCAGAGAGTGTCTGATAGTGATGGTGAGTGTCTGAGAGTGTCAGAGAATGTCAAAGAGTGTCAGGGAGTGATAGTGAGTGTCAGAGAGTGTCAGAGAGTGTCTGAGAGTGTCAGAGAGTGTCAGAGAGTGTCAGAGAGTGACACTGAGTGTCAAAGAGTGTCAGAGAGTGATAGTGAGTGTCTGAGAGTGTCTGAGAGTGTCAGAGAGTGTCAGAGAGTGTCAGTGAGTGTCTGAGAGTGTCAGAGTGTGTCAGAGAGTGATAGTGTGTGTCAGAGAGCGTCAGAGAGAGATAGTGAGTGTCAGAGAGTGTCAGAGAGTGATAGTGAGTGTCTGAGAGTGTCAGAGTGTGTCAGAGAGTGATAGTGAATGTCTGAGAGTGTCAGAGTGTGTCAGAGAGTGATAGAGAGTGTCAGAGAGTGTCAGAGAGTGATAGAGAGTGTCAGAGAGAGTCAGAGAGTGATAGAGAGTGTCAGAGAGTGTCAGAGAGTGATGGTGAATGTCAGAGAGTGATAGTGAGTGTCAGAGAGTGTCAGAGAGTGTCAGAGAGTGATAGAGAGTGTCAGAGTGTGTCAGAGATTTTCAGAGAGTGATAGAGAGTCTCAGAGAGTGTCAGAGAGTGATAGAGAGTGTCAGAGAGTGTCCGAGAGTGATAGTGATTGTCAGAGAGTGTCTGAGAATGATGGTGAGTGTCAGAGAATGTCAAAGAGTTTCAGGGAGTGATAGTGAGTGTCAGAGAGTGTCAGAGAGTGTCTGAGAGTGATAGAGAGTGTCAGAGAGTGACAGAGAGTGTCAGAGAGCGTCAGAGAGTGATAGTGAGTGTCAGAGTGTGTCAGAGAGTGATAGTGAGTGTCAGAGAGTGTCTGAGAGTGATAGTGAGTGTCAGAGAGTATCTGATAGTGATGGTGAGTGTCTGAGAGTGGCAGAGAATGTCAAAGAGTGTCAGGGAGTGATAGTGAGTGTCAGAGAGTGTCAGAGAGTGTCAGAGAGTGTCTGAGAGTGTCAGAGAGTGATATAGTGTCAGAGAGTGTCAGAGAGTGACACTGAGTGTCAAAGAGTGTCAGAGAGTGATAGTGAGTGTCAGAGAGTGTCTGATAGTGTCAGAGAGTGTCAGAGAGTGTCAGAGAGTGATATAGTGTCAGAGAGTGTCAGAGAGTGACACTGAGTGTCAAAGAGTGTCAGAGAGTGATAGTGAGTGTCAGAGAGTGTCTGATAGTGTCAGAGAGTGTCAGAGAGTGTCAGAGAGTGTCAGAGAGTGACACTGAGTGACACTGAGTGTCAAAGAGTGTCAGAGAGTGATAGTGAGTGTCTGAGAGTGTCAGAGAGTGTCAGAGAGTGACACTGAGTGTCAGTGAGTGTCTGAGAGTGTCTGAGAGTGTCAGAGTGTGTCAGAGAGTGATTGAGAATGTCAGAGAGCGTCAGAGAGTGATAGTGTGTGTCAGAGAGTGTCAGAGAGTGATAGTGAGTGTCAGAGAGTGTCAGAGAGTGATAGTGAGTGTCTGAGAGTGTCAGAGTGTGTCAGAGAGTGATAGTGAATGTCTGAGAGTGTCAGAGTGTGTCAGAGAGTGATAGAGAGTGTCAGAGAGTGTCAGAGAGTGATAGAGAGTGACAGAGAGTGTCAGAGAGAGTCAGAGAGTGATAGAGAGTGTCAGAGAGTGTCAGAGAGTGATGGTGAATGTCAGAGAGTGATAGTGAGTGTCAGAGAGTGTCAGAGAGTGTCAGAGAGTGTCAGAGAGTGTCAGAGAGTGATAGAGAGTGTCAGAGTGTGTCAGAGATTTTCAGAGAGTGATAGAGAGTGTCAGAGAGTGTCAGAGAGTGATAGAGAGTGTCAGAGAGTGTCCGAGAGTGATAGTGATTGTCAGAGAGTGTCTGAGAGTGATAGTGTGTGTCAGAGAGTGTCTGAGAATGATGGTGAGTGTCAGAGAATGTCAAAGAGTTTCAGGGAGTGATAGTGAGTGTCAGAGAGTGTCAGAGAGTGTCTGAGAGTGATAGAGAGTGTCAGAGAGTGACAGAGAGTGTCAGAGAGCGTCAGAGAGTGATAGTGAGTGTCAGAGTGTGTCAGAGAGTGATAGTGAGTGTCAGAGAGTGTCTGAGAGTGATAGTGAGTGTCAGAGAGTATCTGATAGTGATGGTGAGTGTCTGAGAGTGGCAGAGAATGTCAAATAGTGTCAGGGAGTGATAGTGAGTGTCAGAGAGTGTCCGAGAGTGTCAGAGAGTGTCAGAGAGTGTCTGAGAGTGTCAGAGTGTGATATAGTGTCATGGAGTGTCAGAGAGTGACACTGAGTGTCAAAGAGTGTCAGAGAGTGATAGTGAGTGTCAGAGAGTGATAGAGAGTGTCAGAGAGTGTCAGAGAGTGATATAGAGTGTCAGAGAGTGTCAGAGAGTGACACTGAGTGTCAAAGAGTGTCAGAGAGTGATAGTGAGTGTTTGAGAGTGTCAGAGTGTGTCGGAGAGTGATTGAGAGTGTCAGAGAGCGTCAGAGAGTGATAGTGTGTGTCAGAGAGCGTCAGAGAGTGATATTGAGTGTCAGAGCGTGTCAGAGAGTGATAGTGAGTGTCTGAGAGTGTCAGAGTGTGTCAGAGAGTGATAGTGAATGTCTGAGAGTGACAGAGTGTGTCAGAGAGTGATAGAGAGTGTCAGAGAGTGTCAGAGAGTGATAGAGAGTGACAGAGAGTGTCAGAGAGAGTCAGAGAGTGATAGAGAGTGTCAGAGAGTGTCAGAGAGTGATGGTGAATGTCAGAGAGTGATAGTGAGTGTCAGAGAGTGTCAGAGAGTGTCAGAGAGTGTCAGAGAGTGTCAGAGAGTGATAGAGAGTGTCAGAGTGTGTCAGAGATTTTCAGAGAGTGATAGAGAGTGATAGAGAGTGTCAGAGAGTGTCAGAGAGTGATAGAGAGTGTCAGAGAGTGTCCGAGAGTGATAGTGATTGTCAGAGAGTGTCTGAGAGTGATAGTGTGTGTCAGAGAGTGTCTGAGAATGATGGTGAGTGTCAGAGAATGTCAAAGAGTTTCAGGGAGTGATAGTGAGTGTCAGAGAGTGTCAGAGAGTGTCTGAGAGTGATAGAGAGTGTCAGAGAGTGACAGAGAGTGTCAGAGAGAGTCAGAGAGTGATAGTGAGTGTCAGAGTGTGTCAGAGAGTGATAGTGAGTGTCAGAGAGTGTCTGAGAGTGATAGTGAGTGTCAGAGAGTATCTGATAGTGATGGTGAGTGTCTGAGAGTGGCAGAGAATGTCAAAGAGTGTCAGGGAGTGATAGTGAGTGTCAGAGAGTGTCCGAGAGTGTCAGAGAGTGTCAGAGAGTGTCTGAGAGTGTCAGAGAGTGATATAGTGTCAGAGAGTGTCAGAGAGTGACACTGAGTGTCAAAGAGTGTCAGAGAGTGATAGTGAGTGTCAGAGAGTGATAGAGAGTGTCAGAGAGTGTCAGAGAGTGATATAGAGTGTCAGAGAGTGTCAGAGAGTGTCAGAGAGTGACACTGAGTGTCAAAGAGTGTCAGAGAGTGATAGTGAGTGTTTGAGAGTGTCAGAGTGTGTCAGAGAGTGATTGAGAGTGTCAGAGAGCGTCAGAGAGTGATAGTGTGTGTCAGAGAGCGTCAGAGAGTGATATTGAGTGTCAGAGCGTGTCAGAGAGTGATAGTGAGTGTCTGAGAGTGTCAGAGTGTGTCAGAGAGTGATAGTGAATGTCTGAGAGTGTCAGAGTGTGTCAGAGAGTGATAGAGAGTGATAGAGAGTGAGAGAGAGAGTCAGAGAGTGACACTGAGTGTCAGAGAGTGTCAGCGAGTGACACTGATTGTCAGAGAGTGTCCGAGAGTGTCCGAGAGTGTCCGAGAGTGATAGTGAGTGTCTGAGAGTGTCAGAGTGTGTCAGAGAGTGATTGAGAGTGTCAGAGAGCGTCAGAGAGTGTCGGAGAGTGATAGTGTGTGTCAGAGAGCGTCAGAGAGAGATAGTGAGTGTCAGAGAGTCTCAGAGAGTGATAGTGAGTGTCTGAGAGTGTCAGAGTGTGTCAGAGAGTGATAGTGAATGTCTGAGTGTGTCAGAGTGTGTCAGAGAGTGATAGTGAGTGTCTGTGAGTGTCTGAGAGTGTCAGAGAGTGTCAGAGAGTGTCAAAGAGTGATAGAGAGTGTCAGAGAGTGATAGTGAGTGTCAGAGAGTGATAGTGAGTGTCAGAGAGTGATAGTGAGTGTCTGTGAGTGTCTGAGAGTGATAGAGAGTGTCAGAGTGTGTCAGAGAGTTTCAGAGTGAGATAGAGTGATAGAGAGAGTCAGACAGTGTCAGAGAGTGATAGAGAGTGTCAGAGAGTGTCAGAGAGTGATAGAGAGTGTCAGAGAGTGTCAGAGAGTGATAGTGAGTGTCAGAGAGTGTCTGAGAGTGATAGTGAGTGTCAGAGAGTGTCTAAGAGTGATAGTGAGTGTCAGAGAGTGTCTAAGAGTGATAGTGAGTGTCAGAGAGTGTCTGATAGTGATGGTGAGTGTCTGAGAGTGTCAGAGAATGTCAAAGAGTGTCAGGGAGTGATAGTGAGTGTCAGAGAGTGTCTGAGAGTGTCAGAGAGTGTCAGAGAGTGACACTGAGTGTCAAAGAGTGTCAGAGAGTGATAGTGAGTGTCTGAGAGTGTCAGAGTGTGTCAGAGAGTGATTGAGAATGTCAGAGAGCGTCAGAGAGTGATAGTGAGTGTCAGAGAGTGTCAGAGAGTGATAGTGAGTGTCAGAGAGTGTCAGAGAGTGATAGTGAGTGTCTGAGAGAGTCAGAGTGTGTCAGAGAGTGATAGTGAATGTCTGAGAGTGTCAGAGTGTGTCAGAGTGTGTCAGAGAGTGATGGAGAGTGATGGAGAGTGTCAGAGAGTGTCAGAGAGTGTCAGAGAGTGTCCGAGAGTGTCAAAGAGTGACAGAGAGTGTCAGAGTGTGTCAGAGAGTTTCAGAGAGTGAAAGAGTGATAGAGAGTGATAGTGAGTGTCAGAGAGTGATAGTGAGTGTCTGTGAGTGTCTGAGAGTGTCAGTGAGTGTCATAGAGTGATAGAGAGTGATAGAGAGTGTCAGAGTGTGTCAGAGAGTTTCAGAGAGAGATAGAGTGGTAGAGAGTATCAGAGAGTGTCTGAGAGTGATAGTGAGTGTCAGAGAGTGTCTGAGAGTGATAGTAAGTGTCAGAGAGTATCTGATAGTGATGGTGAGTGTCTGAGAGTGTCAGAGAATGTCAATGAGTGTCAGGGAGTGATAGTGAGTGTCAGAGAGTGTCAGAGAGTGTCTGAGAGTGTCTGAGAGTGTCTGAGAGTGTCAGAGAGTATCAGAGAGTGTCAGAGAGTGTCAGAGAGTGACACTGAGTGTCAAAGAGTGTCAGAGAGTGATAGTGAGTGACTGAGAGTGTCAGAGTGTGTCAGAGAGTGATTGAGAATGTCAGAGAGCGTCAGAGAGTGATAGTGTGTGTCAGAGAGCGTCAGAGAGTGATAGTGAGTGTCAGAGAGTGTCAGAGAGTGTCAGAGAGTGATAGTGAGTGTCTGCGAGTGTCAGAGTGTGTCAGAGAGTGATAGAGAGTGTCAGAGAGTGTCAGAGAGAGTCAGAGAGTGTCTGAGAGTGTCAGAGAGTGATAGAGAGTGTCAGAGAGTGATAGAGAGTGATAGAGAGAGTCAGAGATTGTCAGAGAATGTCAGAGAGTGACACTGTGTGTCAGAGAGTGACACTGATTGTCAGAGAGTGTCAGAGAGTGATAGTGAGTGTCTGAGAGTGTCAGAGAGTGTCAGAGAGTGTCAGAGAGTGATTGAGAGTGATTGAGAGTGTCAGAGAGTGTCTGAGAGTGTCTGAGAGTGTCAGAGAGTGTCCGAGAGTGTCAGAGTGTGTCAGAGAGTGTCAGAGTGTGTCAGAGAGTTTCAGAGAGTGAAAGAGTGATAGAGAGTGTCAGAGAGTGATAGTGAGTGTCTGAGAGTGTCAGTGAGTGTCAGAGAGTGATAGAGAGTGATAGAGAGTGATAGAGAGTGTCAGAGTGTGTCAGAGTGTGTCAGAGAGTGTCTGAGAGTGACACTGAGTGTCAAAGAGTGTCTGAGAGTGATAGTGAGTGTCAAAGAGTGTCTGAGAGTGATAGTGAGTGTCAGAGAGTGTCTGAGAGTGAGAGGAAGTGTCAGAGAGTATCTGATAGTGATGGTGAGTGTCTGAGAGTGTCTGAGAGTGTCAGAGAATGTCAACGAGTGTCAGGGAGTGATAGTGAGTGTCAGAGAGTGTCAGAGAGTGATAGAGAGTGATAGAGAGTGTCAGAGAGTGTCAGAGAGTGACACTGAGTGTCAAAGAGTGTCAGAGAGTGATAGTGAGTGTCAGAGAGTGATAGAGAGTGTCAGAGAGTGTCAGAGAGTGATAGAGAGTGTCAGAGAGTGTCAGAGAGTGACACTGAGTGTCAAAGAGTGTCAGAGAGTGTTAGTGAGTGTCTGAGAGTGATAGTGAGTGTCAAAGAGTGTCGGATAGTGATAGTGAGTGTCTGAGAGTGTCAGAGTGTTTCAGAGAGTGATTGAGAGTGTCAGAGAGCATCAGAGAGTGATGGTGTGTGTCAGAGAGCGTCAGAGAGTGATACTGAGTGTCAGAGAGTGTCAGAGAGTGATAGTCAGTGTCTGAGAGTGTCTGAGAGTGATAGTGAGTGTCAAAGAGTGTCAGAGAGTGATAGTGAGTGTCTGAGAGTGTCAGAGTGTGTCAGAGAGTGATTGAGAGTGTCAGAGAGCGTCAGAGAGTGATAGTGAGTGTCAGAGAGTGTCAGAGAGTGATAGTGAGTGTCTGAGAGAGTCAGAGTGTGTCAGAGAGTGATAGTGAATGTCTGAGAGTGTCAGAGTGTGTCAGAGAGTGATGGAGAGTGATGGAGAGTGATGGAGAGTGTCAGAGAGTGTCAGAGAGTGTCAGAGAGTGTCAGAGAGTGTCCGAGAGTGTCAAAGAGTGACAGAGAGTGTCAGAGTGTGTCAGAGAGTTTCAGAGAGTGAAAGAGTGATAGAGAGTGATAGTGAGTGTCAGAGAGTGATAGTGAGTGTCTGTGAGTGTCTGAGAGTGTCAGTGAGTGTCATAGAGTGATAGAGAGTGATAGAGAGTGTCAGAGTGTGTCAGAGAGTTTCAGAGAGAGATAGAGTGGTAGAGAGTATCAGAGAGTGTCTGAGAGTGATAGTGAGTGTCAGAGAGTGTCTGAGAGTGATAGTAAGTGTCAGAGAGTATCTGATAGTGATGGTGAGTGTCTGAGAGTGTCAGAGAATGTCAATGAGTGTCAGGGAGTGATAGTGAGTGTCAGAGAGTGTCAGAGAGTGTCTGAGAGTGTCTGAGCGTGTCTGAGAGTGTCAGAGAGTGTCAGAGAGTGACAGAGAGTGTCAGAGAGTGACACTGAGTGTCAAAGAGTGTCAAAGAGTGTCAGAGAGTGATAGTGAGTGACTGAGAGTGTCAGAGTGTGTCAGAGAGTGATTGAGAATGTCAGAGAGCGTCAGAGAGTGATAGTGTGTGTCAGAGAGCGTCAGAGAGTGATAGTGAGTGTCAGAGAGTGTCAGAGAGTGTCAGAGAGTGTCAGAGAGTGATAGTGAGTGTCTGCGAGTGTCAGAGTGTGTCAGAGAGTGATAGAGAGTGTCAGAGAGTGTCAGAGAGAGTCAGAGAGTGTCTGAGAGTGTCAGAGAGTGATAGAGAGTGTCAGAGAGTGATAGAGAGTGATAGAGAGAGTCAGAGATTGTCAGAGAATGTCAGAGAGTGACACTGTGTGTCAGAGAGTGACACTGATTGTCAGAGAGTGTCAGAGAGTGATAGTGAGTGTCTGAGAGTGTCAGAGAGTGTCAGAGAGTGTCAGAGAGTGATTGAGAGTGATTGAGAGTGTCAGAGAGTGTCTGAGAGTGTCTGAGAGTGTCTGAGAGTGTCAGAGAGTGTCCGAGAGTGTCAGAGTGTGTCAGAGAGTGTCAGAGTGTGTCAGAGAGTTTCAGAGAGTGAAAGAGTGATAGAGAGTGTCAGAGAGTGATAGTGAGTGTCTGAGAGTGTCAGAGAGTGTCAGAGAGTGTCCGAGAGTGTCAGAGTGTGTCAGAGAGTGTCAGAGTGTGTCAGAGAGTTTCAGAGAGTGAAAGAGTGATAGAGAGTGTCAGAGAGTGATAGTGAGTGTCTGAGAGTGTCAGTGAGTGTCAGAGAGTGATAGAGAGTGATAGAGAGTGATAGAGAGTGTCAGAGTGTGTCAGAGTGTGTCAGAGAGTGTCTGAGAGTGACACTGAGTGTCAAAGAGTGTCTGAGAGTGATAGTGAGTGTCAGAGAGTGTCTGAGAGTGAGAGGAAGTGTCAGAGAGTATCTGATAGTGATGGTGAGTGTCTGAGAGTGTCTGAGAGTGATAGTGAGTGTCAGAGAGTGTCTGAGAGTGAGAGGAAGTGTCAGAGAGTATCTGATAGTGATGGTGAGTGTCTGAGAGTGTCTGAGAGTGTCAGAGAATGTCAACGAGTGTCAGGGAGTGATAGTGAGTGTCAGAGAGTGTCAGAGAGTGATAGAGAGTGATAGAGAGTGTCAGAGAGTGTCAGAGAGTGACACTGAGTGTCAAAGAGTGTCAGAGAGTGATAGTGAGTGTCAGAGAGTGATAGAGAGTGTCAGAGAGTGTCAGAGAGTGATAGAGAGTGTCAGAGAGTGTCAGAGAGTGACACTGAGTGTCAAAGAGTGTCAGAGAGTGTTAGTGAGTGTCTGAGAGTGATAGTGAGTGTCAAAGAGTGTCGGATAGTGATAGTGAGTGTCTGAGAGTGTCAGAGTGTTTCAGAGAGTGATTGAGAGTGTCAGAGAGCATCAGAGAGTGATGGTGTGTGTCAGAGAGCGTCAGAGAGTGATACTGAGTGTCAGAGAGTGTCAGAGAGTGATAGTCAGTGTCTGAGAGTGTCTGAGAGTGATAGTGAGTGTCAAAGAGTGTCAGAGAGTGATAGTGAGTGTCTGAGAGTGTCAGAGTGTGTCAGAGAGTGATTGAGAGTGTCAGAGAGCGTCAGAGAGTGATAGTGAGTGTCAGAGAGTGTCAGAGAGTGATAGTGAGTGTCTGAGAGAGTCAGAGTGTGTCAGAGAGTGATAGTGAATGTCTGAGAGTGTCAGAGTGTGTCAGAGAGTGATGGAGAGTGATGGAGAGTGATGGAGAGTGTCAGAGAGTGTCAGAGAGTGTCAGAGAGTGTCAGAGAGTGTCCGAGAGTGTCAAAGAGTGACAGAGAGTGTCAGAGTGTGTCAGAGAGTTTCAGAGAGTGAAAGAGTGATAGAGAGTGATAGTGAGTGTCAGAGAGTGATAGTGAGTGTCTGTGAGTGTCTGAGAGTGTCAGTGAGTGTCATAGAGTGATAGAGAGTGATAGAGAGTGTCAGAGTGTGTCAGAGAGTTTCAGAGAGAGATAGAGTGGTAGAGAGTATCAGAGAGTGTCTGAGAGTGATAGTGAGTGTCAGAGAGTGTCTGAGAGTGATAGTAAGTGTCAGAGAGTATCTGATAGTGATGGTGAGTGTCTGAGAGTGTCAGAGAATGTCAATGAGTGTCAGGGAGTGATAGTGAGTGTCAGAGAGTGTCAGAGAGTGTCTGAGAGTGTCTGAGCGTGTCTGAGAGTGTCAGAGAGTGTCAGAGAGTGACAGAGAGTGTCAGAGAGTGACACTGAGTGTCAAAGAGTGTCAAAGAGTGTCAGAGAGTGATAGTGAGTGACTGAGAGTGTCAGAGTGTGTCAGAGAGTGATTGAGAATGTCAGAGAGCGTCAGAGAGTGATAGTGTGTGTCAGAGAGCGTCAGAGAGTGATAGTGAGTGTCAGAGAGTGTCAGAGAGTGTCAGAGAGTGTCAGAGAGTGATAGTGAGTGTCTGCGAGTGTCAGAGTGTGTCAGAGAGTGATAGAGAGTGTCAGAGAGTGTCAGAGAGAGTCAGAGAGTGTCTGAGAGTGTCAGAGAGTGATAGAGAGTGTCAGAGAGTGATAGAGAGTGATAGAGAGAGTCAGAGATTGTCAGAGAATGTCAGAGAGTGACACTGTGTGTCAGAGAGTGACACTGATTGTCAGAGAGTGTCAGAGAGTGATAGTGAGTGTCTGAGAGTGTCAGAGAGTGTCAGAGAGTGTCAGAGAGTGATTGAGAGTGATTGAGAGTGTCAGAGAGTGTCTGAGAGTGTCTGAGAGTGTCTGAGAGTGTCAGAGAGTGTCCGAGAGTGTCAGAGTGTGTCAGAGAGTGTCAGAGTGTGTCAGAGAGTTTCAGAGAGTGAAAGAGTGATAGAGAGTGTCAGAGAGTGATAGTGAGTGTCTGAGAGTGTCAGAGAGTGTCAGAGAGTGTCCGAGAGTGTCAGAGTGTGTCAGAGAGTGTCAGAGTGTGTCAGAGAGTTTCAGAGAGTGAAAGAGTGATAGAGAGTGTCAGAGAGTGATAGTGAGTGTCTGAGAGTGTCAGTGAGTGTCAGAGAGTGATAGAGAGTGATAGAGAGTGATAGAGAGTGTCAGAGTGTGTCAGAGTGTGTCAGAGAGTGTCTGAGAGTGACACTGAGTGTCAAAGAGTGTCTGAGAGTGATAGTGAGTGTCAGAGAGTGTCTGAGAGTGAGAGGAAGTGTCAGAGAGTATCTGATAGTGATGGTGAGTGTCTGAGAGTGTCTGAGAGTGTCAGAGAATGTCAACGAGTGTCAGGGAGTGATAGTGAGTGTCAGAGAGTGTCAGAGAGTGATAGAGAGTGATAGAGAGTGTCAGAGAGTGTCAGAGAGTGACACTGAGTGTCAAAGAGTGTCAGAGAGTGATAGTGAGTGTCAGAGAGTGATAGAGAGTGTCAGAGAGTGTCAGAGAGTGATAGAGAGTGTCAGAGAGTGTCAGAGAGTGACACTGAGTGTCAAAGAGTGTCAGAGAGTGTTAGTGAGTGTCTGAGAGTGATAGTGAGTGTCAAAGAGTGTCGGATAGTGATAGTGAGTGTCTGAGAGTGTCAGAGTGTTTCAGAGAGTGATTGAGAGTGTCAGAGAGCATCAGAGAGTGATGGTGTGTGTCAGAGAGCGTCAGAGAGTGATACTGAGTGTCAGAGAGTGTCAGAGAGTGATAGTCAGTGTCTGAGAGTGTCTGAGAGTGATAGTGAGTGTCAAAGAGTGTCTGAGAGTGATAGTGAGTGTCAAAGAGTGTCAGAGAGTGATAGTGAGTGTCTGAGAGTGTCAGAGTGTGTCAGAGAGTGATTGAGAGTGTCAGAGAGCGTCAGAGAGTGATAGTGTGTGTCAGAGAGCATCAGAGAGTGATAGTGCGTGTCAGAGAGCGTCAGAGAGTGATAGTGTGTGTCAGAGAGCGTCAGAGAGTGATAGTGAGTGTCAGAGAGTGTCAGAGAGTGATAGTGAGTGTCTGAGAGTGTCAGAGTGTGTCAGAGAGTGATAGTGAATGTCTGAGAGTGTCAGAGTGTGTCAGAGTGTGTCTGAGAGTGTCAGAGAGTGTCAGAGAGTGTCAGAGAGTGTCAGAGAGTGTGAAAGAGTGTCAGAGAGTGTCAGAGAGTGTCAGAGAGTGATAGTGAGTGTCAGAGAGTGTCAGAGAGTGTCAGAGAGTGTGAAAGAGTGTCAGAGAGTGTCAGAGAGTGTCAGAGAGTGTCAAAGAGTGTCAGAGAGTGATAGTGAGTGTCTGAGAGTGTCAGAGTGTGTCAGAGAGTGTCAGATAGTGTCAGAGAGTGACACTGAGTGTCAAAGAGTGTCAGAGAGTGATAGTGAGTGTCTGAGAGTGTCTGAGAGTGTCTGAGAGTGATGGTGAGTGTCTGAGAGTGTCTGAGAGTGTCTGAGAGTGATGGTGAGTGTCTGAGAGTGTCTGAGAGTGTCTGAGAGTGATGGTGAGTGTCTGAGAGTGTCTGAGAGTGTCTGAGAGTGATGGTGAGTGTCTGAGAGTGTCTGAGAGTGTCTGAGAGTGATGGTGAGTGTCTGAGAGTGTCAGAGAATGTCAAAGAGTGTCAGAGAGTGATAGTGAGTGTCAGAGAGTGTCAGAGAGTGGCTGAGAGTGTCAGAGAGTGTCAGAAAGTGACAATAAGTGTCAAAGAGTGTCAGAGAGTGATAGTGAGTGTCTGAGAGTGTCACAGTGTGTCAGAGAATGTCAGAGAGTGTCAGAGAGTGTCAGAGAGTGATAGTGTGTGTCAGAGAGCGGCAGGGAGTGATAGTGAGTGTCAGAGAGTGTCAGAGTTTGTCAGAGAGTGATAGTGAGTGTCTGAGAGTGATTGTGAGTGTCAGTGAGTGATAGTGAGTGTCTGAGAGTGATAGTGAGCGTCAGAGAGTGATAGTGAGTGTCTGAGAGTGTCAGAGTGTGTCAGAGAGTGTCAGATAGTGTCAGAGAGTGACACTGAGTGTCAAAGAGTGTCTGAGAGTGATAGTGAGCGTCAGAGAGTGATAGTGAGTGTCTGAGAGTGTCAGAGAGTGTCAGAGAGTGATCGAGGTTGTCAGAGAGTGATAGTGAGTGTCAGAGAGTGTCTGAGAGAGTCAGAGAGTGATAGTGAGTGTCAGAGAGTGTCTGAGAGTGATAGTGAGTGTCAGAGAGTGTCTAAGAGTGATAGTGAGTGTCAGAGAGTGTCTGATAGTGATGGTGAGTGTCTGAGAGTGTCAGAGAATGTCAAAGAGTGTCAGGGAGTGATAGTGAGTGTCAGAGAGTGTCTGAGAGTGTCTGAGAGTGTCAGAGAGTGTCTGAGAGTGTCAGAGTGTGTCAGAGAGTGATTGAGAATGTCAGAGAGCGTCAGAGAGTGATAGTGTGTGTCAGAGAGCGTCAGAGAGTGATAGTCAGTGTCAGAGAGTGTCAGAGAGTGATAGTGAGTGTCAGAGAGTGTCAGAGAGTGATAGTGAGTGTCTGAGAGTGTCAGAGTGTGTCAGAGAGTGATAGTGAGTGTCTGAGAGTGTCAGAGTGTGTCAGAGAGTGATAGTGAATGTCTGAGAGTGTCAGAGAGTGATAGAGAGTGATCGAGAGTGTCTGAGAGAGTCAGAGAGAGTCAGAGAGTGTCTGAGAGTGTCTGAGAGTGTCAGAGAGTGATAGAGAGTGTCAGAGAGTGATAGAGAGTGATAGAGAGAGTCAGAGAGTGTCAGAGAATGTCAGAGAGTGACACTGTGTGTCAGAGAGTGACACTGATTGTCAGAGAGTGTCAGAGAGTGATCGTGAGTGTCTGAGAGTGTCAGAGAGTGTCAGAGAGTGTCAGAGAGTGTCAGAGAGTGATAGAGAGTGTCAGAGAGTGATAGTGAGTGTCAGAGAGTGATAGTGAGTGTCTGTGAGTGTCTGAGAGTGTCAGTGAGTGTCAGAGAGTGATAGAGAGTGATAGAGAGTGTCAGAGAGTTTCAGGGAGATTCAGAGAGAGATAGAGTGGTAGAGAGTATCAGAGAGTGTCTGAGAGTGATAGTGAGTGTCAGAGAGTGTCTGAGAGTGATAGTAAGTGTCAGAGAGTATCTGATAGTGATGGTGAGTGTCTGAGAGTGTCAGAGAATGTCAATGAGTGTCAGGGAGTGATAGTGAGTGTCAGAGAGTGTCAGAGAGTGCCTGAGAGTGTCAGAGAGTGTCAGAGAGTGTCAGAGAGTGACAGAGAGTGTCAGAGAGTGACACTGAGTGTCAGAGAGTGTCAGAGAGTGACACTGAGTGTCAAAGAGTGTCAAAGAGTGTCAGAGAGTGACACTGAGTGTCAAAGAGTGTCAAAGAGTGTCAGAGAGTGATAGTGAGTGTCTGAGAGTGATAGAGAGTGTCAGAGAGTGTCAGAGAGTGATAGAGAGTGTCAGAGAGTGTCAGAGAGTGTCAGAGAGTGATAGTGAGTGTCTGAGAGTGTCAGAGTGTGTCAGAGAGTGATTGAGAATGTCAGAGAGCGTCAGAGAGTGATAGTGTGTGTCAGAGAGCGTAAGAGAGTGATAGTGAGTGTCAGAGAGTGTCAGAGAGTGATAGTGAGTGTCTGAGAGTGTCAGAGAGTGATAGTGAATGTCTGAGAGTGTCAGAGAGTGTCAGAGAGTGTCAGAGAGTGTCAGAGAGTGATAGAGAGTGTCAGAGAGAGTCAGAGAGTGTCTGAGAGTGTCAGAGAGTGATAGAGAGTGTCAGAGAGTGATAGAGAGTGATAGAGAGAGTCAGAGAGTGTCAGAGTGTGTCAGAGAGTGATAGAGAGTGTCAGAGAGTGTCAGAGAGTGTCAGAGAGTGTCAGAGAGTGATAGAGAGTGATAGAGAGTGATAGAGAGTGTCAGAGAGTGACACTGAGTGTCAGAGAGTGTCAGAGAGTGACACTGAGTGTCAAAGAGTGTCAGAGAGTGACACTGAGTGTCAAAGAGTGTCAGAGAGTGATAGTGAGTGTCTGAGAGTGATAGAGAGTGTCAGAGAGTGTCAGAGAGTGATAGAGAGTGTCAGAGAGTGATAGTGAATGTCTGAGAGTGTCAGAGAGTGTCAGAGAGTGTCAGAGAGTGTCAGAGAGTGATAGAGAGTGTCAGAGAGAGTCAGAGAGTGTCTGAGAGTGTCAGAGAGTGATAGAGAGTGTCAGAGAGTGATAGAGAGTGATAGAGAGAGTCAGAGAGTGTCAGAGTGTGTCAGAGAGTGATAGAGAGTGTCAGAGAGTGTCAGAGAGTGTCAGAGAGTGACAGAGAGTGATAGAGAGTAATAGAGAGTGATAGAGAGTGTCAGAGAGTGACACTGAGTGTCAGAGAGTGTCAGAGAGTGACACTGAGTGTCAAAGAGTGTCAGAGAGTGACACTGAGTGTCAAAGAGTGTCAGAGAGTGATAGTGAGTGTCTGAGAGTGATAGAGAGTGTCAGAGAGTGTCAGAGAGTGATAGAGAGTGATAGAGAGTGTCAGAGAGTGTCAGAGAGTGTCAGAGAGTGTCAGAGAGTGATAGAGAGTGTCAGAGAGTGTCAGAGAGTGATAGAGAGTGATAGAGAGTGTCAGAGAGTGTCAGAGAGTGTCAGAGAGTGTCAGAGAGTGTCAGAGAGTGTCAGAGAGTGATAGTGAGTGTCTGAGAGTGTCAGAGTGTGTCAGAGAGTGATTGAGAATGTCAGAGAGCGTCAGAGAGTGATAGTGTGTGTCAGAGAGCGTCAGAGAGTGATAGTGAGTGTCAGAGAGTGTCAGAGAGTGATAGTGAGTGTCTGAGAGTGTCAGAGAGTGATAGTGAATGTCTGAGAGTGTCAGAGTGTGTCAGAGAGTGTCAGAGAGTGTCAGAGAGTGATAGAGAGTGATAGAGAGTGTCAGAGAGAGTCAGAGAGTGTCTGAGAGTGTCAGAGAGTGATAGAGAGTGTCAGAGAGTGATAGAGAGTGATAGAGAGAGTCAGAGAGTGTCAGAGTGTGTCAGAGAGTGATAGAGAGTGTCAGAGAGTGTCAGAGAGTGTCAGAGAGTGTCAGAGAGTGTCAGAGAGTGATAGAGAGTGATAGAGAGTGATAGAGAGTGATAGAGAGTGTCAGAGAGAGTCAGAGAGTGTCTGAGAGTGTCAGAGAGTGTCAGAGAGTGATAGAGAGTGTCAGAGAGTGATAGAGAGTGATAGAGAGAGTCAAAGAGTGTCCGAGAGTGTCAAAGAGTGACAGAGAGTGTCAGAGTGTGTCAGAGAGTTTCAGAGAGTGAAAGAGTGATAGAGAGTGTCAGAGAGTGATAGTGAGTGTCAGAGAGTGATAGTGAGTGTCAGAGAGTGATAGTGAGTGTCTGTGAGTGTCTGAGAGTGTCAGAGAGTGATAGAGAGTGATAGAGAGTGTCAGAGTGTGTCAGAGAGTGTCAGAGAGTGACACTGAGTGTCAAAGAGTGTCTGAGAGTGATAGTGAGTGTCAGAGAGTGTCTGAGAGTGAGAGGAAGTGTCAGAGAGTATCTGATAGTGATGGTGAGTGTCTGAGAGTGTCAGAGAATGTCAACGAGTGTCAGGGAGTGATAGTGAGTGTCAGAGAGTGTCAGAGAGTGTCAGAGAGTGTCAGAGAGTGTCTGAGAGTGTCAGAGAGTGTCTGAGAGTGTCAGAGAGTGTCAGAGAGTGATAGAGAGTGATAGAGAGTGTCAGAGAGTGTCAGAGAGTGACACTGAGTGTCAAAGAGTGTCAGAGAGTGATAGTGAGTGTCAGAGCGTGATAGAGAGTGTCAGAGAGTGTCAGAGAGTGATAGAGAGTGTCAGAGAGTGTCAGAGAGTGACACTGAGTGTCAAAGAGTGTCAGAGAGTGATAGTGAGTGTCTGAGAGTGATAGTGAGTGTCAGAGAGTGTCTGAGAGTGATAGTGAGTGTCAAAGAGTGTCGGAGAGTGATAGTGAGTGTCTGAGAGTGATAGTGAGTGTCAAAGAGTGTCGGAGAGTGATAGTGAGTGTCTGAGAGTGTCAGAGTGTGTCAGAGAGTGATTGAGAGTGTCAGAGAGCGTCAGAGAGTGATAGTGTGTGTCAGAGAGCGTCAGAGAGTGATAGTGCGTGTCAGAGAGTGTCAGAGAGTGATAGTGAGTGTCTGAGAGTGTCTGAGAGTGATAGTGAGTGTCAAAGAGTGTCAAAGAGTGTCAGAGAGTGATAGAGAGTGTCTGAGAGTGTCAGAGTGTGTCAGAGAGTGATTGAGAGTGTCTGAGAGTGTCTGAGAGTGATAGTGAGTGTCAAAGAGTGTCAAAGAGTGTCAGAGAGTGATAGAGAGTGTCTGAGAGTGTCAGAGTGTGTCAGAGAGTGATTGAGAGTGTCTGAGAGTGTCTGAGAGTGTCAGAGAGTGACAGAGAGTGTCAGAGAGTGACACTGAGTGTCAAAGAGTGTCAGAGAGTGATAGTGAGTGTCTGAGAGTGTCAGAGAGTGTCTGAGAGTGTCTGAGAGTGTCTGAGAGTGTCAGAGAGTGTCAGAGAGTGTCAGAGAGTGACAGAGAGTGTCAGAGAGTGACACTGAGTGTCAGAGAGTGATAGTGAGTGACTGAGAGTGTCAGAGTGTGTCAGAGAGTGATTGAGAATGTCAGAGAGCGTCAGAGAGTGATAGTGTGTGTCAGAGAGCGTCAGAGAGTGATAGTGAGTGTCAGAGAGTGTCAGAGAGTGTCAGAGAGTGTCAGAGAGTGATAGTGAGTGTCTGAGAGTGTCTGAGTGTGTCAGAGAGTGATAGTGAATGTCTGAGAGTGTCAGAGTGTGTCAGAGAGTGATAGAGAGTGTCAGAGAGTGTCAGAGAGAGTCAGAGAGTGTCTGAGAGTGTCAGAGAGTGATAGAGAGTGTCAGAGAGTGATAGAGAGTGATAGAGAGAGTCAGAGAGTGTCAGAGAATGTCAGAGAGTGACACTGTGTGTCAGAGAGTGACACTGATTGTCAGAGAGTGTCAGAGAGTGATAGTGATTGTCTGAGAGTGTCAGAGAGTGTCAGAGAGTGTCAGAGAGTGTCAGAGAGTGATTGAGAGTGTCTGAGATTGTCAGAGAGTGTCCGAGAGTGTCAGAGTGTGTCAGAGAGTGTCAGAGTGTGTCAGAGAGTTTCAGAGAGTGAAAGAGTGATAGAGAGTGTCAGAGAGTGATAGTGAGTGTCTGAGAGTGTCAGTGAGTGTCAGAGAGTGATAGTGAGTGATAGAGAGTGATAGAGAGTGTCAGAGTGTGTCAGAGTGTGTCAGAGAGTGTCAGAGAGTGACACTGAGTGTCAAAGAGTGTCTGAGAGTGATAGTGAGTGTCAGAGAGTGTCTGAGAGTGAGAGGAAGTGTCAGAGAGTATCTGATAGTGATGGTGAGTGTCTGAGAGTGTCTGAGAGTGTCAGAGAATGTCAACGAGTGTCAGGGAGTGATAGTGAGTGTCAGAGAGTGTCAGAGAGTGTCAGAGAGTGTCTGAGAGTGTCAGAGAGTGATAGAGAGTGATAGAGAGTGTCAGAGAGTGTCAGAGAGTGTCAGAGAGTGACACTGAGTGTCAAAGAGTGTCAGAGAGTGATAGTGAGTGTCAGAGAGTGATAGAGAGTGTCAGAGAGTGTCAGAGAGTGATAGAGAGTGTCAGAGAGTGTCAGAGAGTGACACTGAGTGTCAAAGAGTGTCAGAGAGTGACAGTGAGTGTCTGAGAGTGATAGTGAGTGTCAAAGAGTGTCGGATAGTGATAGTGAGTGTCTGAGAGTGTCAGAGTGTGTCAGAGAGTGATTGAGAGTGTCAGAGAGCATCAGAGAGTGATGGTGTGTGTCAGAGAGCGTCAGAGAGTGATAGTGAGTGTCAGAGAGTGTCAGAGAGTGATAGTCAGTGTCTGAGAGTGTCTGAGAGTGATAGTGAGTGTCAAAGAGTGTCAGAGAGTGATAGTGAGTGTCTGAGAGTGTCAGAGTGTGTCAGAGAGTGATTGAGAGTGTCAGAGAGCGTCAGAGAGTGATAGTGTGTGTCAGAGAGCGTCAGAGAGTGATAGTGAGTGTCAGAGAGTGTCAGAGAGTGATAGTGAGTGTCTGAGAGTGTCAGAGTGTGTCAGAGAGTGATAGTGAATGTCTGAGAGTGTCAGAGTGTGTCAGAGTGTGTCTGAGAGTGTCAGAGAGTGTCAGAGAGTGTGAAAGAGTGTCAGAGAGTGATAGTGAGTGTCAGAGAGTGTCAGAGAATGTCTGAGAGTGTCAGAGAGTGTCAGAGAGTGTCAGAGAGTGTCAGAGAGTGACACTGAGTGTCAAAGAGTGTCAAAGAGTGTCAAAGAGTGTCAAAGAGTGTCAAAGAGTGTCAGAGAGTGATAGTGAGTGTCTGAGAGTGTCAGAGTGTGTCAGAGAGTGTCAGATAGTGTCAGAGAGTGACACTGAGTGTCAAAGAGTGTCAGAGAGTGATAGTGAGTGTCTGAGAGTGTCTGAGAGTGATGGTGAGTGTCTGAGAGTGTCTGAGAGTGTCTGAGAGTGATGGTGAGTGTCTGAGAGTGTCTGAGAGTGTCTGAGAGTGATGGTGAGTGTCTGAGAGTGTCTGAGAGTGTCTGAGAGTGATGGTGAGTGTCTGAGAGTGTCTGAGAGTGTCTGAGAGTGATGGTGAGTGTCTGAGAGTGTCAGAGAATGTCAAAGAGTGTCAGAGAGTGATAGTGAGTGTCAGAGAGTGATAGTGTGTGTCAGAGAGCGGCAGGGAGTGATAGTGAGTGTCAGAGAGTGTCAGAGTTTGTCAGAGAGTGATAGTGAGTGTCTGAGAGTGATTGTGAGTGTCTGAGAGTGATGGTGAGTGTCTGAGAGTGTCTGAGAGTGTCTGAGAGTGATGGTGAGGGTCTGAGAGTGTCTGAGAGTGTCTGAGAGTGATGGTGAGTGTCTGAGAGTTTCACAGTGTGTCAGAGAGTGTCAGAGAGTGTCAGAGAGTGTCAGAGAGTGATAGTGTGTGTCAGAGAGCGGCAGGGAGTGATAGTGAGTGTCAGAGAGTGTCAGAGTTTGTCAGAGAGTGATAGTGAGTGTCTGAGAGTGATTGTGAGTGTCAGTGAGTGATAGTGAGTGTCTGAGAGTGATAGTGAGCGTCAGAGAGTGATAGTGAGTGTCTGAGAGTGTCAGAGTGTGTCAGAGAGTGTCAGATAGTGTCAGAGAGTGACACTGAGTGTCAAAGAGTGTCTGAGAGTGATAGTGAGCGTCAGAGAGTGATAGTGAGTGTCTGAGAGTGTCAGAGAGTGTCAGAGAGTGATTGAGGTTGTCAGAGTGTGATAGTGAGTGTCAGAGAGTGTCTGAGAGAGTCAGAGAGTGATAGTGAGTGTCAGAGAGTGTCTGAGAGTGATAGTGAGTGTCAGAGAGTGTCTAAGAGTGATAGTGAGTGTCAGAGAGTGTCTGATAGTGATGGTGAGTGTCTGAGAGTGTCAGAGAATGTCAAAGAGTGTCAGGGAGTGATAGTGAGTGTCAGAGAGTGTCTGAGAGTGTCTGAGAGTGTCAGAGAGTGTCAGAGAGTGTCAGAGAGTGTCTGAGAGTGTCTGAGAGTGTCTGAGAGTGTCAGAGTGTGTCAGAGAGTGATTGAGAATGTCAGAGAGCGTCAGAGAGTGATAGTGTGTGTCAGAGAGCGTCAGAGAGTGATAGTGAGTGTCAGAGAGTGTCAGAGAGTGATAGTGAGTGTCAGAGAGTGTCAGTGAGTGATAGTGAGTGTCTGAGAGTGTCAGAGTGTGTCAGAGAGTGATAGTGAGTGTCTGAGAGTGTCAGAGTGTGTCAGAGAGTGATAGTGAATGTCTGAGAGTGTCAGAGAGTGATAGAGAGTGATCGAGAGAGTCTGAGAGAGTCTGAGAGAGTCAGAGAGTGTCTGAGAGTGTCTGAGAGTGTCAGAGAGTGATAGAGAGTGATAGAGAGAGTCAGAGAGTGTCAGAGAATGTCAGATAGTGACACTGTGTGTCAGAGAGTGACACTGATTGTCAGAGAGTGTCAGAGAGTGATCGTGAGTGTCTGAGAGTGTCAGAGAGTGTCAGAGAGTGTCAGAGAGTGTCAGAGAGTGATAGAGAGTGTCAGAGAGTGATAGTGAGTGTCAGAGAGTGATAGTGAGTGTCTGTGAGTGTCTGAGAGTGTCAGTGAGTGTCAGAGAGTGATAGAGAGTGATAGAGAGTGTCAGAGTGTTTCAGAGAGATTCAGAGAGAGATAGAGTGGTAGAGAGTATCAGAGAGTGTCTGAGAGTGATAGTGAGTGTCAGAGAGTGTCTGAGAGTGATAGTAAGTGTCAGAGAGTATCTGATAGTGATGGTGAGTGTCTGAGAGTGTCAGAGAATGTCAATGAGTGTCAGAGAGTGATAGAGAGTGTCAGAGAGTGTCAGAGAGTGTCAGAGAGTGCCTGAGAGTGTCAGAGAGTGACACTGAGTGTCAAAGAGTGACACTGAGTGTCAAAGAGTGTCAGAGAGTGATAGTGAGTGTCAGAGAGTGATAGAGAGTGTCAGAGAGTGTCAGAGAGTGATAGAGAGTGTCAGAGAGTGTCAGAGAGTGACACTGAGTGTCAAAGAGTGTCAGAGAGTGATAGTGAGTGTCTGAGAGTGATAGTGAGTGTCAAAGAGTGTCGGATAGTGATAGTGAGTGTCTGAGAGTGTCAGAGTGTGTCAGAGAGTGATTGAGAGTGTCAGAGAGCATCAGAGAGTGATGGTGTGTGTCAGAGAGCGTCAGAGAGTGATAGTGAGTGTCAGAGAGTGTCAGAGAGTGATAGTCAGTGTCTGAGAGTGTCTGAGAGTGATAGTGAGTGTCAAAGAGTGTCAGAGAGTGATAGTGAGTGTCTGAGAGTGTCAGAGTGTGTCAGAGAGTGATTGAGAGTGTCAGAGAGCGTCAGAGAGTGATAGTGTGTGTCAGAGAGCGTCAGAGAGTGATAGTGAGTGTCAGAGAGTGTCAGAGAGTGATAGTGAGTGTCTGAGAGTGTCAGAGTGTGTCAGAGAGTGATAGTGAATGTCTGAGAGTGTCAGAGTGTGTCAGAGTGTGTCTGAGAGTGTCAGAGAGTGTCAGAGAGTGTGAAAGAGTGTCAGAGAGTGATAGTGAGTGTCAGAGAGTGTCAGAGAATGTCTGAGAGTGTCAGAGAGTGTCAGAGAGTGTCAGAGAGTGTCAGAGAGTGACACTGAGTGTCAAAGAGTGTCAAAGAGTGTCAAAGAGTGTCAAAGAGTGTCAGAGAGTGATAGTGAGTGTCTGAGAGTGTCAGAGTGTGTCAGAGAGTGTCAGATAGTGTCAGAGAGTGACACTGAGTGTCAAAGAGTGACACTGAGTGTCAAAGAGTGTCAGAGAGTGATAGTGAGTGTCTGAGAGTGTCTGAGAGTGTCTGAGAGTGATGGTGAGTGTCTGAGAGTGTCTGAGAGTGTCTGAGAGTGATGGTGAGTGTCTGAGAGTGTCTGAGAGTGTCTGAGAGTGATGGTGAGTGTCTGAGAGTGTCTGAGAGTGTCTGAGAGTGATGGTGAGTGTCTGAGAGTGTCTGAGAGTGTCTGAGAGTGATGGTGAGTGTCTGAGAGTGTCAGAGAATGTCAAAGAGTGTCAGAGAGTGATAGTGAGTGTCAGAGAGTGTCAGAGAGTGGCTGAGAGTGTCAGAGAGTGTCAGAGAGTGACAATAAGTGTCAAAGAGTGTCAGAGAGTGATAGTGAGTGTCTGAGAGTGTCACAGTGTGTCAGAGAGTGTCAGAGAGTGTCAGAGAGTGTCAGAGAGTGATAGTGTGTGTCAGAGAGCGGCAGGGAGTGATAGTGAGTGTCAGAGAGTGTCAGAGTTTGTCAGAGAGTGATAGTGAGTGTCTGAGAGTGATTGTGAGTGTCAGTGAGTGATAGTGAGTGTCTGAGAGTGATAGTGAGCGTCAGAGAGTGATAGTGAGTGTCTGAGAGTGTCAGAGTGTGTCAGAGAGTGTCAGATAGTGTCAGAGAGTGACACTGAGTGTCAAAGAGTGTCTGAGAGTGATAGTGAGCGTCAGAGAGTGATAGTGAGTGTCTGAGAGTGTCAGAGAGTGTCAGAGAGTGATTGAGGTTGTCAGAGTGTGATAGTGAGTGTCAGAGAGTGTCTGAGAGAGTCAGAGAGTGATAGTGAGTGTCAGAGAGTGTCTGAGAGTGATAGTGAGTGTCAGAGAGTGTCTAAGAGTGATAGTGAGTGTCAGAGAGTGTCTGATAGTGATGGTGAGTGTCTGAGAGTGTCAGAGAATGTCAAAGAGTGTCAGGGAGTGATAGTGAGTGTCAGAGAGTGTCAGAGAGTGATAGTGAGTGTCAGAGAGTGTCAGAGAGTGATAGTGAGTGTCTGAGAGTGTCAGAGTGTGTCAGAGAGTGATATTTAGTGTCTGAGAGTGTCAGCGTGTGTCAGAGAGTGATAGTGAATGTCTGAGAGTGTCAGAGAGTGATAGAGAGTGATCGAGAGAATCTGAGAGAGTCTGAGAGAGTCAGAGAGTGTCTGAGAGTGTCTGAGAGTGTCAGAGAGTGATAGAGAGTGATAGAGAGAGTCAGAGAGTGTCAGAGAATGTCAGAGAGTGACACTGTGTGTCAGAGAGTGACACTGATTGTCAGAGAGTGTCAGAGAGTGATCGTGAGTGTCTGAGAGTGTCAGAGAGTGTCAGAGAGTGTCAGAGAGTGTCAGAGAGTGATAGAGAGTGTCAGAGAGTGATAGTGAGTGTCAGAGAGTGATAGTGAGTGTCTGTGAGTGTCTGAGAGTGTCAGTGAGTGTCAGAGAGTGATAGAGAGTGATAGAGAGTGTCAGAGTGTTTCAGAGAGATTCAGAGAGAGATAGAGTGGTAGAGAGTATCAGAGAGTGTCTGAGAGTGATAGTGAGTGTCAGAGAGTGTCTGAGAGTGATAGTAAGTGTCAGAGAGTATCTGATAGTGATGGTGAGTGTCTGAGAGTGTCAGAGAATGTCAATGAGTGTCAGGGAGTGATAGTGAGTGTCAGAGAGTGTCAGAGAGTGCCTGAGAGTGTCAGAGAGTGACACTGAGTGTCAAAGAGTGACACTGAGTGTCAAAGAGTGTCAGAGAGTGATAGTGAGTGTCAGAGAGTGATAGAGAGTGTCAGAGAGTGTCAGAGAGTGATAGAGAGTGTCAGAGAGTGTCAGAGAGTGACACTGAGTGTCAAAGAGTGTCAGAGAGTGATAGTGAGTGTCTGAGAGTGATAGTGAGTGTCAAAGAGTGTCGGATAGTGATAGTGAGTGTCTGAGAGTGTCAGAGTGTGTCAGAGAGTGATTGAGAGTGTCAGAGAGCATCAGAGAGTGATGGTGTGTGTCAGAGAGCGTCAGAGAGTGATAGTGAGTGTCAGAGAGTGTCAGAGAGTGATAGTCAGTGTCTGAGAGTGTCTGAGAGTGATAGTGAGTGTCAAAGAGTGTCAGAGAGTGATAGTGAGTGTCTGAGAGTGTCAGAGTGTGTCAGAGAGTGATTGAGAGTGTCAGAGAGCGTCAGAGAGTGATAGTGTGTGTCAGAGAGCGTCAGAGAGTGATAGTGAGTGTCAGAGAGTGTCAGAGAGTGATAGTGAGTGTCTGAGAGTGTCAGAGTGTGTCAGAGAGTGATAGTGAATGTCTGAGAGTGTCAGAGTGTGTCAGAGTGTGTCTGAGAGTGTCAGAGAGTGTCAGAGAGTGTGAAAGAGTGTCAGAGAGTGATAGTGAGTGTCAGAGAGTGTCAGAGAATGTCTGAGAGTGTCAGAGAGTGTCAGAGAGTGTCAGAGAGTGACACTGAGTGTCAAAGAGTGTCAAAGAGTGTCAAAGAGTGTCAAAGAGTGTCAAAGAGTGTCAAAGAGTGTCAGAGAGTGATAGTGAGTGTCAGAGAGTGTCAGAGAGTGTGAAAGAGTGTCAGAGAGTGATAGTGAGTGTCAGAGAGTGTCAGAGAATGTCTGAGAGTGTCAGAGAGTGTCAGAGAGTGTCAGAGAGTGACACTGAGTGTCAAAGAGTGTCAAAGAGTGTCAAAGAGTGTCAAAGAGTGTCAAAGAGTGTCAAAGAGTGTCAGAGAGTGATAGTGAGTGTCTGAGAGTGTCAGAGTGTGTCAGAGAGTGTCAGATAGTGTCAGAGAGTGACACTGAGTGTCAAAGAGTGTCAGAGAGTGATAGTGAGTGTCTGAGAGTGTCTGAGAGTGTCTGAGAGTGATGGTGAGTGTCTGAGAGTGTCTGAGAGTGTCTGAGAGTGATGGTGAGTGTCTGAGAGTGTCTGAGAGTGTCTGAGAGTGATGGTGAGTGTCTGAGAGTGTCTGAGAGTGTCTGAGAGTGATGGTGAGTGTCTGAGAGTGTCTGAGAGTGTCTGAGAGTGATGGTGAGTGTCTGAGAGTGTCAGAGAATGTCAAAGAGTGTCAGAGAGTGATAGTGAGTATCAGAGAGTGTCAGAGAGTGGCTGAGAGTGTCAGAGAGTGTCAGAGAGTGACAATAAGTGTCAAAGAGTGTCAGAGAGTGATAGTGAGTGTCTGAGAGTGTCACAGTGTGTCAGAGAGTGTCAGAGAGTGTCAGAGAGTGTCAGAGAGTGATAGTGTGTGTCAGAGAGCGGCAGGGAGTGATAGTGAGTGTCAGAGAGTGTCAGAGTTTGTCAGAGAGTGATAGTGAGTGTCTGAGAGTGATTGTGAGTGTCAGTGAGTGATAGTGAGTGTCTGAGAGTGATAGTGAGCGTCAGAGAGTGATAGTGAGTGTCTGAGAGTGTCAGAGTGTGTCAGAGAGTGTCAGATAGTGTCAGAGAGTGACACTGAGTGTCAAAGAGTGTCTGAGAGTGATAGTGAGCGTCAGAGAGTGATAGTGAGTGTCTGAGAGTGTCAGAGAGTGTCAGAGAGTGATTGAGGTTGTCAGAGTGTGATAGTGAGTGTCAGAGAGTGTCTGAGAGAGTCAGAGTGTGATAGTGAGTGTCAGAGAGTGTCTGAGAGTGATAGTGAGTGTCAGAGAGTGTCTAAGAGTGATAGTGAGTGTCAGAGAGTGTCTGATAGTGATGGTGAGTGTCTGAGAGTGATAGTGAGTGTCAGAGAGTGTCTAAGAGTGATAGTGAGTGTCAGAGAGTGTCTGATAGTGATGGTGAGTGTCTGAGAGTGTCAGAGAATGTCAAAGAGTGTCAGGGAGTGATAGTGAGTGTCAGAGAGTGTCAGAGAGTGATAGTGAGTGTCAGAGAGTGTCAGAGAGTGATAGTGAGTGTCTGAGAGTGTCAGAGTGTGTCAGAGAGTGATATTTAGTGTCTGAGAGTGTCAGCGTGTGTCAGAGAGTGATAGTGAATGTCTGAGAGTGTCAGAGAGTGATAGAGAGTGATCGAGAGAGTCTGAGAGAGTCTGAGAGAGTCAGAGAGTGTCTGAGAGTGTCTGAGAGTGTCAGAGAGTGATAGAGAGTGATAGAGAGAGTCAGAGAGTGTCAGAGAATGTCAGAGAGTGACACTGTGTGTCAGAGAGTGACACTGATTGTCAGAGAGTGTCAGAGAGTGATCGTGAGTGTCTGAGAGTGTCAGAGAGTGTCAGAGAGTGTCAGAGAGTGTCAGAGAGTGATAGAGAGTGTCAGAGAGTGATAGAGAGTGTCAGAGAGTGATAGAGAGTGTCAGAGAGTGATAGTGAGTGTCAGAGAGTGATAGTGAGTGTCTGTGAGTGTCTGAGAGTGTCAGTGAGTGTCAGAGAGTGATAGAGAGTGATAGAGAGTGTCAGAGTGTTTCAGAGAGATTCAGAGAGAGATAGAGTGGTAGAGAGTATCAGAGAGTGTCTGAGAGTGATAGTGAGTGTCAGAGAGTGTCTGAGAGTGATAGTAAGTGTCAGAGAGTATCTGATAGTGATGGTGAGTGTCTGAGAGTGTCAGAGAATGTCAATGAGTGTCAGGGAGTGATAGTGAGTGTCAGAGAGTGTCAGAGAGTGCCTGAGAGTGTCAGAGAGTGACACTGAGTGTCAAAGAGTGACACTGAGTGTCAAAGAGTGTCAGAGAGTGATAGTGAGTGTCAGAGAGTGATAGAGAGTGTCAGAGAGTGTCAGAGAGTGATAGAGAGTGTCAGAGAGTGTCAGAGAGTGACACTGAGTGTCAAAGAGTGTCAGAGAGTGATAGTGAGTGTCTGAGAGTGATAGTGAGTGTCAAAGAGTGTCAGAGAGTGATAGTGAGTGTCTGAGAGTGTCAGAGTGTGTCAGAGAGTGATTGAGAGTGTCAGAGAGCGTCAGAGAGTGATAGTGTGTGTCAGAGAGCGTCAGAGAGTGATAGTGAGTGTCAGAGAGTGTCAGAGAGTGATAGTGAGTGTCTGAGAGTGTCAGAGTGTGTCAGAGAGTGATAGTGAATGTCTGAGAGTGTCAGAGTGTGTCAGAGTGTGTCTGAGAGTGTCAAAGAGTGTCAGAGAGTGTGAAAGAGTGTCAGAGAGTGATAGTGAGTGTCAGAGAGTGTCAGAGAATGTCTGAGAGTGTCAGAGAGTGTCAGAGAGTGTCAGAGAGTGTCAGAGAGTGTCAGAGAGTGTGAGAGAGTGTCAGAGAGTGACACTGAGTGTCAAAGAGTGTCAAAGAGTGTCAAAGAGTGTCAAAGAGTGTCAGAGAGTGATAGTGAGTGTCTGAGAGTGTCAGAGTGTGTCAGAGAGTGTCAGATAGTGTCAGAGAGTGACACTGAGTGTCAAAGAGTGTCAGAGAGTGATAGTGAGTGTCTGAGAGTGTCTGAGAGTGATGGTGAGTGTCTGAGAGTGTCTGAGAGTGTCTGAGAGTGATGGTGAGTGTCTGAGAGTGTCTGAGAGTGTCTGAGAGTGATGGTGAGTGTCTGAGAGTGTCTGAGAGTGTCTGAGAGTGATGGTGAGTGTCTGAGAGTGTCTGAGAGTGTCTGAGAGTGATGGTGAGTGTCTGAGAGTGTCAGAGAATGTCAAAGAGTGTCAGAGAGTGATAGTGAGTATCAGAGAGTGTCAGAGAGTGGCTGAGAGTGTCAGAGAGTGTCAGAGAGTGACAATAAGTGTCAAAGAGTGTCAGAGAGTGATAGTGAGTGTCTGAGAGTGTCACAGTGTGTCAGAGAGTGTCAGAGAGTGTCAGAGAGTGTCAGAGAGTGATAGTGTGTGTCAGAGAGCGGCAGGGAGTGATAGTGAGTGTCAGAGAGTGTCAGAGTTTGTCAGAGAGTGATAGTGAGTGTCTGAGAGTGATTGTGAGTGTCAGTGAGTGATAGTGAGTGTCTGAGAGTGATAGTGAGCGTCAGAGAGTGATAGTGAGTGTCTGAGAGTGTCAGAGTGTGTCAGAGAGTGTCAGATAGTGTCAGAGAGTGACACTGAGTGTCAAAGAGTGTCTGAGAGTGATAGTGAGCGTCAGAGAGTGATAGTGAGTGTCTGAGAGTGTCAGAGAGTGTCAGAGAGTGATTGAGGTTGTCAGAGTGTGATAGTGAGTGTCAGAGAGTGTCTGAGAGAGTCAGAGAGTGATAGTGAGTGTCAGAGAGTGTCTGAGAGTGATAGTGAGTGTCAGAGAGTGTCTAAGAGTGATAGTGAGTGTCAGAGAGTGTCTGATAGTGATGGTGAGTGTCTGAGAGTGTCAGAGAATGTCAAAGAGTGTCAGGGAGTGATAGTGAGTGTCAGAGAGTGTCTGAGAGTGTCTGAGAGTGTCAGAGAGTGTCAGAGAGTGTCAGAGAGTGTCAGAGAGTGTCAGAGAGTGTCTGAGAGTGTCTGAGAGTGTCAGAGTGTGTCAGAGAGTGATTGAGAATGTCAGAGAGCGTCAGAGAGTGATAGTGTGTGTCAGAGAGCGTCAGAGAGTGATAGTGAGTGTCAGAGAGTGTCAGAGAGTGATAGTGAGTGTCAGAGAGTGTCAGAGAGTGATAGTGAGTGTCTGAGAGTGTCAGAGTGTGTCAGAGAGTGATAGTGAGTGTCTGAGAGTGTCAGAGTGTGTCAGAGAGTGATAGTGAATGTCTGAGAGTGTCAGAGAGTGATAGAGAGTGATCGAGAGAGTCTGAGAGAGTCTGAGAGAGTCAGAGAGTGTCTGAGAGTGTCTGAGAGTGTCAGAGAGTGATAGAGAGTGTCAGAGAGTGATAGAGAGTGATAGAGAGAGTCAGAGTGTGTCAGAGAATGTCAGAGAGTGACACTGTGTGTCAGAGAGTGACACTGATTGTCAGAGAGTGTCAGAGAGTGATCGTGAGTGTCTGAGAGTGTCAGAGAGTGTCAGAGAGTGTCAGAGAGTGTCAGAGAGTGATAGAGAGTGTCAGAGAGTGATAGTGAGTGTCAGAGAGTGATAGTGAGTGTCTGTGAGTGTCTGAGAGTGTCAGTGAGTGTCAGAGAGTGATAGAGAGTGATAGAGAGTGATAGAGAGTGTCAGAGTGTTTCAGAGAGATTCAGAGAGAGATAGAGTGGTAGAGAGTATCAGAGAGTGTCTGAGAGTGATAGTGAGTGTCAGAGAGTGTCTGAGAGTGATAGTAAGTGTCAGAGAGTATCTGATAGTGATGGTGAGTGTCTGAGAGTGTCAGAGAATGTCAATGAGTGTCAGGGAGTGATAGTGAGTGTCAGAGAGTGTCAGAGAGTGCCTGAGAGTGTCAGAGAGTGTCAGAGAGTGACAGAGAGTGTCAGAGAGTGTCAGAGAGTGACACTGAGTGTCAGAGAGTGTCAGAGAGTGACACTGAGTGTCAAAGAGTGTCAGAGAGTGACACTGAGTGTCAAAGAGTGTCAGAGAGTGATAGTGAGTGTCTGAGAGTGATAGAGAGTGTCAGAGAGTGTCAGAGAGTGATAGAGAGTGATATAGAGTGTCAGAGAGTGTCAGAGAGTGTCAGAGAGTGATAGTGAGTGTCAGAGTGTGTCAGAGAGTGATAGAGAGTGATCGAGAGAGTCTGAGAGAGTCTGAGAGAGTCAGAGAGTGTCTGAGAGTGTCAGAGAGTGATAGTGAGTGTCTGAGAGTGATAGAGAGTGTCAGAGAGTGTCAGAGAGTGATAGAGAGTGATATAGAGTGTCAGAGAGTGTCAGAGAGTGTCAGAGAGTGATAGTGAGTGTCTGAGAGTGATAGAGAGTGTCAGAGAGTGTCAGAGAGTGATAGAGAGTGATATAGAGTGTCAGAGAGTGTCAGAGAGTGTCAGAGAGTGTCAGAGAGTGACAGAGAGTGTCAGAGAGTGTCAGAGAGTGACACTGAGTGTCAGAGAGTGTCAGAGAGTGACACTGAGTGTCAAAGAGTGTCAGAGAGTGACACTGAGTGTCAAAGAGTGTCAGAGAGTGATAGTGAGTGTCTGAGAGTGATAGAGAGTGTCAGAGAGTGTCAGAGAGTGATAGAGAGTGATATAGAGTGTCAGAGAGTGTCAGAGAGTGTCAGAGAGTGATAGTGAGTGTCTGAGAGTGATAGAGAGTGTCAGAGAGTGTCAGAGAGTGTCAGAGAGTGATAGAGAGTGATATAGAGTGTCAGAGAGTTTCAGAGAGTGTCAGAGAGTGATAGTGAGTGTCTGAGAGTGTCAGAGTGTGTCAGAGAGTGATTGAGAATGTCAGAGAGCGTCAGAGAGTGATAGTGTGTGTCAGAGAGCGTCAGAGAGTGATAGTGAGTGTCAGAGAGTGTCAGAGAGTGATAGTGAGTGTCTGAGAGTGTCAGAGAGTGATAGTGAATGTCTGAGAGTGTCAGAGTGTGTCAGAGAGTGTCAGAGAGTGTCAGAGAGTGATAGAGAGTGATAGAGAGTGTCAGAGAGAGTCAGAGAGTGTCTGAGAGTGTCTGAGAGTGTCAGAGAGTGATAGAGAGTGTCAGAGAGTGATAGAGAGTGATAGAGAGAGTCAGAGAGTGTCAGAGAGTGTCAGAGAGTGTCAGAGAGTGTCAGAGAGTGTCAGAGAGTGTCAGAGAGTGACAGAGAGTGATAGAGAGTGATAGAGAGTGATAGAGAGTGTCAGAGAGAGTCAGAGAGTGATAGAGAGTGTCAGAGAGTGATAGAGAGTGTCAGAGAGTGATAGAGAGCGAAAGAGAGAGTCAGAGAGTGTCCGAGAGTGTCAAAGAGTGACAGAGAGTGTCAGAGTGTGTCAGAGAGTTTCAGAGAGTGAAAGAGTGATAGAGAGTGTCAGAGAGTGATAGTGAGTGTCAGAGAGTGATAGTGAGTGTCAGAGAGTGATAGTGAGTGTCTGTGAGTGTCTGAGAGTGTCAGTGAGTGTCAGAGAGTGATAGAGAGTGATAGAGAGTGTCAGAGTGTGTCAGAGAGTGTGAGAGAGTGACACTGAGTGTCAAAGAGTGTCTGAGAGTGATAGTGAGTGTCAGAGAGTGTCTGAGAGTGAGAGGAAGTGTCAGTGAGTATCTGATAGTGATGGTGAGTGTCTGAGAGTGTCAGAGAATGTCAACGAGTGTCAGGGAGTGATAGTGAGTGTCAGAGAGTGTCAGAGAGTGTCAGAGAGTGTCAGAGAGTGTCAGAGAGTGTCTGAGAGTGTCAGAGAGTGATAGAGAGTGATAGAGAGTGTCAGAGAGTGTCAGAGAGTGACACTGAGTGTCAAAGAGTGTCAGAGAGTGATAGTGAGTGTCAGAGAGTGATAGAGAGTGATAGAGAGTGTCAGAGAGTGTCAGAGAGTGATAGAGAGTGTCAGAGAGTGTCAGAGAGTGACACTGAGTGTCAAAGAGTGTCAGAGAGTGATAGTGAGTGTCAGAGAGTGATAGAGAGTGTCAGAGAGTGTCAGAGAGTGATAGAGAGTGTCAGAGAGTGACACTGAGTGTCAAAGAGTGTCAGAGAGTCATAGTGAGTGTCTGAGAGTGATAGGGAGCGTCAGAGAGTGTCTGAGAGTGATAGTGAGTGTCAAAGAGTGTCGGAGAGTGATAGTGAGTGTCTGAGAGTGATAGTGAGTGTCAAAGAGTGTCGGAGAGTGATAGTGAGTGTCTGAGAGTGTCAGAGTGTGTCAGAGAGTGATTGAGAGTGTCAGAGAGCGTCAGAGAGTGATAGTGTGTGTCAGAGAGCGTCAGAGAGTGATAGTGAGTGTCACAGAGTGTCAGAGAGTGATAGTGAGTGTCTGAGAGTGTCAGAGAGTGATAGTGAGTGTCAAAGAGTGTCAAAGAGTGATAGTGAGTGTCTGAGAGTGTCAGAGTGTGTCAGAGAGTGATTGAGAGTGTCAGAGAGCGTCAGAGAGTGATAGTGTGTGTCAGAGAGCGTCAGAGAGTGATAGTGCGTGTCAGAGAGCGTCAGAGAGTGATAGTGTGTGTCAGAGAGCGTCAGAGAGTGATAGTGAGTGTCAGAGAGTGTCAGAGAGTGATAGTGAGTGTCTGAGAGTGTCAGAGTGTGTCAGAGAGTGATAGTGAATGTCTGAGAGTGTCAGAGTGTGTCAGAGAGTGTCAGAGAGTGTCAGAGAGTGTCAGAGAGTGTCAGAGAGTGATAGTGAGTGTCTGAGAGTGTCAGAGTGTGTCAGAGAGTGATAGTGAGTGTCAGAGAGTGTCAGAGAGTGTCAGAGAATGTCAGAGAGTGTCAGAGAGTGACACTGAGTGTCAAAGAGTGTCAGAGAGTGATAGTGAGTGTCTGAGAGTGTCAGAGTGTGTCAGAGAGTGATAGTGAATGTCTGAGAGTGTCAGAGTGTGTCAGAGAGTGTCAGAGAATGTCTGAGAGTGTCAGAGAGTGTCAGAGAGTGACACTGAGTGTCAAAGAGTGTCAGAGAGTGATAGTGTGTGTCTGAGAGTGTCAGAGTGTGTCAGAGTGTGTCAGAGAGTGTCAGATAGTGTCAGAGAGTGACACTGAGTGTCAAAGAGTGTCAGAGAGTGATAGTGAGTGTCTGAGAGTGTCTGAGAGTGATGGTGAGTGTCTGAGAGTGTCTGAGAGTGTCTGAGAGTGATGGTGAGTGTCTGAGAGTGTCAGAGAATGTCAAAGAGTGTCAGAGAGTGATAGTGAGTGTCAGAGAGTGTCAGAGAGTGTCAGAGAGTGGCTGAGAGTTTCAGAGAGTGTCAGAGAGTGACAATAAGTGTCAAAGAGTGTCAGAGAGTGATAGTGAGAGTCTGAGAGTGTCACAGTGCGTCAGAGAGTGTCAGAGAGTGTCAGAGAGTGTCAGAGAGTGATAGTGTGTGTCAGAGAGCGGCAGGGAGTGATAGTGAGCGTCAGAGAGTGTCAGAGTTTGTCAGAGAGTGATAGTGAGTGTCTGAGAGTGATTGTGAGTGTCAGTGAGTGATAGTGAGTGTCTGAGAGTGATAGTGAGCGTCAGAGAGTGATAGTGAGTGTCTGAGAGTGTCAGAGAGTGTCAGAGAGTGATCGAGGTTGTCAGAGAGTGATAGTGAGTGTCAGAGAGTGTCTGAGAGAGTCAGAGAGTGATAGAGAATGTCAGAGAGTGATAGAGAGTGTCAGAAATTGATAGTGAGTGTCAGAGAGTGTCTGAGAGAGTCAGAGAGTGATAGAGAGTGTCAGAGAGTGATAGAGAGTGTCAGAGAGTGTCTGAGAGTGATAGTGAGTGCCAGAGAGTGTCAGAGAGTGACAGAAAGTGTCTGAGAGTGTCAGAGTGTGTCAGAGAGTGATAGTTAGTGTCTGAGAGTGTCAGAGAGAGTCAGAGAATGATAGAGAATGATAGAGAGTGATAGAGAGCGATTGAGAGTGTCAGAGAGTGTCAGAGAGTGTCAGAGAGTGATAGAGAGTGATAGAAAGTGTCTGAGAGTGTCAGAGTGTGTCAGAGAGTCATAGTTAGTGTCTGAGAGTGTCAGAGAGTGTCAGAGAGTGTCAGAGAGTGATAGAGAGTGATAGAGAGCGATTGAGAGTGTCAGAGAGTGTCAGAGAGTGTCAGAGAGTGATAGAGAGTGATAGTGAGTGTCAGAGAGTGTCAGAGAGTGATAGAGAGTGATAGTGAGTGTCAGAGAGTGTCAGAGTGTGATAGTGAGTGTCTGTGAGTGTCTGAGAGTGATAGTGAGTGTCTGTGAGTGCCAGAGAGTGATAGAGAGTGTCAGAGAGTGTCAGAGAGTGACACTGAGTGTCAGAGAGTGATAGAGAGTGTCAGAGAGTGATTGAGAGTGACAGAGAGTGTCAGAGAGTGATAGAGAGTGTCAGAGAGTGATAGAGAGTGTCCGAGAGTGTCAGAGCGTGCTAGTGAGTGTCAGAGAATGTCTGAGAGTCATAGTGAGTGTCAGAGAGTGTCTGAGAGTCATAGTGAGTGTCAGAGAGTGTCTGAGAGTGATAGTGAGTCTCTGTGAGTGCCAGAGAGTGATAGAGAGTGATAGAGAGTGTCAGAGAGTGTCAGAGAGTGTCAGAGAGTGACACTGAGTGTCAGAGAGTGATAGAGAGAGTCAGAGAGTGATAGAGAGTCACAGAGATTGTCAGAGAGTGATAGAGAGTGTCAGAGAGTGATAGTGTCAGAGAGTGTCAGAGAATGTCAGAGAGTGTTAGTGAGTGTCAGAGAGTGTCTGAGAGTGATAGTGAGTGTCAGAGAGTGTCTGAGAGTGATAGTGAGTGTCAGAGACTGTCTGAGAGTGATGGTGCGTGTCTGAGAGTGTCAGAGAATGTCAAAGAGTGTCAGAGAGTGATAGTGAGTGTCAGAGAGTGTCAGAGAGTGTCAGAGAGTGTCTGAGAGTGTCTGAGAGTGTCAGAGAGTGATTTAGAGTGTCAGAGAATGTCAGAGAGTGTCAGAGAGTGACACTGAGTGTCAGAGAGTGATAGAGAGTGTCAGAGAGTGTCAGAGAGTGTCAGAGAGTGACACTGATTGTCAGAGAGTGTCAGAGAGTGGCAGAGAGTGTCAGAGAGTGACACTGATTGTCAAAGGGTGTCAGAGAGTGATAGTGAGTGTCTGAGAGTGTCAGAGTGTGTCAGAGAGTGATTGAGAGTGATTGAGAGTGTCAGAGAGCGTCAGAGATTGTCAGAGAGTGTCAGAGAGCGTCAGAGAGCGATAGTGTGTGTCAGAGAGCGTCAGAGAGTGATAGTGAGTGTCTGAGAGTGTCAGAGTGTGTCAGAGAGTGATAGAGAGTGTCAGAGAGTGATAGAGAGTGTCAGAGAGTGTCAGAGAGTGACACTGAGTGTCAAAGAGTGTCAGAGAGTGATAGTGAGTGTCTGAGATTGATAGTGAGTGTCAGAGAGTGTCTGAGAGTGATAGTGAAAGTCAAAGAGTGTCGGAGAGTGATAGTGAGTGTCTGAGAGTGATAGTGAGTGTCAAAGAGTGTCGGAGAGTGATAGTGAGTGTCTGAGAGTGTCAGAGTGTGTCAGAGAGTGATTGAGAGTGTCAGTGAGCGTCAGAGAGTGATAGTGTGTGTCAGAGAGCGTCAGAGAGTTTTAGTGAGTGTCAGAGAGTGTCAGAGAGTGATAGTGAGTGTCTGAGAGTGTCTGAGAGTGATAGTGAGTGTCAAAGAGTGTCAAAGAGTGTCAGAGAGTGATAGTGAGTGTCTGAGAGTGTCAGAGTGTGTCAGAGAGTGATTGAGAGTGTCAGAGAGCGTCAGAGAGTGATAGTGTGTGTCAGAGAGCGTCAGAGAGTGATAGTGCGTGTCAGAGAGCGTCAGAGAGTGATAGTGTGTGTCAGAGAGCGTCAGAGAGTGATAGTGAGTGTCAGAGAGTGTCAGAGAGTGATAGTGAGTGTCTGAGAGTGTCAGAGTGTGTCAGAGAGTGATAGTGAATGTCTGAGAGTGTCAGAGTGTGTCAGAGAGTGTCAGAGAGTGTCAGAGAGTGTCAGAGAGTGTCAGAGAGTGATAGTGAGTGTCTGAGAGTGTCAGAGTGTGTCAGAGAGTGATAGTGAGTGTCAGAGAGTGTCAGAGAGTGTCAGAGAATGTCAGAGAGTGTCAAGAGTGACACTGAGTGTCAAAGAGTGTCAGAGAGTGATAGTGAGTGTCTGAGAGTGTCAGAGTGTGTCAGAGAGTGATAGTGAATGTCTGAGAGTGTCAGAGTGTGTCAGAGAGTGTCAGAGAATGTCTGAGAGTGTCAGAGAGTGTCAGAGAGTGACACTGAGTGTCAAAGAGTGTCAGAGAGTGATAGTGTGTGTCTGAGAGTGTCAGAGTGTGTCAGAGTGTGTCAGAGAGTGTCAGATAGTGTCAGAGAGTGACACTGAGTGTCAAAGAGTGTCAAAGAGTGTCAGAGAGTGATAGTGAGTGTCTGAGAGTGTCTGAGAGTGTCTGAGAGTGATGGTGAGTGTCTGAGAGTGTCTGAGAGTGTCTGAGAGTGTCTGAGAGTGATGGTGAGTGTCTGAGAGTGTCAGAGAATGTCAAAGAGTGTCAGAGAGTGATAGTGAGTGTCAGAGAGTGTCAGAGAGTGTCAGAGAGTGGCTGAGAGTGTCAGAGAGTGTCAGAGAGTGACAATAAGTGTCAAAGAGTGTCAGAGAGTGATAGTGAGTGTCTGAGAGTGTCTGAGAGTGTCAGAGAGTGACAATAAGTGTCAAAGACTGTCAGAGAGTGATAGTGAGTGTCTGAGAGTGTCACAGTGTGTCAGAGAGTGTCAGAGAGTGTCAGAGAGTGTCAGAGAGTGATAGTGTGTGTCAGAGAGCGGCAGGGAGTGATAGTGAGCGTCAGAGAGTGTCAGAGTTTGTCAGAGAGTGATAGTGAGTGTCTGAGAGTGATTGTGAGTGTCAGTGAGTGATAGTGAGTGTCTGAGCGTGATAGTGAGCGTCAGAGAGTGATAGTGAGTGTCTGAGAGTGTCAGAGAGTGTCAGAGAGTGATCGAGGTTGTCAGAGAGTGATAGTGAGTGTCAGAGAGTGTCTGAGAGAGTCAGAGAGTGATAGAGAATGTCAGAGAGTGATAGAGAGTGTCAGAAATTGATAGTGAGTGTCAGAGAGTGTCTGAGAGAGTCAGAGAGTGATAGAGAGTGTCAGAGAGTGATAGAGAGTGTCTGAGAGTGTCAGAGAGTGATAGAAAGTGTCTGAGAGTGTCAGAGAGTGTCAGAGAGTGATAGAAAGTGTCTGAGAGTGTCAGAGTGTGTCAGAGAGTGATGGTGAGAGTCTGAGAGTGTCAGAGTGTGTCAGAGAGTGATAGTGTGTGTCAGAGAGTGTCTGAGAGTGATAGTGAGTGCCAGAGAGTGTCAGAGAGTGACAGAAAGTGTCTGAGAGTGTCAGAGTGTGTCAGAGAGTGATAGTTAGTGTCTGAGAGTGTCAGAGAGAGTCAGAGAATGATAGAGAATGATAGAGAGTGATAGAGAGCGATTGAGAGTGTCAGAGAGTGTCAGAGAGTGTCAGAGAGTGATAGAGAGTGATAGAAAGTGTCTGAGATTGTCAGAGTGTGTCAGAGAGTCATAGTTAGTGTCTGAGAGTGTCAGAGAGTGTCAGAGAGTGTCAGAGAGTGTCAGAGAGTGATAGAGAGTGATAGAGAGCGATTGAGAGTGTCAGAGAGTGTCAGAGAGTGTCAGAGAGTGATAGAGAGTGATAGTGAGTGTCAGAGAGTGTCAGAGAGTGATAGAGAGTGATAGTGAGTGTCAGAGAGTGTCAGAGTGTGATAGTGAGTGTCTGTGAGTGTCTGAGAGTGATAGTGAGTGTCTGTGAGTGCCAGAGAGTGATAGAGAGTGTCAGAGAGTGTCAGAGAGTGACACTGAGTGTCAGAGAGTGATAGAGAGTGTCAGAGAGTGATTGAGAGTGACAGAGAGTGTCAGAGAGTGATAGAGAGTGTCAGAGAGTGATAGAGAGTGATTGAGAGTGTCAGAGAGCGTCAGAGAGTCATAGTGAGTGTCAGAGAGTGTCTGAGAGTCATAGTGAGTGTCAGAGAGTGTCTGAGAGTGATACTGAGTCTCTGTGAGTGTCAGAGAGTGTCAGAGAGTGTCAGACAGCGTGAGAGAGCGTCAGAGAGTGATAGTGAGTGTCAGAGAGTGATAGTGGTTGTCTGAGAGTGTCAGAGAGCGTCAGAGAGTGTCAGAGAGAGTCAGACAGTGTCAGAGAGAGTCAGACAGTGTCAGAGAGTGTCAGAGAGAGTCAGAGAGTGTCAGAGAATGTCAGAGAGTGTCAGAGATTGTCAGAGATTGTCAGAGAGTGATAGAGAGTGTCAGAGAGTGTCTGAGAGTGATAGTGAGTGTCAGAGAGTGTCTGAGAGTGATGGTGAGTGTCTGAGAGTGTCAGAGAATATCAAAGTGTGTCTGAGAGTGTCAGAGTGTGTCAGAGAGTGATAGTGTGTGTCAGAGAGCGTCAGAGAGTGATAGTGAGTGTCAGAGAGTGTCAGAGAGTGTCAGAGAGTGTCAGAGAGTGATAGTGAGTGTCTGAGAGTGTCAGAGTGTGTCAGAGAGTGACAGTGAATGTTAGAGAATGTCAAAGAGTGTCAGGGAGTGATAGTGAGTGTCAGAGAGTGTCTGAGAGTGTCAGAGAGTGTCAGAGAGTGTCAGAGAGTGTCAGAGAGTGTCAGAGAGTGACACTGAGTGTCAAAGAGTGTCAGAGAGTGATAGTGAGTGTCAGAGAGTGACACTGAGTGTCAAAGAGTGTCAGAGAGTGATAGTGAGTGTCTGAGAGTGTCAGAGTGTGTCAGAGAGTGACAGTGAATGTTAGAGAATGTCAAAGAGTGTCAGGGAGTGATAGTGAGTGTCAGAGAGTGTCTGAGAGTGTCAGAGAGTGTCAAAGAGTGTCAGAGAGTGATAGTGAGTGTCAGAGAGTGACACTGAGTGTCAAAGAGTGTCAGAGAGTGATAGTGAGTGTCTGAGAGTGTCAGAGTGTGTCAGAGAGTGACAGTGAATGTTAGAGAATGTCAAAGAGTGTCAGGGAGTGTCAGAGAGTGATAGTGAGTGTCTGAGAGTGTCAGAGAGTGTCAGAGAGTGACACTGAGTGTCAAAGAGTGTCAGAGAGTGATAGTGAGTGTCTGAGAGTGTCAGAGTGTGTCAGAGAGTGATTGAGAATGTCAGAGAGCGTCAGCGAGTGATAGTGTGTGTCAGAGAGCGTCAGAGAGTGATAGTGAGTGTCAGAGAGTGTCAGAGAGTGATAGTGAGTGTCTGAGAGTGTCAGAGTGTGTCAGAGAGTGATAGTGAATGTCTGAGAGTGTCAGAGTGTGTCAGAGAGTGTCAGAGAGTGTCAGAGAGTGTCAGAGAGTGATAGAGAGTGATAGAGAGTGTCAGAGAGAGTCAGAGAGTGATAGAGAGTGACAGAGAGTGTCAGAGAGTGTCAGAGAGTGATAGTGAGTGTCAGAGAATGTCAGAGAGTGATAGTGAGTGTCAGCGAGTGTCAGAGAGTGATAGTAAGTGTCAGAGAGTGTCAGAGTGTGATAGTGAGTGTCTGTGAGAGTCTGAGAGTGATAGTGAGTGTCTGTGAGTGCCAGAGAGTGATAGAGAGTGTCAGAGAGTGTCAGAGAGTGTCAGAGAGTGTCAGAGAGTGACACTGAGTGTCAGAGAGTGATAGAGAGTGTCAGAGAGTGGCAGAGAGTGTCAGAGAGTGGCAGAGAGTGTCAGAGAGTGACACTGATTGTCAAAGAGTGTCAGAGAGTGATAGTGAGTGTCTGAGAGTGTCAGAGTGTGTCAGAGAGTGATTGAGAGTGTCAGAGAGCGTCAGAGATTGTCAGAGAGTGTCAGAGAGTGTCAGAGAGCGTCAGAGAGTGATAGTGTGTGTTAGAGAGCGTCAGAGAGTGATAGTGAGTGTCTGAGAGTGTCAGAGTGTGTCAGAGAGTGATAGTGAATGTCTGAGAGTGTCAGAGTGTGTCAGAGAGTGATAGAGAGCGTCAGAGAGTGTCAGAGAGTGCAAAGAGTGATAGAGAGTGATAGAGAGTGTCAGAGAGAGTCAGAGAGTGTCTGAGAGTGTCAGAGAGTGATAGAGAGAGATAGAGAGTGATAGAGAGAGTCAGAGAGTGTCAGAGAATGTCAGAGAGTGTCAGAGATTGTCAGAGATTGTCAGAGAGTGATAGTGAGTGTCAGAGAGTGTCTGAGAGTGATAGTGAGTGTCAGAGAGTGTCTGAGAGTGATGGTGAGTGTCTGAGAGTGTCAGAGAATGTCAAAGTGTGTCTGAGAGTGTCAGAGTGTGTCAGAGAGTGATAGTGTGTGTCAGAGAGCGTCAGAGAGTGATAGTGAGTGTCAGAGAGTGTCAGAGAGTGATAGTGAGTGTCTGAGAGTGTCAGAGTGTGTCAGAGAGTGATAGTGAATGTCAGAGAATGTCAAAGAGTGTCAGGGAGTGATAGTGAGTGTCAGAGAGTGTCTGAGAGTGTCTGAGAGTGTCAGAGAGTGTCAGAGAGTGTCAGAGAGTGTCAGAGAGTGTCAGAGAGTGACACTGAGTGTCAAAGAGTGTCAGAGAGTGATAGTGAGTGTCAGAGAGTGTCTGATAGTGATAGAGAGTGTCAGAGAGTGTCAGAGAGTGTCAGAGAGTGTCAGAGAGTGTCAGAGAGTGACACTGAGTGTCAAAGAGTGTCAGAGAGTGATAGTGAGTGTCTGAGAGTGTCAGAGTGTGTCAGAGAGTGATAGTGAATGTCTGAGAGTGTCAGAGTGTGTCAGAGAGTGTCAGAGAATGTCTGAGAGTGTCAGAGAGTGTCAGAGAGTGACACTGAGTGTCAAAGAGTGTCAGAGAGTGATAGTGTGTGTCTGAGAGTGTCAGAGTGTGTCAGAGTGTGTCAGAGAGTGTCAGATAGTGTCAGAGAGTGACACTGAGTGTCAAAGAGTGTCAAAGAGTGTCAGAGAGTGATAGTGAGTGTCTGAGAGTGTCTGAGAGTGTCTGAGAGTGATGGTGAGTGTCTGAGAGTGTCTGAGTGTGTCAGAGAGTGTCAGAGAGTGTCAGAGAGTGTCAGAGAGTGATAGTGAGTGTCTGAGAGTGTCAGAGTGTGTCAGAGAGTGATAGTGAGTGTCAGAGAGTGTCAGAGAGTGTCAGAGAATGTCAGAGAGTGTCAAGAGTGACACTGAGTGTCAAAGAGTGTCAGAGAGTGATAGTGAGTGTCTGAGAGTGTCAGAGTGTGTCAGAGAGTGATAGTGAATGTCTGAGAGTGTCAGAGTGTGTCAGAGAGTGTCAGAGAATGTCTGAGAGTGTCAGAGAGTGTCAGAGAGTGACACTGAGTGTCAAAGAGTGTCAGAGAGTGATAGTGTGTGTCTGAGAGTGTCAGAGTGTGTCAGAGTGTGTCAGAGAGTGTCAGATAGTGTCAGAGAGTGACACTGAGTGTCAAAGAGTGTCAAAGAGTGTCAGAGAGTGATAGTGAGTGTCTGAGAGTGTCTGAGAGTGTCTGAGAGTGATGGTGAGTGTCTGAGAGTGTCTGAGAGTGTCTGAGAGTGTCTGAGAGTGATGGTGAGTGTCTCAGAGTGTCAGAGAATGTCAAAGAGTGTCAGAGAGTGATAGTGAGTGTCAGAGAGTGTCAGAGAGTGTCAGAGAGTGGCTGAGAGTGTCAGAGAGTGTCAGAGAGTGACAATAAGTGTCAAAGAGTGTCAGAGAGTGATAGTGAGTGTCTGAGAGTGTCTGAGAGTGTCAGAGAGTGACAATAAGTGTCAAAGACTGTCAGAGAGTGATAGTGAGTGTCTGAGAGTGTCACAGTGTGTCAGAGAGTGTCAGAGAGTGTCAGAGAGTGATAGTGTGTGTCAGAGAGCGGCAGGGAGTGATAGTGAGCGTCAGAGAGTGTCAGAGTTTGTCAGAGAGTGATAGTGAGTGTCTGAGAGTGATTGTGAGTGTCAGTGAGTGATAGTGAGTGTCTGAGCGTGATAGTGAGCGTCAGAGAGTGATAGTGAGTGTCTGAGAGTGTCAGAGAGTGTCAGAGAGTGATCGAGGTTGTCAGAGAGTGATAGTGAGTGTCAGAGAGTGTCTGAGAGAGTCAGAGAGTGATAGAGAATGTCAGAGAGTGATAGAGAGTGTCAGAAATTGATAGTGAGTGTCAGAGAGTGTCTGAGAGAGTCAGAGAGTGATAGAGAGTGTCAGAGAGTGATAGAGAGTGTCTGAGAGTGTCAGAGAGTGATAGAAAGTGTCTGAGAGTGTCAGAGTGTGTCAGAGAGTGATGGTGAGAGTCTGAGAGTGTCAGAGTGTGTCAGAGAGTGATAGTGTGTGTCAGAGAGTGTCTGAGAGTGATAGTGAGTGCCAGAGAGTGTCAGAGAGTGACAGAAAGTGTCTGAGAGTGTCAGAGTGTGTCAGAGAGTGATAGTTAGTGTCTGAGAGTGTCAGAGAGAGTCAGAGAATGATAGAGAATGATAGAGAGTGATAGAGAGCGATTGAGAGTGTCAGAGAGTGTCAGAGAGTGATAGAGAGTGATAGAAAGTGTCTGAGATTGTCAGAGTGTGTCAGAGAGTCATAGTTAGTGTCTGAGAGTGTCAGAGAGTGTCAGAGAGTGTCAGAGAGTGTCAGAGAGTGATAGAGAGTGATAGAGAGCGATTGAGAGTGTCAGAGAGTGTCAGAGAGTGTCAGAGAGTGATAGAGAGTGATAGTGAGTGTCAGAGAGTGTCAGAGAGTGATAGAGAGTGATAGTGAGTGTCAGAGAGTGTCAGAGTGTGATAGTGAGTGTCTGTGAGTGTCTGAGAGTGATAGTGAGTGTCTGTGAGTGCCAGAGAGTGATAGAGAGTGTCAGAGAGTGTCAGAGAGTGACACTGAGTGTCAGAGAGTGATAGAGAGTGTCAGAGAGTGATTGAGAGTGACAGAGAGTGTCAGAGAGTGATAGAGAGTGTCAGAGAGTGATAGAGAGTGATTGAGAGTGTCAGAGAGCGTCAGAGAGTCATAGTGAGTGTCAGAGAGTGTCTGAGAGTCATAGTGAGTGTCAGAGAGTGTCTGAGAGTGATACTGAGTCTCTGTGAGTGTCAGAGAGTGTCAGAGAGTGTCAGACAGCGTGAGAGAGCGTCAGAGAGTGATAGTGAGTGTCAGAGAGTGATAGTGGTTGTCTGAGAGTGTCAGAGAGCGTCAGAGAGTGTCAGAGAGAGTCAGACAGTGTCAGAGAGAGTCAGACAGTGTCAGAGAGTGTCAGAGAGAGTCAGAGAGTGTCAGAGAATGTCAGAGAGTGTCAGAGATTGTCAGAGATTGTCAGAGAGTGATAGAGAGTGTCAGAGAGTGTCTGAGAGTGATAGTGAGTGTCAGAGAGTGTCTGAGAGTGATGGTGAGTGTCTGAGAGTGTCAGAGAATATCAAAGTGTGTCTGAGAGTGTCAGAGTGTGTCAGAGAGTGATAGTGTGTGTCAGAGAGCGTCAGAGAGTGATAGTGAGTGTCAGAGAGTGTCAGAGAGTGTCAGAGAGTGTCAGAGAGTGATAGTGAGTGTCTGAGAGTGTCAGAGTGTGTCAGAGAGTGACAGTGAATGTTAGAGAATGTCAAAGAGTGTCAGGGAGTGATAGTGAGTGTCAGAGAGTGTCTGAGAGTGTCAGAGAGTGTCAGAGAGTGTCAGAGAGTGTCAGAGAGTGTCAGAGAGTGACACTGAGTGTCAAAGAGTGTCAGAGAGTGATAGTGAGTGTCAGAGAGTGACACTGAGTGTCAAAGAGTGTCAGAGAGTGATAGTGAGTGTCTGAGAGTGTCAGAGTGTGTCAGAGAGTGACAGTGAATGTTAGAGAATGTCAAAGAGTGTCAGGGAGTGATAGTGAGTGTCAGAGAGTGTCTGAGAGTGTCAGAGAGTGTCAAAGAGTGTCAGAGAGTGATAGTGAGTGTCAGAGAGTGACACTGAGTGTCAAAGAGTGTCAGAGAGTGATAGTGAGTGTCTGAGAGTGTCAGAGTGTGTCAGAGAGTGACAGTGAATGTTAGAGAATGTCAAAGAGTGTCAGGGAGTGTCAGAGAGTGATAGTGAGTGTCTGAGAGTGTCAGAGAGTGTCAGAGAGTGACACTGAGTGTCAAAGAGTGTCAGAGAGTGATAGTGAGTGTCTGAGAGTGTCAGAGTGTGTCAGAGAGTGATTGAGAATGTCAGAGAGCGTCAGCGAGTGATAGTGTGTGTCAGAGAGCGTCAGAGAGTGATAGTGAGTGTCAGAGAGTGTCAGAGAGTGATAGTGAGTGTCTGAGAGTGTCAGAGTGTGTCAGAGAGTGATAGTGAATGTCTGAGAGTGTCAGAGTGTGTCAGAGAGTGTCAGAGAGTGTCAGAGAGTGTCAGAGAGTGATAGAGAGTGATAGAGAGTGTCAGAGAGAGTCAGAGAGTGATAGAGAGTGACAGAGAGTGTCAGAGAGTGTCAGAGAGTGATAGTGAGTGTCAGAGAATGTCAGAGAGTGATAGTGAGTGTCAGCGAGTGTCAGAGAGTGATAGTAAGTGTCAGAGAGTGTCAGAGTGTGATAGTGAGTGTCTGTGAGAGTCTGAGAGTGATAGTGAGTGTCTGTGAGTGCCAGAGAGTGATAGAGAGTGTCAGAGAGTGTCAGAGAGTGTCAGAGAGTGTCAGAGAGTGACACTGAGTGTCAGAGAGTGATAGAGAGTGTCAGAGAGTGGCAGAGAGTGTCAGAGAGTGGCAGAGAGTGTCAGAGAGTGACACTGATTGTCAAAGAGTGTCAGAGAGTGATAGTGAGTGTCTGAGAGTGTCAGAGTGTGTCAGAGAGTGATTGAGAGTGTCAGAGAGCGTCAGAGATTGTCAGAGAGTGTCAGAGAGTGTCAGAGAGCGTCAGAGAGTGACACTGAGTGTCAAAGAGTGTCAGAGAGTGATAGTGAGTGTCAGAGAGTGTCAGAGAGTGTCAGAGAGTGTCAGAGAGTGACACTGAGTGTCAAAGAGTGTCAGAGAGTGATAGTGAGTGTCTGAGAGTGTCAGAGTGTGTCAGAGAGTGATAGTGAATGTCTGAGAGTGTCAGAGTGTGTCAGAGAGTGTCAGAGAATGTCTGAGAGTGTCAGAGAGTGTCAGAGAGTGACACTGAGTGTCAAAGAGTGTCAGAGAGTGATAGTGTGTGTCTGAGAGTGTCAGAGTGTGTCAGAGTGTGTCAGAGAGTGTCAGATAGTGTCAGAGAGTGACACTGAGTGTCAAAGAGTGTCAAAGAGTGTCAGAGAGTGATAGTGAGTGTCTGAGAGTGTCTGAGAGTGTCTGAGAGTGATGGTGAGTGTCTGAGAGTGTCTGAGAGTGTCTGAGTGTGTCAGAGAGTGTCAGAGAGTGTCAGAGAGTGTCAGAGAGTGTCAGAGAGTGATAGTGAGTGTCTGAGAGTGTCAGAGTGTGTCAGAGAGTGATAGTGAGTGTCAGAGAGTGTCAGAGAGTGTCAGAGAATGTCAGAGAGTGTCAAGAGTGACACTGAGTGTCAAAGAGTGTCAGAGAGTGATAGTGAGTGTCTGAGAGTGTCAGAGTGTGTCAGAGAGTGATAGTGAATGTCTGAGAGTGTCAGAGTGTGTCAGAGAGTGTCAGAGAATGTCTGAGAGTGTCAGAGAGTGTCAGAGAGTGACACTGAGTGTCAAAGAGTGTCAGAGAGTGATAGTGTGTGTCTGAGAGTGTCAGAGTGTGTCAGAGTGTGTCAGAGAGTGTCAGATAGTGTCAGAGAGTGACACTGAGTGTCAAAGAGTGTCAAAGAGTGTCAGAGAGTGATAGTGAGTGTCTGAGAGTGTCTGAGAGTGTCTGAGAGTGATGGTGAGTGTCTGAGAGTGTCTGAGAGTGTCTGAGAGTGTCTGAGAGTGATGGTGAGTGTCTGAGAGTGTCAGAGAATGTCAAAGAGTGTCAGAGAGTGATAGTGAGTGTCAGAGAGTGTCAGAGAGTGTCAGAGAGTGGCTGAGAGTGTCAGAGAGTGTCAGAGAGTGACAATAAGTGTCAAAGAGTGTCAGAGAGTGATAGTGAGTGTCTGAGAGTGTCTGAGAGTGTCAGAGAGTGACAATAAGTGTCAAAGACTGTCAGAGAGTGATAGTGAGTGTCTGAGAGTGTCACAGTGTGTCAGAGAGTGTCAGAGAGTGTCAGAGAGTGTCAGAGAGTGATAGTGTGTGTCAGAGAGCGGCAGGGAGTGATAGTGAGCGTCAGAGAGTGTCAGAGTTTGTCAGAGAGTGATAGTGAGTGTCTGAGAGTGATTGTGAGTGTCAGTGAGTGATAGTGAGTGTCTGAGCGTGATAGTGAGCGTCAGAGAGTGATAGTGAGTGTCTGAGAGTGTCAGAGAGTGTCAGAGAGTGATCGAGGTTGTCAGAGAGTGATAGTGAGTGTCAGAGAGTGTCTGAGAGAGTCAGAGAGTGATAGAGAATGTCAGAGAGTGATAGAGAGTGTCAGAAATTGATAGTGAGTGTCAGAGAGTGTCTGAGAGAGTCAGAGAGTGATAGAGAGTGTCAGAGAGTGATAGAGAGTGTCTGAGAGTGTCAGAGAGTGATAGAAAGTGTCTGAGAGTGTCAGAGTGTGTCAGAGAGTGATGGTGAGAGTCTGAGAGTGTCAGAGTGTGTCAGAGAGTGATAGTGTGTGTCAGAGAGTGTCTGAGAGTGATAGTGAGTGCCAGAGAGTGTCAGAGAGTGACAGAAAGTGTCTGAGAGTGTCAGAGTGTGTCAGAGAGTGATAGTTAGTGTCTGAGAGTGTCAGAGAGAGTCAGAGAATGATAGAGAATGATAGAGAGTGATAGAGAGCGATTGAGAGTGTCAGAGAGTGTCAGAGAGTGTCAGAGAGTGATAGAGAGTGATAGAAAGTGTCTGAGATTGTCAGAGTGTGTCAGAGAGTCATAGTTAGTGTCTGAGAGTGTCAGAGAGTGTCAGAGAGTGTCAGAGAGTGTCAGAGAGTGATAGAGAGTGATAGAGAGCGATTGAGAGTGTCAGAGAGTGTCAGAGAGTGTCAGAGAGTGATAGAGAGTGATAGTGAGTGTCAGAGAGTGTCAGAGAGTGATAGAGAGTGATAGTGAGTGTCAGAGAGTGTCAGAGTGTGATAGTGAGTGTCTGTGAGTGTCTGAGAGTGATAGTGAGTGTCTGTGAGTGCCAGAGAGTGATAGAGAGTGTCAGAGAGTGTCAGAGAGTGACACTGAGTGTCAGAGAGTGATAGAGAGTGTCAGAGAGTGATTGAGAGTGACAGAGAGTGTCAGAGAGTGATAGAGAGTGTCAGAGAGTGATAGAGAGTGATTGAGAGTGTCAGAGAGCGTCAGAGAGTCATAGTGAGTGTCAGAGAGTGTCTGAGAGTCATAGTGAGTGTCAGAGAGTGTCTGAGAGTGATACTGAGTCTCTGTGAGTGTCAGAGAGTGTCAGAGAGTGTCAGACAGCGTGAGAGAGCGTCAGAGAGTGATAGTGAGTGTCAGAGAGTGATAGTGGTTGTCTGAGAGTGTCAGAGAGCGTCAGAGAGTGTCAGAGAGAGTCAGACAGTGTCAGAGAGAGTCAGACAGTGTCAGAGAGTGTCAGAGAGAGTCAGAGAGTGTCAGAGAATGTCAGAGAGTGTCAGAGATTGTCAGAGATTGTCAGAGAGTGATAGAGAGTGTCAGAGAGTGTCTGAGAGTGATAGTGAGTGTCAGAGAGTGTCTGAGAGTGATGGTGAGTGTCTGAGAGTGTCAGAGAATATCAAAGTGTGTCTGAGAGTGTCAGAGTGTGTCAGAGAGTGATAGTGTGTGTCAGAGAGCGTCAGAGAGTGATAGTGAGTGTCAGAGAGTGTCAGAGAGTGTCAGAGAGTGTCAGAGAGTGATAGTGAGTGTCTGAGAGTGTCAGAGTGTGTCAGAGAGTGACAGTGAATGTTAGAGAATGTCAAAGAGTGTCAGAGAGTGATAGTGAGTGTCTGAGAGTGTCAGAGTGTGTCAGAGAGTGACAGTGAATGTTAGAGAATGTCAAAGAGTGTCAGGGAGTGATAGTGAGTGTCAGAGAGTGTCTGAGAGTGTCAGAGAGTGTCAGAGAGTGTCAGAGAGTGTCAGAGAGTGTCAGAGAGTGACACTGAGTGTCAAAGAGTGTCAGAGAGTGATAGTGAGTGTCAGAGAGTGACACTGAGTGTCAAAGAGTGTCAGAGAGTGATAGTGAGTGTCTGAGAGTGTCAGAGTGTGTCAGAGAGTGACAGTGAATGTTAGAGAATGTCAAAGAGTGTCAGGGAGTGATAGTGAGTGTCAGAGAGTGTCTGAGAGTGTCAGAGAGTGTCAAAGAGTGTCAGAGAGTGATAGTGAGTGTCAGAGAGTGACACTGAGTGTCAAAGAGTGTCAGAGAGTGATAGTGAGTGTCTGAGAGTGTCAGAGTGTGTCAGAGAGTGACAGTGAATGTTAGAGAATGTCAAAGAGTGTCAGGGAGTGTCAGAGAGTGATAGTGAGTGTCTGAGAGTGTCAGAGAGTGTCAGAGAGTGACACTGAGTGTCAAAGAGTGTCAGAGAGTGATAGTGAGTGTCTGAGAGTGTCAGAGTGTGTCAGAGAGTGATTGAGAATGTCAGAGAGCGTCAGCGAGTGATAGTGTGTGTCAGAGAGCGTCAGAGAGTGATAGTGAGTGTCAGAGAGTGTCAGAGAGTGATAGTGAGTGTCTGAGAGTGTCAGAGTGTGTCAGAGAGTGATAGTGAATGTCTGAGAGTGTCAGAGTGTGTCAGAGAGTGTCAGAGAGTGTCAGAGAGTGTCAGAGAGTGATAGAGAGTGATAGAGAGTGTCAGAGAGAGTCAGAGAGTGATAGAGAGTGACAGAGAGTGTCAGAGAGTGTCAGAGAGTGATAGTGAGTGTCAGAGAATGTCAGAGAGTGATAGTGAGTGTCAGCGAGTGTCAGAGAGTGATAGTAAGTGTCAGAGAGTGTCAGAGTGTGATAGTGAGTGTCTGTGAGAGTCTGAGAGTGATAGTGAGTGTCTGTGAGTGCCAGAGAGTGATAGAGAGTGTCAGAGAGTGTCAGAGAGTGTCAGAGAGTGTCAGAGAGTGACACTGAGTGTCAGAGAGTGATAGAGAGTGTCAGAGAGTGGCAGAGAGTGTCAGAGAGTGGCAGAGAGTGTCAGAGAGAGACACTGATTGTCAAAGAGTGTCAGAGAGTGTCAGAGAGTGTCAGAGAGTGTCAGAGAGTGACACTGAGTGTCAGAGAGTGATAGAGAGTGTCAGAGAGTGGCAGAGAGTGTCAGAGAGTGGCAGAGAGTGTCAGAGAGTGACACTGATTGTCAAAGAGTGTCAGAGAGTGATAGTGAGTGTCTGAGAGTGTCAGAGTGTGTCAGAGAGTGATTGAGAGTGTCAGAGAGCGTCAGAGATTGTCAGAGAGTGTCAGAGAGTGTCAGAGAGCGTCAGAGAGTGATAGTGTGTGTTAGAGAGCGTCAGAGAGTGATAGTGAGTGTCTGAGAGTGTCAGAGTGTGTCAGAGAGTGATAGTGAATGTCTGAGAGTGTCAGAGTGTGTCAGAGAGTGATAGAGAGCGTCAGAGAGCGTCAGAGAGTGTCAGAGAGTGCAAAGAGTGATAGAGAGTGATAGAGAGTGATAGAGAGTGTCAGAGAGAGTCAGAGAGTGTCTGAGAGTGTCAGAGAGTGATAGAGAGAGATAGAGAGTGATAGAGAGAGTCAGAGAGTGTCAGAGAATGTCAGAGAGTGTCAGAGATTGTCAGAGATTGTCAGAGAGTGATAGTGAGTGTCAGAGAGTGTCTGAGAGTGATAGTGAGTGTCAGAGAGTGTCTGAGAGTGATGGTGAGTGTCTGAGAGTGTCAGAGAATGTCAAAGTGTGTCTGAGAGTGTCAGAGTGTGTCAGAGAGTGATAGTGAGTGTCAGAGAGTGTCAGAGAGTGATAGTGAGTGTCTGAGAGTGTCAGAGTGTGTCAGAGAGTGATAGTGAATGTCAGAGAATGTCAAAGAGTGTCAGGGAGTGATAGTGAGTGTCAGAGAGTGTCTGAGAGTGTCTGAGAGTGTCAGAGAGTGTCAGAGAGTGTCAGAGAGTGTCAGAGAGTGACACTGAGTGTCAAAGAGTGTCAGAGAGTGATAGTGAGTGTCAGAGAGTGTCTGATAGTGATAGAGAGTGTCAGAGAGTGTCAGAGAGTGTCAGAGAGTGTCAGAGAGTGTCAGAGAGTGACACTGAGTGTCAAAGAGTGTCAGAGAGTGATAGTGAGTGTCTGAGAGTGTCAGAGTGTGTCAGAGAGTGATAGTGAATGTCTGAGAGTGTCAGAGTGTGTCAGAGAGTGTCAGAGAATGTCTGAGAGTGTCAGAGAGTGTCAGAGAGTGACACTGAGTGTCAAAGAGTGTCAGAGAGTGATAGTGTGTGTCTGAGAGTGTCAGAGTGTGTCAGAGTGTGTCAGAGAGTGTCAGATAGTGTCAGAGAGTGACACTGAGTGTCAAAGAGTGTCAAAGAGTGTCAGAGAGTGATAGTGAGTGTCTGAGAGTGTCTGAGAGTGTCTGAGAGTGATGGTGAGTGTCTGAGAGTGTCTGAGAGTGTCTGAGAGTGTCTGAGAGTGATGGTGAGTGTCTGAGAGTGTCAGAGAATGTCAAAGAGTGTCAGAGAGTGATAGTGAGTGTCAGAGAGTGTCAGAGAGTGTCAGAGAGTGGCTGAGAGTGTCAGAGAGTGTCAGAGAGTGACAATAAGTGTCAAAGAGTGTCAGAGAGTGATAGTGAGTGTCTGAGAGTGTCTGAGAGTGTCAGAGAGTGACAATAAGTGTCAAAGAGTGTCAGAGAGTGATAGTGAGTGTCTGAGAGTGTCACAGTGTGTCAGAGAGTGTCAGAGAGTGTCAGAGAGTGTCAGAGAGTGATAGTGTGTGTCAGAGAGCGGCAGGGAGTGATAGTGAGCGTCAGAGAGTGTCAGAGTTTGTCAGAGAGTGATAGTGAGTGTCTGAGAGTGATTGTGAGTGTCAGTGAGTGATAGTGAGTGTCTGAGCGTGATAGTGAGCGTCAGAGAGTGATAGTGAGTGTCTGAGAGTGTCAGAGAGTGTCAGAGAGTGATCGAGGTTGTCAGAGAGTGATAGTGAGTGTCAGAGAGTGTCTGAGAGAGTCAGAGAGTGATAGAGAATGTCAGAGAGTGATAGAGAGTGTCAGAAATTGATAGTGAGTGTCAGAGAGTGTCTGAGAGAGTCAGAGAGTGATAGAGAGTGTCAGAGAGTGATAGAGAGTGTCAGAGAGTGTCAGAGAGTGATAGAAAGTGTCTGAGAGTGTCAGAGTGTGTCAGAGAGTGATGGTGAGAGTCTGAGAGTGTCAGAGTGTGTCAGAGAGTGATAGTGTGTGTCAGAGAGTGCCAGAGAGTGTCAGAGAGTGACAGAAAGTGTCTGAGAGTGTCAGAGTGTGTCAGAGAGTGATAGTTAGTGTCTGAGAGTGTCAGAGAGAGTCAGAGAATGATAGAGAATGATAGAGAGTGATAGAGAGCGATTGAGAGTGTCAGAGAGTGTCAGAGAGTGTCAGAGAGTGATAGAGAGTGATAGAAAGTGTCTGAGATTGTCAGAGTGTGTCAGAGAGTCATAGTTAGTGTCTGAGAGTGTCAGAGAGTGTCAGAGAGTGTCAGAGAGTGTCAGAGAGTGATAGAGAGTGATAGAGAGCGATTGAGAGTGTCAGAGAGTGTCAGAGAGTGTCAGAGAGTGATAGAGAGTGATAGTGAGTGTCAGAGAGTGTCAGAGAGTGATAGAGAGTGATAGTGAGTGTCAGAGAGTGTCAGAGTGTGATAGTGAGTGTCTGTGAGTGTCTGAGAGTGATAGTGAGTGTCTGTGAGTGCCAGAGAGTGATAGAGAGTGTCAGAGAGTGTCAGAGAGTGACACTGAGTGTCAGAGAGTGATAGAGAGTGTCAGAGAGTGATAGAGAGTGTCAGAGAGTGATTGAGAGTGACAGAGAGTGTCAGAGAGTGATAGAGAGTGTCAGAGAGTGATAGAGAGTGATTGAGAGTGTCAGAGAGCGTCAGAGAGTCATAGTGAGTGTCAGAGAGTGTCTGAGAGTCATAGTGAGTGTCAGAGAGTGTCTGAGAGTGATAGTGAGTCTCTGTGAGTGTCAGAGAGTGTCAGAGAGTGTCAGACAGCGTGAGAGAGCGTCAGAGAGTGATAGTGAGTGTCAGAGAGTGATAGTGGTTGTCTGAGAGTGTCAGAGAGCGTCAGAGAGTGTCAGAGAGAGTCAGACAGTGTCAGAGAGAGTCAGACAGTGTCAGAGAGTGTCAGAGAGAGTCAGAGAGTGTCAGAGAATGTCAGAGAGTGTCAGAGATTGTCAGAGATTGTCAGAGAGTGATAGAGAGTGTCAGAGAGTGTCTGAGAGTGATAGTGAGTGTCAGAGAGTGTCTGAGAGTGATGGTGAGTGTCTGAGAGTGTCAGAGAATATCAAAGTGTGTCTGAGAGTGTCAGAGTGTGTCAGAGAGTGATAGTGTGTGTCAGAGAGCGTCAGAGAGTGATAGTGAGTGTCAGAGAGTGTCAGAGAGTGTCAGAGAGTGTCAGAGAGTGATAGTGAGTGTCTGAGAGTGTCAGAGTGTGTCAGAGAGTGACAGTGAATGTTAGAGAATGTCAAAGAGTGTCAGGGAGTGATAGTGAGTGTCAGAGAGTGTCAGAGAGTGTCTGAGAGTGTCAGAGAGTGTCAGAGAGTGTCAGAGAGTGTCAGAGAGTGTCAGAGAGTGTCAGAGAGTGTCAGAGAGTGACACTGAGTGTCAAAGAGTGTCAGAGAGTGATAGTGAGTGTCAGAGAGTGACACTGAGTGTCAAAGAGTGTCAGAGAGTGATAGTGAGTGTCTGAGAGTGTCAGAGTGTGTCAGAGAGTGACAGTGAATGTTAGAGAATGTCAAAGAGTGTCAGGGAGTGTCAGAGAGTGATAGTGAGTGTCTGAGAGTGTCAGAGAGTGTCAGAGAGTGACACTGAGTGTCAAAGAGTGTCAGAGAGTGATAGTGAGTGTCTGAGAGTGTCAGAGTGTGTCAGAGAGTGATTGAGAATGTCAGAGAGCGTCAGAGAGTGATAGTGTGTGTCAGAAAGCGTCAGAGAGTGATAGTGAGTGTCAGAGAGTGTCAGAGAGTGATAGTGAGTGTCTGAGAGTGTCAGAGTGTGTCAGAGAGTGATAGTGAATGTCTGAGAGTGTCAGAGTGTGTCAGAGAGTGTCAGAGAGTGTCAGAGAGTGTCAGAGAGTGATAGAGAGTGATAGAGAGTGTCAGAGAGAGTCAGAGAGTGATAGAGAGTGACAGAGAGTGTCAGAGAGTGTCAGAGAGTGATAGTGAGTGTCAGAGAATGTCAGAGAGTGATAGTGAGTGTCAGCGAGTGTCAGAGAGTGATAGTAAGTGTCAGAGAGTGTCAGAGTGTGATAGTGAGTGTCTGTGAGAGTCTGAGAGTGATAGTGAGTGTCTGTGAGTGCCAGAGAGTGATAGAGAGTGTCAGAGAGTGTCAGAGAGTGTCAGAGAGTGTCAGAGAGTGACACTGAGTGTCAGAGAGTGATAGAGAGTGTCAGAGAGTGGCAGAGAGTGTCAGAGAGTGGCAGAGAGTGTCAGAGAGTGACACTGATTGTCAAAGAGTGTCAGAGAGTGATAGTGAGTGTCTGAGAGTGTCAGAGTGTGTCAGAGAGTGATTGAGAGTGTCAGAGAGCGTCAGAGATTGTCAGAGAGTGTCAGAGAGTGTCAGAGAGCGTCAGAGAGTGATAGTGTGTGTTAGAGAGCGTCAGAGAGTGATAGTGAGTGTCTGAGAGTGTCAGAGTGTGTCAGAGAGTGATAGTGAATGTCTGAGAGTGTCAGAGTGTGTCAGAGAGTGATAGAGAGCGTCAGAGAGCGTCAGCGAGTGTCAGAGAGTGCAAAGAGTGATAGAGAGTGATAGAGAGTGTCAGAGAGAGTCAGAGAGTGTCTGAGAGTGTCAGAGAGTGATAGAGAGAGATAGAGAGTGATAGAGAGAGTCAGAGAGTGTCAGAGAGTGTCAGAGATTGTCAGAGATTGTCAGAGAGTGATAGTGAGTGTCAGAGAGTGTCTGAGAGTGATAGTGAGTGTCAGAGAGTGTCTGAGAGTGATGGTGAGTGTCTGAGAGTGTCAGAGAATGTCAAAGTGTGTCTGAGAGTGTCAGAGTGTGTCAGAGAGTGATAGTGTGTGTCAGAGAGCGTCAGAGAGTGATAGTGAGTGTCAGAGAGTGTCAGAGAGTGATAGTGAGTGTCTGAGAGTGTCAGAGTGTGTCAGAGAGTGATAGTGAATGTCAGAGAATGTCAAAGAGTGTCAGGGAGTGATAGTGAGTGTCAGAGAGTGTCTGAGAGTGTCTGAGAGTGTCAGAGAGTGTCAGAGAGTGTCAGAGAGTGACACTGAGTGTCAAAGAGTGTCAGAGAGTGATAGTGAGTGTCAGAGAGTGTCTGATAGTGATAGAGAGTGTCAGAGAGTGTCAGAGAGTGTCAGAGAGTGTCAGAGAGTGACACTGAGTGTCAAAGAGTGTCAGAGAGTGATAGTGAGTGTCAGAGAGTGTCTGATAGTGTCAGAGAGTGTCAGAGAGTGTCAGAGAGTGTCAGAGAGTGTCAGAGAGTGTCAGAGAGTGACACTGAGTGTCAAAGAGTGTCAGAGAGTGATAGTGAGTGTCAGAGAGTGTCTGATAGTGATAGAGAGTGTCAGAGAGTGTCAGAGAGTGTCAGAGAGTGTCAGAGAGTGACACCGAGTGTCAAAGAGTGTCAGAGAGTGATAGTGAGTGTTTGAGAGTGTCAGAGTGTGTCAGAGAGTGATTGAGAATGTCAGAGAGCGTCAGAGAGTGATAGTGTGTGTCAGAGAGCGTCAGAGAGTGATAGTGAGTGTCAGAGAGTGTCAGAGAGTGATAGTGAGTGTCTGAGAGTGTCAGAGTGTGTCAGAGAGTGATAGTGAATGTCTGAGAGTGTCAGAGTGTGTCAGAGAGTGATAGAGATTGTCAGAGAGTGTCAGAGAGTGTCAGAGAGTGTCAGAGAGTGATAGAGAGTGATAGAGAGTGTCAGAGAGAGTCAGAGAGTGATAGAGAGTGACAGAGAGTGTCAGAGAGTGTCAGAGAGTGATAGTGAGTGTCAGAGAATGTCAGAGAGTGATAGTGAGTGTCAGCGAGTGTCAGAGAGTGATAGTGAGTGTCAGAGAGTGTCAGAGTGTGATAGTGAGTGTCTGTGAGTGTCTGAGAGTGATAGTGAGTGTCTGTCAGTGCCAGAGAGTGATAGAGAGTGTCAGAGAGTGTCAGAGAGTGTCAGAGAGTGACACTGAGTGTCAGAGAGTGATAGAGAGTGTCAGAGAGTGATAGAGAGTGTCAGAGAGTGATTGAGAGTGACAGAGAGTGTCAGAGAGTGATAGAGAGTGTCAGAGAGTGACAGAGAGTGTCAGAGAGTGTCAGAGCGTGATAGTGAGTGTCAGAGAGTGTCTGAGAGTCATAGTGAGTGTCAGAGAGTGTCTGAGAGTGATAGTGAGTCTCTGTGAGTGCCAGAGAGTGATAGAGAGTGTCAGAGAGTGTCAGAGAGTGTCAGAGAGTGACACTGAGTGTCAGAGAGTGATAGAGAGTGTCAGCGAGTTATAGAGAGTCACAGAGAGTGTCAGAGAGTGATAGAGAGTGTCAGAGAGTGATAGTGTCAGAGAGTGTCAGAGAATGTCAGAGAGTGATAGTGAGTGTCAAAGAGTGTGAGAGAGTGATAGTGAGTGTCAGAGAGTGATAGAGAGTGTCAGAGAGTGTCAGAGAGTGTCAGAGAGTGACACTGAGTGTCAGAGAGTGATAGAGAGTGTCAGAGAGTGTCAGAGAGTGTCAGAGAGTGACACTGATTGTCAAAGAGTGTCAGAGAGTGATAGAGTGTGTCAGAGAGTGTCAGAGAGTGTCAGAGAATGACACTGAGTGTCAGAGAGTGTCAGAGAGTGATAGAGAGTGTCAGAGAGTGTCAGAGAGTGTCAGAGAGTGTCAGAGAGTGTCAGAGATTGTCAGAGAGTGACACTGATTGTCAAAGAGTGTCAGAGAGTGATAGTGAGTGTCTGAGAGTGTCAGAGTGTGTCAGAGAGTGATTGAGAGTGTCAGAGAGCGTCAGAGAGTGTCAGAGAGTGTCAGAGAGCGTCAGAGAGTGATAGTGTGTGTCAGAGAGCGTCAGAGAGTGATAGTGAGTGTCTGAGAGTGTCAGAGTGTGTCAGAGAGTGATAGTGAATGTCTGAGAGTGTCAGAGTGTGTCAGAGAGTGATAGAGAGCGTCAGAGAGTGTCAGAGAGTGCAAAGAGTGATAGAGAGTGATAGAGAGAGTCAGAGAGTGTCAGAGAATGTCAGAGCGTGTCAGAGATTGTCAGAGATTGTCAGAGAGTGATAGTGAGTGTCAGAGAGTGTCTGAGAGTGATGGTGAGTGTCTGAGAGTGTCAGAGAATGTCAAAGTGTGTCTGAGAGTGTCAGAGTGTGTCAGAGAGTGATAGTGTGTGTCAGAGAGCGTCAGAGAGTGATAGTGAGTGTCAGAGAGTGTCAGAGAGTGATAGTGAGTGTCTGAGAGTGTCAGAGTGTGTCAGAGAGTGATAGTGAATGTCAGAGAATGTCAAAGAGTGTCAGGGAGTGATAGTGAGTGTCAGAGAGTGTCTGAGAGTGTCTGAGAGTGTCTGAGAGTGCCAGAGAGTGTCAGAGAGTGACACTGAGTGTCAAAGAGTGTCAGAGAGTGATAGTGAGTGTCAGAGAGTGTCTGATAGTGATAGAGAGTGTCAGAGAGTGTCAGAGAGTGTCAGAGAGTGTCAGAGAGTGACACTGAGTGTCAAAGAGTGTCAAAGAGTGTCAAAGAGTGTCAGAGAGTGTCAAAGAGTGTCAGAGAGTGTCAGAGAGTGTCAGAGAGTGACACTGAGTGTCAAAGAGTGTCAGAGAGTGATAGTGAGTGTCAGAGAGTGTCTGATAGTGATAGAGAGTGTCAGAGAGTGTCAGAGAGTGTCAGAGAGTGTCAGAGAGTGACACTGAGTGTCAAAGAGTGTCAAAGAGTGTCAAAGAGTGTCAAAGAGTGTCAGAGAGTGATAGTGAGTGTCTGAGAGTGTCAGAGTGTGTCAGAGAGTGATTGAAAATGTCAGAGAGCGTCAGAGAGTGATAGTGTGTGTCAGAGAGTGTCAGAGAGTGATAGTGAGTGTCTGAGAGTGTCAGAGTGTGTCAGAGAGTGATAGTGAATGTCTGAGAGTGTCAGAGTGTGTCAGAGAGTGATAGAGAGTGTCAGAGAGTGTCAGAGAGTGATAGAGAGTGATAGAGAGTGTCAGAGAGAGTCAGAGAGTGATAGAGAGTGTCAGAGAGTGTCAGATAGTGATGGTGAATGTCAGAGAGTGATAGTGAGTGTCAGAGAGTGTCACAGAGTGTCAGAGAGTGTCAGAGAGTGATAGTGAGTGTCAGAGAGTGTCAGAGAGTGTCAGAGAGTGTCAGAGAGTGATATAGAGTGTCAGAGAGTGTCAGAGAGTGACACTGAGTGTCAGAGAGTGATATAGAGTGTCAGAGAGTGTCAGAGAGTGTCAGAGAGTGACACTGAGTGTCAGAGAGTGTCCGAGAGTGATAGTGATTGTCAGAGAGTGTCAGAGAGTGATAGTGAGTGTCAGAGAGTGTCAGAGAGTGTCAGAGAGTGTCAGAGAGTGACACTGAGTGTCAGAGAGTGTCCGAGAGTGATAGTGATTGTCAGAGAGTGTCTGAGAGTGATAGTGAGTGTCAGAGAGTGATAGTGAGTGTCAGAGAGTGTCAGAGAGTGTCAGAGAGTGTCTGAGAGTGATAGTGAGTGTCAGAGAGTGTCTGAGAATGATGGTGAGTGTCAGAGAATGTCAAAGAGTGTCAGGGAGTGATAGTGAGTGTCAGAGAGTGTCAGAGACTGTCTGAGAGTGATAGAGAGTGTCAGAGAGTGACAGAGAGTGATAGTGAGTGTCAGAGAGTGTCTGAGAGTGATAGTGAGTGTCAGAGAGTATCTGATAGTGATGGTGAGTGTCTGAGAGTGGCAGAGAATGTCAAAGAGTGTCAGGGAGTGATAGTGAGTGTCAGAGAGTGTCTGAGAGTGTCAGAGAGTGATATAGAGTGTCAGAGAGTGTCAGAGAGTGACACTGAGTGTCAAAGAGTGTCAGAGAGTGATAGAGAGTGTCAGAGAGTGTCAGAGAGTGTCAGAGACTGATATAGAGTGTCAGAGAGTGTCAGAGAGTGACACTGAGTGTCAGAGAGTGTCAGAGAGTGACACTGAGTGTCAAAGAGTGTCAGAGAGTGATAGAGAGTGTCAGAGAGTGATAGAGAGTGTCAGAGAGTGTCAGAGAGTGATATAGAGTGTCAGAGAGTGTCAGAGAGTGTCAGAGAGTGACACTGAGTGTCAGAGTGTGTCAGAGAGTGATTGAGAGTGTCAGAGAGCGTCAGAGAGTGATAGTGTGTGTCAGAGAGCGTCAGAGAGTGATATTGAGTGTCAGAGCGTGTCAGAGAGTGATAGTGAGTGTCTGAGAGTGTCAAAGAGTGTCAGAGAGTGATAGTGAGTGTTTGAGAGTGTCAGAGTGTGTCAGAGAGTGATTGAGAGTGCCAAAGAGCGTCAGAGAGTGATAGTGTGTGTCAGAGAGCGTCAGAGAGTGATATTGAGTGTCAGAGCGTGTCAGAGAGTGATAGTCGGTGTCTGAGAGTGTCAGAGTGTGTCAGAGAGTGATAGTGAATGTCTGAGAGTGTCAGAGTGTGTCAGAGAGTGATAGAGAGTGATCGAGAGTGAGAGAGAGAGTCAGAGAGTGTCAGAGAGTGACACTGAGTGTCAGAGAGTGTCAGCGAGTGACACTGATTGTCAGAGAGTGTCCGAGAGTGATAGTGAGTGTCTGAGAGTGTCAGACTGTGTCAGAGAGTGATTGAGAGTGTCAGAGAGCGTCAGAGAGTGTCAGAGAGTGATAATGTGTGTCAGAGAGCGTCAGAGAGTGATAGTGAGTGTCAGAGAGTCTCAGAGAGTGATAGTGAGTGTCTGAGAGTGTCAGAGTGTGTCAGAGAGTGATAGTGAATGTCTGAGTGTGTCAGAGTGTGTCAGAGAGTGATAGTGAGTGTCTGTGAGTGTCTGAGAGTGTCAGAGAGTGTCAAAGAGTGATAGAGAGTGTCAGAGTGTGTCAGAGAGATTCAGAGAGTGAAAGAGTGATAGAGAGTGTCAGAGAGTGATAGTGAGTGTCAGAGAGTGATAGTGAGTGTCAGAGAGTGATAGTGAGTGTCTGTGAGAGTCTGAGAGTGATAGAGAGTGTCAGAGTGTGTCAGAGAGTTTCAGAGTGAGATAGAGTGATAGAGAGTGTCAGACAGTGTCAGAGAGTGATAGAGAGTGTCAAAGAGTGATAGAGAGTGTCAGAGAGTGTCAGAGAGTGATAGTGAGTGTCAGAGAGTGTCTGAGAGTGATAGTGAGTGTCAGAGAGTGTCTAAGAGTGATAGTGAGTGTCAGAGAGTGTCTGATAGTGATGGTGAGTGTCTGAGAGTGTCAGAGAGTGATAGTGAGTGTCAGAGAGTGTCTGAGAGTGTCAGAGAGTGATAGAGAGTGTCAGAGATTGTCAGAGAGTGACACTGAGTGTCAAAGATTGTCAGAGAGTGATAGTGAGTGTCTGAGAGTGTCAGAGTGTGTCAGAGAGTGATTGAGAGTGTCAGAGAGCGTCAGAGAGTGATAGTGTGTGTCAGAGAGCGTCAGAGAGTGATAGTGAGTGTCAGAGAGTGTCAGAGATTGATAGTGAGTGTCTGAGAGTGTCAGAGTGTTTCAGAGAGTGATAGTGAATGTCTGAGAGTGTCTGAGAGTGTCAGAGTGTGTCAGAGAGTGACAGAGAGTGTCAGAGAGTGATAGAGAGTGATGGAGAGTGGTAGAGAAAGTCAGAGAGTGTCAGAGAATGTCAGAGAGTGACATTGTGTGTCAGAGAGTGTCAGAGAGTGACACTGATTGTCAGAGAGTGTCAGAGAGTGACACTGATTGTCAGAGAGTGTCAGAGGGTGATAGTGAGTGTTTGAGAGTGTCAGATTGTGTCAGAGAGTGATTGAGAGTGTCAGAGAGTGTCAGAGTGTGATAGCGAGTTTCAGGCAGTGTCAGAGAGTGATAGTGTGTGTCAGAGAGTGTCAGAGAGTGATAGTGTGTGTCAGAGAGTGTCAGAGAGTGATAGTGAATGTCAGAGTGTCAGAATGTGTCAAAGAGTGATAGAAAGTGTCTGAGAATGTCAGAGTGTGTCAGAGAGTGATGGTGAGAGTCTGAGAGTGTCAGAGTGTGTCAGAGAGTGATAGTGTGTGTCAGACAGTGTCAGAGAGTGATAGTGAGTGTCAGAGAGTGTCAGAGAGTGATAGAAAGTGTCTGAGAGTGCCAGAGTTTGTCAGAGATTGATAGTTAGTGTCTGAGAGTGTCAGAGTGTGTCAGAGAGTGATAGAGAGTGATAGTGAGTGTCAGAGAGTGCCAGAGAGTGATAGTGAGTGTCTGTGAGTGTCTGAGAGTGGTAGTGAGTGTCTGTGAGTGTCTGAGAGTGTGAGAGAGTGTCAGAGAATGATAGTGATTGTCTGAGAGTGTCAGAGAGTGTCAGAGAGTGTCAGAGAGTGTCAGAGAGTGTCAGAGAGGGTCAGAGAGTGATAGTGAGTGTCAGAGAGTGTCAGAGAGTGATAGAGAGTGATAGAGAGTGCCGGAGAGTGATAGTGAGTGTCTGTGAGTGTCTGAGAGTGATAGTGAGTGTCTGTGAGTGTCTGAGAGTGTCAGAGACTGTCAGAGAGTGTCAGACAGCGTGAGAGAGCGTCAGAGAGTGATAGTGAGTGTCAGAGAGTGTCAGAGAGTGATAGAGAGTGATAGAGAGTGTCAGAGAGAGTCAGAGAGTGATAGAGAGAGTCAGAGAGTGTCAGAGAATGTCAGAGAGTGACACTGTGTGTCAGAGAGTGTCAGAGAGTGACACTGATTGTCAGAGAGTATCAGAGGGTGATAGTGAGTGTCTGAGAGTGTCAGACAGTGTCAGAGAGTGATAGTGTGTTTCAGAGAGTGTCAGAGAGTGATAGTGAGTGTCAGAGAGTGTCAGAGAGTGATAGTGAATGTCAGAGTGTCAGAATGTGTCAAAGAGTGATAGAAAGTGTCTGAGAGTGTCAGAGTGTGTCAGAGAGTGAGTGTGAGAGTCTGAGAGTGTCAGAGTGTGTCAGAGAGTGATAGTGTGTGTCAGACAGTGTCAGAGAGTGATAGTGAGTGTCAGAGAGTGTCAGAGTGTGTCAGAGAGTGATAGTTAGCGTCTGAGAGTGTCAGAGAGTGATAGAGAGTGATAGTGAGTGTCAGAGAGTGCCAGAGAGTGATAGTGAGTGTCTGTGAGTGTCTGAGAGTGATAGTGAGTGTCTGTGAGTGTCTGAGAGTGTGAGAGAGTGTCAGAGAATGATAGTGATTGTCTGAGAGTGTCAGGGAGTGTCACACAGCGTGAGAGAGCGTCAGAGAGTGATAGTGAGTGTCAGAGAGTATCAGAGAGTGATAGAGAGTGATAGAGAGTGTCAGAGAGAGTCAGAGAGAGTCAGAGAGAGTCTGAGAGAGTCTGAGAGTGTCTGAGAGTGTCAGAGAGTGATAGAGAGTGTCAGAGAGTGTCAGAGAGTGATAGAGAGTGATAGAGAGTGATAGAGAGAGTCAGAGAGTGTCAGAGAATGTCAGAGAGTGACACTGTGTGTCAGAGAGTGTCAGAGAGTGACACTGATTGTCAGAGAGTGTCAGAGAGTGATGGTGAGAATCTGAGAGTGTCAGAGCGTGTCAGAGAGTGATCGTGTGTGTCAGAGAGTGTCGGAGAGTGATAGTGAGTGTCAGAGAGTGTCAGAGAGTGATAGAAAGTGTCTGAGAGTGCCAGAGTATGTCAGAGAGTGATTGTTAGTGTCTGAGAGTGTCAGAGAGTGTCAGAGAGTGATAGAGAGTGATAGAGAGCGACTGAGAGTGTCAGAGAGTGTCAGAGAGTGATAGAGAGTGATAGTGAGTGTCAGAGAGTGCCAGAGAGTGATAGTGAGTGTCTGTGTGTGTCTGAGAGTGATAGTGAGTGTCTGTGAGTGTCTGAGTGTGTGAGAGAGTGTCAGAGAGTGTCAGAGAATGATAGTGATTGTCTGAGAGTGTCAGAGAGAGTCAGAGAGTGTCAGAGAGTGTCAGAGAGTTTCAGAGAGTGATAGTGAGTGTCAGAGAGTGTCAGAGAGTGTCAGACAGCGTGAGAGAGCGTCAGAGAGTGATAGTGAGTGTCAGAGAGTGATAGTGGTTGTCTGAGAGTGTCAGAGAGCGTCAGAGAGTGTCAGAGAGTGTCAGAGAGAGTCAGAGAGTGTCAGAGAGTGTCAGAGAGTGATAGTGAGTGTCAGAGAGTGTCAGAGAGTGTCAGAGAGCGCCAGAGAGCGTCAGAGAGTGATAGTGAGTGTCAGAGAGTGTCAGAGTGTGATAGTGAGTGTCAGAGAGTGTCAGAGAGTCTCAGAGAGCGTCAGAGAGCGTCAGAGAGTGATAGTGAGTGTCAGAGAGTGTCAGAGAGTGATAGTGAGTGTCAGAGAGTGTCAGAGAGTGTCAGAGAGTGTCAGAGAGCGTCAGAGAGCGTCAGAGAGTGATAGTGAGTGTCAGAGAGTGTCAGAGAGTGATAGTGAGTGTCAGAGAGTGTCAGAGAGTCTCAGAGAGCGTCAGAGAGCGTCAGAGAGTGAAAGTGAGTGTCAGAGAGTGTCAGAGAGTGATAGTGAGTGTCAGAGAGTGTCAGAGAGTGTCAGAGAGTGTCAGAGAGTGTCAGAGAGCGTCAGAGAGTGATAGTGAGTGTCAGAGAGTGTCAGAGAGTGTCAGAGAGTGATAGTGAGTGTCTGAGAGTGTCTGAGAGTGTCAGAGAGTGATAGTGAGTGTCAGAGAGTGTCAGAGAGTGATAGTGAGTGTCAGAGAGTGTCAGAGAGTCTCAGAGAGCGTCAGAGAGCGTCAGAGAGTGTCAGAGAGTGTCAGAGAGTGATAGTGAGTGTCAGAGAGTGTCAGAGAGTGTCAGAGAGTGTCAGAGAGTGTCAGAGAGCGTCAGAGAGTGATAGTGAGTGTCAGAGAGTGATAGTGAGTGTCAGAGAGTGTCAGAGAGTGTCTGAGAGTGTCAGAGAGTGTCAGAGAGTGTCAGAGAGTGTCAGAGAGTGATAGTGAGTGTCAGAGAGTGATAGTGAGTGTCAGAGAGTGTCAGAGAGTGTCAGAGAGCGTCAGAGAGCGTCAGAGAGTGATAGTGAGTGTCAGAGAGTGTCAGAGAGTGTCAGAGAGTGATAGTGAGTGTCAGAGAGTGTCAGAGAGTGATAGTGAGTGTCAGAGAGTGATAGTGAGTGTCAGAGAGTGTTAGTGAGTGTCAGAGAGTGATAGTGAGTGTCAGAGAGTGTCAGAGAGTGTCAGAGAGCGTCAGAGAGTGATAGTGAGTGTCAGAGAGTGTCAGAGAGTGTCAGAGAGAGTCAGAGAGTGTCAGAGAGAGTCAGAGAGTGTCAGAGAGTGATAGTGAGTGTCAGAGAGTGTCAGAGAGTGTCAGAGAGAGTCAGAGAGTGTCAGAGAGTGTCAGAGAGTGTCAGAGAGTGATAGTGAGTGTCAGAGAGTGTCAGAGAGTGTCAGAGAGCGCCAGAGAGCGTCAGAGAGTGCTGGTGAGTGTCAGAGAGTGTCAGAGAGTGATAGTGAGTGTCAGAGAGTGTCAGAGAGTCTCAGAGAGCGTCAGAGAGCGTCAGAGAGTGATAGTGAGTGTCAGAGAGTGTCAGAGAGTGATAGTGAGTGTCAGAGAGTGTCAGAGAGTGTCAGAGAGTGTCAGAGAGCGCCAGACAGCGTCAGAGAGTGATAGTGAGTGTCAGAGAGTGTCAGAGAGTGATAGTGAGTGTCAGAGAGTGTCAGAGAGTCTCAGAGAGCGTCAGAGAGCGTCAGAGAGTGATAGTGAGTGTCAGAGAGTGTCAGAGAGTGATAGTGAGTGTCAGAGAGTGTCAGAGAGTGTCAGAGAGTGTCAGAGAGCGTCAGAGAGTGATAGTGAGTGTCAGAGAGTGTCAGAGAGTGTCAGAGAGTGTCTGAGAGTGTCAGAGAGTGATAGTGAGTGTCAGAGAGTGTCAGAGAGTGTCAGAGAGTGATAGTGAGTGTCAGAGAGTGTCAGAGAGTCTCAGAGAGCGTCAGAGAGCGTCAGAGAGTGTCAGAGAGTGTCAGAGAGTGATAGTGAGTGTCAGAGAGTGTCAGAGAGTGTCAGAGAGTGTCAGAGAGCGTCAGAGAGTGATAGTGAGTGTCAGAGAGTGTCAGAGAGTGTCAGAGAGTGTCAGAGAGTGATAGTGAGTGTCAGAGAGTGTCAGAGAGTGTCAGAGAGTGTCAGAGAGCGTCAGAGAGCGTCAGAGAGTGATAGTGAGTGTCAGAGAGTGTCAGAGAGTGATAGTGAGTGTCAGCGAGTGTCAGAGAGTGTCAGAGAGTGTCAGAGAGAGTCAGAGAGAGTCAGAGAGTGTCAGAGAGTGTCAGAGAGTGTCAGAGAGTGATAGTGAGTGTCAGAGAGCGTCAGAGAGCGTCAGAGAGCGTCAGAGAGTGATAGTGATTGTCAGAGAGTGTCAGAGAGTGTCAGAGAGCGTCAGAGAGCGTCAGAGAGCGTCAGAGAGTGATAGTGAGTGTCAGAGAGTGTCAGAGAGTGTCAGAGAGCGTCAGAGAGCGTCAGAGAGTGATAGTGAGTGTCAGAGAGTGTCAGAGAGCGTCAGAGAGCGTCAGAGAGCGTCAGAGAGTGATAGTGAGTGTCAGAGAGTGTCAGAGAGTGTCAGAGAGCGTCAGAGAGCGTCAGAGAGCGTCAGAGAGTGATAGTGAGTGTCAGAGAGTGTCAGAGAGTGATAGTGAGTGTCAGAGAGTGTCAGAGAGTGTCAGAGAGCGTCAGAGAGCGTCAGAGAGCGTCAGAGAGTGATAGTGAGTGTCAGAGAGTGTGAGAGAGTGTCAGAGAGTGTCAGAGAGTGTCAGAGAGCGTCAGAGAGCGTCAGAGAGTGATAGTGAGTGTCAGAGAGTGTCAGAGAGTGTCAGAGAGTGATAGTGAGTGTCAGAGAGTGTCAGAGAGTGTCAGAGAGAGTCAGAGAGAGTCAGAGAGAGTCAGAGAGTGTCAGAGAGTGTCAGAGAGTGATAGTGAGTGTCAGAGAGTGTCAGAGAGTGTCAGAGAGCGTCAGAGAGTGTCAGAGAGCGTCAGAGAGCGTCAGAGAGCGTCAGAGAGTGATAGTGAGTGTCAGAGAGTGTCAGAGAGCGTCAGAGAGCGTCAGAGAGTGATAGTGAGTGTCAGAGAGTGTCAGAGAGTGATAGTGAGTGTCAGAGAGTGTCAGAGAGCGTCAGAGAGCGTCAGAGAGCGTCAGAGAGCGTCAGAGAGTGATAGTGAGTGTCAGAGTGTGTCAGAGAGTTTCAGAGAGTGATCGAGTGTTAGAGTGTGTCAGAGTGTCAGAGAGTGTCAGAGAGTGTCAGAGAGTGTCAGAGAGTGATAGAGAGTGTCAGAGTGTGTCAGAGAGTTTCAGAGAGTGATCGAGTGTTAGAGTGTGTCAGAGAGTGTCAGAGAGTGTCAGAGAGTGTCAGAGAGTGATAGAGAGTGTCAGAGTGTGTCAGAGAGTTTCAGAGAGTGATCGAGTGTTAGAGTGTGTCAGAGAGTGTCAGAGAGTGTCAGAGAGTCTCAGAGAGTGTCAGAGAGTCATAGAGTGTGTCAGAGTGTGTCAGAGATTTTCAGAGAGTGACACTGAGTGTCAAAGATTGTCAGAGAGTGATAGTGAGTGTCTGAGAGTGTCAGAGTGTGTCAGAGAGTTATTGAGAGTGTCAGAGAGCGTCAGAGAGTGATAGTGTGTTTCAGAGAGTGTCAGAGAGTGATAGTGAGTGTCAGAGAGTGTCTGAGAGAGATAGTGAGTGTCAGAGAGTGTCAGAGAGTGTCTGAGAGTGTCTGAGAGTGTCTGAGAGTGATGGTGAGTGTCTGAGAGTGTCAGAGAATGTCAAAGAGTGTCAGAGAGTGATAGTGAGTGTCAGAGAGTGTCTGAGAGTGTCAGAGAGTGATAGAGAGTGTCAGAGATTGTCAGAGAGTGACACTGAGTGTCAAAGATTGTCAGAGAGTGATAGTGAGTGTCTGAGAGTGTCAGAGTGTGTCAGAGAGTGATTGAGAGTGTCAGAGAGCGTCAGAGAGTGATAGTGTGTGTCAGAGAGCGTCAGAGAGTGATAGTGAGTGTCAGAGAGTGTCAGAGATTGATAGTGAGTGTCTGAGAGTGTCAGAGTGTTTCAGAGAGTGATAGTGAATGTCTGAGAGTGTCTGAGAGTGTCAGAGTGTGTCAGAGAGTGACAGAGAGTGTCAGAGAGTGATAGAGAGTGATGGAGAGTGGTAGAGAAAGTCAGAGAGTGTCAGAGAATGTCAGAGAGTGACATTGTGTGTCAGAGAGTGTCAGAGAGTGACACTGATTGTCAGAGAGTGTCAGAGAGTGACACTGATTGTCAGAGAGTGTCAGAGGGTGATAGTGAGTGTCTGAGAGTGTCAGATTGTGTCAGAGAGTGATTGAGAGTGTCAGAGAGTGTCAGAGTGTGATAGCGAGTTTCAGGCAGTGTCAGAGAGTGATAGTGTGTGTCAGAGAGTGTCAGAGAGTGATAGTGTGTGTCAGAGAGTGTCAGAGAGTGATAGTGAATGTCAGAGTGTCAGAATGTGTCAAAGAGTGATAGAAAGTGTCTGAGAATGTCAGAGTGTGTCAGAGAGTGATGGTGAGAGTCTGAGAGTGTCAGAGTGTGTCAGAGAGTGATAGTGTGTGTCAGACAGTGTCAGAGAGTGATAGTGAGTGTCAGAGAGTGTCAGAGAGTGATAGAAAGTGTCTGAGAGTGCCAGAGTTTGGCAGAGAGTGATAGTTAGTGTCTGAGAGTGTCAGAGTGTGTCAGAGAGTGATAGAGAGTGATAGTGAGTGTCTGTGAGTGTCTGAGAGTGATAGTGAGTGTCTGTGAGTGTCTGAGAGTGTGAGAGAGTGTCAGAGAGTGTCAGAGAATGATAGTGATTGTCTGAGAGTGTCAGAGAGTGTCAGAGAGTGTCAGAGAGTGTCAGAGAGGGTCAGAGAGTGATAGTGAGTGTCAGAGAGTGTCAGAGAGTGATAGAGAGTGATAGAGAGTGCCAGAGAGTGATAGTGAGTGTCTGTGAGTGTCTGAGAGTGATAGTGAGTGTCTGTGAGTGTCTGAGAGTGTCAGAGAGTGTCAGAGAGTGTCAGACAGCGTGAGAGAGCGTCAGAGAGTGATAGTGAGTGTCAGAGAGTGTCAGAGAGTGATAGAGAGTGATAGAGAGTGTCAGAGAGAGTCAGAGAGTGATAGAGAGAGTCAGAGAGTGTCAGAGAATGTCAGAGAGTGACACTGTGTGTCAGAGAGTGTCAGAGAGTGACACTGATTGTCAGAGAGTATCAGAAGGTGATAGTGAGTGTCTGAGAGTGTCAGACAGTGTCAGAGAGTGATAGTGTGTTTCAGAGAGTGTCAGAGAGTGATAGTGAGTGTCAGAGAGTGTCAGAGAGTGATAGTGAATGTCAGAGTGTCAGAATGTGTCAAAGAGTGATAGAAAGTGTCTGAGAGTGTCAGAGTGTGTCAGAGAGTGAGTGTGAGAGTCTGAGAGTGTCAGAGTGTGTCAGAGAGTGATAGTGTGTGTCAGACAGTGTCAGAGAGTGATAGTGAGTGTCAGAGTGTGTCAGAGAGTGATAGTTAGCGTCTGAGAGTGTCAGAGAGTGATAGAGAGTGATAGTGAGTGTCAGAGAGTGCCAGAGAGTGATAGTGATTGTCTGAGAGTGTCAGGGAGTGTCACACAGCGTGAGAGAGCGTCAGAGAGTGATAGTGAGTGTCAGAGAGTATCAGAGAGTGATAGAGAGTGATAGAGAGTGATAGAGAGTGATAGAGAGTGTCAGAGAGAGTCAGAGAGAGTCAGAGAGAGTCAGAGAGTGTCTGAGAGTGTCTGAGAGTGTCAGAGAGTGATAGAGAGTGTCAGAGAGTGTCAGAGAGTGATAGAGAGTGATAGAGAGAGTCAGAGAGTGTCAGAGAATGTCAGAGAGTGACACTGTGTGTCAGAGAGTGTCAGAGAGTGACACTGACTGTCAGAGAGTGTCAGAGAGTGATGGTGAGAGTCTGAGAGTGTCAGAGCGTGTCAGAGAGTGATCGTGTGTGTCAGAGAGTGTCAGAGAGTGATAGTGAGTGTCAGAGAGTGTCAGAGAGTGATAGAAAGTGTCTGAGAGTGCCAGAGTGTGTCAGAGAGTGATAGTTAGTGTCTGAGAGTGTCAGAGAGTGTCAGAGAGTGATAGAGAGTGATAGAGAGCGACTGAGGGTGTCAGAGAGTGTCAGAGAGTGATAGAGAGTGATAGTGAGTGTCAGAGAGTGCCAGAGAGTGATAGTGAGTGTCTGTGTGTGTCTGAGAGTGATAGTGAGTGTCTGTGAGTGTCTGAGTGTGTGAGAGAGTGTCAGAGAGTGTCAGAGAATGATAGTGATTGTCTGAGAGTGTCAGAGAGAGTCAGAGAGTGTCAGAGAGTGTCAGAGAGTTTCAGAGAGTGATAGTGAGTGTCAGAGAGTGTCAGAGAGTGTCAGACAGCGTGAGAGAGCGTCAGAGAGTGATAGTGAGTGTCAGAGAGTGATAGTGGTTGTCTGAGAGTGTCAGAGAGCGTCAGAGAGTGTCAGAGAGAGTCAGACAGTGTCAGAGAGAGTCAGACAGTGTCAGAGAGTGTCAGAGAGAGTCAGAGAGTGTCAGAGAGTGATAGTGAGTGTCAGAGAGTGTCAGAGAGCGTCAGAGAGCGGCAGAGAGTGATAGTGAGTGTCAGAGAGTGTCAGAGAGTGATAGTGAGTGTCAGAGAGTGCAGAGAGTGTCAGAGAGTGTCAGAGAGAGTCAGAGAGTGTCAGAGAGAGTCAGAGAGTGTCAGAGAGTGATAGTGAGTGTCAGAGAGTGATAGTAAGTGTCAGAGAGTGTTAGTGAGTGTCAGAGAGTGATAGTGAGTGTCAGAGAGTGTCAGAGAGTGTCAGAGAGCGTCAGAGAGTGATAGTGAGTGTCAGAGAGTGTCAGAGAGTGTCAGAGAGTGTCAGAGAGAGTCAGAGAGTGTCAGAGAGTGATAGTGAGTGTCAGAGAGTGTCAGAGAGTGTCAGAGGGCGCCAGAGAGCGTCAGAGAGTGATAGTGAGTGTCAGAAAGTGTCAGAGAGTGATAGTGAGTGTCAGAGAGTGTCAGAGAGTCTCAGAGAGCGTCAGAGAGTGATAGTGAGTGTCAGAGAATGTCAGAGAGTGATAGTGAGTGTCAGAGAGTGTCAGAGAGTGTCAGAGAGTGTCAGAGAGTGTCAGAGAGCGCCAGAGAGCGTCAGAGAGTGATAGTGAGTGTCAGAGAGTGTCAGAGAGTGATAGTGAGTGTCAGAGAGTGTCAGAGAGTCACAGAGAGCGTCAGAGAGCGTCAGAGAGTGATAGTGAGTGTCAGAGAGTGATAGTGAGTGTCAGAGAGTGTCAGAGAGTGTCAGAGAGTGTCAGAGAGTGTCAGAGAGCGTCAGAGAGTGATAGTGAGTGTCAGAGAGTGTCAGAGAGTGTCAGAGAGTGATAGTGAGTGTCTGAGAGTGTCTGAGAGTGTCAGAGAGTGATAGTGAGTGTCAGAGAGTGTCAGAGAGTGATAGTGAGTGTCAGAGAGTGTCAGAGAGTCTCTGAGAGCGTCAGAGAGCGTCAGAGAGTGATAGTGAGTGTCAGAGAGTGTCAGAAAGTGATAGTGAGTGTCAGAGAGTGTCAGAGAGTGTCAGAGAGTGTCAGAGAGCGTCAGAGAGTGATAGTGAGTGTCAGAGTGTGTCAGAGTGTGTCAGAGAGTGATAGTGAGTGTCAGAGAGTGTCAGAGAGTGATAGTGAGTGTCAGAGAGTGTCAGAGAGTCTCAGAGAGCGTCAGAGAGCGTCAGAGAGTGATAGTGAGTGTCAGAGAGTGTCAGAGAGTGATAGTGAGTGTCAGAGAGTGTCAGAGAGTGTCAGAGAGTGTAAGAGAGCGTCAGAGAGTGATAGTGAGTGTCAGAGAGTGATAGTGAGTGTCAGAGAGTGATAGTGAGTGTCAGAGAGTGTCAGAGAGTGTCTGAGAGTGTCAGAGAGTGATAGTGAGTGTCAGAGAGTGATAGTGAGTGTCAGAGAGTGTCAGAGAGTGTCAGAGAGTGTCAGAGAGCGTCAGAGAGCGTCAGAGAGTGATAGTGAGTGTCAGAGAGTGTCAGAGAGTGTCAGAGAGTGATAGTGAGTGTCAGAGAGTGTCAGAGAGTGTCAGAGAGAGTCAGAGAGAGTCAGAGAGTGTCAGAGAGTGTCAGAGAGTGTCAGAGAGTGATAGTGAGTGTCAGAGAGTGTCAGAGAGCGTCAGAGAGCGTCAGAGAGCGATAGTGAGTGTCAGAGAGTGTCAGAGAGCGTCAGAGAGCGTCAGAGAGCGTCAGAGAGCGTCAGAGAGTGATAGTGAGTGTCAGAGAGTGTCAGAGAGTGATAGTGAGTGTCAGAGAGTGTCAGAGAGCGTCAGAGAGCGTCAGAGAGTGATAGTGAGTGTCAGAGAGTGTCAGAGAGCGTCAGAGAACGTCAGAGGGTGATAGTGAGTGTCAGAGAGTGTCAGAGAGTGTCAGAGAGCGTCAGAGAGCGTCAGAGAGCGTCAGAGAGTGATAGTGAGTGTCAGAGAGTGTCAGAGAGTGATAGTGAGTGTCAGAGAGTGTCAGAGAGCGTCAGAGAGCGTCAGAGAGCGTCAGAGAGTGATAGTGAGTGTCAGAGAGTGATAGTGAGTGTCAGAGAGTGTCAGAGAGTGTCAGAGAGCGTCAGAGAGCGTCAGAGAGTGATAGTGAGTGTCAGAGAGTGTCAGAGAGTGTCAGAGAGCGATAGTGAGTGTCAGAGAGTGTCAGAGAGTTTCAGAGAGAGTCAGAGAGAGTCAGAGAGAGTCAGAGAGTGTCAGAGAGTGTCAGAGAGCGTCAGAGAGCGTCAGAGAGCGTCAGAGAGTGTCAGAGAGTGTCAGAGAGTGTCAGAGAGCGTCAGAGAGCGTCAGAGAGTGATAGTGAGTGTCAGAGAGTGTCAGAGAGTGATAGTGAGTGTCAGAGAGTGTCAGAGAGCGTCAGAGAGCGTCAGAGAGTGATAGTGAGTGTCAGAGAGCGTCAGAGAGCGTCAGAGAGTGATAGTGAGTGATAGTGAGTGTCAGAGAGTCTCAGAGAGCGTCAGAGAGCGTCAGAGAGCGTCAGAGAGTGATAGTGAGCGTCAGAGAGCGTCAGAGAGTGATAGTGAGTGATAGTGAGTGTCAGAGAGTGTCAGAGAGCGTCAGAGAGCGTCAGAGAGCGTCAGAGAGTGATAATGAGTGTCAGAGAGTGTCAGAGAGTGATAGTGAGTGTCAGAGAGTGTCAGAGAGTGTCAGAGAGCGTCAGAGAGCGTCAGAGAGCGTCAGAGAGTGATAGTGAGTGTCAGAGAGTGTCAGAGAGTGATAGTGAGTGTCAGAGAGTGTCTGAGAGTGTCAGAAAGTGTCAGAGAGTGTCAGAGAGTGATAGAGAGTGACAGAGAGTGACAGAGAGTGTTGGGAGTGTCAGAGAGTGTCAGAGAATGTCAGAGAGTGATCGTGAGTGTCTGAGAGTGTCAGAGAGTGTCAGAGAGTGATTGAGAGTGTCAGAGAGTGTCAGAGAGTGTCAGAGAATGATAGTGAGTGTCAGAGCGTGTCAGAGCGTGTCAGAGAGCGTCAGAGAGTGATAGAGAGTGTCAGAGAGTGATAGTGAGCGTCAGAGAGAGATAGAGAGTGATACAGAGTATCAGAGAGTGTCAGAGAGTGTCAGAGATTGATAGAGAGTGTCAGAGAGTGTCAGAGAGTTTCAGAGAGTGTCAGAGAGTGATAGAGAGTGTCAGAGAGTGTCAGAGAGTGTCAGAGAGTGATAGAGTGTCAGAGAGTGTCAGAGAGAGTAAGCGGGTGATAGAGAGTGTCAGAGAGTGTCAGAGAGTGTCCGAGAGTGATAGTGTGTGTCTGAGAGTGTCTGAGAGTGTCTGAGAGAGCCAGAGAGAGTCAGAGAGAGTCAGAGAGTGTCAGAGAGTGTCAGAGAGTGATAGAGAGTGATAGAGAGTGATAGAGAGTGATAGAGAGTGTCAGAAGGTGTCAGAGAGTGTCAGAGAGTGATAGAGAGTGACAGAGAGTGACAGAGAGTGTTGGGAGTGTCAGAGAGTGTCAGAGAATGTCAGAGAGTGATCGTGAGTGTCTGAGAGTGTCAGAGAGTGTCAGAGAGTGATAGTGAGTGTCAGAGCGTGTCAGAGCGTGTCAGAGAGCGTCAGAGAGTGATAGAGAGTGTCAGAGAGTGTCAGAGAGTGATAGTGTGTGTCTGAGAGTGTCTGAGAGTGTCTGAGAGTGCCAGAGAGAGTCAGAGAGTGTCAGAGAGTGTCAGAGATTGATAGAGAGTGATAGAGAGTGTCAGAAGGTGTCAGAGAGTGTCAGAGAGTGATAGAGAGTGATAGAGAGTGTCAGAGAGTGTCAGAGAGTTCAGAGAGTGATAGAGAGTGATAGAGAGTGACAGAGAGTGATAGAGAGTGTCAGAGAGTGTCAGAGAATGTCAGAGAGTGATAGTGAGTGTCTGAGAGTGTCTGACAGTGTCAGAGAGCGATATAGAGTGTCAGAGAGTGATTGAGAGTGTCAGAGAGTGTCAGAGAGTGTCAGAGAGTGTCAGAGAGTGATAGTGAGTGTCAGAGAGTGTCAGAGCGCGTCAGAGAGCGTCAGAGAGCGTCAGAGAGTGATAGTGTGTGTCAGAGAGCGTCAGAGAGTGATAGTGAGTGTCAGAGAGTGTCAGAGAGTGATAGTGAGTGTCAGAGAGTGTCAGAGAGTGTCAGAGGGTGTCAGAGAGCGTCAGAGAGTGATAGTGAGTATCAGAGAGTGATAGTGAGTGTCAGAGACTGTTAGTGAGTGTCAGAGAGTGATAGTGAGTGTCAGAGAGTGTCAGAGAGTGTCAGAGAGCGTCAGAGAGCGTCAGAGAGTGATAGAGAGTGTCAGAGAGTGTCAGAGAGTGTCAGAGAGTGTCAGAGAGAATCAGAGAGTATCAGAGAGAGTCAGAGAGTGTCAGAGAGTGATAGTGAGTGTCAGAGAGTGTCAGAGAGTGTCAGGGAGCGCCAGAGAGCGTCAGAGAGTGATAGTGAGTGTCAGAGAGTGTCAGAGAGTGATAGTGAGTGTCAGAGAGTGTCAGAGAGTCTCAGAGAGCGTCAGAGAGTGATAGTGAGTGTCAGAGAGTGTCAGAGAGTGATAGTGAGTGTCAGAGAGTGTCAGAGAGTGTCAGAGAGTGTCAGAGAGTGTCAGAGAGCGTCAGAGAGTGATAGTGTGTGTCAGAGAGTGTCGGAGAGTGATAGTGAGTGTCAGAGAGTGTCAGAGAGTCTCAGAGAGCGTCAGAGAGTGATAGTGAGTGTCAGAGAGTGTCAGAGAGTGATAGTGAGTGTCAGAGAGTGTCAGAGAGCGTCAGAGAGTGTCAGAGAGTGTCAGAGAGTGTCAGAGAGTGATAGTGAGTGTCTGAGAGTGTCAGAGAATGATAGTGAGTGTCAGAGAGTGATAGTGAGTGTCAGAGAGTGTCAGAGAGTGTCAGAGAGCGTCAGAGAGCGTCAGAGAGCGTCAGAGAGTGATAGTGAGTGTCAGAGAGTGTCAGAGAGTGTCAGAGAGTGATAGTGAGTGTCAGAGAGTGTCAGAGAGTGTCAGAGAGAGTCAGAGAGAGTCAGAGAGAGTCAGAGAGTGTCAGAGAGAGTCAGACAGTGTCAGAGAGTGTCAGAGAGAGTCAGAGAGTGTCAGAGAGTGATAGTGAGTGTCAGAGAGTGTCAGAGAGCGTCAGAGAGCGGCAGAGAGTGATAGTGAGTGTCAGAGAGTGTCAGAGAGTGATAGTGAGTGTCAGAGAGTGCAGAGAGTGTCAGAGAGTGTCAGAGAGAGTCAGAGAGTGTCAGAGAGAGTCAGAGAGTGTCAGAGAGTGATAGTGAGTGTCAGAGAGTGATAGTAAGTGTCAGAGAGTGTTAGTGAGTGTCAGAGAGTGATAGTGAGTGTCAGAGAGTGTCAGAGAGTGTCAGAGAGCGTCAGAGAGTGATAGTGAGTGTCAGAGAGTGTCAGAGAGTGTCAGAGAGTGTCAGAGAGAGTCAGAGAGTGTCAGAGAGTGATAGTGAGTGTCAGAGAGTGTCAGAGAGTGTCAGAGGGCGCCAGAGAGCGTCAGAGAGTGATAGTGAGTGTCAGAAAGTGTCAGAGAGTGATAGTGAGTGTCAGAGAGTGTCAGAGAGTCTCAGAGAGCGTCAGAGAGTGATAGTGAGTGTCAGAGAATGTCAGAGAGTGATAGTGAGTGTCAGAGAGTGTCAGAGAGTGTCAGAGAGTGTCAGAGAGTGTCAGAGAGCGCCAGAGAGCGTCAGAGAGTGATAGTGAGTGTCAGAGAGTGTCAGAGAGTGATAGAGAGTGTCAGAGAGTGTCAGAGAGTCACAGAGAGCGTCAGAGAGCGTCAGAGAGTGATAGTGAGTGTCAGAGAGTGATAGTGAGTGTCAGAGAGTGTCAGAGAGTGTCAGAGAGTGTCAGAGAGTGTCAGAGAGCGTCAGAGAGTGATAGTGAGTGTCAGAGAGTGTCAGAGAGTGTCAGAGAGTGATAGTGAGTGTCTGAGAGTGTCTGAGAGTGTCAGAGAGTGATAGTGAGTGTCAGAGAGTGTCAGAGAGTGATAGTGAGTGTCAGAGAGTGTCAGAGAGTCTCTGAGAGCGTCAGAGAGCGTCAGAGAGTGATAGTGAGTGTCAGAGAGTGTCAGAAAGTGATAGTGAGTGTCAGAGAGTGTCAGAGAGTGTCAGAGAGTGTCAGAGAGCGTCAGAGAGTGATAGTGAGTGTCAGAGTGTGTCAGAGTGTGTCAGAGAGTGATAGTGAGTGTCAGAGAGTGTCAGAGAGTGATAGTGAGTGTCAGAGAGTGTCAGAGAGTCTCAGAGAGCGTCAGAGAGCGTCAGAGAGTGATAGTGAGTGTCAGAGAGTGTCAGAGAGTGATAGTGAGTGTCAGAGAGTGTCAGAGAGTGTCAGAGAGTGTAAGAGAGCGTCAGAGAGTGATAGTGAGTGTCAGAGAGTGATAGTGAGTGTCAGAGAGTGATAGTGAGTGTCAGAGAGTGTCAGAGAGTGTCTGAGAGTGTCAGAGAGTGATAGTGAGTGTCAGAGAGTGATAGTGAGTGTCAGAGAGTGTCAGAGAGTGTCAGAGAGTGTCAGAGAGCGTCAGAGAGCGTCAGAGAGTGATAGTGAGTGTCAGAGAGTGTCAGAGAGTGTCAGAGAGTGATAGTGAGTGTCAGAGAGTGTCAGAGAGTGTCAGAGAGAGTCAGAGAGAGTCAGAGAGTGTCAGAGAGTGTCAGAGAGTGTCAGAGAGTGATAGTGAGTGTCAGAGAGTGTCAGAGAGCGTCAGAGAGCGTCAGAGAGCGATAGTGAGTGTCAGAGAGCGTCAGAGAGCGTCAGAGAGCGTCAGAGAGCGTCAGAGAGTGATAGTGAGTGTCAGAGAGTGTCAGAGAGTGATAGTGAGTGTCAGAGAGTGTCAGAGAGCGTCAGAGAGCGTCAGAGAGTGATAGTGAGTGTCAGAGAGTGTCAGAGAGCGTCAGAGAACGTCAGAGGGTGATAGTGAGTGTCAGAGAGTGTCAGAGAGTGTCAGAGAGCGTCAGAGAGCGTCAGAGAGCGTCAGAGAGTGATAGTGAGTGTCAGAGAGTGTCAGAGAGTGATAGTGAGTGTCAGAGAGTGTCAGAGAGCGTCAGAGAGCGTCAGAGAGCGTCAGAGAGTGATAGTGAGTGTCAGAGAGTGATAGTGAGTGTCAGAGAGTGTCAGAGAGTGTCAGAGAGCGTCAGAGAGCGTCAGAGAGTGATAGTGAGTGTCAGAGAGTGTCAGAGAGTGTCAGAGAGCGATAGTGAGTGTCAGAGAGTGTCAGAGAGTTTCAGAGAGAGTCAGAGAGAGTCAGAGAGTGTCAGAGAGTGTCAGAGAGCGTCAGAGAGCGTCAGAGAGCGTCAGAGAGTGTCAGAGAGTGTCAGAGAGTGTCAGAGAGCGTCAGAGAGCGTCAGAGAGTGATAGTGAGTGTCAGAGAGTGTCAGAGAGTGATAGTGAGTGTCAGAGAGTGTCAGAGAGCGTCAGAGAGCGTCAGAGAGTGATAGTGAGTGTCAGAGAGCGTCAGAGAGCGTCAGAGAGTGATAGTGAGTGATAGTGAGTGTCAGAGAGTCTCAGAGAGCGTCAGAGAGCGTCAGAGAGCGTCAGAGAGTGATAGTGAGCGTCAGAGAGCGTCAGAGAGTGATAGTGAGTGATAGTGAGTGTCAGAGAGTGTCAGAGAGCGTCAGAGAGCGTCAGAGAGCGTCAGAGAGTGATAATGAGTGTCAGAGAGTGTCAGAGAGTGATAGTGAGTGTCAGAGAGTGTCAGAGAGTGTCAGAGAGCGTCAGAGAGCGTCAGAGAGCGTCAGAGAGTGATAGTGAGTGTCAGAGAGTGTCAGAGAGTGATAGTGAGTGTCAGAGAGTGTCTGAGAGTGTCAGAAAGTGTCAGAGAGTGTCAGAGAGTGATAGAGAGTGACAGAGAGTGACAGAGAGTGTTGGGAGTGTCAGAGAGTGTCAGAGAATGTCAGAGAGTGATCGTGAGTGTCTGAGAGTGTCAGAGAGTGTCAGAGAGTGATTGAGAGTGTCAGAGAGTGTCAGAGAGTGTCAGAGAATGATAGTGAGTGTCAGAGCGTGTCAGAGCGTGTCAGAGAGCGTCAGAGAGTGATAGAGAGTGTCAGAGAGTGATAGTGAGCGTCAGAGAGAGATAGAGAGTGATACAGAGTATCAGAGAGTGTCAGAGAGTGTCAGAGATTGATAGAGAGTGTCAGAGAGTGTCAGAGAGTTTCAGAGAGTGTCAGAGAGTGATAGAGAGTGTCAGAGAGTGTCAGAGAGTGTCAGAGAGTGATAGAGTGTCAGAGAGTGTCAGAGAGAGTAAGCGGGTGATAGAGAGTGTCAGAGAGTGTCAGAGAGTGTCCGAGAGTGATAGTGTGTGTCTGAGAGTGTCTGAGAGTGTCTGAGAGAGCCAGAGAGAGTCAGAGAGAGTCAGAGAGTGTCAGAGAGTGTCAGAGAGTGATAGAGAGTGATAGAGAGTGATAGAGAGTGTCAGAAGGTGTCAGAGAGTGTCAGAGAGTGATAGAGAGTGACAGAGAGTGACAGAGAGTGTTGGGAGTGTCAGAGAGTGTCAGAGAATGTCAGAGAGTGATCGTGAGTGTCTGAGAGTGTCAGAGAGTGTCAGAGAGTGATAGTGAGTGTCAGAGCGTGTCAGAGAGCGTCAGAGAGTGATAGAGAGTGTCAGAGAGTGTCAGAGAGTGATAGTGTGTGTCTGAGAGTGTCTGAGAGTGTCTGAGAGTGCCAGAGAGAGTCAGAGAGTGTCAGAGAGTGTCAGAGATTGATAGAGAGTGATAGAGAGTGTCAGAAGGTGTCAGAGAGTGTCAGAGAGTGATAGAGAGTGATAGAGAGTGTCAGAGAGTGTCAGAGAGTTCAGAGAGTGATAGAGAGTGATAGAGAGTGACAGAGAGTGATAGAGAGTGTCAGAGAGTGTCAGAGAATGTCAGAGAGTGATAGTGAGTGTCTGAGAGTGTCTGACAGTGTCAGAGAGCGATATAGAGTGTCAGAGAGTGATTGAGAGTGTCAGAGAGTGTCAGAGAGTGTCAGAGAGTGTCAGAGAGTGATAGTGAGTGTCAGAGAGTGTCAGAGCGCGTCAGAGAGCGTCAGAGAGCGTCAGAGAGTGATAGTGTGTGTCAGAGAGCGTCAGAGAGTGATAGTGAGTGTCAGAGAGTGTCAGAGAGTGATAGTGAGTGTCAGAGAGTGTCAGAGAGTGTCAGAGGGTGTCAGAGAGCGTCAGAGAGTGATAGTGAGTATCAGAGAGTGATAGTGAGTGTCAGAGACTGTTAGTGAGTGTCAGAGAGTGATAGTGAGTGTCAGAGAGTGTCAGAGAGTGTCAGAGAGCGTCAGAGAGCGTCAGAGAGTGATAGAGAGTGTCAGAGAGTGTCAGAGAGTGTCAGAGAGTGTCAGAGAGAATCAGAGAGTATCAGAGAGAGTCAGAGAGTGTCAGAGAGTGATAGTGAGTGTCAGAGAGTGTCAGAGAGTGTCAGGGAGCGCCAGAGAGCGTCAGAGAGTGATAGTGAGTGTCAGAGAGTGTCAGAGAGTGATAGTGAGTGTCAGAGAGTGTCAGAGAGTCTCAGAGAGCGTCAGAGAGTGATAGTGAGTGTCAGAGAGTGTCAGAGAGTGATAGTGAGTGTCAGAGAGTGTCAGAGAGTGTCAGAGAGTGTCAGAGAGTGTCAGAGAGCGTCAGAGAGTGATAGTGTGTGTCAGAGAGTGTCGGAGAGTGATAGTGAGTGTCAGAGAGTGTCAGAGAGTCTCAGAGAGCGTCAGAGAGTGATAGTGAGTGTCAGAGAGTGTCAGAGAGTGATAGTGAGTGTCAGAGAGTGTCAGAGAGCGTCAGAGAGTGTCAGAGAGTGTCAGAGAGTGTCAGAGAGTGATAGTGAGTGTCTGAGAGTGTCAGAGAATGATAGTGAGTGTCAGAGAGTGATAGTGAGTGTCAGAGAGTGTCAGAGAGTGTCAGAGAGCGTCAGAGAGCGTCAGAGAGTGATAGTGAGTGTCAGAGAGTGTCAGAGAGTGTCAGAGAGTGATAGTGAGTGTCAGAGAGTGTCAGAGAGTGTCAGAGAGAGTCAGAGAGAGTCAGAGAGAGTCAGAGAGTGTCAGAGAGTGTCAGAGAGTGTCAGAGAGTGTCAGAGAGTGATAGTGAGTGTCAGAGAGTGTCAGAGAGCGTCAGAGAGCGTCAGAGAGCGTCAGAGAGCGTCAGAGAGCGTCAGAGAGTGATAGAGAGTGTCAGAGAGTGTCAGAGAGCGTCAGAGAGCGTCAGAGAGCGTCAGAGAGCGTCAGAGAGTGATAGTGAGTGTCAGAGAGCGTCAGAGAGTGATAGTGAGTGTCAGAGAGTGTCAGAGAGCGTCAGAGAGTGTCAGAATGTGATAGTGAGTGTCAGAGAGTGTCAGAGAGCGTCAGAATGTGATAGTGAGTGTCAGAGAGTGTCAGAGAGTGTCAGAGAGTGATAGTGAGTGTCAGAGAGTGTCTGAGAGAGTCAGAGAGTGATAGAGATGTCAGAAAGTGATAGTGAGCGTCAGAGAGAGATAGAGAGTGATACAGAGTATCAGAGAGTGTCAGAGAGTGTCAGAGATTGATAGAGAGTTTCAGAGAGTGTCAGAGAGTTTCAGAGAGTGTCAGAGAGTGATAGAGAGTGTCAGAGAGTGTCAGAGAGTGTCAGAGAGTGATAGAGTGTCAGAGAGTGTCAGAGAGAGTAAGCGGGTGATAGAGAGTGTCAGAGAGTGTCAGAGAGTGTCCGAAAGTGATAGTGAGTGTCAGAGAGTGTCTGAGAGTGTCTGAGAGTGCCAGAGAGAGTCAGAGAGAGTCAGAGAGTGTCAGAGAGTGTCAGAGAGTGTCAGAGAGTGATAGAGAGTGATAGAGAGTGTCAGAGAGTGTCAGAGAGTGATAGAGAGTGACAGAGAGTGACAGAGAGTGTTGGGAGTGTCAGAGAGTGTCAGAGAATGTCAGAGAGTGATCGTGAGTGTCTGAGAGTGTCAGAGAGTGTCAGAGAGTGATTGAGAGTGTCAGAGAGTGTCAGAGAGTGCCAGAGAGAGTCAGAGAGTGTCAGAGAGTGTCAGAGATTGATAGAGAGTGATAGAGAGTGTCAGAAGGTGTCAGAGAGTGTCAGAGAGTGATAGAGAGTGACAGAGAGTGATAGAGAGTGTCAGAAGGTGTCAGAGAGTGTCAGAGAGTGATAGAGAGTGACAGAGAGTGATAGAGAGTGTCAGAGAATGTCAGAGAGAGAGTCAGAGAGTGTCAGAGAGTGATAGTGTGTGTCTGAGAGTGTCTGAGAGTGTCTGAGAGTGCCAGAGAGTGCCAGAGAGAGTCAGAGAGTGTCAGAGAGTGTCAGAGATTGATAGAGAGTGATAGAGAGTGTCAGAAGGTGTCAGAGAGTGTCAGAGAGTGATAGAGAGTGACAGAGAGTGATAGAGAGTGTCAGAGAGTGTCAGAGAATGTCAGAGAGTGATAGAGAATGATAGAGAGTGACAGAGAGTGATAGAGAGTGTCAGAGAGTGTCAGAGAGTGTCAGAGAGTGATAGAGAGTGTCAGAGAGTGATTGAGAGTGTCAGAGAGTGTCAGAGAGTGATAGAGAGTGTCAGAGAGTGTCAGAGAGTGTCAGAGAGTGATAGTGAGTGTCAGAGAGTGTCAGAGCGCGTCAGAGAGCGTCAGAGAGTGATAGTGTGTCTCAGAGAGCGTCAGAGAGTGATAGTGAGTGTCTGAGAGTGTCAGAGAGTGATAGTGAGTGTCTGAGAGTGATAGTGAGTGTCAGAGAGTGTCAGAGAGCGTCAGAGAGCGTCAGAGAGTGATAGTGAGTGTCTGAGAGTGTCAGAGTGTGTCAGAGAGTGATAGAGAGTGTCGGAGAGTGTCGGAGAGTGTCAGAGAGTGTCAGAGAGTGTCAGAGAGTGTCAGAGAGTGTCAGAGAGTGATAGAGAGTGATAGAGAGTGTCAGAGAGTGTCTGAGAGTGTCAGAGAGTGATAGAGAGTGTCAGAGAGTGATAGAGAGTGATAGAGAGAGTCAGAGAGTGTCAGAGAATGTCAGAGAGTGACACTGTGTGTCAGAGAGTGTCAGAGAGTGACACTGATTGTCAGAGAGTGTCAGAGAGTGTCAGAGAGTGATAGAGAGTGTCAGAGAGTGATAGAGAGTGATAGAGAGAGTCAGAGAGTGTCAGAGAATGTCAGAGAGTGACACTGTGTGTCAGAGAGTGTCAGAGAGTGACACTGATTGTCAGAGAGTGTCAGAGAGTGTCAGAGAGTGATAGTGAGTGTCTGAGAGTGTCAGAGTGTGTCAGAGAGTGATGGAGAGTTTCAGAGAGTGTCAGAGAGTGACACTGATTGTCAGAGAGTGTCAGAGAGTGTCAGAGAGTGATAGTGAGTGTCTGAGAGTGTCAGACTGTGTCAGAGAGTGATAGAGAGCGTCAGAGAGTGTCAGAGTGTGATAGCGAGTTTCAGACAGTGTCAGAGAGTGAAAGTGTGTGTCAGTGAGTGTCAGAGAGTGATAGTGTGTGTCAGAGAGTGTCAGAGAGTGATAGTGAATGTCAGAGTGTCAGAATGTGTCAAAGAGTGATAGAAAGTGTCAGAGTCTGTCAGAGAGTGATGGTGAGAGTCTGTGAGTGTCAGAGTGTGTCAGAGAGTGATAGTGTGTGTCAGACAGTGTCAGAGAGTGATAGTGAGTGTCAGAGAGTGTCAGAGAGTGATAGAAAGTGTCTGAGAGTGTCAGAGAGTGTCAGAGAGTGATAGAGAGTGATAGAGAGCGACTGAGAGTGTCAGAGAGTGTCAGAGAGTGTCAGAGAGCGTCAGAGAGTGATAGTGAGTGTCAGAGAGTGTCAGAGAGTGATAGTGAGTGTCAGAGCGTGTCAGAGAGTGTCAGAGAGCGTCAGAGAGTGATAGTGAGTGTCAGAGAGTGTCAGAGAGTGTTAGTGAGTGTCAGAGAGTGTCAGAGAGTGATAGTGAGTGTCAGAGAGTGTCAGAGAGTGATAGTGAGTGTCAGAGAGTGATAGTGAGTGTCAGAGAGTGTCAGAGAGTGATAGTGAGTGTCTGAGAGTGTCAGAGAGTGATAGTGAGTGTCTGAGAGTGATAGTGAGTGTCAGAGAGTGTCAGAGAGCGTCAGAGAGTGATAGTGAGTGTCAGAGAGTGTCAGAGAGTGTCAGAGAGAGTCAGAGAGTGTCAGAGAGAGTCAGAGAGTGTCAGAGAGTGATAGTGAGTGTCAGAGAGTGTCAGAGAGCGTCAGAGAGTGATAGTGAGTGTCAGAGAGTGTCAGAGAGTGATAGTGAGTGTCAGAGAGTGTCAGAGAGTGTCAGAGAGAGTCAGAGAGTGTCAGAGAGAGTCAGAGAGTGTCAGAGAGTGATAGTGAGTGTCAGAGAGTGTCAGAGAGTGTCAGAGAGCGTCAGAGAGCGTCAGAGAGTGTCAGAGAGTGTCAGAGAGTGATAGTGAGTGTCAGAGAGTGTCAGAGAGCGTCAGAGAGCGTCAGAGAGTGATAGTGAGTGTCAGAGAGTGTCAGAGAGTGATAGTGAGTGTCAGAGAGTGTCAGAGAGTGTCAGAGAGCGTCAGAGAGCGTCAGAGAGTGATAGTGAGTGTCAGAGAATGTCAGAGAGTGATAGTGAGTGTCTGAGAGTGTCTGAGAGTGTCAGAGAGCGATATAGAGTGTCAGAGAGTGATTGAGAGTGTCAGAGAGTGTCAGAGAGTGTCAGAGAGTGTCAGAGAGTGTCAGAGAGTGATAGTGAGTGTCAGAGAGTGTCAGAGCGCGTCAGAGAGCGTCAGAGAGCGTCAGAGAGTGATAGTGTGTGTCAGAGAGCGTCAGAGAGTGTAAGAGAGCGTCAGAGAGTGATAGTGAGTGTCAGAGAGTGATAGTGAGTGTCAGAGAGTGATAGTGAGTGTCAGAGAGTGTCAGAGAGTGTCTGAGAGTGTCAGAGAGTGATAGTGAGTGTCAGAGAGTGATAGTGAGTGTCAGAGAGTGTCAGAGAGTGTCAGAGAGTGTCAGAGAGCGTCAGAGAGCGTCAGAGAGTGATAGTGAGTGTCAGAGAGTGTCAGAGAGTGTCAGAGAGTGATAGTGAGTGTCAGAGAGTGTCAGAGAGTGTCAGAGAGAGTCAGAGAGAGTCAGAGAGTGTCAGAGAGTGTCAGAGAGTGTCAGAGAGTGATAGTGAGTGTCAGAGAGTGTCAGAGAGCGTCAGAGAGCGTCAGAGAGCGATAGTGAGTGTCAGAGAGTGTCAGAGAGCGTCAGAGAGCGTCAGAGAGCGTCAGAGAGTGATAGTGAGTGTCAGAGAGTGTCAGAGAGTGATAGAGAGTGTCAGAGAGCGTCAGAGAGCGTCAGAGAGTGATAGTGAGTGTCAGAGAGTGTCAGAGAGCGTCAGAGAGCGTCAGAGAACGTCAGAGGGTGATAGTGAGTGTCAGAGAGTGTCAGAGAGTGTCAGAGAGCGTCAGAGAGCGTCAGAGAGCGTCAGAGAGTGATAGTGAGTGTCAGAGAGTGTCAGAGAGTGATAGTGAGTGTCAGAGAGTGTCAGAGAGTGTCAGAGAGCGTCAGAGAGCGTCAGAGAGCGTCAGAGAGTGATAGTGAGTGTCAGAGAGTGATAGTGAGTGTCAGAGAGTGTCAGAGAGCGTCAGAGAGCGTCAGAGAGTGATAGTGAGTGTCAGAGAGTGTCAGAGAGTGTCAGAGAGCGATAGTGAGTGTCAGAGAGTGTCAGAGAGTTTCAGAGAGAGTCAGAGAGAGTCAGAGAGTGTCAGAGAGCGTCAGAGAGCGTCAGAGAGTGATAGTGAGTGTCAGAGAGTGTCAGAGAGTGTCAGAGAGCGTCAGAGAGCGTCAGAGAGCGTCATAGAGTGATAGTGAGTGTCAGAGAGTGTCAGAGAGTGATAGTGAGTGTCAGAGAGTGTCAGAGAGCGTCAGAGAGCGTCAGAGAGTGATAGTGAGTGTCAGAGAGCGTCAGAGAGCGTCAGAGAGTGATAGTGAGTGATAGTGAGTGTCAGAGAGTCTCAGAGAGCGTCAGAGAGCGTCAGAGAGCGTCAGAGAGTGATAGTGAGCGTCAGAGAGCGTCAGAGAGTGATAGTGAGTGATAGTGAGTGTCAGAGAGTGTCAGAGAGCGTCAGAGAGCGTCAGAGAGCGTCAGAGAGTGATAATGAGTGTCAGAGAGTGTCAGAGAGTGATAGTGAGTGTCAGAGAGTGTCAGAGAGTGTCAGAGAGCGTCAGAGAGCGTCAGAGAGCGTCAGAGAGTGATAGTGAGTGTCAGAGAGTGTCAGAGAGTGATAGTGAGTGTCAGAGAGTGTCTGAGAGTGTCAGAAAGTGTCAGAGAGTGTCAGAGAGTGATAGAGAGTGACAGAGAGTGACAGAGAGTGTTGGGAGTGTCAGAGAGTGTCAGAGAATGTCAGAGAGTGATCGTGAGTGTCTGAGAGTGTCAGAGAGTGTCAGAGAGTGATTGAGAGTGTCAGAGAGTGTCAGAGAGTGTCAGAGAGTGATAGTGAGTGTCAGAGCGTGTCAGAGCGTGTCAGAGAGCGTCAGAGAGTGATAGAGAGTGTCAGAGAGTGATAGTGAGCGTCAGAGAGAGATAGAGAGTGATACAGAGTATCAGAGAGTGTCAGAGAGTGTCAGAGATTGATAGAGAGTGTCAGAGAGTGTCAGAGAGTTTCAGAGAGTGTCAGAGAGTGATAGAGAGTGTCAGAGAGTGTCAGAGAGTGTCAGAGAGTGATAGAGTGTCAGAGAGTGTCAGAGAGAGTAAGCGGGTGATAGAGAGTGTCAGAGAGTGTCAGAGAGTGTCCGAGAGTGATAGTGTGTGTCTGAGAGTGTCTGAGAGTGTCTGAGAGAGCCAGAGAGAGTCAGAGAGAGTCAGAGAGTGTCAGAGAGTGTCAGAGAGTGATAGAGAGTGATAGAGAGTGATAGAGAGTGTCAGAAGGTGTCAGAGAGTGTCAGAGAGTGATAGAGAGTGACAGAGAGTGACAGAGAGTGTCAGAAGGTGTCAGAGAGTGTCAGAGAGTGTCAGAGAGTGATAGAGAGTGACAGAGAGTGACAGAGAGTGTTGGGAGTGTCAGAGAGTGTCAGAGAATGTCAGAGAGTGATCGTGAGTGTCTGAGAGTGTCAGAGAGTGTCAGAGAGTGATAGTGAGTGTCAGAGCGTGTCAGAGCGTGTCAGAGAGCGTCAGAGAGTGATAGAGAGTGTCAGAGAGTGTCAGAGAGTGATAGTGTGTGTCTGAGAGTGTCTGAGAGTGTCTGAGAGTGCCAGAGAGAGTCAGAGAGTGTCAGAGAGTGTCAGAGATTGATAGAGAGTGATAGAGAGTGTCAGAAGGTGTCAGAGAGTGTCAGAGAGTGATAGAGAGTGATAGAGAGTGTCAGAGAGTGTCAGAGAGTTCAGAGAGTGATAGAGAGTGATAGAGAGTGACAGAGAGTGATAGAGAGTGTCAGAGAGTGTCAGAGAATGTCAGAGAGTGATAGTGAGTGTCTGAGAGTGTCTGACAGTGTCAGAGAGCGATATAGAGTGTCAGAGAGTGATTGAGAGTGTCAGAGAGTGTCAGAGAGTGTCAGAGAGTGTCAGAGAGTGATAGTGAGTGTCAGAGAGTGTCAGAGCGCGTCAGAGAGCGTCAGAGAGCGTCAGAGAGTGATAGTGTGTGTCAGAGAGCGTCAGAGAGTGATAGTGAGTGTCAGAGAGTGTCAGAGAGTGATAGTGAGTGTCAGAGAGTGTCAGAGAGTGTCAGAGAGCGTCAGAGAGTGATAGTGAGTATCAGAGAGTGATAGTGAGTGTCAGAGACTGTTAGTGAGTGTCAGAGAGTGATAGTGAGTGTCAGAGAGTGTCAGAGAGTGTCAGAGAGCGTCAGAGAGCGTCAGAGAGTGATAGAGAGTGTCAGAGAGTGTCAGAGAGTATCAGAGAGTGTCAGAGAGAATCAGAGAGTATCAGAGAGTATCAGAGAGAGTCAGAGAGTGTCAGAGAGTGATAGTGAGTGTCAGAGAGTGTCAGAGAGTGTCAGGGAGCGCCAGAGTGCGTCAGAGAGTGATAGTGAGTGTCAGAGAGTGTCAGAGAGTGATAGTGAGTGTCAGAGAGTGTCAGAGAGTCTCAGAGAGCGTCAGAGAGTGATAGTGAGTGTCAGAGAGTGTCAGAGAGTGATAGTGAGTGTCAGAGAGTGTCAGAGAGTGTCAGAGAGTGTCAGAGAGTGTCAGAGAGCGTCAGAGAGTGATAGTGTGTGTCAGAGAGTGTCGGAGAGTGATAGTGAGTGTCAGAGAGTGTCAGAGAGTCTCAGAGAGCGTTAGAGAGTGATAGTGAGTGTCAGAGAGTGTCAGAGAGTGATAGTGAGTGTCAGAGAGTGTCAGAGAGCGTCAGAGAGCGTCAGAGAGTGTCAGAGAGTGTCAGAGAGTGTCAGAGAGTGTCAGAGAGTGTCAGAGAGTGATAGTGAGTGTCTGAGAGTGTCAGAGAGTGATAGTGAGTGTCAGAGAGTGATAGTGAGTGTCAGAGAGTGTCAGAGAGTGTCAGAGAGCGTCAGAGAGCGTCAGAGAGTGATAGTGAGTGTCAGAGAGTGTCAGAGAGTGTCAGAGAGTGATAGTGAGTGTCAGAGAGTGTCAGAGAGTGTCAGAGAGAGTCAGAGAGAGTCAGAGAGAGTCAGAGAGTGTCAGAGAGTGTCAGAGAGTGTCAGAGAGTGATAGTGAGTGTCAGAGAGTGTCAGAGAGTGTCAGAGAGCGTCAGAGAGCGTCAGAGAGCGTCAGAGAGTGATAGAGAGTGTCAGAGAGTGTCAGAGAGCGTCAGAGAGCGTCAGAGAGCGTCAGAGAGCGTCAGAGAGTGATAGTGAGTGTCAGAGAGCGTCAGAGAGTGATAGTGAGTGTCAGAGAGTGTCAGAGAGCGTCAGAGAGCGTCAGAATGTGATAGTGAGTGTCAGAGAGTGTCAGAGAGCGTCAGAATGTGATAGTGAGTGTCAGAGAGTGTCAGAGAGTGTCAGAGAGTGATAGTGAGTGTCAGAGAGTGTCTGAGAGAGTCAGAGAGTGATAGAGATGTCAGAAAGTGATAGTGAGCGTCAGAGAGAGATAGAGAGTGATACAGAGTATCAGAGAGTGTCAGAGAGTGTCAGAGATTGATAGAGAGTTTCAGAGAGTGTCAGAGAGTTTCAGAGAGTGTCAGAGAGTGATAGAGAGTGTCAGAGAGTGTCAGAGAGTGTCAGAGAGTGATAGAGTGTCAGAGAGTGTCAGAGAGAGTAAGCGGGTGATAGAGAGTGTCAGAGAGTGTCAGAGAGTGTCCGAAAGTGATAGTGAGTGTCAGAGAGTGTCTGAGAGTGTCTGAGAGTGCCAGAGAGTGCCAGAGAGAGTCAGAGAGAGTCAGAGAGTGTCAGAGAGTGTCAGAGAGTGTCAGAGAGTGATAGAGAGTGATAGAGAGTGTCAGAAGGTGTCAGAGAGTGTCAGAGAGTGATAGAGAGTGACAGAGAGTGACAGAGAGTGTTGGGAGTGTCAGAGAGTGTCAGAGAATGTCAGAGAGTGATCGTGAGTGTCTGAGAGTGTCAGAGAGTGTCAGAGAGTGTCAGAGAGTGATTGAGAGTGTCAGAGAGTGTCAGAGAGTGCCAGAGAGAGTCAGAGAGTGTCAGAGAGTGTCAGAGATTGATAGAGAGTGATAGAGAGTGTCAGAAGGTGTCAGAGAGTGTCAGAGAGTGATAGAGAGTGACAGAGAGTGATAGAGAGTGTCAGAAGGTGTCAGAGAGTGTCAGAGAGTGATAGAGAGTGACAGAGAGTGATAGAGAGTGTCAGAGAATGTCAGAGAGAGAGTCAGAGAGTGTCAGAGAGTGATAGTGTGTGTCTGAGAGTGTCTGAGAGTGTCTGAGAGTGCCAGAGAGTGCCAGAGAGAGTCAGAGAGTGTCAGAGAGTGTCAGAGATTGATAGAGAGTGATAGAGAGTGTCAGAAGGTGTCAGAGAGTGTCAGAGAGTGATAGAGAGTGACAGAGAGTGATAGAGAGTGTCAGAGAGTGTCAGAGAATGTCAGAGAGTGATAGAGAATGATAGAGAGTGACAGAGAGTGATAGAGAGTGTCAGAGAGTGTCAGAGAGTGTCAGAGAGTGATAGAGAGTGTCAGAGAGTGATTGAGAGTGTCAGAGAGTGTCAGAGAGTGATAGAGAGTGTCAGAGAGTGTCAGAGAGTGTCAGAGAGTGATAGTGAGTGTCAGAGAGTGTCAGAGCGCGTCAGAGAGCGTCAGAGAGCGTCAGAGAGCGTCAGAGAGTGATAGTGTGTCTCAGAGAGCGTCAGAGAGTGATAGTGAGTGTCTGAGAGTGTCAGAGAGTGATAGTGAGTGTCTGAGAGTGATAGTGAGTGTCAGAGAGTGTCAGAGAGCGTCAGAGAGCGTCAGAGAGTGATAGTGAGTGTCTGAGAGTGTCAGAGTGTGTCAGAGAGTGATAGAGAGTGTCGGAGAGTGTCGGAGAGTGTCAGAGAGTGTCAGAGAGTGTCAGAGAGTGTCAGAGAGTGTCAGAGAGTGATAGAGAGTGATAGAGAGTGTCAGAGAGTGTCTGAGAGTGTCAGAGAGTGATAGAGAGTGTCAGAGAGTGATAGAGAGTGATAGAGAGAGTCAGAGAGTGTCAGAGAATGTCAGAGAGTGACACTGTGTGTCAGAGAGTGTCAGAGAGTGACACTGATTGTCAGAGAGTGTCAGAGAGTGTCAGAGAGTGATAGTGAGTGTCTGAGAGTGTCAGAGTGTGTCAGAGAGTGATGGAGAGTTTCAGAGAGTGTCAGAGAGTGACACTGAGTGTCAAAGAGTCTCCGAGAGTGATAGTGAGTGTCTGAGAGTGTCAGACTGTGTCAGAGAGTGATAGAGAGCGTCAGAGAGTGTCAGAGTGTGATAGCGAGTTTCAGACAGTGTCAGAGAGTGAAAGTGTGTGTCAGAGAGTGTCAGAGAGTGATAGTGTGTGTCAGAGAGTGTCAGAGAGTGATAGTGAATGTCAGAGTGTCAGAATGTGTCAAAGAGTGATAGAAAGTGTCAGAGTCTGTCAGAGAGTGATAGTGAGTGTCAGAGAGTGTCAGAGAGTGATAGAAAGTGTCTGAGAGTGTCAGAGAGTGTCAGAGAGTGATAGAGAGTGATAGAGAGCGACTGAGAGTGTCAGAGAGTGTCAGAGAGTGTCAGAGAGCGTCAGAGAGTGATAGTGAGTGTCAGAGAGTGTCAGAGAGTGATAGTGAGTGTCAGAGCGTGTCAGAGAGTGTCAGAGAGCGTCAGAGAGTGATAGTGAGTGTCAGAGAGTGTCAGAGAGTGTTAGTGAGTGTCAGAGAGTGTCAGAGAGTGATAGTGAGTGTCAGAGAGTGTCAGAGAGTGATAGTGAGTGTCAGAGAGTGATAGTGAGTGTCAGAGAGTGTCAGAGAGTGATAGTGAGTGTCTGAGAGTGTCAGAGAGTGATAGTGAGTGTCTGAGAGTGATAGTGAGTGTCAGAGAGTGTCAGAGAGCGTCAGAGAGTGATAGTGAGTGTCAGAGAGTGTCAGAGAGTGTCAGAGAGAGTCAGAGAGTGTCAGAGAGAGTCAGAGAGTGTCAGAGAGTGATAGTGAGTGTCAGAGAGTGTCAGAGAGCGTCAGAGAGTGATAGTGAGTGTCAGAGAGTGTCAGAGAGTGATAGTGAGTGTCAGAGAGTGTCAGAGAGTGTCAGAGAGAGTCAGAGAGTGTCAGAGAGAGTCAGAGAGTGTCAGAGAGTGATAGTGAGTGTCAGAGAGTGTCAGAGAGTGTCAGAGAGCGTCAGAGAGCGTCAGAGAGTGTCAGAGAGTGATAGTGAGTGTCAGAGAGTGTCAGAGAGCGTCAGAGAGCGTCAGAGAGTGATAGTGAGTGTCAGAGAGTGTCAGAGAGTGATAGTGAGTGTCAGAGAGTGTCAGAGAGTGTCAGAGAGCGTCAGAGAGCGTCAGAGAGTGATAGTGAGTGTCAGAGAATGTCAGAGAGTGATAGTGAGTGTCTGAGAGTGTCTGAGAGTGTCAGAGAGCGATATAGAGTGTCAGAGAGTGATTGAGAGTGTCAGAGAGTGTCAGAGAGTGTCAGAGAGTGTCAGAGAGTGATAGTGAGTGTCAGAGAGTGTCAGAGCGCGTCAGAGAGCGTCAGAGAGCGTCAGAGAGTGATAGTGTGTGTCAGAGAGCGTCAGAGAGTGATAGTGAGTGTCAGAGAGTGTCAGAGAGTGATAGTGAGTGTCAGAGAGTGTCAGAGAGTGTCAGAGAGTGTCAGAGAGCGTCAGAGAGTGATAGTGAGTATCAGAGAGTGATAGTGAGTGTCAGAGACTGTTAGTGAGTGTCAGAGAGTGATAGTGAGTGTCAGAGAGTGTCAGAGAGTGTCAGAGAGTGAGAGAGAGTGAGAGAGAGTGATAGAGAGTGTCAGAGAGTGTCAGAGAGTGATAGAGTGTCAGAGAGTGATAGAGTGTCAGAGAGTGATAGTGAGTGTCTGAGAATGTCAGAGAGAGTCAGAGTGTGTCAGAGAGTGTCAGAGAGTGACAGAGTGTGATAGAGAGTGTCAGAGAGTGTCAGAGAGAGTAAGCGAGTGATAGAGAGTGTCAGAGAGTGTCAGAGAGTGATAGTGTGTGTCTGAGAGTGTCTGAGAGTGTCTGAGAGTGCCAGAGAGTGTCAGAGAGTGTCAGAGAGTGTCAGAGAGTGATAGAGAGTGATAGAGAGTGTCAGAAGGTGTCAGAGAGTGTCAGAGAGTGTCAGAGAGTGATAGATAGTGACAGAGAGTGACAGAGAGTGATAGTGAGTGTCAGAGAGTGTCAGAGAATGTCAGAGAGTGATCGTGAGTGTCTGAGAGTGTCAGAGAGTGTCAGAGAGTGATTGAGAGTGTCAGAGAGTGTCAGAGAGTGATAGTGAGTGTCAGAGAGTGTCAGAGCGTGTCAGAGAGCGTCAGAGAGTGATAGTGAGTGTCAGAGAGTGATAGTGTGTGTCTGAGAGTGTCTGAGAGTGTCTGAGAGTGCCAGAGAGAGTCAGAGAGTGTCAGAGAATGTCAGAGAGTGATGGAGAGTGATAGAGAGTGTCAGAAGGTGTCAGAGAGTGTCAGAGAGTGACAGAGAGTGTCAGAGAGTGTCAGAGAGTGCCAGAGAGAGTCAGAGAGTGTCAGAGAGTGTCAGAGATTGATAGAGAGTGATAGAGAGCGTCAGAAGGTGTCAGAGAGTGTCAGAGAGTGACAGAGAGTGATAGAGAGTGTCAGAAGGTGTCAGAGAGTGTCAGAGAGTGATAGAGAGTGACAGTGAGTGATAGAGAGTGTCAGAGAGTGTCAGAGAGTGTCAGAGAGAGTCAGAGAGTGTCAGAGAGTGATAGTGTGTGTCTGAGAGTGTCTGAGAGTGTCTGAGAGTGCCAGAGAGAGTCAGAGAGTGTCAGAGAGTGTCAGAGATTGATAGAGAGTGATCAAGAGTGTCAGAAGGTGTCAGAGTGTGTCAGAGAGTGATAGAGCGTGACAGAGAGTGATAGAGAGTGACAGAGAGTGATAGAGAGTGACAGAGTGTGTCAGAGAGTGTCAGAGAGTGTCAGAGAATGTCAGAGAGTGATAGTGAGTGTCTGAGAGTGTCAGAGAGTGATAGAGAGTGTCAGAGAGTGATAGAGAGTGTCAGAGAGTGATTGAGAGTGTCAGAGAGTGTCAGAGAGTGATAGAGAGTGTCAGAGAGTGTCAGAGAGTGTCAGAGAGTGATAGTGAGTGTCAGAGAGTGTCAGAGCGCGTCAGAGAGCGTCAGAGAGCGTCAGAGAGTGATAGTGTGTGTCAGAGAGCGTCAGAGAGTGATAGTGAGTGTCAGAGAGCGTCAGAGAGTGACAGTGAGTGTCAGAGAGCGTCAGAGAGTGATAGTGAGTGTCAGAGAGTGTCAGAGAGTGTCAGAGAGTGTCAGAGAGTGATAGAGAGTGTCAGAGAGTGACAGTGAGTGTCAGAGAGCGTCAGAGAGTGATAGTGAGTGTCAGAGAGTGTCAGAGAGTGATAGTGAGTGTCTGAGAGTGTCAGAGCGTGTCAGAGCGTGATAGTGAATGTCTGAGAGTGTCAGAGTGTGTCAGAGAGTGATAGAGAGTGTCAGAGAGTGTCAGAGAGAGTAAGCGAGTCATAGTGTGTGTCTGAGAGTGTCTGTGAGTGTCTGAGAGTGCCAGAGAGAGTCAGAGAGTGTCAGAGAGTGTCAGAGAGTGATAGAGAGTGATAGAGAGTGTCAGAAGGTGTCAGAGAGTGTCAGAGAGTGATAGAGAGTGACAGAGAGTGACAGAGAGTGTTGGGAGTGTCAGAGAGTGTCAGAGAATGTCAGAGAATGTCAGAGAGTGATCGTGAGTGATCGTGAGTGTCTGAGAGTGTCAGAGAGTGTCAGAGAGTGTCAGAGAGTGATTGAGAGTGTCAGAGAGTGTCAGAGAGTGTTAGTGAGTGTCAGAGGGTGTCAGAGCGTGTCAGAGAGCGTCAGAGAGTGATAGTGAGTGTCAGAGAGTGATAGTGTGTGTCTGAGAGTGTCTGAGAGTGTCTGAGAGTTCCAAGAGAGTCAGAGTGTGTCAGAGAATGTCAGAGAATGTCAGAGAATGTCAGAGAGTGATGGAGAGTGATAGAGAGTGTCAGAAGGTGTCAGAGAGTGTCAGAGAGTGATAGAGAGTGTCAGAGAGTGTCAGAGAGTGATAGTGTGTGTCTGAGAGTGTCTGAGAGTGTCTGAGAGAGTCAGAGAGTGTCAGAGAGTGTCAGAGATTGATAGAGAGTGATAGAGAGTGTCAGAAGGTGTCAGAGAGTGTCAGAGAGTGATAGAGAGTGACAGAGAGTGATAGAGAGTGTCAGAAATTGTCAGGGAGTGTCAGAGAGTGATAGAGAGTGACAGAGAGTGACAGAGAGTGTCAGAGAGTGTCAGAGAGAGTCAGAGAGTGTCAGAGAGTGATAGTGTGTGTCTGAGAGTGTCTGAGAGTGTCTGAGAGTGCCAGAGAGAGTCAGAGAGTGTCAGAGAGTGTCAGAGATTGATAGAGAGTGATAGAGAGTGTCAGAAGGTGTCAGAGAGTGTCAGAGAGTGATAGAGAGTGACAGAGAGTGATAGAGAGTGTCAGAGAGTGTCAGAGAGTGTCAGAGAATGTCAGAGAGTGATAGTGAGTGTCTGAGAGTGTCAGAGAGTGATAGAGAGTGTCAGAGAGTGATTGAGAGTGTCAGAGAGTGTCAGAGAGTGATAGAGAGTGTCAGAGAGTGTCAGAGAGTGTCAGAGAGTGATAGTGAGTGTCAGAGAGTGTCAGAGCGCGCCAGAGAGCGTCAGAGAGCGTCAGAGAGTGATAGTGTGTGTCAGAGAGTGTCAGAGTGTGTCAGAGCGTGATAGTGAATGTCAGAGAGTGTCAGAGAGTGTCAGAGATTGATAGAGAGTGTCAGAGAGTGTCGGAGAGTGTCGGAGAGTGTCGGAGAGTGTCGGAGAGTGTCGGAGAGTGTCGGAGAGTGTCAGAGAGTGTCAGAGAGTGATAGTGAGTGTCAGAGAGTGTCAGAGCGCGTCAGAGAGCGTCAGAGAGCGTCAGAGAGTGATAGTGAGTGTCAGAGAGTGTCAGAGAGTGATAGTGAGTGTCTGAGAGTGTCAGAGTGTGTCAGAGCGTGATAGTGAATGTCTGAGAGTGTCAGAGAGTGTCAGAGAGTGATAGAGAGTGTCGGAGAGTGTCAGAGAGTGTCAGAGAGTGTCAGAGACTGTCAGAGAGTGTCAGAGAGTGATAGTGAGTGTCTGAGAGTGATAGTGAGTGTCTGAGAGTGTCAGAGCGCGTCAGAGAGTGATTGAGAGTGTCAGAGAGTGTCAGAGAGTGATAGAGAGTGTCAGAGAGTGTCAGAGAGTGATAGTGAGTGTCAGAGAGTGTCAGAGCGCGTCAGAGAGCGTCAGAGAGCGTCAGAGAGTGATAGTGTGTGTCAGAGAGCGTCAGAGAGTGAAAGTGAGTGTCAGAGAGTGTCAGAGAGTGTCAGAGAGTGATAGTGAGTGTCTGAGAGTGTCAGAGTGTGTCAGAGCGTGATAGTGAATGTCTGAGAGTGTCAGAGAGTGATAGAGAGTGTCAGAGAGTGTCAGAGAGTGTCAGAGAGTGCCGGAGAGTGTCAGAGCGTGTCAGAGAGTGATAGAGAGTGATAGAGAGTGATAGAGAGTGTCAGAGAGAGTCAGAGAGAGTCAGAGAGTGTCAGAGAGTGATAGAGAGTGTCAGAGAGTGTCAGAGAGTGATAGAGAGTGATAGAGAGTGTCAGAGAGTGATAGAGAGTGTCAGAGAGTGTCAGAGAGTGTCGGAGAGTGTCAGAGAGTGTCAGAGAGTGTCAGAGAGTGTCAAAGAGTGATAGAGAGTGATAGAGAGTGATAGAGAGTGTCAGAGAGAGTCAGAGAGAGTCAGAGAGTGTCAGAGAGTGATAGAGAGTGTCAGAGAGTGATAGAGAGTGATAGAGAGTGATAGAGAGAGTCAGAGAGTGTCAGAGAATGTCAGAGAGTGACACTGTGTGTCAGAGAGTGTCAGAGAGTGACACTGATTGTCAGAGAGTGTCAGAGAGTGTCAGAGAGTGATAGTGAGTGTCTGAGAGTGTCAGAGTGTTTCAGAGAGTGATGGAGAGTGTCAGAGAGTGTCAGAGAGTGATAGCGAGTTTCAGACATTGTCAGAGAGTGAAAGTGTGTGTCAGAGAGTGTCAGAGAGTGATAGTGTGTGTCAGAGAGTGTCAGAGAGTGATAGTGAATGTCAGAGTGTCAGAATGTGTCAAAGAGTGATAGAAAGTGTCAGAGTCTGTCAGAGAGTGATGGTGAGAGTCTGTGAGTGTCAGAGTGTGTCAGAGAGTGATAGTGCGTGTCAGAGAGTGTCAGAGAGTGATAGTGAGTGTCAGAGAGTGTCAGAGAGCATCAGAGAGTGATAGTGAGTGTCAGAGAGTGTCAGAGAGTGATAGTGAGTGTCAGAGAGTGTCAGAGAGTGTCAGAGAGAGTCAGAGAGTGTCAGAGAGAGTCAGAGAGTGTCAGAGAGTGATAGTGAGTGTCAGAGAGTGTCAGAGAGTGTCAGAGAGCGTCAGAGAGCGTCAGAGAGTGTCAGAGAGTGTCAGAGAGTGATAGTGAGTGTCAGAGAGTGTCAGAGAGCGTCAGAGAGCGTCAGAGAGTGATAGTGAGTGTCAGAGAGTGTCAGAGAGTGATAGTGAGTGTCAGAGAGTGTCAGAGAGTGTCAGAGAGCGTCAGAGGGCGTCAGAGAGTGATAGTGAGTGTCAGAGAGTGTCAGAGAGTGATAGTGAGTGTCAGAGAGTGTCAGAGAGTGATAGTGAGTGTCAGAGAGTGTCAGAGAGCGTCAGAGAGCGTCAGAGAGTGATAGTGAGTGTCAGAGAGTGTCAGAGAGTGATAGTGAGTGTCAGAGAGTGTCAGAGAGTGTCAGAGAGCGTCAGAGAGCGTCAGAGAGTGATAGTGAGTGTCAGAGAGTGTCAGAGAGTGATAGTGAGTGTCAGAGAGTGTCAGAGAGTGATAGTGAGTGTCAGAGAGTGTCAGAGAGTGATAGTGAGTGTCAGAGAGTGTCTGAGAGAGTCAGAGAGTGATAGAGATGTCAGAAAGTGATAGTGAGCGTCAGAGAGAGATAGAGAGTGATACAGAGTATCAGAGAGTGTCAGAGATTGATAGAGAGTGTCAGAGAGTTTCAGAGAGTGTCAGAGAGTGAGAGAGAGTGAGAGAGAGTGATAGAGAGTGTCAGAGAGTGTCAGAGAGTGTCAGAGAGTGATAGAGTGTCAGAGAGTGATAGAGTGTCAGAGAGTGATAGTGAGTGTCTGAGAATGTCAGAGAGAGTCAGAGTGTGTCAGAGAGTGTCAGAGAGTGACAGAGTGTGATAGAGAGTGTCAGAGAGTGTCAGAGAGAGTAAGCGAGTGATAGAGAGTGTCAGAGAGTGTCAGAGAGTGATAGTGTGTGTCTGAGAGTGTCTGAGAGTGTCTGAGAGTGCCAGAGAGTGTCAGAGAGTGTCAGAGAGTGTCAGAGAGTGATAGAGAGTGATAGAGAGTGTCAGAAGGTGTCAGAGAGTGTCAGAGAGTGTCAGAGAGTGATAGAGAGTGACAGAGAGTGACAGAGAGTGATAGTGAGTGTCAGAGAGTGTCAGAGAATGTCAGAGAGTGATCGTGAGTGTCTGAGAGTGTCAGAGAGTGATTGAGAGTGTCAGAGAGTGTCAGAGAGTGATAGTGAGTGTCAGAGAGTGTCAGAGCGTGTCAGAGAGCGTCAGAGAGTGATAGTGAGTGTCAGAGAGTGATAGTGTGTGTCTGAGAGTGTCTGAGAGTGCCAGAGAGAGTCAGAGAGTGTCAGAGAATGTCAGAGAGTGATGGAGAGTGATAGAGAGTGTCAGAAGGTGTCAGAGAGTGTCAGAGAGTGACAGAGAGTGTCAGAGAGTGTCAGAGAGTGTCAGAGAGTGTCAGAGAGTGATAGTGTGTGTCTGAGAGTGTCTGAGAGTGCCAGAGAGAGTCAGAGAGTGTCAGAGAGTGTCAGAGATTGATAGAGAGTGATAGAGAGCGTCAGAAGGTGTCAGAGAGTGTCAGAGAGTGACAGAGAGTGATAGAGAGTGTCAGAAGGTGTCAGAGAGTGTCAGAGAGTGATAGAGAGTGACAGTGAGTGATAGAGAGTGTCAGAGAGTGTCAGAGAGTGTCAGAGAGAGTCAGAGAGTGTCAGAGAGTGATATTGTGTGTCTGAGAGTGTCTGAGAGTGTCTGAGAGTGCCAGAGAGAGTCAGAGAGTGTCAGAGAGTGTCAGAGATTGATAGAGAGTGATCGAGAGTGTCAGAAGGTGTCAGAGAGTGTCAGAGAGTGATAGAGCGTGACAGAGAGTGATAGAGAGTGACAGAGAGTGATAGTGAGTGTCTGAGAGTGTCAGAGAGTGATAGAGAGTGTCAGAGAGTGATTGAGAGTGTCAGAGAGTGTCAGAGAGTGATAGAGAGTGTCAGAGAGTGTCAGAGAGTGTCAGAGAGTGATAGTGAGTGTCAGAGAGTGTCAGAGCGCGTCAGAGAGCGTCAGAGAGCGTCAGAGAGTGATAGTGTGTGTCAGAGAGCGTCAGAGAGTGATAGTGAGTGTCAGAGAGCGTCAGAGAGTGACAGTGAGTGTCAGAGAGCGTCAGAGAGTGATAGTGAGTGTCAGAGAGTGTCAGAGAGTGATAGTGAGTGTCTGAGAGCGTCAGAGAGTGATAGTGAGTGTCAGAGAGCGTCAGAGAGTGACAGTGAGTGACAGTGAGTGTCAGAGAGCGTCAGAGAGTGATAGTGAGTGTCAGAGAGTGTCAGAGAGTGATAGTGAGTGTCTGAGAGTGTCAGAGCGTGTCAGAGCGTGATAGTGAATGTCTGAGAGTGTCAGAGTGTGTCAGAGAGTGATAGAGAGTGTCAGAGAGTGTCAGAGAGAGTAAGCGAGTCATAGTGTGTGTCTGAGAGTGTCTGTGAGTGTCTGAGAGTGCCAGAGAGAGTCAGAGAGTGTCAGAGAGTGTCAGAGAGTGATAGAGAGTGATAGAGAGTGTCAGAAGGTGTCAGAGAGTGTCAGAGAGTGATAGAGAGTGACAGAGAGTGACAGAGAGTGTTGGGAGTGTCAGAGAGTGTCAGAGAATGTCAGAGAGTGATCGTGAGTGTCTGAGAGTGTCAGAGAGTGTCAGAGAGTGTCAGAGAGTGATTGAGAGTGTCAGAGAGTGTCAGAGAGTGTTAGTGAGTGTCAGAGGGTGTCAGAGCGTGTCAGAGAGCGTCAGAGAGTGATAGTGAGTGTCAGAGAGTGATAGTGTGTGTCTGAGAGTGTCTGAGAGTGTCTGAGAGTTCCAAGAGAGTCAGAGTGTGTCAGAGAATGTCAGAGAATGTCAGAGAATGTCAGAGAGTGATGGAGAGTGATAGAGAGTGTCAGAAGGTGTCAGAGAGTGTCAGAGAGTGATAGAGAGTGTCAGAGAGTGTCAGAGAGTGATAGTGTGTGTCTGAGAGTGTCTGAGAGTGTCTGAGAGAGTCAGAGAGTGTCAGAGAGTGTCAGAGATTGATAGAGAGTGATAGAGAGTGTCAGAAGGTGTCAGAGAGTGTCAGAGAGTGATAGAGAGTGACAGAGAGTGATAGAGAGTGTCAGAAGGTGTCAGAGAGTGTCAGAGAGTGATAGAGAGTGACAGAGAGTGATAGAGAGTGTCAGAGAGTGTCAGAGAGAGTCAGAGAGTGTCAGAGAGTGATAGTGTGTGTCTGAGAGTGTCTGAGAGTGTCTGAGAGTGCCAGAGAGAGTCAGAGAGTGTCAGAGAGTGTCAGAGATTGATAGAGAGTGATAGAGAGTGTCAGAAGGTGTCAGAGAGTGTCAGAGAGTGATAGAGAGTGACAGAGAGTGATAGAGAGTGTCAGAGAGTGTCAGAGAGTGTCAGAGAATGTCAGAGAGTGATAGTGAGTGTCTGAGAGTGTCAGAGAGTGATAGAGAGTGTCAGAGAGTGATTGAGAGTGTCAGAGAGTGTCAGAGAGTGATAGAGAGTGTCAGAGAGTGTCAGAGAGTGTCAGAGAGTGATAGTGAGTGTCAGAGAGTGTCAGAGCGCGCCAGAGAGCGTCAGAGAGTGATAGTGTGTGTCAGAGAGTGTCAGAGTGTGTCAGAGCGTGATAGTGAATGTCAGAGAGTGTCAGAGAGTGTCAGAGAGTGATAGAGAGTGTCAGAGAGTGTCGGAGAGTGTCGGAGAGTGTCGGAGAGTGTCGGAGAGTGTCGGAGAGTGTCAGAGAGTGTCAGAGAGTGTCAGAGAGTGATAGTGAGTGTCAGAGAGTGTCACAGCGCGTCAGAGAGCGTCAGAGAGCGTCAGAGAGTGATAGTGTGTGTCAGAGAGCGTCAGAGAGTGATAGTGAGTGTCAGAGAGTGTCAGAGAGTGATAGTGAGTGTCTGAGAGTGTCAGAGAGTGATAGTGAGTGTCTGAGAGTGTCAGAGTGTGTCAGAGCGTGATAGTGAATGTCTGAGAGTGTCAGAGAGTGTCAGAGTGTGATAGAGAGTGTCGGAGAGTGTCAGAGAGTGTCAGAGAGTGTCAGAGAGTGTCAGAGAGTGATAGTGAGTGTCTGAGAGTGATAGTGAGTGTCTGAGAGTGTCAGAGAGTGATAGAGAGTGATTGAGAGTGTCAGAGAGTGTCAGAGAGTGATAGAGAGTGTCAGAGAGTGTCAGAGAGTGATAGTGAGTGTCAGAGAGTGTCAGAGCGCGTCAGAGAGCGTCAGAGAGCGTCAGAGAGTGATAGTGTGTGTCAGAGAGCGTCAGAGAGTGAAAGTGAGTGTCAGAGAGTGTCAGAGATTGATAGAGAGTGATAGAGAGTGTCAGAAGGTGTCAGAGAGTGTCAGAGAGTGATAGAGAGTGACAGAGAGTGATAGAGAGTGTCAGAAGGTGTCAGAGAGTGTCAGAGAGTGATAGAGAGTGACAGAGAGTGATAGAGAGTGTCAGAGAGTGTCAGAGAGAGTCAGAGAGTGTCAGAGAGTGATAGTGTGTGTCTGAGAGTGTCTGAGAGTGTCTGAGAGTGCCAGAGAGAGTCAGAGAGTGTCAGAGAGTGTCAGAGATTGATAGAGAGTGATAGAGAGTGTCAGAAGGTGTCAGAGAGTGTCAGAGAGTGATAGAGAGTGACAGAGAGTGATAGAGAGTGTCAGAGAGTGTCAGAGAGTGTCAGAGAATGTCAGAGAGTGATAGTGAGTGTCTGAGAGTGTCAGAGAGTGATAGAGAGTGTCAGAGAGTGATTGAGAGTGTCAGAGAGTGTCAGAGAGTGATAGAGAGTGTCAGAGAGTGTCAGAGAGTGTCAGAGAGTGATAGTGAGTGTCAGAGAGTGTCAGAGCGCGCCAGAGAGCGTCAGAGAGTGATAGTGTGTGTCAGAGAGTGTCAGAGTGTGTCAGAGCGTGATAGTGAATGTCAGAGAGTGTCAGAGAGTGTCAGAGAGTGATAGAGAGTGTCAGAGAGTGTCGGAGAGTGTCGGAGAGTGTCGGAGAGTGTCGGAGAGTGTCAGAGAGTGTCAGAGAGTGATAGTGAGTGTCAGAGAGTGTCAGAGCGCGTCAGAGAGCGTCAGAGAGCGTCAGAGAGTGATAGTGTGTGTCAGAGAGCGTCAGAGAGTGATAGTGAGTGTCAGAGAGTGTCAGAGAGTGATAGTGAGTGTCTGAGAGTGTCAGAGAGTGATAGTGAGTGTCTGAGAGTGTCAGAGTGTGTCAGAGCGTGATAGTGAATGTCTGAGAGTGTCAGAGAGTGTCAGAGAGTGATAGAGAGTGTCGGAGAGTGTCGGAGAGTGTCAGAGAGTGTCAGAGAGTGTCAGAGAGTGTCAGAGAGTGATAGTGAGTGTCTGAGAGTGATAGTGAGTGTCTGAGAGTGTCAGAGAGTGATAGAGAGTGATTGAGAGTGTCAGAGAGTGTCAGAGAGTGATAGAGAGTGTCAGAGAGTGTCAGAGAGTGATAGTGAGTGTCAGAGAGTGTCAGAGCGCGTCAGAGAGCGTCAGAGAGCGTCAGAGAGTGATAGTGTGTGTCAGAGAGCGTCAGAGAGTGAAAGTGAGTGTCAGAGAGTGTCAGAGAGTGTCAGAGAGTGATAGTGAGTGTCTGAGAGTGTCAGAGTGTGTCAGAGCGTGATAGTGAATGTCTGAGAGTGTCAGAGAGTGATAGAGAGTGTCAGAGAGTGTCAGAGAGTGTCAGAGAGTGTCGGAGAGTGTCAGAGAGTGTCAGAGAGTGATAGAGAGTGATAGAGAGTGATAGAGAGTGTCAGAGAGAGTCAGAGAGAGTCAGAGAGTGTCAGAGAGTGATAGAGAGTGTCAGAGAGTGTCAGAGAGTGATAGAGAGTGATAGAGAGTGTCAGAGAGTGATAGAGAGTGTCAGAGAGTGTCAGAGAGTGTCGGAGAGTGTCAGAGAGTGTCAGAGAGTGTCAGAGAGTGTCAGAGAGTGTCAGAGAGTGATAGAGAGTGATAGAGAGTGATAGAGAGTGTCAGAGAGAGTCAGAGAGAGAGTCAGAGAGTGTCAGAGAGTGATAGAGAGTGTCAGAGAGTGATAGAGAGTGATAGAGAGTGATAGAGAGAGTCAGAGAGTGTCAGAGAATGTCAGAGAGTGACACTGTGTGTCAGAGAGTGTCAGAGAGTGACACTGATTGTCAGAGAGTGTCAGAGAGTGTCAGAGAGTGATGGAGAGTGTCAGAGAGTGTCAGAGAGTGACACTGAGTGTCAAAGAGTCTCCGAGAGTGATTGTGAGTGTCTGAGAGTGTCAGAGTGTGTCAGAGAGTGATAGAGAGCGTCAGAGAGTGTCAGAGTGTGATAGCGAGTTTCAGACATTGTCAGAGAGTGAAAGTGTGTGTCAGAGAGTGTCAGAGAGTGATAGTGTGTGTCAGAGAGTGTCAGAGAGTGATAGTGAATGTCAGAGTGTCAGAATGTGTCAAAGAGTGATAGAAAGTGTCAGAGTCTGTCAGAGAGTGATGGTGAGAGTCTGAGAGTGTCAGAGTGTGTCAGAGAGTGATAGTGTGTGTCAGACAGTGTCAGAGAGTGATAGTGAGTGTCAGAGAGTGTCAGAGAGTGTCAGAGAGTGATAGAAAGTGTCTGAGAGTGTCAGAGAGTGTCAGAGAGTGTCAGAGAGTGATAGAGAGTGATAGAGAGCGACTGAGAGTGTCAGAGAGTGTCAGAGAGTGTCAGAGAGCGTCAGAGAGTGATAGTGAGTGTCAGAGAGTGTCAGAAAGTGATAGTGAGTGTCTGTGAGTGTCAGAGAGTGATAGTGAGTGTCAGAGAGTGATAGTGAGTGTCAGAGAGTGTCAGAGAGCGTCAGAGAGCGTCAGAGAGTGATAGTGAGTGTCAGAGAGTGTCAGAGAGTGATAGTGAGTGTCAGAGAGTGTCAGAGAGTGTCAGAGAGTGTCAGAGAGTGTCAGAGAGAGTCAGAGAGTGTCAGAGAGTGATAGTGAGTGTCAGAGAGTGTCAGAGAGCGTCAGAGAGCGTCAGAGAGTGATAGTGAGTGTCAGAGAGTGATAGTGAATGTCAGAGTGTCAGAATGTGTCAAAGAGTGATAGAAAGTGTCAGAGTCTGTCAGAGAGTGATGGTGAGAGTCTGTGAGTGTCAGAGTGTGTCAGAGAGTGATAGTGTGTGTCAGACAGTGTCAGAGAGTGATAGTGAGTGTCAGAGAGTGCCAGAGAGAGTCAGAGAGTGTCAGAGAATGTCAGAGAGTGATGGAGAGTGATAGAGAGTGTCAGAAGGTGTCAGAGAGTGTCAGAGAGTGACAGAGAGTGATAGAGAGTGTCAGAGAGTGTCAGAGAGTGTCTGAGAGTGCCAGAGAGAGTCAGAGAGTGTCCGAGAGTGTCAGAGATTGATAGAGAGTGATAGAGAGTGTCATAAGGTTTCAGAGAGTGTCAGAGAGTGACAGAGAGTGATAGAGAGTGTCAGAAGGTGTCAGAGAGTGTCAGAGAGTGATAGAGAGTGACAGAGAGTGATAGAGAGTGTCAGAGAGTGTCAGAGAGAGTCAGAGAGTGTCAGAGAGTGATAGTGTGTGTCTGAGAGTGTCTGAGAGTGTCTGAGAGTGTCTGAGAGTGTCTGAGAGTGCCAGAGAGAGTCAGAGAGTGTCAGAGAGTGTCAGAGATTGATAGAGAGTGATAGAGAGTGTCAGAAGGTGTCAGAGAGTGTCAGAGAGAGATAGAGAGCATCAGAGAGTGTCAGAGAGTGTCAGAGAGAGTCAGAGAGTGTCTGAAAGTGTCAGAGAGTGATAGGGAGTGTCAGAGAGTGTCAGAGAGTGATAGAGAGTGATAGAGAGTGATAGAGAGAGTCAGAGAGTGTCAGAGAGTGTCAGAGAGTGATTGAGAGTGTCAGAGAGTGTCAGAGAGTGATAGAGAGTGTCAGAGAGTGTCAGAGAGTGATAGTGAGTGTCAGAGAGTGTCAGAGAGTGTCAGAGCGCGTCAGAGAGCGTCAGAGAGCGTCAGAGAGTGATAGTGTGTGTCAGAGAGCGTCAGAGAGTGATAGTGAGTGTCAGAGAGTGTCAGAGAGTGATAGTGAGTGTCTGAGAGTGTCAGAGTGTGTCAGAGTGTGTCAGAGAGTGATAGTGAATGTCTGAGAGTGTCAGAGTGTGTCAGAGAGCGATAGAGATTGTCAGAGAGTGTCGGAGAGTGTCGGAGAGTGTCAGAGAGTGTCAGAGAGTGATAGAGAGTGATAGAGAGTGTCTGAGAGAGTCAGAGAGTGTCTGAGAGTGTCAGAGAGTGATAGAGAGTGTCAGAGAGTGATAGAGAGTGACACTGATTGTCAGAGAGTGTCAGAGAGTGATAGTGAGTCTCTGCGAGTGTCAGAGTGTGTCAGAGAGTGATGGAGAGTGTCAGAGAGTGTCAGAGAGTGACACTGAGTGTCAAAGAGTCTCAGAGAGTGATAGTGAGTGTCTGACAGTGTCAGAGTGTGTCAGAGAGTGATAGAGAGCTTCAGAGAGTGTCAGAGTGTGATAGCAAGTTTCAGACAGTGTCAGAGAGTGAAAGTGTGTGTCAGAGAGTGTCAGAGAGTGATAGTGTGTGTCAGAGAGTGTCAGAGAGTGATAGTGAATGTCAGAGTGTCAGAATGTGTCAAAGAGTGATAGAAAGTGTCAGAGTGTGTCAGAGAGTGATGGTGAGAGTCTGTGAGTGTCAGAGTGTGTCAGAGAGTGATAGTGAGTGTCAGAGAGTGTCAGAGAGTGATAGAAAGTGTCTGAGAGTGCCAGAGTGTGTCAGAGAGTGATAGTTAGTGTCTGAGAGTGTCAGAGAGTGTCAGAGAGTGATAGAGAGTGATAGAGAGCGACTGAGAGTGTCAGAGAGTGTCAGAGAGTGTCAGAGATTGATAGAGAGTGATAGTGAGTGTCAGAAAGTGCCAGAGAGTGATAGTGAGTGACTGTGAGTGTCTGAGAGTGATAGTGAGTGTCTGTGAGTGTCTGAGAGTGTGAGAGAGTGTCAGAGAATGATAGTGATTGTCTGTGAGTGTCAGAGAGTGGCAGAGAGTGTCAGACAGCGTGAGAGAGCATCAGAGAGTGTTAGAGAGAGTCAGAGAGTGTCTGAAAGTGTCAGAGAGTGATAGGGAGTGTCAGAGAGTGATAGAGAGTGATAGAGAGTGATAGAGAGTGATAGAGAGAGTCAGAGAGTGTCAGAGAATGTCAGAGAGTGACACTGTGTGTCAGAGAGTGTCAGAGAGTGACACTGATTGTCAGAGAGTGTCAGAGGGTGATAGTGAGTGTCTGAGAGTGTCAGAGTGTGTCAGAGAGTGATTGAGAGTGTCAGAGAGTGTCAGAGTGTGATAGAGAGTTTCAGACAGTGTCAGAGAGTGATAGTGTGTGTCAGAGAGTGTCAGAGAGTGATAGTGAGTGTCAGAGAGTGTCCGAGATGATAGTGAATGTCAGAGTGACAGAATGTGTCAAAGTGTGATAGAAAGTGTCTGAGAGTGTCAGAGTGCGTCAGAGAGTGATGGTGAGAGTCTGAGAGTGTCAGAGTGTGTCAGAGAGTGATAGTGTGTGTCAGAGAGTGTCAGAGAGTGATAGTGAGTGTCAGAGAGTTTCAGAGAGTGATAGAAAGTGTCTGGGAGTGCCAGAGTGTGTCAGAGAGTGATAGTTTGTGTCTGAGAGTGCCAGAGAGTGTCAGAGAGTGATAGAGAGTGATAGAGAGCGACTGAGAGTGTCAGAGAGTGATAGAGAGTGATAGTGAGTGTCAGAGAGTGCCAGAGATTGATAGTGAGTGTCTGTGAGTGTCTGAGAATGATAGTGAGTGTCTGTGAGTGTCTGAGAGTGTGAGAGAGTGTCAGAGAGTGTCAGAGAATGATAGTGATTGTCTGAGAGTGTCAGAGAGTGTCAGACAGAGTCAGAGAGTGTCAGAGAGTGTCAGAGAGGGTCAGAGAGTGATAGTGAGTGTCAGAGAGTGTCAGAGAGTGTCAGACAGCGTGAGAGAGCGTCAGAGAGTGATAGTGAGTGTCAGAGAGTGTCAGAGAGTGATAGTGGATGTCTGAGAGTGTCAGAGAGTGTCAGAGAGTGTCAGAGAGTGATAGGGAGAGTCAGAGAGTGTCAGAGAATGTCAGAGAGTGACACTGTGTGTCAGAGAGTGTCAGAGAGTGACACTGATTGTCAGAGAGTGTCAGAGAGTGATAGTGAGTGTCTGAGAGTGTCAGAGAGTGTCAGAGAGTGATGGAAAGTGTCAGAGAGTGTCAGAGAGTGTCAGAGAGTGACACTGAGTGTCAAAGAGTCTCAGAGAGTGATAGTGAGTGTCTGAGAGTGTCAGAGTGTGTCAGAGAGTGATAGAGAGTGTCAGAGAGTGTCAGAGAGTGTCAGAGAGTGACAGAGAGTGACAGAGAGTGACAGAGAGTGTCAGAGAGAGTCAGAGAGTGTCAGAGAGAGTCAGAGAGTGTCTGAGAGTGTCAGAGAGTGTCAGAGAGTGATAGAGAGTGTCAGAGAGTGATAGAGAGTGATAGAGAGGGTCAGAGAGTGTCAGATAATGTCAGATAGTGACACTGTGTGTCAGAGAGTGTCAGAGAGTGACACTGATTGTCAGAGAGTGTCAGAGGGTGATAGTGAGTGTCGGAGAGTGTCAGAGAGTGATTGAGAATGTCAGAGAGTGTCAGAGAGTGATAGCGAGTTTCAGACAGTGTCAGAGAGTGATAGTGAATGTCAGAGTGTCAGAATGTGTCAAAGAGTGATAGAAAGTGTCAGAGTGTGTCAGAGAGTGATGGTGAGAGTTTGTGAGTGTCAGAGTGTGTCAGAGAGTGATAGTGTGTGTCAGACAGTGTCAGAGAGTGATAGTGAGTGTCAGAGAGTGATAGAAAGTGTCTGAGAGTGCCAGAGTGTGTCAGAGAGTGATAGTTAGTGTCTGAGTGTGTCAGAGAGTGTCAGAGAGTGATAGAGAGTGATAGAGAGCGACTGAGAGTGTCAGAGAGTGTCAGAGAGTGTCAGAGAGTGATAGAGAGTGATAGTGAGTGTCAGAAAGTGCCAGAGAGTGATAGTGAGTGACTGTGAGTGTCTGAGAGTGATAGTGAGTGTCTGTGAGTGTCAGAGAGTGGCAGAGAGTGTCAGACAGCGTGAGAGAGCATCAGAGAGTGTCAGAGAGAGTCAGAGAGTGTCTGAATGTGTCAGAGAGTGATAGGGAGTGTCAGAGAGTGTCAGAGAATGTCAGAGAGTGACACTGTGTGTCAGAGAGTGTCAGAGAGTGACACTGATTGTCAGAGAGTGTCAGAGGGTGATAGTGAGTGTCTGAGAGTGTCAGAGTGTGTCAGAGAGTGATTGAGAGTGTCAGAGAGTGTCAGAGTGTGATAGAGAGTTTCAGACAGTGTCAGAGAGTGATAGTGTGTGTCAGAGAGTGTCAGAGAGTGATAGTGAGTGTCAGAGAGTGTCAGAGATGATAGTGAATGTCAGAGTGACAGAATGTGTCAAAGTGTGATAGAAAGTGTCTGAGAGTGTCAGAGTGCGTCAGAGAGTGATGGTGAGAGTCTGAGAGTGTCAGAGTGTGTCAGAGAGTGATAGTGTGTGTCAGAGAGTGTCAGAGAGTGATAGTGAGTGTCAGAGAGTGTCAGAGAGTGATAGAAAGTGTCTGAGAGTGCCAGAGTGTGTCAGAGAGTGATAGTTTGTGTCTGAGAGTGCCAGAGAGTGTCAGAGAGTGATAGAGAGTGATAGAGAGCGACTGAGAGTGTCAGAGAGTGATAGAGAGTGATAGTGAGTGTCAGAGAGTGCCAGAGATTGATAGTGAGTGTCTGTGAGTGTCTGAGAATGATAGTGAGTGTCTGTGAGTGTCTGAGAGTGTGTGAGAGTGTCAGAGAGTGTCAGAGAATGATAGTGATTGTCTGAGAGTGTCAGAGAGTATCAGAGAGGGTCAGAGAGTGATAGTGAGTGTCAGAGAGTGTCAGAGAGTGTCAGACAGCGTGAGAGAGTGTCAGAGAGTGATAGTGAGTGTCAGAGAGTGTCAGAGAGTGATAGTGGATGTCTGAGAGTGTCAGAGAGTGTCAGAGAGTGTCAGAGAGTGATAGAGAGAGTCAGAGAGTGTCAGAGAATGTCAGAGAGTGACACTGTGTGTCAGAGAGGGTCAGAGAGTGACACTGATTGTCAGAGAGTGTCAGAGAGTGATAGTGAGTGTCTGAGAGTGTCAGAGAGTGTCAGAGAGTGATGGAGAGTGTCAGAGAGTGTCAGAGAGTGACACTGAGTGTCAAAGAGTCTCAGAGAGTGATAGTGAGTGTCTGAGAGTGTCAGAGTGTGTCAGAGAGTGATAGAGAGTGATAGAGAGTGTCAGAGAGTGTCAGAGAGTGTCAGAGAGTGATAGAGAGTGACAGAGAGTGACAGAGAGTGACAGAGAGTGACAGAGAGTGTCAGAGAGTGTCAGAGAGTGATAGAGAGTGTCAGAGAGTGATAGAGAGTGATAGAGAGAGTCAGAGAGTGTCAGAGAATGTCAGAGAGTGACACTGTGTGTCAGAGAGTGTCAGAGAGTGACACTGATTGTCAGAGAGTGTCAGAGGGTGATAGTGAGTGTCGGAGAGTGTCAGAGTGTGTCAGAGAGTGATTGAGAGTGTCAGAGAGTGTCAGAGTGTGATAGCGAGTTTCAGACAGTGTCAGAGAGTGAAAGTGTGTGTCAGAGAGTGTCAGAGAGTGATAGTGAGTGTCAGAGAGTGTCAGAGAGTGATAGTGAATGTCAGAGTGTCAGAATGTGTCAAAGAGTGATAGAAAGTGTCAGAGTGTGTCAGAGAGTGATGGTGAGAGTCTGTGAGTGTCAGAGTGTGTCAGAGAGTGATAGTGTGTGTCAGACAGTGTCAGAGAGTGATAGTGAGTGTCAGAGAGTGATAGAAAGTGTCTGAGAGTGCCAGAGTGTGTCAGAGAGTGATAGTTAGTGTCTGAGATTGTCAGAGAGTGTCAGAGAGTGATAGAGTGTGATAGAGAGCGACTGAGAGTGTCAGAGAGTGTCAGAGAGTGTCAGAGAGTGTCAGAGAGGGATAGTGTGTGTCAGAAAGTGCCAGAGAGTGATAGTGAGTGTCTGTGAGTGTCTGAGAGTGATAGTGAGTGTCTGTGAGTGTCTGAGAGTGTGAGAGAGTGTCAGAGAGTGTCAGAGAATGATAGTGATTGTCTGAGAGTGTCAGAGAGTGGCAGAGAGAGTCAGAGAGTGTCAGAGAGTGTCAGAGAGGGTCAGAGAGTGATAGTGAGTGTCAGAGAGTGTCAGACTGCGTGAGAGAGCGTCAGAGAGTGTCAGAGAGAGTCAGAGAGTGTCTGAGAGTGTCAGAGAGTGATAGGGAGTGTCAGAGAGTGATAGAGAGTGATAGAGAGTGATAGAGAGAGTCAGAGAGTGTCAGAGAATGTCAGAGAGTGACACTGTGTGTCAGAGAGTGTCAGAGAGTGACACTGATTGTCAGAGAGTGTCAGAGAGTGATAGGGAGTGTCAGAGAGTGATAGAGAGTGATAGAGAGTGATAGAGAGAGTCAGAGAGTGTCAGAGAATGTCAGAGAGTGACACTGTGTGTCAGAGAGTGTCAGAGAGTGACACTGATTGTCAGAGAGTGTCAGAGGGTGATTGTGAGTGTCTGAGAGTGTCAGAGTGTGTCAGAGAGTGATTGAGAGTGTCAGAGAGTGTCAGAGTGTGATAGAGAGTTTCAGACAGAGTCAGAGAGTGATAGTGTGTGTCAGAGAGAGTCAGAGAGTGATAGTGTGTGTCAGAGAGTGTCAGAGAGTGATAGTGAGTGTCAGAGAGTGTCAGAGAGTGATAGTGAATGTCAGAGTGTCAGAAAGTGTCAAAGTGTGATAGAAAGTGTCTGAGAGTGTCAGAGTGTGTCAGAGAGTGATAGTGTGTGTCAGAGTGTGTCAGAGAGTGATAGTGAGTGTCAGAGAGTGTCAGAGAGTGATAGAAAGTGTCTGAGAGTGCCAGAGTGTGTCAGAGAGTGATAGTTTGTGTCTGAGAGTGCCAGAGAGTGTCAGAGAGTGATAGAGAGTGATAGAGAGCGACTGAGAGTGTCAGAGAGTGATAGAGAGTAATAGTGAGTGTCAGAGAGTTCCAGAGATTGATAGTGAGTGTCTGTGAGTGTCTGAGAGTGATAGTGAGTGTCTGTGAGTGTCTGTGAGTGTCTGAGAGTGTGAGAGAGTGTCAGAGAGTGTCAGAGAGTGTCAGAGAATGATAGTGATTGTCTGAGAGTGTCAGAGAGTGTCAGACAGAGTCAGAGAGTGTCAGAGAGTGTCAGAGAGGGTCAGAGAGTGATAGTGAGTGTCAGAGAGTGTCAGAGAGTGTCAGACAGCGTGAGAGAGCGTCAGAGAGTGATAGTGAGTGTCAGAGAGTGTCAGAGAGTGATAGTGGATGTCTGAGAGTGTCAGAGAGTGTCAGAGAGTGATAGTGAGTGTCTGAGAGTGCCAGAGAGAGTCAGAGAGAGTCAGAGAGTGTCAGAGAGTGTCAGAGAGTGATGGAGAGTGATAGAGAGTGTCAGAAGGTGTCAGAGAGTGTCAGAGAGTGATAGAGAGTGACAGAGAGTGATAGAGAGTTTCAGAGAGTGTCAGAGAGTGTCAGAGAGTGATAGTGTGTGTCTGAGAGTGTCTAGAGTGTCTGAGAGTGCCAGAGAGAGTCAGAGAGTGTCAGAGATTGATAGAGAGTGATAGAGAGTGTCAGAAGGTGTCAGAGAGTGTCAGAGAGTGATAGAGAGTGACAGAGATTGATAGAGAGTGTCAGAGAGTGTCAGAGAATGTCAGAGAGTGTCAGAGAGTGATAGAGAGTGTCAGAGAGTGATAGAGAGTGTCAGAGAGTGTCATTGAGTGATTGAGAGTGTCAGAGAGTGTCAGAGAGTGATGGAGAGTGATGGAGAGTGTCAGAGAGTGTCAGAGAGTGTCAGAGAGTGATAGTGAGTGTCAGAGAGTGTCAGAGCGTGTCAGAGAGCGTCAGAGAGTGATAGTGTGTGTCAGAGAGTGATAGTGAGTGTCAGAGAGCGTCAGAGAGTGATAGTGAGTGTCTGAGAGTGTCAGAGTGTGTCAGAGAGTGATAGTGAATGTCTGAGAGTGTCAGAGAGTGTCAGAGAGTGATAGAGAGTGATAGAGAGTGTCAGAGAGAGTCAGAGAGTGTCTGAGAGTGTCAGAGAGTGATAGAGAGTGTCAGAGAGTGATAGAGAGTGATAGAGAGTGATAGAGAGTGATAGAGAGAGTCAGAGAGTGTCAGAGAATGTCAGAGAGTGACACTGTGTGTCAGAGAGTGTCAGAGAGTGACACTGATTGTCAGAGAGTTTCAGAGAGTGATAGTGAGTGTCTGAGAGTGTCAGAGAGTGTCAGAGAGTGATGGAGAGTGTCAGAGAGTCTCAGAGAGTGACACTGAGTGTCAAAGAGTCTCAGAGCGTGATAGTGAGTGTCTGAGAGTGTCAGAGTGTGTCAGAGAGTGATAGAGAGTGTCAGAGAGTGTCAGAGAGTGATAGAGAGTGTCAGACAGTGTCAGAGAGTGTCAGAGAGTGTCAGAGAGTGATTGAGAGTGTCAGAGAGTGTCAGAGAGTGATGGAGAGTGATAGAGAGTGTCAGAAGGTGTCAGAGAGTGTCAGAGAGTGATAGAGAGTGACAGAGAGTGATAGAGAGTTTCAGAGAGTGTCAGAGAGTGTCAGAGAGTGATAGTGTGTGTCTGAGAGTGTCTGAGAGTGTCTGAGAGTGCCAGAGAGAGTCAGAGAGTGTCAGAGAGTGTCAGAGATTGATAGAGAGTTATAGAGAGTTATAGAGAGTGTCAGAAGGTGTCAGAGTATGTCAGAGAGTGATAGAGAGTGACAGAGATTGATAGAGAGTGTCAGAGAGTGTCAGAGAGTGTCAGAGAATGTCAGAGAATGTCAGAGAGTGTCAGAGAGTGTCAGAGAGTGTCAGAGAGTGTCAGAGAGTGATAGAGAGTGTCAGAGAGTGTCAGAGAGTGATTGAGAGTGTCAGAGAGTGTCAGAGAGTGTCAGAGAGTGTCAGAGAATGTCAGAGAGTGTCAGAGAGTGTCAGAGAGTGTCAGAGAGTGATAGAGAGTGATAGAGAGTGTCAGAGAGTGATTGAGAGTGTCAGAGAGTGTCAGAGAGTGATTGAGAGTGTCAGAGAGTGTCAGAGAGTGTCAGAGAGTGTCAGAGAATGTCAGAGAGTGTCAGAGAGTGTCAGAGAGTGATAGAGAATGTCAGAGAGTGTCAGAGAGTGATTGAGAGTGTCAGAGAGTGTCAGAGAGTGATGGAGAGTGTCAGAGAGTGTCAGAGAGTGATTGAGAGTGTCAGAGAGTGTCAGAGAGTGATTGAGAGTGTCAGAGAGTGTCAGAGAGTGTCAGAGAGTGTCAGAGAATGTCAGAGAGTGTCAGAGAGTGTCAGAGAGTGATAGAGAATGTCAGAGAGTGTCATAGAGTGTCAGAGAGTGTCAGAGAGTGTCAGAGAGTGATGGAGAGTGTCAGAGAGTGTCAGAGAGTGTCAGAGAGTGACGGAGAGTGATAGAGAGTGTCAGAAGGTGTCAGAGAGTGTCAGAGAGTGATAGAGAGTGACAGAGAGTGATAGAGAGTTTCAGAGAGTGTCAGAGAGTGTCAGAGAGTGATAGTGTGTGTCTGAGAGTGTCTGAGAGTGCCTGAGAGTGCCAGAGAGTGCCAGAGAGTGCCAGAGAGAGTCAGAGAGTGTCAGAGAGTGTCAGAGATTGATAGAGAGTGATAGAGAGTGTCAGAAGGTGTCAGAGAGTGTCAGAGAGTGATAGAGAGTGACAGAGATTGATAGAGAGTGTCAGAGAGTGTCAGAGAGTGTCAGAGAGTGATAGAGAGTGTCAGAGAGTGTCAGAGAGTGATTGAGAGTGTCAGAGAGTGTCAGAGAGTGATGGAGAGTGTCAGAGAGTGTCAGAGAGTGATAGTGAGTGTCAGAGAGTGTCAGAGCGTGTCAGAGAGCGTCAGAGAGTGATAGTGTGTGTCAGAGAGTGATAGTGAGTGTCAGAGAGTGTCAGAGAGTGATAGTGTGTGTCAGAGAGCGTCAGAGAGTGATAGTGAGTGTCAGAGAGTGTCAGAGAGTGTCAGAGAGTGATAGTGAATGTCTGAGAGTGTCAGAGTGTGTCATAGAGTGATAGTGAATGTCTGAGAGTATCAGAGTGTGTCAGAGAGTGATGGAGAGTGTCAGAGAGTGTCAGAGAGTGATAGAGAGTGATAGAGAGTGTCAGAGAGAGTCAGAGAGTGTCAGAGAGTGATAGAGAGTGTCAGAGAGTGATAGAGAGTGATAGAGAGTGATAGAGAGTGATAGAGAGAGTCAGAGAGTGTCAGAGAATGTCAGAGAGTGACACTGTGTGTCAGAGAGTGTCAGAGAGTGACACTGATTGTCAGAGAGTTTCAGAGAGTGATAGTGAGTGTCTGAGAGTGTCTGAGAGTGTCTGAGAGTGTCTGAGAGTTTCTGAGAGTGCCAGAGAGTGCCAGAGAGAGTCAGAGAGTGTCAGAGAGTGTCAGAGATTGATAGAGAGTGATAGAGAGTGTCAGAAGGTGTCAGAGAGTGTCAGAGAGTGATAGAGAGTGACAGAGATTGATAGAGAGTGTCAGAGAGTGTCAAAGAGTGTCAGAGAATGTCAGAGAGTGTCAGAGCATGATACAGAGTGTCAGAGAGTGTCAGAGAGTGATTGAGAGTGTCAGAGAGTGTCAGAGAGTGTCAGAGAGTGATGGAGAGTGTCAGAGAGTGTCAGAGAGTGATAGTGAGTGTCAGGGAGTGTCAGAGCGTGTCAGAGAGCGTCAGAGAGTGATAGTGTGTGTCAGAGAGTGATAGTGAGTGTCAGAGAGTGTCAGAGAGTGATAGTGTGTGTCAGAGAGTGATAGTGAGTGTCAGAGAGTGTCAGAGAGTGATAGTGTGTGTCAGAGAGCGTCAGAGAGTGATAGTGAGTGTCAGAGAGTGTCAGAGAGTGATAGTGAGTGTCTGAGAGTGTCAGAGTGTGTCAGAGAGTGATAGTGAATGTCTGAGAGTGTCAGAGTGTGTCAGAGAGTGTCAGAGAGTGTCAGAGAGTGTCAGAGAGTGTCAGAGAGTGATAGAGAGTGATAGAGAGAGTCAGAGAGTGTCAGAGAGTGTCAGAGAGTGATAGAGAGTGTCAGAGATTGTCAGAGAGTGATAGAGAGTGATAGAGAGTGATAGTGAGAGTCAGAGAGTGTCAGAGAATGTCAGAGAGTGACACTGTGTGTCAGAGAGTGTCAGAGAGTGACACTGATTGTCAGAGAGTTTCAGAGAGTGATAGTGAGTGTCTGAGTGTGTCAGAGAGTGTCTGAGAGTGATGGAGAGTGTCAGAGAGTGATAGAGAGTGACAGAGAGTGTCAGAGAGAGTCAGAGAGTGTCTGAGAGTGTCTGAGAGTTTCAGATAGTGATAGAGAGTGTCAGAGAGTGATAGTGAGTGTCAGAGAGTGTCAGAGAGTGATAGTGAATGTCAGAGTGTCAGAATGTGTCAAAGAGTGATAGAAAGTGTCTGAGAGTGTCAGAGAGTGTCAGAGAGTGATAGAGAGTGTCAGAGAGTGTCAGAGAGTGTCAGAGAGTGTCAGAGAGTGTCAGAGAGTGATTGAGAGTGTCAGAGAGTGTCAGAGTGTGTCAGAGAGTGATAGAGAGTGTCAGAGAGTGTCAGAGAGTGATAGAGAGTGTCAGAGAGTGTCAGAGAGTGTCAGAGAGTGTCAGAGAGTGTCAGAGAGTGATTGAGAGTGTCAGAGAGTGTCAGAGAGTGATGGAGAGTGATAGAGAGTGTCAGAAGGTGTCAGAGAGTGTCAGAGAGTGATAGAGAGTGACAGAGAGTGATAGAGAGTTTCAGAGAGTGTCAGAGAGTGTCAGAGAGTGATAGTGTGTGTCTGAGAGTGTCTGAGAGTGTCTGAGAGTGCCAGAGAGAGTCAGAGAGTGTCAGAGAGTGTCAGAGATTGATAGAGAGTTATAGAGAGTTATAGAGAGTTATAGAGAGTGTCAGAAGGTGTCAGAGTGTGTCAGAGAGTGATAGAGAGTGACAGAGATTGATAGAGAGTGTCAGAGAGTGTCAGAGAGTGTCAGAGAATGTCAGAGAATGTCAGAGAGTGTCAGAGAGTGTCAGAGAGTGTCAGAGAGTGTCAGAGAGTGTCAGAGAATGTCAGAGAGTGTCAGAGAGTGTCAGAGAGTGATAGAGAGTGATAGAGAGTGTCAGAGAGTGATTGAGAGTGATTGAGAGTGTCAGAGAGTGATTGAGAGTGTCAGAGAGTGTCAGAGAGTGTCAGAGAGTGTCAGAGAATGTCAGAGAGTGTCAGAGAGTGTCAGAGAGTGATAGAGAATGTCAGAGAGTGTCAGAGAGTGATTGAGAGTGTCAGAGAGTGTCAGAGAGTGATGGAGAGTGTCAGAGAGTGTCAGAGAGGGATTGAGAGTGTCAGAGAGTGTCAGAGAGTGATTGAGAGTGTCAGAGAGTGTCAGAGAGTGTCAGAGAGTGTCAGAGAGTGTCAGAGAATGTCAGAGAGTGTCAGAGAGTGTCAGAGAGTGATAGAGAATGTCAGAGAGTGTCAGAGAGTGATTGAGAGTGATTGAGAGTGTCAGAGAGTGTCAGAGAGTGTCAGAGAGTGATGGAGAGTGTCAGAGAGTGTCAGAGAGTGATAGTGAGTGTCTGAGAGTGTCAGAGAGTGTCAGAGAATGTCAGAGAGTGATTGAGAGTGTCAGAGAGTGTCAGAGAGTGTCAGAGAGTGACGGAGAGTGATAGAGAGTGTCAGAAGGTGTCAGAGAGTGTCAGAGAGTGATAGAGAGTGACAGAGAGTGATAGAGAGTTTCAGAGAGTGTCAGAGAGTGTCAGAGAGAGATAGTGTGTGTCTGAGAGTGTCTGAGAGTGCCTGAGAGTGCCAGAGAGTGCCAGAGAGTGCCAGAGAGTGCCAGAGAGTGCCAGAGAGAGTCAGAGAGTGTCAGAGAGTGTCAGAGATTGATAGAGAGTGATAGAGAGTGTCAGAAGGTGTCAGAGAGTGTCAGAGAGTGATAGAGAGTGACAGAGATTGATAGAGAGTGTCAGAGAGTGTCAGAGAGTGTCAGAGAGTGACAGAGAGTGTCAGAGAGTGTCAGAGAGTGATTGAGAGCGTCAGAGAGTGTCAGAGAGTGATGGAGAGTGTCAGAGAGTGTCAGAGAGTGATAGTGAGTGTCAGAGAGTGTCAGAGCGTGTCAGAGAGCGTCAGAGAGTGATAGTGTGTGTCAGAGAGTGATAGTGAGTGTCAGAGAGTGTCAGAGAGTGATAGTGTGTGTCAGAGAGCGTCAGAGAGTGATAGTGAGTGTCAGAGAGTGTCAGAGAGTGATAGTGAGTGTCTGAGAGTGTCAGAGTGTGTCAGAGAGTGATAGTGAATGTCTGAGAGTATCAGAGTGTGTCAGAGAGTGATGGAGAGTGTCAGAGAGTGTCAGAGAGTGATAGAGAGTGATAGAGAGTGTCAGAGAGAGTCAGAGAGTGTCAGAGAGTGATAGAGAGTGTCAGAGAGTGATAGAGAGTGATAGAGAGTGATAGAGAGTGATAGAGAGAGTCAGAGAGTGTCAGAGAATGTCAGAGAGTGACACTGTGTGTCAGAGAGTGTCAGTGAGTGACACTGATTGTCAGAGAGTTTCAGAGAGTGATAGTGAGTGTCTGAGAGTGTCTGAGAGTTTCTGAGAGTGCCAGAGAGTGCCAGAGAGAGTCAGAGAGTGTCAGAGAGTGTCAGAGATTGATAGAGAGTGATAGAGAGTGTCAGAAGGTGTCAGAGAGTGTCAGAGAGTGATAGAGAGTGACAGAGATTGATAGAGAGTGTCAGAGAGTGTCAGAGAGTGTCAGAGAATGTCAGAGAGTGTCAGAGCGTGATACAGAGTGTCAGAGAGTGTCAGAGAGTGATTGAGAGTGTCAGAGAGTGTCAGAGAGTGTCAGAGAGTGATGGAGAGTCTCAGAGAGTGTCAGAGAGTGATAGTGAGTGTCAGGGAGTGTCAGAGCGTGTCAGAGAGCGTCAGAGAGTGATAGTGTGTGTCAGAGAGTGATAGTGAGTGTCAGAGAGTGTCAGAGAGTGATAGTGTGTGTCAGAGAGTGATAGTGAGTGTCAGAGAGTGTCAGAGAGTGATAGTGTGTGTCAGAGAGCGTCAGAGAGTGATAGTGAGTGTCAGAGAGTGTCAGAGAGTGATAGTGAGTGTCTGAGAGTGTCAGAGTGTGTCAGAGAGTGATAGTGAATGTCTGAGAGTGTCAGAGTGTGTCAGAGAGTGTCAGAGAGTGTCAGAGAGTGTCAGAGAGTGTCAGAGAGTGATAGAGAGTGATAGAGAGAGTCAGAGAGTGTCAGAGAGTGTCAGAGAGTGATAGTGAGAGTCAGAGAGTGTCAGAGAATGTCAGAGAGTGACACTGTGTGTCAGAGAGTGTCAGAGAGTGACACTGATTGTCAGAGAGTTTCAGAGAGTGATAGTGAGTGTCTGAGTGTGTCAGAGAGTGTCAGAGAGTGATGGAGAGTGTCAGAGAGTGATAGAGAGTGACAGAGAGTGTCAGAGAGAGTCAGAGAGTGTCTGAGAGTGTCTGAGAGTTTCAGATAGTGATAGAGAGTGTCAGAGAGTGATAGTGAGTGTCAGAGAGTGTCAGAGAGTGATAGTGAATGTCAGAGTGTCAGAATGTGTCAAAGAGTGATAGAGAGCGACTGAGAGTGTCAGAGAGTGTCAGAGAGTGTCAGAGAGTGATAGAGAGTGATAGTGAGTGTCAGAATGTGCCAGAGAGTGATGGTGAGAGTCTGTGAGTGTCAGAGTGTGTCAGAGAGTGATAGTGTGTGTCAGACAGTGTCAGCGAGTGATAGTGAGTGTCAGAGAGTGATAGAAAGTGTCTGAGAGTGCCAGAGCGTGTCAGAGAGTGATAGTTAGTGTCTGAGAGTGTCAGAGAGTGATAGAGAGTGATAGAGAGCGACTGAGAGTGTCAGAGAGTGATAGAGAGTGATAGTGAGTGTCAGAAAGTGCCAGAGAGTGATAGTGAGTTTCTGTGAATGTCTGAGAGTGATAGTGAGTGTCTGTGAGTGTCTGAGAGTGTGAGATAGTGTCAGAGAATGATAGTGATTGTCTGAGAGTGTCAGAGAGTGGCAGAGAGTGTCAGAGAGTGTCAGAGAGTGTCAGAGAGGGTCAGAGAGTGATAGTGAGTGTCAGAGAGTGTCAGAGAGTGTCAGACAGCGTGAGAGAGCGTCAGAGAGTGATAGTGAGTGTCAGAGAGTGTCAGAGAGTGATAGAGAGTGTCAGAGAGTGTCAGAGAGAGTCAGAGATTGTCAGAGAGGGTCAGAGAGTGATAGTGAGTGTCAGAGAGTGTCAGAGAGTGTCAGACAGCGTGAGAGAGCGTCAGAGAGTGATAGTGAGTGTCAGAGAGTGTCAGAGAGTGATAGAGAGTGATAGAGAGTGTCAGAGAGTGTCAGAGAGAGTCAGAGAGTGTCTGAGAGTGTCAGAGAGTGATAGGGAGTGTCAGAGAGTGATAGAGAGTGATAGAGAGTGATAGAGAGAGTCAGAGAGTGTCAGAGAATGTCAGAGAGTGACACTGTGTGTCAGAGAGTGTCAGAGAGTGACACTGATTGTCAGAGAGTTTCAGAGGGTGATAGTGAGTGTCTGAGAGTGTCAGAGTGTGTCAGAGAGTGATTGAGAGTGTCAGAGAGTTTCAGAGTGTGATAGAGAGTTTCAGACAGTGTCAGAGAGTGATAGTGTGTGTCAGAGAGTGTCAGAGAGTGATAGTGAGTGTCAGAGAGTGTCAGAGAGTGATAGTGGATGTCAGAGTGTCAGAATGTGTCAAAGTGTGATAGAAAGTGTCTGAGAGTGTAAGAGTGTGTCAGAGAGTGATGGTGAGAGTCTGAGAGTGTCAGAGTGTGTCAGAGAGTGATAGTGTGTGTCAGAGAGTGTCAGAGAGTGATAGTGAGTGTCAGAGAGTGTCAGAGAGTGATAGAAAGTGTCTGAGAGTGCCAGAGTGTGTCAGAGAGTGATAGTTAGTGTCTGAGAGTGTCAGAGAGTGTCAGAGAGTGATGGAGAGTGATAGTGAGTGTCAGAGAGTGCCAGAGATTGATAGTGAGTGTCTGTGAGTGTCTGAGAGTGACAGTGAGTGTCTGTGAGTGTCTGAGAGTGTGAGAGAGTGTCAGAGAGTGTCAGAGAATGATAGTGATTGTCTGAGAGTGTCAGAGAGTGTCAGACAGAGTCAGAGAGTGTCAGAGAGTGTCAGAGAGGGTCAGAGAGTGATAGTGAGTGTCAGAGAGTGTCAGAGAGTGTCAGACAGCGTGAGAGAGCGTCAGAGAGTGATAGTGAGTGTCAGAGAGTGTCAGAGAGTGATAGTGGATGTCTGAGAGTGTCAGAGAGTGTCAGAGAGTGATTGAGAGTGTCAGAGAGTGTCAGAGAGTGATAGAGAGTGTCAGAGAGTGTCAGAGAGTGATAGTGAGTCTCAGAGAGTGTCAGAGAGCGTCAGAGAGTGATAATGAGTGTCAGAGAGTGATAGTGTGTGTCTGAGAGTGTCTGAGAGTGCCAGAGAGAGTCAGAGAGTGTCAGAGAGTGTCAGAGAGTGATGGAGAGTGATAGAGAGTGTCAGAAGGTGTCAGAGAGTGTCAGAGAGTGATAGAGAGTGACAGAGAGTGATAGAGAGTGTCAGAGAGTGTCAGAGAGTGTCAGAGAGTGATAGTGTGTGTCTGAGAGTGTCTGAGAGTGTCTGAGAGAGCCAGAGAGAGTCAGAGAGTGTCAGAGAGTGTCTGAGATTGATAGAGAGTGATAGAGAGTGTCAGAAGGTGTCAGAGAGTGTCAGAGAGTGATAGAGAGTGATAGAGAGTGACAGAGAGTGACAGAGAGTGATAGAGAGTGTCAGAGAGTGTCAGAGAATGTCAGAGAGTGATAGTGAGTGTCTGAGAGTGTCAGAGAGTGATAGAGAGTGATAGAGAGTGTCAGAGAGTGTCAGAGAGTGTCAGAGAGTGATAGAGAGTGTCAGAGAGTGACAGTGAGTGTCAGAGAGTGTCAGAGCGTGTCAGAGAGCGTCAGAGAGTGATAGTGTGTGTCAGAGAGCCTCAGAGAGTGATAGTGAGTGTCAGAGAGTGTCAGAGAGTGATAGTGAGTGTCTGAGAGAGTCAGAGTGTGTCAGAGAGTGATAGTGAATGTCTGAGAGTGTCAGAGAGTGTCAGAGAGCGATAGAGTGTGATAGAGAGTGTCAGAGTCAGAGAGTGTCTGAGAGTGTCAGAGAGCGATAGAGTGTGATAGAGAGTGCCAGAGTGTGTCAGAGAGTGATAGTTAATGTCTGAGAGTGTCAGAGAGTGTCAGAGAGTGATAGAAAGTGACAGAGAGCGACTGAGAGTGTCAGAGAGTGTCAGAGAGTGTCAGAGAGTGATAGAGAGTGATAGTGAGTGTCAGAGAGTGCCAGAGAGTGATAGTGAGTGTCTGTGAGTGTCTGAGAGTGATAGTGAGTGTCTGTGAGTGTCTGAGAGTGATACTGAGTGTCAGAGAGTGTCAGACAGCGTGAGAGAGCGTCAGAGAGTGATAGTGAGTGTCAGAGAGTGTCAGAGAGTGATAGAGAGTGATAGAGAGTGTCAGAGAGAGTCAGAGAGTTTCTGAGAGTGTCAGAGAGTGATAGGGAGTGTCAGAGAGTGATAGGGAGTGTCAGAGAGTGATAGAGAGTGATAGAGAGTGATAGAGAGAGTCAGAGAGTGTCAGAGAATGTCAGAGAGTGACACTGTGTGTCAGAGAGTGTCAGAGAGTGACACTGATTGTCAGAGAGTGTCAGAGGGTGATAGTGAGTGTCTGAGAGTGTCAGAGTGTGTCAGAGAGTGATTGAGAGTGTCAGAGAGTGTCAGAGAGTGATAGTGAGTGTCAGAGAGTGTCAGAGAGTGATAGTGAATGTTAGAGTGTCAGAATGTGTCAAAGAGTGATAGAAAGTGTCTGAGAGTGTCAGAGTGTGTCAGAGAGTGATAGTGTGTGTCAGAGAATGTCAGAGAGTGATAGTGAGTGTCAGAGAGTGTCAGAGAGTGATAGAAAGTGTCTGAGAGTGCCAGAGTGTGTCAGAGAGTGATAGTTAATGTCTGAGAGTGTCAGAGAGTGGCAGAGAGTGATAGAGAGTGATAGAGAGCGACTGAGAGTGTCAGAGAGTGATAGAGAGTGATAGTGAGTGTCAGAGAGTGCCAGAGAGTGATAGTGAGTGTCTGTGAGTGTCTGAGAGTGATAGTGAGTGTCTGTGAGTGTCTGAGAGTGTCAGAGAGTGTCAGAGAGTGTCAGACAGAGTCAGAGAGTGTCAGAGAGTGTCAGAGAGTGTCAGAGAGTGATAGAGAGTGTCAGAAGGTGTCAGAGTGTGTCAGAGAGTTATAGAGAGTGACAGAGAGTGATAGTGATTGTCTGAGAGTGTCAGAGAGTGTCAGACAGAGTCAGAGAGTGTCAGAGAGTGTCAGAGTGTGTCAGAGAGTGATAGAGAGTGACAGAGAGTGATAGAGAGTCTCAGAGAGTGTCAGAGAGTGTCAGAGAGTGATAGTGTGTGTCTGAGAGTGTCTGAGAGTGACAGAGAGAGTCAGAGAGTGTCAGAGAGTGTCAGATATTGATTGAGAGCGATAGAGAGTCTCAGAAGGTGTCAGAGAGTGTCAGAGAGTGACAGAGAGTGATAGAGAGTGTCAGAGAGTGTCAGAGAATGTCAGAGAGTGATAGTGAGTGTCTGAGAGTGTCTGAGAGTGATAGAGAGTGATAGAGAGTCTCAGAAGGTGTCAGAGAGTGTCAGAGAGTGATAGAGAGTGACAGAGAGTGATAGAGAGTGTCAGAGAGTGTCAGAGAGTGTCAGAGAGTGATAGTGAGTGTCAGAGAGTGCCAGTGAGTGATAGTGAGTGTCTGTGAGTGTCTGAGAGTGATAGTGAGTGTCTGTGAGTGTCTGAGAGTGTGAGAGAGTGTCAGAGAGTGTCAGAGAATGTTAGTGATTGTCTGAGAGTGTCAGAGAGTGTCAGACAGAGTCAGAGAGTGTCAGAGAGTGTCAGAGAGTGTCAGAGAGTGTCAGAGAGTGATAGAGAGTGTCAGAAGGTGTCAGAGTGTGTCAGAGAGTGATAGAGAGTGACAGAGAGTGATAGAGAGTCTCAGAGAGTGTCAGAGAGTGTCAGAGAGTGATAGTGTGTGTCTGAGAGTGTCTGAGAGTGTCTGAGAGTGTCTGAGTGTGTCTGAGAGTGCCAGAGAGAGTCAGAGAGTGTCAGAGAGTGTCAGAGATTGATAGAGAGTGATAGAGAGTGTCAGAAGGTGTCAGAGAGTGTCAGAGAGTGATAGAGAGTGACAGAGAGTGATAGAGAGTGTCAGAGAGTGTCAGAGAATGTCAGAGAGTGATAGTGAGTGTCTGAGAGTGTCTGAGAGTGTCTGAGAGTGATAGAGAGTGTCAGAGAGTGCCAGAGAGTGATAGTGAGTGTCTGTGAGTGTCTGAGAGTGATAGTGAGTGTCTGTGAGTGTCTGAGAGTGATACTGAGTGTCAGAGAGTGTCAGACAGCGTGAGAGAGCGTCAGAGAGTGATAGTGAGTGTCAGAGAGTGTCAGAGAGTGATAGAGAGTGATAGAGAGTGTCAGAGAGAGTCAGAGAGTGTCTGAGAGTGTCAGAGAGTGATAGGGAGTGTCAGAGAGTGATAGAGAGTGATAGAGAGTGATAGAGAGAGTCAGAGAGTGTCAGAGAATGTCAGAGAGTGACACTGTGTGTCAGAGAGTGTCAGAGAGTGACACTGATTGTCAGAGAGTGTCAGAGGGTGATAGTGAGTGTCTGAGAGTGACAAAGTGTGTCAGAGAGTGATTGAGAGTGTCAGAGAGTGTCAGAGAGTGATAGTGAGTGTCAGAGAGTGTCAGAGAGTGATAGTGAATGTTAGAGTGTCAGAATGTGTCAAAGAGTGATAGAAAGTGTCTGAGAGTGTCAGAGTGTGTCAGAGAGTGATGGTGAGAGTCTGAGAGTGTCAGAGTGTGTCAGAGAGTGATAGTGAATGTCTGAGAGTGTCAGAGAGTGTCAGAGAGTGTCCGAGAGTGTCAGAGAGTGATAGAGAGTGATAGAGAGAGTCAGAGAGTATCAGAGAATGTCAGAGAGTGACACTGTGTGTCAGAGAGTGTCAGAGAGTGACACTGATTGTCAGAGAGTTTCAGAGAGTGATAGTGAGTGTCTGAGTGTGTCAGAGAATGTCAGAGAGTGATGGAGAGTGTCAGAGAGTGTCAGAGAGTGATAGAGAGTGACAGAGAGTGTCAGAGAGAGTCAGAGAGTGTCTGAGAGTGTCTGAGAGTTTCAGATAGTGATAGAGAGTGTCAGAGAGTGATAGTGAGTGTCAGAGAGTGTCAGAGAGTGATAGTGAATGTCAGAGTGTCAGAATGTGTCAAAGAGTGATAGAAAGTGTCTGAGAGTGTCAGAGAGTGTCAGAGAGTGATAGAGAGTGATAGAGAGCGACTGAGAGTGTCAGAGAGTGTCAGAGAGTGTCAGAGAGTGATAGAGAGTGATAGTGAGTGTCAGAATGTGCCAGAGAGTGATGGTGAGAGTCTGTGAGTGTCAGAGTGTGTCAGAGAGTGATAGTGTGTGTCAGACAGTGTCAGCGAGTGATAGTGAGTGTCAGAGAGTGATAGAAATTGTCTGAGAGTGCCAGAGCGTGTCAGAGAGTGATAGTTAGTGTCTGAGAGTGTCAGAGAGTGATAGAGAGTGATAGAGAGCGACTGAGAGTGTCAGAGAGTGATAGAGAGTGATAGTGAGTGTCAGAAAGTGCCAGAGAGTGATAGTGAGTTTCTGTGAGTGTCTGAGAGTGATAGGGAGTGTCTGTGAGTGTCTGAGAGTGTGAGATAGTGTCAGAGAATGATAGTGATTGTCTGAGGGTGTCAGAGAGTGGCAGAGAGAGTCAGAGAGAGTCAGAGAGTGTCAGAGAGGGTCAGAGAGTGATAGTGAGTGTCAGAGAGTGTCAGAGAGTGTCAGACAGCGTGAGAGAGCGTCAGAGAGTGATAGTGAGTGTCAGAGAGTGTCAGAGAGTGATAGAGAGTGATAGAGAGTGTCAGAGAGAGTCAGAGAGTGTCTGAGAGTGTCAGAGAGTGATAGGGAGTGTCAGAGAGTGATAGAGAGTGATAGAGAGTGATAGAGAGAGTCAGAGAGTGTCAGAGAATGTCAGAGAGTGACACTGTGTGTCAGAGAGTGTCAGAGAGTGACACTGATTGTCAGAGAGTGTCAGAGGGTGATAGTGAGTGTCTGAGAGTGTCAAAGTGTGTCAGAGAGTGATTGAGAGTGTCAGAGAGTGTCAGAGAGTGATAGTGAGTGTCAGAGAGTGTCAGAGAGTGATAGTGAATGTTAGAGTGTCAGAATGTGTCAAAGAGTGATAGAAAGTGTCTGAGAGTGTCAGAGTGTGTCAGAGAGTGATGGTGAGAGTCTGAGAGTGTCAGAGTGTGTCAGAGAGTGATAGTGAATGTCTGAGAGTGTCAGAGTGTGTCAGAGAGTGATGGAGAGTGTCAGAGAGTGTCAGAGAGTGTCAGAGAGTGATAGAGAGTGATAGCGAGAGTCAGAGAGTGTCAGAGAGTGTCAGAGAGTGTCAGAGAGTGTCAGAGAGTGTCAGAGAGTGTCCGAGAGTGTCAGAGAGTGATAGAGAGTGATAGAGAGAGTCAGAGAGTATCAGAGAATGTCAGAGAGTGACACTGTGTGTCAGAGAGTGTCAGAGTGTGACACTGATTGTCAGAGAGTTTCAGAGAGTGATAGTGAGTGTCTGAGTGTGTCAGAGAATGTCAGAGAGTGATGGAGAGTGTCAGAGAGTGTCAGAGAGTGATAGAGAGTGACAGAGAGTGTCAGAGAGAGTCAGAGAGTGTCTGAGAGTGTCTGAGAGTTTCAGATAGTGATAGAGAGTGTCAGAGAGTGATAGTGAGTGTCAGAGAGTGTCAGAGAGTGATAGTGAATGTCAGAGTGTCAGAATGTGTCAAAGAGTGATAGAAAGTGTCTGAGAGTGTCAGAGAGTGTCAGAGAGTGATAGAGAGTGATAGAGAGCGACTGAGAGTGTCAGAGAGTGTCAGAGAGTGTCAGAGAGTGATAGAGAGTGATAGTGAGTGTCAGAATGTGCCAGAGAGTGATGGTGAGAGTCTGTGAGTGTCAGAGTGTGTCAGAGAGTGATAGTGTGTGTCAGACAGTGTCAGCGAGTGATAGTGAGTGTCAGAGAGTGATAGAAATTGTCTGAGAGTGCCAGAGCGTGTCAGAGAGTGATAGTTAGTGTCTGAGAGTGTCAGAGAGTGATAGAGAGTGATAGAGAGCGACTGAGAGTGTCAGAGAGTGATAGAGAGTGATAGTGAGTGTCAGAAAGTGCCAGAGAGTGATAGTGAGTTTCTGTGAGTGTCTGAGAGTGATAGTGAGTGTCTGTGAGTGTCTGAGAGTGTGAGATAGTGTCAGAGAATGATAGTGATTGTCTGAGGGTGTCAGAGAGTGGCAGAGAGAGTCAGAGAGTGTCAGAGAGGGTCAGAGAGTGATAGTGAGTGTCAGAGAGTGTCAGAGAGTGTCAGACAGCGTGAGAGAGCGTCAGAGAGTGATAGTGAGTGTCAGAGAGTGTCAGAGAGTGATAGAGAGTGTCAGAGAGTGTCAGAGAGAGTCAGAGATTGTCAGAGAGGGTCAGAGAGTGATAGTGAGTGTCAGAGAGTGTCAGAGAGTGTCAGACAGCGTGAGAGAGCGTCAGAGAGTGATAGTGAGTGTCAGAGAGTGTCAGAGAGTGATAGAGAGTGATAGAGAGTGATAGAGAGTGTCAGAGAGAGTCAGAGAGTGTCTGAGAGTGTCAGAGAGTGATAGGGAGTGATAGAGAGTGATAGAGAGAGTCAGAGAGTGTCAGAGAATGTCAGAGAGTGACACTGTGTGTCAGAGAGTGTCAGAGAGTGACACTGATTGTCAGAGAGTTTCAGAGGGTGATAGTGAGTGTCTGAGAGTGTCAGAGTGTGTCAGAGAGTGATTGAGAGTGTCAGAGAGTTTCAGAGTGTGATAGAGAGTTTCAGACAGTGTCAGAGAGTGATAGTGTGTGTCAGAGAGTGTCAGAGAGTGATAGTGAGTGTCAGAGAGTGTCAGAGAGTGATAGAGAGTGATAGAGAGTGATAGAGAGTGTCAGAGAGTGTCAGAGAATGTCAGAGAGTGATAGTGAGTGTCAGAATGTGTCAAAGTGTGATAGAAAGTGTCTGAGAGTGTAAGAGTGTGTCAGAGAGTGATGGTGAGAGTCTGAGAGTGTCAGAGTGTGTCAGAGAGTGATAGTGTGTGTCAGAGAGTGTCAGAGAGTGATAGTGAGTGTCAGAGAGTGTCAGAGAGTGATAGAAAGTGTCTGAGAGTGCCAGAGTGTGTCAGAGAGTGATAGTTAGTGTCTGAGAGTGTCAGAGAGTGTCAGAGAGTGATGGAGAGTGATAGTGAGTGTCAGAGAGTGCCAGAGATTGATAGTGAGTGTCTGTGAGTGTCTGAGAGTGACAGTGAGTGTCTGTGAGTGTCTGAGAGTGTGAGAGAGTGTCAGAGAGTGTCAGAGAATGATAGTGATTGTCTGAGAGTGTCAGAGAGTGTCAGACAGAGTCAGAGAGTGTCAGCGAGTGTCAGAGAGGGTCAGAGAGTGATAGTGAGTGTCAGAGAGTGTCAGAGAGTGTCAGACAGCGTGAGAGAGCGTCAGAGAGTGATAGTGAGTGTCAGAGAGTGTCAGAGAGTGATAGTGGATGTCTGAGAGTGTCAGAGAGTGTCAGAGAGTGATTGAGAGTGTCAGAGAGTGTCAGAGAGTGATAGAGAGTGTCAGAGAGTGTCAGAGAGTGATAGTGAGTCTCAGAGAGTGTCAGAGAGCGTCAGAGAGTGATAGTGAGTGTCAGAGAGTGATAGTGTGTGTCTGAGAGTGTCTGAGAGTGCCAGAGAGAGTCAGAGAGTGTCAGAGAGTGATGGAGAGTGATAGAGAGTGTCAGAAGGTGTCAGAGAGTGTCAGAGAGTGATAGAGAGTGACAGAGAGTGATAGAGAATGTCAGAGAGTGTCAGAGAGTGTCAGAGAGTGTCAGAGAGTGATAGTGTGTGTCTGAGAGTGTCTGAGAGTGTCTGAGAGTGCCAGAGAGAGTCAGAGAGTGTCAGAGAGTGTCTGAGATTGATAGAGAGTGATAGAGAGTGTCAGAAGGTGTCAGAGAGTGTCAGAGAGTGATAGAGAGTGATAGAGAGTGACAGAGAGTGATAGAGAGTGATAGAGAGTGTCAGAGAGTGTCAGAGAATGTCATAGAGTGATAGTGAGTGTCTGAGAGTGTCCGAGAGTGATAGAGAGTGTCAGAGAGTGTCAGAGAGTGTCAGAGAGTGATAGAGAGTGTCAGAGAGTGTCAGAGAGTGATAGTGAGTGTCAGAGAGTGTCAGAGCGTGTCAGAGAGCGTCAGAGAGCGTCAGAGAGTGATAGTGTGTGTCAGAGAGCCTCAGAGAGTGATAGTGAGTGTCAGAGAGTGTCAGAGAGTGATAGTGAGTGTCTGAGAGAGTCAGAGTGTGTCAGAGAGTGATAGTGAATGTCTGAGAGTGTCAGAGAGTGTCAGAGAGCGATAGAGTGTGATAGAGAGTGTCAGAGAGAGTCAGAGAGTGTCTGAGAGTGTCAGAGAGCGATAGAGTGTGATAGAGAGTGCCAGAGTGTGTCAGAGAGTGATAGTTAATGTCTGAGAGTGTCAGAGAGTGTCAGAGAGTGATAGAGAGTGACAGAGAGCGACTGAGAGTGTCAGAGAGTGTCAGAGAGTGTCAGAGAGTGATAGAGAGTGATAGTGAGTGTCAGAGAGTGCCAGAGAGTGATAGTGAGTGTCTGTGAGTGTCTGAGAGTGATAGTGAGTGTCTGTGAGTGTATGAGAGTGATACTGAGTGTCAGAGAGTGTCAGACAGCGTGAGAGAGCGTCAGAGAGTGATAGTGAGTGTCAGAGAGTGTCAGAGAGTGATAGAGAGTGATAGAGAGTGTCAGAGAGAGTCAGAGAGTGTCTGAGAGTGTCAGAGAGTGATAGGGAGTGTCAGAGAGTGATAGAGAGTGATAGAGAGTGATAGAGAGAGTCAGAGAGTGTCAGAGAATGTCAGAGAGTGACACTGTGTGTCAGAGAGTGTCAGAGAGTGACACTGATTGTCAGAGAGTGTCAGAGGGTGATAGGGAGTGTCTGAGAGTGTCAGAGTGTGTCAGAGAGTGATTGAGAGTGTCAGAGAGTGTCAGAGAGTGATAGTGAGTGTCAGAGAGTGTCAGAGAGTGATAGTGAATGTTAGAGTGTCAGAATGTGTCAAAGAGTGATAGAAAGTGTCTGAGAGTGTCAGAGTGTGTCAGAGAGTGATAGTGTGTGTCAGAGAATGTCAGAGAGTGATAGTGAGTGTCAGAGAGTGTCAGAGAGTGATAGAAAGTGTCTGAGAGTGCCAGAGTGTGTCAGAGAGTGATAGTTAATGTCTGAGAGTGTCAGAGAGTGGCAGAGAGTGATTGAGAGTGTCAGAGAGTGTCAGAGAGTGATAGAGAGTGTCAGGGAGTGTCAGAGAGTGATAGTGAGTCTCAGAGAGTGTCAGAGAGCGTCAGAGAGTGATAGTGAGTGTCAGAGAGTGATAGTGTGTGTCTGAGAGTGTCTGAGAGTGCCAGAGAGAGTCAGAGAGTGTCAGAGAGTGTCAGAGAGTGATGGAGAGTGATGGAGAGTGATAGAGAGTGTCAGAAGGTGTCAGAGAGTGTCAGAGAGTGATAGAGAGTGACAGAGAGTGATAGAGAGTGTCAGAGAGTGTCAGAGAGTGTCAGAGAGTGTCAGAGAGTGATAGTGTGTGTCTGAGAGTGTCTGAGAGTGTCTGAGAGTGCCAGAGAGAGTCAGAGAGTGTCAGAGAGTGTCTGAGATTGATAGAGAGTGATAGAGAGTGTCAGAAGGTGTCAGAGAGTGTCAGAGAGTGATAGAGAGTGATAGAGAGTGATAGAGAGTGACAGAGAGTGATAGAGAGTGATAGAGAGTGTCAGAGAGTGTCAGAGAATGTCAGAGAGTGATAGTGAGTGTCTGAGAGTGTCAGAGAGTGATAGAGAGTGTCAGAGAGTGTCAGAGAGTGTCAGAGAGTGTCAGAGAGTGATAGAGAGTGTCAGAGAGTGTCAGAGAGTGATAGTGAGTGTCAGAGAGTGTCAGAGCGTGTCAGAGAGCGTCAGAGAGCGTCAGAGAGTGATAGTGTGTGTCAGAGAGCCTCAGAGAGTGATAGTGAGTGTCAGAGAGTGTCAGAGAGTGATAGTGAGTGTCTGAGAGAGTCAGAGTGTGTCAGAGAGTGATAGTGAATGTCTGAGAGTGTCAGAGAGTGTCAGAGAGCGATAGAGTGTGATAGAGAGTGTCAGAGAGAGTCAGAGAGTGTCTGAGAGTGTCAGAGAGCGATAGAGTGTGATAGAGAGTGCCAGAGTGTGTCAGAGAGTGATAGTTAATGTCTGAGAGTGTCAGAGAGTGTCAGAGAGTGATAGAGAGTGACAGAGAGCGACTGAGAGTGTCAGAGAGTGTCAGAGAGTGTCAGAGAGTGATAGAGAGTGATAGTGAGTGTCAGAGAGTGCCAGAGAGTGATAGTGAGTGTCTGTGAGTGTCTGAGAGTGATAGTGAGTGTCTGTGAGTGTCTGAGAGTGATACTGAGTGTCAGAGAGTGTCAGACAGCGTGAGAGAGCGTCAGAGAGTGATAGTGAGTGTCAGAGAGTGTCAGAGAGTGATAGAGAGTGATAGAGAGTGTCAGAGAGAGTCAGAGAGTGTCTGAGAGTGTCAGAGAGTGATAGGGAGTGTCAGAGAGTGATAGAGAGTGATAGAGAGTGATAGAGAGAGTCAGAGAGTGTCAGAGAATGTCAGAGAGTGACACTGTGTATCAGAGAGTGTCAGAGAGTGACACTGATTGTCAGAGAGTGTCAGAGGGTGATAGTGAGTGTCTGAGAGTGTCAGAGTGTGTCAGAGAGTGATTGAGAGTGTCAGAGAGTGTCAGAGAGTGATAGTGAGTGTCAGAGAGTGTCAGAGAGTGATAGTGAATGTTAGAGTGTCAGAATGTGTCAAAGAGTGATAGAAAGTGTCTGAGAGTGTCAGAGTGTGTCAGAGAGTGATAGTGTGTGTCAGAGAATGTCAGAGAGTGATAGTGAGTGTCAGAGAGTGTCAGAGAGTGATAGAAAGTGTCTGAGAGTGCCAGAGTGTGTCAGAGAGTGATAGTTAATGTCTGAGAGTGTCAGAGAGTGGCAGAGAGTGATAGAGAGTGATAGAGAGCGACTGAGAGTGTCAGAGAGTGATAGAGAGTGATAGTGAGTGTCAGAGAGTGCCAGAGAGTGATAGTGAGTGTCTGTGAGTGTATGAGAGTGATAGTGAGTGTCTGTGAGTGTCTGAGAGTGATACTGAGTGTCAGAGAGTGTCAGACAGCGTGAGAGAGCGTCAGAGAGTGATAGTGAGTGTCTGTGAGTGTCTGAGAGTGTGAGAGAGTGATAGAGAGTGTCAGAGTGTGTCAGAGAGTTATAGAGAGTGACAGAGAGTGATAGTGATTGTCTGAGAGTGTCAGAGAGTGTCAGACAGAGTCAGAGTGTGTCAGAGAGTGTCAGAGTGTGTCAGAGAGTGATAGAGAGTGACAGAGAGTGATAGAGAGTCTCAGAGAGTGTCAGAGAGTGTCAGAGAGTGATAGTGTGTGTCTGAGAGTGTCTGAGAGTGCCAGAGAGAGTCAGAGAGTGTCAGAGAGTGTCAGATATTGATTGAGAGCGATAGAGAGTCTCAGAAGGTGTCAGAGAGTGTCAGAGAGTGATAGAGAGTGACAGAGAGTGATAGAGAGTGTCAGAGAGTGTAAGAGAATGTCAGAGAGTGATAGTGAGTGTCTGAGAGTGTCTGAGAGTGATAGAGAGTGATAGAGAGTCTCAGAAGGTGTCAGAGAGTGTCAGAGAGTGATAGAGAGTGACAGAGAGTGATAGAGAGTGTCAGAGAGTGTCAGAGAGTTTCAGAGAGTGATAGTGAGTGTCAGAGAGTGTCAGAGAGTGTCAGAGAGTGATAGTGAGTGTCTGAGAGTGTCTGAGAGTGTCAGAGAGTGATAGAGAGTGTCAGAGAGTGATTGAGAGTGTCAGAGAGTGTCTGAGAGTGCCAGAGAGTGTCAGAGAGTGTCAGAGAGTGTCACAGAGTGATAGAGAGTGACAGAGAGTGTCAGAAGGTGTCAGAGAGTGTCAGAGAGTGAAAGAGAGTGTCAGAGAGTGAAAGAGAGTGACAGAGAGTGATAGAGAGTGTCAGAGACTGTCAGAGAATGTCAGAGAGTGATAGTGAGTGTCAGAGAGTGCCAGTGAGTGATAGTGAGTGTCTGTGAGTGTCTGAGAGTGATAGTGAGTGTCTGTGAGTGTCTGAGAGTGTGAGAGAGTGTCAGAGAGTGTCAGAGAATGTTAGTGATTGTCTGAGAGTGTCAGAGAGTGTCAGACAGAGTCAGAGAGTGTCAGAGAGTGTCAGAGAGTGTCAGAGAGTGATAGAGAGTGTCAGAAGGTGTCAGAGTGTGTTCAGAGAGTGATAGAGAGTGGCAGAGAGTGATAGAGAGTCTCAGAGAGTGTCAGAGAGTGTCAGAGAGTGATAGTGTGTGTCTGAGAGTGTCTGAGAGTGTCTGAGAGTGTCTGAGAGTGTCTGAGAGTGCCAGAGAGAGTCAGAGAGTGTCAGAGAGTGTCAGAGATTGATAGAGAGTGATAGAGAGTGTCAGAAGGTGTCAGAGAGTGTCAGAGAGTGATAGAGAGTGACAGAGAGTGATAGAGAGTGTCAGAGAGTGTCAGAGAATGTCAGAGAGTGATAGTGAGTGTCTGAGAGTGTCTGAGAGTGTCTGAGAGTGATAGAGAGTGTCAGAGAGTGCCAGAGAGTGATAGTGAGTGTCTGTGAGTGTCTGAGAGTGATAGTGAGTGTCTGTGAGTGTCTGAGAGTGATACTGAGTGTCAGAGAGTGTCAGACAGCGTGAGAGAGCGTCAGAGAGTGATAGTGAGTGTCAGAGAGTGTCAGAGAGTGATAGAGAGTGATAGAGAGTGTCAGAGAGTGTCAGAGAGAGTCAGAGAGTGTCTGAGAGTGTCAGAGAGTGATAGTGAGTGTCAGAGAGTGTCAGAGAGTGATAGAGAGTGATAGAGAGTGTCAGAGAGTGTCAGAGAGAGTCAGAGAGTGTCTGAGAGTGTCAGAGAGTGATAGGGAGTGTCAGAGAGTGATAGAGAGTGATAGAGAGTGATAGAGAGTGATAGAGAGAGTCAGAGAGTGTCAGAGAATGTCAGAGAGTGACACTGTGTGTCAGAGAGTGTCAGAGAGTGACACTGATTGTCAGAGAGTGTCAGAGGGTGATAGTGAGTGTCAGAGAGTGTCAAAGTGTGTCAGAGAGTGATTGAGAGTGTCAGAGAGTGTCAGAGAGTGATAGTGAGTGTCAGAGAGTGTCAGAGAGTGATAGTGAATGTTAGAGTGTCAGAATGTGTCAAAGAGTGATAGAAAGTGTCTGAGAGTGTCAGAGTGTGTCAGAGAGTGATGGTGAGAGTCTGAGAGTGTCAGAGTGTGTCAGAGAGTGATAGTGTGTGTCAGAGAATGTCAGAGAGTGATAGTGAGTGTCAGAGAGTGTCAGAGAGTGATAGAAAGTGTCTGAGAGTGCCAGAGTGTGTCAGAGAGTGATAGTTAATGTCTGAGAGTGTCAGAGAGTGGCAGAGAGTGATAGAGAGTGATAGAGAGCGACTGAGAGTGTCAGAGAGTGATAGAGAGTGATAGTGAGTCTCAGAGAGTGCCAGAGAGTGATAGTGAGTGTCTGTGAGTGTCTGAGAGTGATAGTGAGTGTCTGTGAGTGTCTGAGAGTGTCAGAGAGTGTCAGTCAGAGTCAGAGAGTGTCAGAGAGTGTCAGAGAGTGTCAGAGAGTGATAGAGAGTGTCAGAAGGTGTCAGAGTGTGTCAGAGAGTGATAGAGAGTGACAGAGAGTGACAGTGATTGTCTGAGAGTGTCAGAGAGTGTCAGACAGAGTCAGAGAGTGTCAGAGAGTGTCAGAGAGTGTCAGAGAGTGATAGAGAGTGTCAGAAGGTGTCAGAGTGTGTCAGAGAGTGATAGAGAGTGACAGAGAGTGATAGAGATTCTCAGAGAGTGTCAGAGAGTGTCAGAGAGTGATAGTGTGTATCTGAGAGTGTCTGAGAGTGTCTGAGAGTGCCAGAGAGAGTCAGAGAGTGTCAGAGAGTGTCAGAGATTGATTGAGAGTGATAGAGAGTCTCAGAAGGTGTCAGAGAGTGTCAGAGAGTGATAGAGAGTGACAGAGAGTGATAGAGAGTGTCAGAGAGTGTCAGAGAATGTCAGAGAGTGATAGTGAGTGTCTGAGACTGTCTGAGAGTGTCAGAGAGTGATAGAGAGTGTCAGAGAGTGATTGAGAGTGTCAGAGAGTGTCTGAGAGTGCCAGAGAGAGTCAGAGAATGTCAGAGAGTGATAGTGAGTGTCAGAGAGTGATTGAGAGTGTCAGAGAGTGTCTGAGAGTGCCAGAGAGAGTCAGAGAATGTCAGAGAGTGATAGTGAGTGTCTGAGAGTGTCAGAGAGTGTCAAAGAGTGATAGAGAGTGACAGAGAGTGTCAGAAGGTGTCAGAGAGTGTCAGAGAGTGAAATAGAGTGACAGAGAGTGATAGAGAGTGTCAGAGACTGTCAGAGAATGTCAGAGAGTGATAGTGAGTGTCAGAGAGTGCCAGAGAGTGATAGTGAGTGTCAGTGAGTGTCTGAGAGTGATAGTGAGTGTCTGTGAGTGTCTGAGAGTGTGAGAGAGTGTCAGAGAGTGTCAGAGAATGATCGTGATTGTCTGAGAGCGTCAGAGAGTGTCAGACAGAGTCAGAGAGTGTCAGAGAGTGTCAGAGAGTGTCAGAGAGTGATAGAGAGTGTCAGAAGGTGTCAGAGTGTGTCAGAGAGTGATAGAGAGTGACAGAGAGTGATAGAGAGTCTCAGAGAGTGTCAGAGAGTGTCAGAGAGTGATAGTGTGTGTCTGAGAGTGTCTGAGAGTGTCTGAGAGTGCCAGAGAGAGTCAGAGAGTGTCAGAGAGTGTCAGAGATTGATAGAGAGTGATAGAGAGTGTCAGAAGGTGTCAGAGAGTGTCAGAGAGTGATAGTGAGTGTCTGAGAGTGTCTGAGAGTGTCAGAGAGTGATAGAGAGTGTCAGAGAGTGATTGAGAGTGTCAGAGAGTGTCTGAGAGTGCCAGAGAGAGTCAGAGAGTGTCAGAGAGTGTCAAAGAGTGATAGAGAATGACAGAGAGTGTCAGAAGGTGTCAGAGAGTGTCTGAGAGTGTCAGAGAGTGATAGAGAGTGTCAGAGAGTGTCAGAGAGTGATTGAGAGTGTCAGAGAGTGTCTGAGAGTGCCAGAGAGAGTCAGAGAGTGTCAGAGAGTGTCAAAGAGTGATAGAGAGTGACAGAGAGTGTCAGAAGGTGTCAGAGAGTGTCAGAGCGTGTCAGCGAGCGTCAGAGAGCGTCAGAGAGTGATAGAGAGTGTCAGAGAGTGATTGAGAGTGTCAGAGAGTGTCTGAGAGTGCCAGAGAGAGTCAGAGAGTGTCAGAGAGTGTCAAAGAGTGATAGAGAGTGACAGAGAGTGTCAGAAGGTGTCAGAGAGTGTCAGTAGGTGTCAGAGAGTGTCAGAGCGTGTCAGAGAGTGATAGAGAGTGTCAGAGAGTGATTGAGAGTGTCAGAGAGTGTCTGAGAGTGCCAGAGAGAGTCAGAGAGTGTCAGAGAGTGTCAGAGAGTGTCAAAGAGTGATAGAGAGTGACAGAGAGTGTCAGAAGGTGTCAGAGAGTGTCAGAGCGTGTCAGCGAGCGTCAGAGAGCGTCAGAGAGTGATAGTGAGTGTCTGAGAGTGTCAGAGCGTGTCAGAGAGCATCAGAGAGCGTCAGAGAGTGATAGTGAGTGTCAGAGAGTGTCAGAGAGTGTCAGAGAGTGTCAGAGAGTGATAGTGAGTGTCTAAGAGTGTCTAAGAGTGTCCGAGAGTGTCAGAGAGTGATAGAGAGTGATAGAGAGTGTCAGAGAGTGTCAGAGAGTGATAGAGAGTGTCAGTGAGTGTCAGAGAGTGACAGAGAGTGACTGAGAGTGTCAGAGAGTGACAGAGTGTGTCAGAGAGTGTCAGAGAGTGTCAGAGAGAGTGTCAGAGAGTGTCAGAGAGTGTCAGAGAGTGATAGAGAGAGATAGAGAGAGATAGAGAGTGTCAGAGAGTGATCGACAGTGATAGAGAGTGTCAGAGAGTGTCAGAGAGTGATAGAGAGTGTCAGTGAGTGTCAGAGAGTGTCAGAGAGAGTGTCAGAGAGTGTCAGAGAGTGTCAGAGAGTGATAGAGAGAGATAGAGAGTGTCAGAGAGTTATCGAGAGTGATCGAGAGTGTCAGAGAGAGTCAGAGAGTGTCAGAGAGCGTCAGAGAGTGTCAAAGAGCGTCAGAGAGCGTCAGAGAGTGTCAGAGAGTGTCAGAGAGCGATAGTGAGTGTCAGAGAGTGTCAGAGAGTGTCAGAGAGTGATAGAGAGAGATAGAGAGTGTCAGAGAGTGATCGAGAGTGATCGAGAGTGATCGAGAGTGATCGAGAGTGTCAGAGAGAGTCAGAGAGTGTCAGAGTGCGTCAGAGAGTGTCAGAGAGCGTCAGAGAGTGTCAGAGTGTGTCAGAGAGTGTCAGAGAGTGTCAGAGAGAGTGTCAGAGAGTGTCAGAGCGTGTCAGAGAGTGTCAGAGAGTGATCGAGAGTGATCGAGAGTGTCAGAGAGCGTCAGAGAGTGTCAGAGAGCGTCAGAGAGTGTCAGAGAGTTATCGAGAGTGATCGAGAGTGTCAGAGAGAGTCAGAGAGTGTCAGAGAGCGTCAGAGAGTGTCAGAGAGCGTCAGAGAGTGTCAGAGAGTGTCAGAGAGCGATAGTGAGTGTCAGAGAGTGTCAGAGAGTGTCAGAGAGTGATAGAGAGAGATAGAGAGTGTCAGAGAGTGATCGAGAGTGATCGAGAGTGATCGAGAGTGATCGAGAGTGTCAGAGAGAGTCAGAGAGTGTCAGAGAGCGTCAGAGAGTGTCAGAGAGCGTCAGAGAGTGTCAGAGTGTGTCAGAGAGTGTCAGAGAGTGTCAGAGAGAGTGTCAGAGAGTGTCAGAGCGTGTCAGAGAGTGTCAGAGAGTGATCGAGAGTGATCGAGAGTGTCAGAGAGCGTCAGAGAGTGTCAGAGAGCGTCAGAGAGTGTCAGAGAGTGTCAGAGAGTGATAGTGAGTGTCTGAGAGTGTCTGAGAGAGTCAGAGTGTGTCAGAGAGTGATAGTGAATGTCTGAGAGTGTCAGAGTGTGTCAGAGAGTGATAGAGAGCGTCAGAGAGTGTCAGAGAGTGTCAGACAGTGTCAGAGAGTGATAGAGAGTGATAGAGTGTGTAAGAGAGTGTCAGAGAGTGTCTGAGAGTGTCAGAGAGTGATAGAGAGAGTCAGAGAGTGTCAGAGAGTGACAGTGAGTGTCAGAGATTGTCAGAGAGTGATAGTGAGTTTCAGAGAGTGTCTGAGAGTGATGGTGAGTGTCTGAGAGTGTCAGAGAATGTCAAAGTGTGTCTGAGAGTGTCAGAGTGTGTCAGAGAGTGATAGTGTGTGTCAGAGAGCGTCAGAGAGTGATAGTGTGTGTCAGAGTGTGTCAGAGAGTGATAGTGAGTGTCTGAGAGCGTCAGAGTGTGTCAGAGAGTGATAGTGAATGTCTGAGAGTGTCAGAGTGTGTCAGAGAGTGATAGAGAGTGTCAGAGAGTGTCAGAGAGTGATAGAGAGAGATAGAGAGAGTCAGAGACTGTCTGAGAGTGTCAGAGAGTGATAGAGAGTGAGAGAGAGAGAGTCTGAGAGTGTCAGAGAATGTCAGAGAGTGACACTGATTGTCAGAGTGTGTCAGAGAGAGACACTGATTGTCAGAGAGTGTCAGAGAGTGATAGTGAGTGTCTGAGAGTGTCAGAGTGTGTCAGAGAGTGATAGTGAGTGTCTGAGAGCGTCAGAGAGTGTCAGAGAGTGATAGTGTGTGTCAGAGAGCGTCAGAGAGTGATAGAGAGTGTCAGAGAGTGATAGTGTGTGTCAGAGAGCGATAGTGAGTGTCAGAGAGTCTCAGAGAGTGATAGTGAGTGTCTGAGAGTGTCAGAGTGTGTCAGAGAGTGATAGTGAATGTCTGAGAGTGTCAGAGTATGTCAGAGAGTGATAGAGAGTGTCAGAGAGTGAAAGTGAGTGTCTGTGAGTGTCTGTGAGTGTCTATGAGTGTCTGAGAGTGTCAGAGAGTGTCAAAGAGTGATAGAGAGTGTCAGAGTGTGTCAGAGTGTGTCAGAGAGTTTCAGAGAGTGATAGAGTGATAGAGAGTGTCAAAGAGTGATAGTGAGAGTCAGAGAGTGATAGTGAGTGTCTGAGAGTGTCTGAGAGTGTCAGAGAGTGTCAGAGAGTGTCAGAGAGTGATAGAGAGTGATAGAGAGTGTCAGAGAGTTTCGGAGAGAGATGGAGTGATTATAGAGTGTCAGAGAGTGTCAGAGAGTGATAGAGAGTGTCAGAGAGTGATGGTGAATGTCAGAGAGTGATAGAGGGTGTCAGAGTGTGTCAGAGATTTTCAGAGAGTGATAGAGTGATAGAGAGTGTCAGAGAGCGTCAGAGAGTGATAGAGAGTGTCAGAGAGTGATAGAGAGTGTCAGAGAGTGTCAGAGAGTGTCAGAGAGTGATAGTGAGTGTCAGAGAGTGTCTTGGAGTGATAGTGAGTGTCAGAGAGTGTCTGAGAGTGATGGTGAGTGTCTGAGATTGTCAGAGAATGTCAAAGAGTGTCAGAGAGTGATAGTGAGTGTCAGAGTGTCAGAGAGTGTCTGAGAGTGTCAGAGAGTGATAGAGAGTGCCAGAGAGTGTCAGAGAACGTGACACTGAGTGTCAAAGAGTGTCAGAGAGTGGTAGAGAGTGCCAGAGAGTGTCAGAGAGTGATACTGAGTGCCAGAGAGTGTCAGAGAGTGATACTGAGTGTCAAAGAGTGTCAGAGAGTGATAGTGAGTGTCAGAGAGCGTCAGAGAGTGATAGTGAGTGTCAGAGAGTGATAGAGAGTGATAGAGAGTGATAGAGAGTGTCAGAGAATGTCAGAGAGTGACACTGTGTGTCAGAGAGTGTCAGAGAGTGACACTGATTGTCAGAGAGTGTCAGAGAGTGATAGTGAGTGTCTGAGAGTGTCAGAGTGTGTCAGAGAGTGATTGAGAGTGTCAGAGACTGTCAGAGCGTGATAGAGAGTTTCAGACAGTGTCAGAGAGTGATAGTGTGTGTCAGAGAGTGTGAGAGAGTGATAGTGAGTGTCAGAGAGTGTCAGAGAGTGATAGTGAATGTCAGAGTGTCAGAATGTGTCAAAGAGTGATAGAATGTGTCTGAGAGTGTCAGAGCGTGTCAGAGAGTGATGGTGAGTGTCTGAGAGTGTCAGAGTGTGTCAGAGAGTGATAGTGTGTGTCAGAGAGTGTCAGAGAGTGATAGTGAGTGTCAGAGAGTGTCAGAGAGTGATAGAAAGTGTCTGAGAGTGTCAGAGAGTGTCAGAGAGTGATAGAGAGTGATAGAGAGCGATTGAGAGTGTCAGAGAGTGTCAGAGAGTGATAGAGAGTGATAGTGAGTGTCAGAGAGTGTCAGAGAGTGATAGTGAGTGTCTGTGAGTGTCTGAGAGTGTTAGTGTGAGTCTGTGAGTGTCTGAGAGTGTCAGAGAGAGTCAGAGAGTGTCAGAGAGTTTCAGAGAGTGATAGTGAGTGTCAGAGAGTGTCAGAGAGCGTGAGAGAGTGTCAGAGAGTGATAGTGAGTGTCTGTGAGTGTCTGAGAGTGTTAGTGAGAGTCTGTGAGTGTCTGAGAGTGTCAGAGAGAGTCAGAGAGTGTCAGAGAGTTTCAGAGAGTGATAGTGAGTGTCAGAGAGTGTCAGAGAGTGATAGAGAGTGTCAGAGAGTGATAGAGAGTGTCAGAGAGTGTCAGAGAGTGTCAGAGAGTGATAGTGAGTGTCAGAGAGTGTCAGAGAGTGTCAGAGAGTGATAGAGAGTGTCAGAGAGTGATAGAGAGTGTCAGAGAGTGTCAGAGAGTGTCAGAGAGTGATAGTGAGTGTCAGAGAGTGTCAGAGAGTGTCAGAGCGTGTCAGAGAGCGTCAGAGAGCGTCAGAGAGTGATAGTGAGTGTCAGAGAGTGTCAGAGAGTGTCAGAGAGTGATAGTGAGTGTCAGAGAGTGTCAGAGAGTGTCAGAGCGTGTCAGAGAGCGTCAGAGAGTGTCAGAGAGTGATTGAGAGTGTCAGAGAGTGTCAGAGAGTGATAGAGAGTGTCAGAGAGTGATAGAGAGTGTCAGAGAGTGTCAGAGAGTGTCAGAGAGTGATAGTGAGTGTCAGAGTGTGTCAGAGAGTGTCAGAGAGTGTCAGAGCGTGTCAGAAAGCGTCAGAGAGCGTCAGAGAGTGATAGTGAGTGTCTGAGAGTGTCAGAGAGTGATAGAGAGAGTCAGAGAGAGTCAGAGAGTGTCAGAGAGTGATTGAGAGTGTCAGAGAGTGTCAGAGAGTGATAGAGAGTGTCAGAGAGTGTCAGAGAGTGTCAGAGAGTGTCAGAGCGTGTCAGAGAGCGTCAGAGAGTGTCAGAGAGTGATAGTGAGTGTCAGAGAGTGATAGAGAGAGTCAGAGAGTGTCAGAGAGTGATTGAGAGTGATTGAGAGTGTCAGAGAGTGTCAGAGAGTGATAGAGAGTGTCAGAGAGTGTCAGAGAGTGTCAGAGAGTGTCAGAGAGTGATAGTGAGTGTCAGAGAGTGTCAGAGAGTGTCAGAGAGTGTCAGAGCGTGTCAGAGAGCGTCAGAGAGCGTCAGAGAGTGATAGTGAGTGTCAGAGAGTGTCAGAGAGTGTCAGAGAGTGTCAGAGAGTGATAGTGAGTGTCAGAGAGTGTCAGAGAGTGTCAGAGCGTGTCAGAGAGCGTCAGAGAGTGTCAGAGAGTGATTGAGAGTGTCAGAGAGTGTCAGAGAGTGATAGAGAGTGTCAGAGAGTGATAGAGAGTGTCAGAGAGTGTCAGAGAGTGTCAGAGAGTGTCAGAGAGTGATAGTGAGTGTCAGAGAGTGTCAGAGAGTGTCAGAGCGTGTCAGAAAGCGTCAGAGAGTGTCAGAGAGTGATAGAGAGTGTCAGAGAGTGATAGAGAGTGTCAGAGAGTGTCAGAGAGTGTCAGAGAGTGTCAGAGAGTGATAGTGAGTGTCAGAGAGTGTCAGAGAGTGTCAGAGAGTGTCAGAGCGTGTCAGAAAGCGTCAGAGAGCGTCAGAGAGTGATAGTGAGTGTCTGAGAGTGTCAGAGAGTGATAGAGAGAGTCAGAGAGAGTCAGAGAGTGTCAGAGAGTGATTGAGAGTGTCAGAGAGTGTCAGAGAGTGATAGAGAGTGTCAGAGAGTGTCAGAGAGTGTCAGAGAGTGTCAGAGAGTGTCAGAGCGTGTCAGAGAGCGTCAGAGAGTGTCAGAGAGTGATTGAGAGTGTCAGAGAGTGTCAGAGAGTGATAGAGAGTGTCAGAGAGTGTCAGAGAGTGTCAGAGAGTGTCAGAGAGTGTCAGAGCGTGTCAGAGAGCGTCAGAGAGTGTCAGAGAGTGATGGTGAGTGTCAGAGAGTGTCAGAGCGTGTCAGAGAGCGTCAGAGAGTGTCAGAGAGTGATAGTGAGTGTCAGAGAGTGTCAGAGCGTGTCAGAGAGCGTCAGAGAGCGTCAGAGAGTGATAGTGAGTGTCTGAGAGTGTCAGAGAGTGATAGAGAGAGTCAGAGAGTGATTGAGAGAGTCAGAGAGAGTCAGAGAGTGTCAGAGAGTGATTGAGAGTGTCAGAGAGTGTCAGAGAGCGTCAGAGAGCGTCAGAGAGTGATAGTGAGTGTCAGAGAGTGTCAGAGAGTGATAGTGAGTGTCAGAGAGTGTCAGAGAGTGATAGTGAGTGTCAGAGAGTGATAGTGAGTGTCAGAGAGTGATAGTGAGTGTCAGAGAGTGTCAGAGAGTGATAGTGAGTGTCAGAGAGTGTTAGAGAGTGTCAGAGAGTGATAGAGAGAGTCAGAGAGAGTCAGAGAGTGTCAGAGAGTGATTGAGAGTGATTGAGAGTGTCAGAGAGTGTCAGAGAGTGTCAGAGAGTGTCAGAGAGTGTCAGAGAGTGATAGAGAGTGATAGAGAGTGTCAGAGAGTGTCAGAGAGTGATAGTGAGTGTCAGAGAGTGTCAGAGCGTGTCAGAGAGCGTCAGAGAGCGTCAGAGAGTGATAGTGAGTGTCAGAGAGTGTCAGAGCGTGTCAGAGAGCGTCAGAGAGCGTCAGAGAGTGATAGTGAGTGTCTGAGAGTGTCAGAGAGTGATAGAGAGAGTCAGAGAGAGTCAGAGAGTGTCAGAGAGTGTCTGAGAGTGATTGAGAGTGTCAGAGAGTGTCAGAGAGTGTCAGAGAGTGTCAGAGAGTGATAGTGAGTGTCAGAGAGTGTCAGAGAGTGTCAGAGCGTGTCAGAGAGCGTCAGAGAGTGTCAGAGAGTGATTGAGAGTGTCAGAGAGTGTCAGAGAGTGATTGAGAGTGTCAGAGAGTGATTGAGAGTGTCAGAGAGTGTCAGAGAGTGTCAGAGAGTGTCAGAGAGTGTCAGAGAGCGTCAGAGAGCGTCAGAGAGTGATAGTGAGTGTCAGAGAGTGTCAGAGCGTGTCAGAGAGCGTCAGAGAGCGTCAGAGAGTGATAGTGAGTGTCTGAGAGTGTCAGAGAGTGATAGAGAGAGTCAGAGAGAGTCAGAGAGTGTCAGAGAGTGTCTGAGAGTGATTGAGAGTGTCAGAGAGTGTCAGAGAGTGTCAGAGAGTGTCAGAGAGTGATAGTGAGTGTCAGAGAGTGTCAGAGAGTGTCAGAGCGTGTCAGAGAGCGTCAGAGAGTGTCAGAGAGTGATTGAGAGTGTCAGAGAGTGTCAGAGAGTGATTGAGAGTGTCAGAGAGTGATTGAGAGTGTCAGAGAGTGTCAGAGAGTGTCAGAGAGTGTCAGAGAGTGTCAGAGAGTGATAGTGAGTGTCAGAGAGTGTCTGAGAGTGTCAGAGCGTGTCAGAGAGCGTCAGAGAGCGTCAGAGAGTGATAGTGAGTTTCAGAGAGTGTCAGAGAGTGTCAGAGAGTGTCAGAGAGTGATAGTGAGTGTCAGAGAGTGTCAGAGAGTGTCAGAGAGTGTCAGAGAGTGTCAGAGAGTGTCAGAGAGTGATAGTGAGTGTCAGAGAGTGTCAGAGAGTGTCAGAGAGTGTCAGAGCGTGTCAGAGAGCGTCAGAGAGCGTCAGAGAGTGATAGTGAGTGTCTGAGAGTGTCTGAGAGTGATAGAGAGAGTCAGAGAGAGTCAGAGAGAGTCAGAGAGTGTCAGAGAGTGATTGAGAGTGATTGAGAGTGTCAGAGAGTGTCAGAGAGTGTCAGAGAGTGTCAGAGAGTGTCAGAGAGTGTCAGAGAGCGTCAGAGAGTGTCAGAGAGTGATAGTGAGTGTCAGAGAGTGTCAGAGCGTGTCAGAGAGCGTCAGAGAGCGTCAGAGAGTGATAGTGAGTGTCTGAGAGTGTCAGAGAGTGATAGTGAGTGTCTGAGAGTGTCAGAGAGTGATAGTGAGTGTCAGAGAGTGTCAGAGAGTGTCAGAGAGTGTCAGAGAGTGATAGTGAGTGTCAGAGAGTGTCAGAGCGTGTCAGAGAGCGTCAGAGAGCGTCAGAGAGTGATAGTGAGTGTCTGAGAGTGTCAGAGAGTGATAGTGAGTGTCTGAGAGTGTCAGAGAGTGATAGTGAGTGTCTGAGAGTGTCAGAGAGTGATTGAGAGTGATTGAGAGTGTCAGAGAGTGTCAGAGAGTGTCAGAGAGTGTCAGAGAGTGTCAGAGCGTGTCAGAGAGCGTCAGAGAGTGTCAGAGAGTGATAGTGAGTGTCAGAGAGTGTCAGAGCGTGTCAGAGAGCGTCAGAGAGTGTCAGAGAGTGATAGTGAGTGTCAGAGAGTGTCAGAGCGTGTCAGAGAGCGTCAGAGAGTGTCAGAGAGTGATAGTGAGTGTCAGAGAGTGTCAGAGCGTGTCAGAGAGCGTCAGAGAGTGTCAGAGAGTGATAGTGAGTGTCAGAGAGTGTCAGAGCGTGTCAGAGAGCGTCAGAGAGCGTCAGAGAGTGATAGTGAGTGTCTGAGAGTGTCAGAGAGTGATAGTGAGTGTCTGAGAGTGTCAGAGAGTGATAGAGAGAGTCAGAGAGTGATAGAGAGAGTCAGAGAGAGTCAGAGAGTGTCAGAGAGTGATTGAGAGTGTCAGAGAGTGTCAGAGAGTGATAGTGAGTGTCAGAGAGTGTCAGAGCGTGTCAGAGAGCGTCAGAGAGCGTCAGAGAGTGATAGTGAGTGTCAGAGAGTGTCAGAGATTGATAGTGAGTGTCAGAGAGTGTCAGAGAGTGATAGTGAGTGTCAGAGAGTGATAGTGAGTGTCAGAGAGTGATAGTGAGTGTCAGAGAGTGTCAGAGAGTGATAGTGAGTGTCAGAGAGTGTTAGAGAGTGTCAAAGAGTGATAGAGAGAGTCAGAGAGAGTCAGAGAGTGTCAGAGAGTGATTGAGAGTGATTGAGAGTGTCAGAGAGTGTCAGAGAGTGTCAGAGAGTGTCAGAGAGTGATAGAGAGTGATAGAGAGTGTCAGAGAGTGTCAGAGAGTGTCAGAGAGTGTCAGAGAGTGATAGTGAGTGTCAGAGAGTGTCAGAGCGTGTCAGAGAGCGTCAGAGAGCGTCAGAGAGTGATAGTGAGTGTCAGAGAGTGTCAGAGCGTGTCAGAGAGCGTCAGAGAGCGTCAGAGAGTGATAGTGAGTGTCTGAGAGTGTCAGAGAGTGATAGAGAGAGTCAGAGAGAGTCAGAGAGTGTCAGAGAGTGATTGAGAGTGTCAGAGAGTGTCAGAGAGTGTCAGAGAGTGTCAGAGAGTGTCAGAGAGTGATAGTGAGTGTCAGAGAGTGTCAGAGAGTGTCAGAGCGTGTCAGAGAGCGTCAGAGAGTGTCAGAGAGTGATTGAGAGTGTCAGAGAGTGTCAGAGAGTGTCAGAGAGTGTCAGAGAGTGATAGTGAGTGTCAGAGAGTGTCAGAGAGTGTCAGAGCGTGTCAGAGAGCGTCAGAGAGCGTCAGAGAGTGATAGTGAGTGTCAGAGAGTGTCAGAGAGTGTCAGAGCGTGTCAGAGAGCGTCAGAGAGTGTCAGAGAGTGATTGAGAGTGTCAGAGAGTGTCAGAGAGTGATAGTGAGTGTCAGAGAGTGTCAGAGAGTGTCAGAGCGTGTCAGAGAGCGTCAGAGAGCGTCAGAGAGTGATAGTGAGTGTCAGAGAGTGTCAGAGCGTGTCAGAGAGCGTCAGAGAGTGTCAGAGAGTGATTGAGAGTGTCAGAGAGTGTCAGAGAGTGATAGTGAGTGTCAGAGAGTGTCAGAGAGTGTCAGAGCGTGTCAGAGAGCGTCAGAGAGCGTCAGAGAGTGATAGTGAGTGTCTGAGAGTGTCAGAGAGTGATAGAGAGAGTCAGAGAGAGTCAGAGAGTGTCAGAGAGTGATTGAGAGTGTCAGAGAGTGTCAGAGAGTGATAGAGAGTGTCAGAGAGTGTCAGAGAGTGTCAGAGAGTGTCAGAGAGTGTCAGAGAGTGATAGTGAGTGTCAGAGAGTGTCAGAGCGTGTCAGAGAGCGTCAGAGAGTGTCAGAGAGTGATAGTGAGTGTCAGAGAGTGTCAGAGCGTGTCAGAGAGCGTCAGAGAGCGTCAGAGCGTGTCAGAGAGTGTCAGAGAGTGTCAGAGAGTGTCAGAGAGTGATAGAGAGTGTCAGAGAGTGTCAGAGAGTGTCAGAGAGTGTCAGAGAGTGATAGTGAGTGTCAGAGAGTGTCAGAGCGTGTCAGAGAGCGTCAGAGAGTGTCAGAGAGTGATAGTGAGTGTCAGAGAGTGTCAGAGCGTGTCAGAGAGCGTCAGAGAGCGTCAGAGAGTGATAGTGAGTGTCTGAGAGTGTCAGAGAGTGATAATGAGAGTCAGAGAGTGATAGAGAGAGTCAGAGAGAGTCAGAGAGAGTCAGAGAGTGTCAGAGAGTGATTGAGAGTGTAAGAGAGTGTCAGAGAGTGATAGTGAGTGTCAGAGAGTGTCAGAGCGTGTCAGAGAGCGTCAGAGAGTGTCAGAGAGTGATTGAGAGTGATTGAGAGTGTCAGAGAGTGTCAGAGAGTGTCAGAGAGTGTCAGAGAGTGATAGTGAGTGTCAGAGAGTGTCAGAGAGTGATAGTGAGTGTCAGAGAGTGTCAGAGCGTGTCAGAGAGCGTCAGAGAGTGTCAGAGAGTGTCAGAGCGTGTCAGAGAGTGTCAGAGCGTGTCAGAGAGTGTCAGAGCGTGTCAGAGAGCGTCAGAGAGCGTCTGAGAGTGTTAGAGAGTGATAATGAGAGTCAGAGAGTGATAGAGAGAGTCAGAGAGAGTCAGAGAGAGTCAGAGAGTGTCAGAGAGTGATTGAGAGTGTAAGAGAGTGTCAGAGAGTGATAGTGAGTGTCAGAGAGTGTCAGAGCGTGTCAGAGAGCGTCAGAGAGTGTCAGAGAGTGATTGAGAGTGTCAGAGTGTGTCAGAGAGTGATAGAGAGTGTCAGAGAGTGTCAGAGAGTGATAGAGAGAGATAGAGAGAGTCAGAGACTGTCTGAGAGTGTCAGAGAGTGATAGAGAGTGAGAGAGAGAGAGTCTGAGAGTGTCAGAGAATGTCAGAGAGTGACACTGATTGTCAGAGTGTGTCAGAGAGAGACACTGATTGTCAGAGAGTGTCAGAGAGTGATAGTGAGTGTCTGAGAGTGTCAGAGTGTGTCAGAGAGTGATAGTGAGTGTCTGAGAGCGTCAGAGAGTGTCAGAGAGTGATAGTGTGTGTCAGAGAGCGTCAGAGAGTGATAGAGAGTGTCAGAGAGTGATAGTGTGTGTCAGAGAGCGATAGTGAGTGTCAGAGAGTGTCAGAGAGTGATAGTGAGTGTCAGAGAGTGTCAGAGCGTGTCAGAGAGCGTCAGAGAGCGTCAGAGCGTGTCAGAGAGTGTCAGAGAGTGTCAGAGAGTGATAGAGAGTGTCAGAGAGTGTCAGAGAGTGTCAGAGAGTGTCAGAGAGTGATAGTGAGTGTCAGAGAGTGTCAGAGCGTGTCAGAGAGCGTCAGAGAGTGTCAGAGAGTGATAGTGAGTGTCAGAGAGTGTCAGAGCGTGTCAGAGAGCGTCAGAGAGCGTCAGAGAGTGATAGTGAGTGTCTGAGAGTGTCAGAGAGTGATAATGAGAGTCAGAGAGTGATAGAGAGAGTCAGAGAGAGTCAGAGAGAGTCAGAGAGTGTCAGAGAGTGATTGAGAGTGTAAGAGAGTGTCAGAGAGTGATAGTGAGTGTCAGAGAGTGTCAGAGCGTGTCAGAGAGCGTCAGAGAGTGTCAGAGAGTGATTGAGAGTGATTGAGAGTGTCAGAGAGTGTCAGAGAGTGTCAGAGAGTGTCAGAGAGTGATAGTGAGTGTCAGAGAGTGTCAGAGAGTGATAGTGAGTGTCAGAGAGTGTCAGAGCGTGTCAGAGAGCGTCAGAGAGTGTCAGAGAGTGTCAGAGCGTGTCAGAGAGTGTCAGAGCGTGTCAGAGAGTGTCAGAGCGTGTCAGAGAGCGTCAGAGAGCGTCTGAGAGTGTTAGAGAGTGATAATGAGAGTCAGAGAGTGATAGAGAGAGTCAGAGAGAGTCAGAGAGAGTCAGAGAGTGTCAGAGAGTGATTGAGAGTGTAAGAGAGTGTCAGAGAGTGATAGTGAGTGTCAGAGAGTGTCAGAGCGTGTCAGAGAGCGTCAGAGAGTGTCAGAGAGTGATTGAGAGTGTCAGAGTGTGTCAGAGAGTGATAGAGAGTGTCAGAGAGTGTCAGAGAGTGATAGAGAGAGATAGAGAGAGTCAGAGACTGTCTGAGAGTGTCAGAGAGTGATAGAGAGTGAGAGAGAGAGAGTCTGAGAGTGTCAGAGAATGTCAGAGAGTGACACTGATTGTCAGAGTGTGTCAGAGAGAGACACTGATTGTCAGAGAGTGTCAGAGAGTGATAGTGAGTGTCTGAGAGTGTCAGAGTGTGTCAGAGAGTGATAGTGAGTGTCTGAGAGCGTCAGAGAGTGTCAGAGAGTGATAGTGTGTGTCAGAGAGCGTCAGAGAGTGATAGAGAGTGTCAGAGAGTGATAGTGTGTGTCAGAGAGCGATAGTGAGTGTCAGAGAGTCTCAGAGAGTGATAGTGAGTGTCTGAGAGTGTCAGAGTGTGTCAGAGAGTGATAGTGAATGTCTGAGAGTGTCAGAGTATGTCAGAGAGTGATAGAGAGTGTCAGAGAGTGAAAGTGAGTGTCTGTGAGTGTCTGTGAGTGTCTATGAGTGTCTGAGAGTGTCAGAGAGTGTCAAAGAGTGATAGAGAGTGTCAGAGTGTGTCAGAGAGTTTCAGAGAGTGATAGAGTGATAGAGAGTGTCAAAGAGTGATAGTGAGAGTCAGAGAGTGATAGTGAGTGTCTGAGAGTGTCTGAGAGTGTCAGAGAGTGTCAGAGAGTGTCAGAGAGTGATAGAGAGTGATAGAGAGTGTCAGAGAGTTTCGGAGAGAGATGGAGTGATTATAGAGTGTCAGAGAGTGTCAGAGAGTGATAGAGAGTGTCAGAGAGTGATGGTGAATGTCAGAGAGTGATAGAGGGTGTCAGAGTGTGTCAGAGATTTTCAGAGAGTGATAGAGTGATAGAGAGTGTCAGAGAGCGTCAGAGAGTGATAGAGAGTGTCAGAGAGTGATAGAGAGTGTCAGAGAGTGTCAGAGAGTGTCAGAGAGTGATAGTGAGTGTCAGAGAGTGTCTTGGAGTGATAGTGAGTGTCAGAGAGTGTCTGAGAGTGATGGTGAGTGTCTGAGATTGTCAGAGAATGTCAAAGAGTGTCAGAGAGTGATAGTGAGTGTCAGAGTGTCAGAGAGTGTCTGAGAGTGTCAGAGAGTGATAGAGAGTGCCAGAGAGTGTCAGAGAACGTGACACTGAGTGTCAAAGAGTGTCAGAGAGTGGTAGAGAGTGCCAGAGAGTGTCAGAGAGTGATACTGAGTGCCAGAGAGTGTCAGAGAGTGATACTGAGTGTCAAAGAGTGTCAGAGAGTGATAGTGAGTGTCAGAGAGCGTCAGAGAGTGATAGTGAGTGTCAGAGAGTGATAGAGAGTGATAGAGAGTGATAGAGAGTGTCAGAGAATGTCAGAGAGTGACACTGTGTGTCAGAGAGTGTCAGAGAGTGACACTGATTGTCAGAGAGTGTCAGAGAGTGATAGTGAGTGTCTGAGAGTGTCAGAGTGTGTCAGAGAGTGATTGAGAGTGTCAGAGACTGTCAGAGCGTGATAGAGAGTTTCAGACAGTGTCAGAGAGTGATAGTGTGTGTCAGAGAGTGTGAGAGAGTGATAGTGAGTGTCAGAGAGTGTCAGAGAGTGATAGTGAATGTCAGAGTGTCAGAATGTGTCAAAGAGTGATAGAATGTGTCTGAGAGTGTCAGAGCGTGTCAGAGAGTGATGGTGAGTGTCTGAGAGTGTCAGAGTGTGTCAGAGAGTGATAGTGTGTGTCAGAGAGTGTCAGAGAGTGATAGTGAGTGTCAGAGAGTGTCAGAGAGTGATAGAAAGTGTCTGAGAGTGTCAGAGAGTGTCAGAGAGTGATAGAGAGTGATAGAGAGCGATTGAGAGTGTCAGAGAGTGTCAGAGAGTGATAGAGAGTGATAGTGAGTGTCAGAGAGTGTCAGAGAGTGATAGTGAGTGTCTGTGAGTGTCTGAGAGTGTTAGTGTGAGTCTGTGAGTGTCTGAGAGTGTCAGAGAGAGTCAGAGAGTGTCAGAGAGTTTCAGAGAGTGATAGTGAGTGTCAGAGAGTGTCAGAGAGCGTGAGAGAGTGTCAGAGAGTGATAGTGAGTGTCTGTGAGTGTCTGAGAGTGTTAGTGAGAGTCTGTGAGTGTCTGAGAGTGTCAGAGAGAGTCAGAGAGTGTCAGAGAGTTTCAGAGAGTGATAGTGAGTGTCAGAGAGTGTCAGAGAGTGATAGAGAGTGTCAGAGAGTGATAGAGAGTGTCAGAGAGTGTCAGAGAGTGATAGTGAGTGTCAGAGAGTGTCAGAGAGTGTCAGAGAGTGATAGAGAGTGTCAGAGAGTGATAGAGAGTGTCAGAGAGTGTCAGAGAGTGTCAGAGAGTGATAGTGAGTGTCAGAGAGTGTCAGAGAGTGTCAGAGCGTGTCAGAGAGCGTCAGAGAGCGTCAGAGAGTGATAGTGAGTGTCAGAGAGTGTCAGAGAGTGTCAGAGAGTGATAGTGAGTGTCAGAGAGTGTCAGAGAGTGTCAGAGCGTGTCAGAGAGCGTCAGAGAGTGTCAGAGAGTGATTGAGAGTGTCAGAGAGTGTCAGAGAGTGATAGAGAGTGTCAGAGAGTGATAGAGAGTGTCAGAGAGTGTCAGAGAGTGTCAGAGAGTGTCAGAGAGTGATAGTGAGTGTCAGAGAGTGTCAGAGAGTGTCAGAGAGTGTCAGAGCGTGTCAGAAAGCGTCAGAGAGCGTCAGAGAGTGATAGTGAGTGTCTGAGAGTGTCAGAGAGTGATAGAGAGAGTCAGAGAGAGTCAGAGAGTGTCAGAGAGTGATTGAGAGTGTCAGAGAGTGTCAGAGAGTGATAGAGAGTGTCAGAGAGTGTCAGAGAGTGTCAGAGAGTGTCAGAGCGTGTCAGAGAGCGTCAGAGAGTGTCAGAGAGTGATAGTGAGTGTCAGAGAGTGATAGAGAGAGTCAGAGAGTGTCAGAGAGTGATTGAGAGTGATTGAGAGTGTCAGAGAGTGTCAGAGAGTGATAGAGAGTGTCAGAGAGTGATAGAGAGTGTCAGAGAGTGTCAGAGAGTGTCAGAGAGTGTCAGAGAGTGATAGTGAGTGTCAGAGAGTGTCAGAGAGTGTCAGAGAGTGTCAGAGCGTGTCAGAGAGCGTCAGAGAGCGTCAGAGAGTGATAGTGAGTGTCAGAGAGTGTCAGAGAGTGTCAGAGAGTGTCAGAGAGTGATAGTGAGTGTCAGAGAGTGTCAGAGAGTGTCAGAGCGTGTCAGAGAGCGTCAGAGAGTGTCAGAGAGTGATTGAGAGTGTCAGAGAGTGTCAGAGAGTGATAGAGAGTGTCAGAGAGTGATAGAGAGTGTCAGAGAGTGTCAGAGAGTGTCAGAGAGTGTCAGAGAGTGATAGTGAGTGTCAGAGAGTGTCAGAGAGTGTCAGAGAGTGTCAGAGCGTGTCAGAAAGCGTCAGAGAGTGTCAGAGAGTGATAGAGAGTGTCAGAGAGTGATAGAGAGTGTCAGAGAGTGTCAGAGAGTGTCAGAGAGTGTCAGAGAGTGATAGTGAGTGTCAGAGAGTGTCAGAGAGTGTCAGAGAGTGTCAGAGCGTGTCAGAAAGCGTCAGAGAGCGTCAGAGAGTGATAGTGAGTGTCTGAGAGTGTCAGAGAGTGATAGAGAGAGTCAGAGAGAGTCAGAGAGTGTCAGAGAGTGATTGAGAGTGTCAGAGAGTGTCAGAGAGTGTCAGAGCGTGTCAGAGAGCGTCAGAGAGTGTCAGAGAGTGATTGAGAGTGTCAGAGAGTGTCAGAGAGTGATAGAGAGTGTCAGAGAGTGTCAGAGAGTGTCAGAGAGTGTCAGAGAGTGTCAGAGCGTGTCAGAGAGCGTCAGAGAGTGTCAGAGAGTGATGGTGAGTGTCAGAGAGTGTCAGAGCGTGTCAGAGAGCGTCAGAGAGTGTCAGAGAGTGATAGTGAGTGTCAGAGAGTGTCAGAGCGTGTCAGAGAGCGTCAGAGAGCGTCAGAGAGTGATAGTGAGTGTCTGAGAGTGTCAGAGAGTGATAGAGAGAGTCAGAGAGTGATTGAGAGAGTCAGAGAGAGTCAGAGAGTGTCAGAGAGTGATTGAGAGTGTCAGAGAGTGTCAGAGAGCGTCAGAGAGCGTCAGAGAGTGATAGTGAGTGTCAGAGAGTGTCAGAGAGTGATAGTGAGTGTCAGAGAGTGTCAGAGAGTGATAGTGAGTGTCAGAGAGTGATAGTGAGTGTCAGAGAGTGATAGTGAGTGTCAGAGAGTGTCAGAGAGTGATAGTGAGTGTCAGAGAGTGTTAGAGAGTGTCAGAGAGTGATAGAGAGAGTCAGAGAGAGTCAGAGAGTGTCAGAGAGTGATTGAGAGTGATTGAGAGTGTCAGAGAGTGTCAGAGAGTGTCAGAGAGTGTCAGAGAGTGTCAGAGAGTGATAGAGAGTGATAGAGAGTGTCAGAGAGTGTCAGAGAGTGTCAGAGAGTGATAGTGAGTGTCAGAGAGTGTCAGAGCGTGTCAGAGAGCGTCAGAGAGCGTCAGAGAGTGATAGTGAGTGTCAGAGAGTGTCAGAGCGTGTCAGAGAGCGTCAGAGAGCGTCAGAGAGTGTCAGAGAGTGTCAGAGAGTGTCAGAGAGTGATAGAGAGTGATAGAGAGTGTCAGAGAGTGTCAGAGAGTGTCAGAGAGTGATAGTGAGTGTCAGAGAGTGTCAGAGCGTGTCAGAGAGCGTCAGAGAGCGTCAGAGAGTGATAGTGAGTGTCAGAGAGTGTCAGAGCGTGTCAGAGAGCGTCAGAGAGCGTCAGAGAGTGATAGTGAGTGTCTGAGAGTGTCAGAGAGTGATAGAGAGAGTCAGAGAGAGTCAGAGAGTGTCAGAGAGTGTCTGAGAGTGATTGAGAGTGTCAGAGAGTGTCAGAGAGTGTCAGAGAGTGTCAGAGAGTGATAGTGAGTGTCAGAGAGTGTCAGAGAGTGTCAGAGCGTGTCAGAGAGCGTCAGAGAGTGATTGAGAGTGATTGAGAGTGTCAGAGAGTGTCAGAGAGTGATTGAGAGTGTCAGAGAGTGATTGAGAGTGTCAGAGAGTGTCAGAGAGTGTCAGAGAGTGTCAGAGAGTGTCAGAGAGTGTCAGAGCGTGTCAGAGAGCGTCAGAGAGCGTCAGAGAGTGATAGTGAGTGTCAGAGAGTGTCAGAGCGTGTCAGAGAGCGTCAGAGAGCGTCAGAGAGTGATAGTGAGTGTCTGAGAGTGTCAGAGAGTGATAGAGAGAGTCAGAGAGAGTCAGAGAGTGTCAGAGAGTGTCTGAGAGTGATTGAGAGTGTCAGAGAGTGTCAGAGAGTGTCAGAGAGTGTCAGAGAGTGATAGTGAGTGTCAGAGAGTGTCAGAGAGTGTCAGAGCGTGTCAGAGAGCGTCAGAGAGTGTCAGAGAGTGATTGAGAGTGTCAGAGAGTGTCAGAGAGTGATTGAGAGTGTCAGAGAGTGATTGAGAGTGTCAGAGAGTGTCAGAGAGTGTCAGAGAGTGTCAGAGAGTGTCAGAGAGTGATAGTGAGTGTCAGAGAGTGTCTGAGAGTGTCAGAGCGTGTCAGAGAGCGTCAGAGAGTGATAGTGAGTTTCAGAGAGTGTCAGAGAGTGTCAGAGAGTGATAGTGAGTGTCAGAGAGTGTCAGAGAGTGTCAGAGAGTGTCAGAGAGTGTCAGAGAGTGATAGTGAGTGTCAGAGAGTGTCAGAGAGTGTCAGAGAGTGTCAGAGCGTGTCAGAGAGCGTCAGAGAGCGTCAGAGAGTGATAGTGAGTGTCTGAGAGTGTCTGAGAGTGATAGAGAGAGTCAGAGAGAGTCAGAGAGAGTCAGAGAGTGTCAGAGAGTGATTGAGAGTGATTGAGAGTGTCAGAGAGTGTCAGAGAGTGTCAGAGAGTGTCAGAGAGTGTCAGAGCGTGTCAGAGAGCGTCAGAGAGTGTCAGAGAGTGATAGTGAGTGTCAGAGAGTGTCAGAGCGTGTCAGAGAGCGTCAGAGAGCGTCAGAGAGTGATAGTGAGTGTCTGAGAGTGTCAGAGAGTGATAGTGAGTGTCTGAGAGTGTCAGAGAGTGATTGAGAGTGATTGAGAGTGTCAGAGAGTGTCAGAGAGTGTCAGAGAGTGTCAGAGAGTGTCAGAGCGTGTCAGAGAGCGTCAGAGAGTGTCAGAGAGTGATAGTGAGTGTCAGAGAGTGTCAGAGCGTGTCAGAGAGCGTCAGAGAGTGTCAGAGAGTGATAGTGAGTGTCAGAGAGTGTCAGAGCGTGTCAGAGAGCGTCAGAGAGTGTCAGAGAGTGATAGTGAGTGTCAGAGAGTGTCAGAGCGTGTCAGAGAGCGTCAGAGAGTGTCAGAGAGTGATAGTGAGTGTCAGAGAGTGTCAGAGCGTGTCAGAGAGCGTCAGAGAGCGTCAGAGAGTGATAGTGAGTGTCTGAGAGTGTCAGAGAGTGATAGTGAGTGTCTGAGAGTGTCAGAGAGTGATAGAGAGAGTCAGAGAGTGATAGAGAGAGTCAGAGAGAGTCAGAGAGTGTCAGAGAGTGATTGAGAGTGTCAGAGAGTGTCAGAGAGTGATAGTGAGTGTCAGAGAGTGTCAGAGCGTGTCAGAGAGCGTCAGAGAGCGTCAGAGAGTGATAGTGAGTGTCAGAGAGTGTCAGAGATTGATAGTGAGTGTCAGAGAGTGTCAGAGAGTGATAGTGAGTGTCAGAGAGTGATAGTGAGTGTCAGAGAGTGATAGTGAGTGTCAGAGAGTGTCAGAGAGTGATAGTGAGTGTCAGAGAGTGTTAGAGAGTGTCAAAGAGTGATAGAGAGAGTCAGAGAGAGTCAGAGAGTGTCAGAGAGTGATTGAGAGTGATTGAGAGTGTCAGAGAGTGTCAGAGAGTGTCAGAGAGTGTCAGAGAGTGATAGAGAGTGATAGAGAGTGTCAGAGAGTGTCAGAGAGTGTCAGAGAGTGTCAGAGAGTGATAGTGAGTGTCAGAGAGTGTCAGAGCGTGTCAGAGAGCGTCAGAGAGCGTCAGAGAGTGATAGTGAGTGTCAGAGAGTGTCAGAGCGTGTCAGAGAGCGTCAGAGAGCGTCAGAGAGTGATAGTGAGTGTCTGAGAGTGTCAGAGAGTGATAGAGAGAGTCAGAGAGAGTCAGAGAGTGTCAGAGAGTGATTGAGAGTGTCAGAGAGTGTCAGAGAGTGTCAGAGAGTGTCAGAGAGTGTCAGAGAGTGATAGTGAGTGTCAGAGAGTGTCAGAGAGTGTCAGAGCGTGTCAGAGAGCGTCAGAGAGTGTCAGAGAGTGATTGAGAGTGTCAGAGAGTGTCAGAGAGTGTCAGAGAGTGTCAGAGAGTGATAGTGAGTGTCAGAGAGTGTCAGAGAGTGTCAGAGCGTGTCAGAGAGCGTCAGAGAGCGTCAGAGAGTGATAGTGAGTGTCAGAGAGTGTCAGAGAGTGTCAGAGCGTGTCAGAGAGCGTCAGAGAGTGTCAGAGAGTGATTGAGAGTGTCAGAGAGTGTCAGAGAGTGATAGTGAGTGTCAGAGAGTGTCAGAGAGTGTCAGAGCGTGTCAGAGAGCGTCAGAGAGCGTCAGAGAGTGATAGTGAGTGTCAGAGAGTGTCAGAGTGTGTCAGAGCGTGTCAGAGAGCGTCAGAGAGTGTCAGAGAGTGATTGAGAGTGTCAGAGAGTGTCAGAGCGTGTCAGAGAGCGTCAGAGAGCGTCAGAGCGTGTCAGAGAGTGTCAGAGAGTGTCAGAGAGTGTCAGAGAGTGATAGAGAGTGTCAGAGAGTGTCAGAGAGTGTCAGAGAGTGTCAGAGAGTGATAGTGAGTGTCAGAGAGTGTCAGAGCGTGTCAGAGAGCGTCAGAGAGTGTCAGAGAGTGATAGTGAGTGTCAGAGAGTGTCAGAGCGTGTCAGAGAGCGTCAGAGAGCGTCAGAGAGTGATAGTGAGTGTCTGAGAGTGTCAGAGAGTGATAATGAGAGTCAGAGAGTGATAGAGAGAGTCAGAGAGAGTCAGAGAGAGTCAGAGAGTGTCAGAGAGTGATTGAGAGTGTAAGAGAGTGTCAGAGAGTGATAGTGAGTGTCAGAGAGTGTCAGAGCGTGTCAGAGAGCGTCAGAGAGTGTCAGAGAGTGATTGAGAGTGATTGAGAGTGTCAGAGAGTGTCAGAGAGTGTCAGAGAGTGTCAGAGAGTGATAGTGAGTGTCAGAGAGTGTCAGAGAGTGATAGTGAGTGTCAGAGAGTGTCAGAGCGTGTCAGAGAGCGTCAGAGAGTGTCAGAGAGTGTCAGAGCGTGTCAGAGAGTGTCAGAGCGTGTCAGAGAGTGTCAGAGCGTGTCAGAGAGCGTCAGAGAGCGTCTGAGAGTGTTAGAGAGTGATAATGAGAGTCAGAGAGTGATAGAGAGAGTCAGAGAGAGTCAGAGAGAGTCAGAGAGTGTCAGAGAGTGATTGAGAGTGTAAGAGAGTGTCAGAGAGTGATAGTGAGTGTCAGAGAGTGTCAGAGCGTGTCAGAGAGCGTCAGAGAGTGTCAGAGAGTGATTGAGAGTGTCAGAGAGTGTCAGAGAGTGTCAGAGAGTGTCAGAGAGTGATAGTGAGTGTCAGAGAGTGTCAGAGAGTGATAGTGAGTGTCAGAGAGTGTCAGAGCGTGTCAGAGAGCGTCAGAGAGTGTCAGAGAGTGATAGTGAGTGTCAGAGAGTGTCAGAGCGTGTCAGAGAGCGTCAGAGAGCGTCAGAGAGTGATAGTGAGTGTCTGAGAGTGTCAGAGAGTGATAGAGAGAGTCAGAGAGAGTCAGAGAGAGTCAGAGAGTGTCAGAGAGTGATTGAGAGTGTCAGAGAGTGTCAGAGAGCGTCAGAGAGCGTCAGAGAGTGATAGTGAGTGTCAGAGAGTGTCAGAGAGTGATAGTGAGTGTCAGAGAGTGTCAGAGAGTGATAGTGAGTGTCAGAGAGTGATAGTGAGTGTCAGAGAGTGATAGTGAGTGTCAGAGAGTGTCAGAGAGTGATAGTGAGTGTCAGAGAGTGTTAGAGAGTGTCAGAGAGTGATAGTGAGTGTCTGAGAGTGTCAGAGAGTGATAGAGAGAGTCAGAGAGTGATAGAGAGAGTCAGAGAGAGTCAGAGAGTGTCAGAGAGTGATTGAGAGTGTCAGAGAGTGTCAGAGAGTGATAGTGAGTGTCAGAGAGTGTCAGAGCGTGTCAGAGAGCGTCAGAGAGCGTCAGAGAGTGATAGTGAGTGTCAGAGAGTGTCAGAGATTGATAGTGAGTGTCAGAGAGTGTCAGAGAGTGATAGTGAGTGTCAGAGAGTGATAGTGAGTGTCAGAGAGTGATAGTGAGTGTCAGAGAGTGTCAGAGAGTGATAGTGAGTGTCAGAGAGTGTTAGAGAGTGTCAGAGAGTGATAGAGAGAGTCAGAGAGAGTCAGAGAGTGTCAGAGAGTGTCAGAGAGTGATTGAGAGTGATTGAGAGTGTCAGAGAGTGTCAGAGAGTGTCAGAGAGTGTCAGAGAGTGATAGAGAGTGATAGAGAGTGTCAGAGAGTGTCAGAGAGTGTCAGAGAGTGTCAGAGAGTGTCAGAGAGTGATAGTGAGTGTCAGAGAGTGTCAGAGCGTGTCAGAGAGCGTCAGAGAGCGTCAGAGAGTGATAGTGAGTGTCAGAGAGTGTCAGAGCGTGTCAGAGAGCGTCAGAGAGCGTCAGAGAGTGATAGTGAGTGTCTGAGAGTGTCAGAGAGTGATAGAGAGAGTCAGAGAGAGTCAGAGAGTGTCAGAGAGTGATTGAGAGTGTCAGAGAGTGTCAGAGAGTGTCAGAGAGTGTCAGAGAGTGTCAGAGAGTGATAGTGAGTGTCAGAGAGTGTCAGAGAGTGTCAGAGCGTGTCAGAGAGCGTCAGAGAGTGTCAGAGAGTGATTGAGAGTGTCAGAGAGTGTCAGAGAGTGTCAGAGAGTGTCAGAGAGTGTCAGAGAGTGATAGTGAGTGTCAGAGAGTGTCAGAGAGTGTCAGAGCGTGTCAGAGAGCGTCAGAGAGCGTCAGAGAGTGATAGTGAGTGTCAGAGAGTGTCAGAGAGTGTCAGAGCGTGTCAGAGAGCGTCAGAGAGTGTCAGAGAGTGATTGAGAGTGTCAGAGAGTGTCAGAGAGTGATAGTGAGTGTCAGAGAGTGTCAGAGAGTGTCAGAGCGTGTCAGAGAGCGTCAGAGAGCGTCAGAGAGTGATAGTGAGTGTCAGAGAGTGTCAGAGCGTGTCAGAGAGCGTCAGAGAGTGTCAGAGAGTGATTGAGAGTGTCAGAGAGTGTCAGAGAGTGATAGTGAGTGTCAGAGAGTGTCAGAGAGTGTCAGAGCGTGTCAGAGAGCGTCAGAGAGCGTCAGAGAGTGATAGTGAGTGTCTGAGAGTGTCAGAGAGTGATAGAGAGAGTCAGAGAGAGTCAGAGAGTGTCAGAGAGTGATTGAGAGTGTCAGAGAGTGTCAGAGAGTGATAGAGAGTGTCAGAGAGTGTCAGAGAGTGTCAGAGAGTGTCAGAGAGTGTCAGAGAGTGATAGTGAGTGTCAGAGAGTGTCAGAGCGTGTCAGAGAGCGTCAGAGAGTGTCAGAGAGTGATAGTGAGTGTCAGAGAGTGTCAGAGCGTGTCAGAGAGCGTCAGAGAGCGTCAGAGCGTGTCAGAGAGTGTCAGAGAGTGTCAGAGAGTGTCAGAGAGTGATAGAGAGTGTCAGAGAGTGTCAGAGAGTGTCAGAGAGTGATAGTGAGTGTCAGAGAGTGTCAGAGCGTGTCAGAGAGCGTCAGAGAGTGTCAGAGAGTGATAGTGAGTGTCAGAGAGTGTCAGAGCGTGTCAGAGAGCGTCAGAGAGCGTCAGAGAGTGATAGTGAGTGTCTGAGAGTGTCAGAGAGTGATAATGAGAGTCAGAGAGTGATAGAGAGAGTCAGAGAGAGTCAGAGAGAGTCAGAGAGTGTCAGAGAGTGATTGAGAGTGTAAGAGAGTGTCAGAGAGTGATAGTGAGTGTCAGAGAGTGTCAGAGCGTGTCAGAGAGCGTCAGAGAGTGTCAGAGAGTGATTGAGAGTGATTGAGAGTGTCAGAGAGTGTCAGAGAGTGTCAGAGAGTGTCAGAGAGTGATAGTGAGTGTCAGAGAGTGTCAGAGAGTGATAGTGAGTGTCAGAGAGTGTCAGAGCGTGTCAGAGAGCGTCAGAGAGTGTCAGAGAGTGTCAGAGCGTGTCAGAGAGTGTCAGAGCGTGTCAGAGAGTGTCAGAGCGTGTCAGAGAGCGTCAGAGAGCGTCTGAGAGTGTTAGAGAGTGATAATGAGAGTCAGAGAGTGATAGAGAGAGTCAGAGAGAGTCAGAGAGAGTCAGAGAGTGTCAGAGAGTGATTGAGAGTGTAAGAGAGTGTCAGAGAGTGATAGTGAGTGTCAGAGAGTGTCAGAGCGTGTCAGAGAGCGTCAGAGAGTGTCAGAGAGTGATTGAGAGTGTCAGAGAGTGTCAGAGAGTGTCAGAGAGTGTCAGAGAGTGATAGTGAGTGTCAGAGAGTGTCAGAGAGTGATAGTGAGTGTCAGAGAGTGTCAGAGCGTGTCAGAGAGTGTCAGAGAGTGTCAGAGAGTGATAGTGAGTGTCAGAGAGTGTCAGAGCGTGTCAGAGAGCGTCAGAGAGTGTCAGAGAGTGATTGAGAGTGTCAGAGAGTGTCAGAGAGTGTCAGAGAGTGTCAGAGAGTGATAGTGAGTGTCAGAGAGTGTCAGAGAGTGATAGTGAGTGTCAGAGAGTGTCAGAGCGTGTCAGAGAGCGTCAGAGAGTGTCAGAGAGTGTCAGTGAGTGTCAGAGAGTGTCAGAGCGTGTCAGAGAGCGTCAGAGAGTGATAGTGAGTGTCTGAGAGTGTCAGAGAGTGTCAGAGAGTGATAGAGAGAGTCAGAGAGAGTCAGAGAGTGTCAGAGAGTGATTGAGAGTGTCAGAGAGTGTCAGAGAGCGTCAGAGAGCGTCAGAGAGTGATAGTGAGTGTCAGAGAGTGTCAGAGAGTGATAGTGAGTGTCAGAGAGTGTCAGAGAGTGATAGTGAGTGTCAGAGAGTGATAGTGAGTGTCAGAGAGTGATAGTGAGTGTCAGAGAGTGTCAGAGAGTGATAGTGAGTGTCAGAGAGTGTTAGAGAGTGTCAGAGAGTGATAGAGAGAGTGATAGAGAGAGTCAGAGAGTGTCAGAGAGTGATTGAGAGTGATTGAGAGTGTCAGAGAGTGTCAGAGAGTGTCAGAGAGTGATAGAGAGTGATAGAGAGTGTCAGAGAGTGTCAGAGAGTGTCAGAGAGTGTCAGAGAGTGATAGTGAGTGTCAGAGAGTGTCAGAGCGTGTCAGAGAGCGTCAGAGAGCGTCAGAGAGTGATAGTGAGTGTCAGAGAGTGTCAGAGCGTGTCAGAAAGCGTCAGAGAGCGTCAGAGAGTGATAGTGAGTGTCTGAGAGTGTCAGAGAGTGATAGAGAGAGTCAGAGAGAGTCAGAGAGTGTCAGAGAGTGTCTGAGAGTGATTGAGAGTGTCAGAGAGTGTCAGAGAGTGTCAGAGAGTGTCAGAGAGTGATAGTGAGTGTCAGAGAGTGTCAGAGAGTGTCAGAGCGTGTCAGAGAGCGTCAGAGAGTGTCAGAGAGTGATTGAGAGTGTCAGAGAGTGTCAGAGAGTGTCAGAGAGTGTCAGAGAGTGATAGTGAGTGTCAGAGAGTGTCTGAGAGTGTCAGAGCGTGTCAGAGAGCGTCAGAGAGCGTCAGAGAGTGATAGTGAGTGTCAGAGAGTGTCAGAGAGTGATAGAGAGTGTCAGAGAGTGATAGAGAGTGTCAGAGAGTGTCAGAGAGTGTCAGAGAGTGTCAGAGAGTGTCAGAGAGTGATAGTGAGTGTCAGAGAGTGTCAGAGAGTGTCAGAGAGTGTCAGAGCGTGTCAGAGAGCGTCAGAGAGCGTCAGAGAGTGATAGTGAGTGTCAGAGAGTGTCAGAGAGTGATAGAGAGTGTCAGAGAGTGTCAGAGAGTGTCAGAGAGTGTCAGAGAGTGTCAGAGAGTGATAGTGAGTGTCAGAGAGTGTCAGAGAGTGTCAGAGAGTGTCAGAGAGTGTCAGAGCGTGTCAGAGAGCGTCAGAGAGCGTCAGAGAGTGATAGTGAGTGTCTGAGAGTGTCAGAGAGTGATAGAGAGAGTCAGAGAGAGTCAGAGAGAGTCAGAGAGTGTCAGAGAGTGTCAGAGAGTGATTGAGAGTGTCAGAGAGTGTCAGAGAGTGATAGAGAGTGTCAGAGAGTGTCAGAGAGTGTCAGAGAGTGTCAGAGAGTGTCAGAGCATGTCAGAGAGCGTCAGAGAGTGTCAGAGAGTGATAGTGAGTGTCAGAGAGTGTCAGAGCGTGTCAGAGAGCGTCAGAGAGTGCCAGAGAGTGATAGTGAGTGTCAGAGAGTGTCAGAGCGTGTCAGAGAGCGTCAGAGAGTGATAGTGAGTGTCTGAGAGTGTCAGAGAGTGATAGTGAGTGTCAGAGAGTGTCAGAGCGTGTCAGAGAGTGTCAGAGAGTGATTGAGAGTGTCAGAGAGTGTCAGAGAGTGATAGTGAGTGTCAGAGAGTGTCAGAGCGTGTCAGAGAGCGTCAGAGAGCGTCAGAGAGTGATAGTGAGTGTCAGAGAGTGTCAGAGAGTGATAGTGAGTGTCAGAGAGTGTCAGAGAGTGATAGTGAGTGTCAGAGAGTGATAGTGAGTGTCAGAGAGAGATAGTGAGTGTCAGAGAGTGTCAGAGAGTGTTAGAGAGTGATAGAGAGAGTCAGAGAGAGTCAGAGAGTGTCAGAGAGTGATTGAGAGTGATTGAGAGTGTCAGAGAGTGTCAGAGAGTGTCAGAGAGTGATAGAGAGTGATAGAGAGTGTCAGAGAGTGTCAGAGAGTGTCAGAGAGTGATAGTGAGTGTCAGAGAGTGTCAGAGCGTGTCAGAGAGCGTCAGAGAGCGTCAGAGAGTGATAGTGAGTGTCAGAGAGTGTCAGAGCGTGTCAGAGCGTGTCAGAGAGCGTCAGAGAGCGTCAGAGAGTGATAGTGAGTGTCAGAGAGTGTCAGAGCATGTCAGAGAGCGTCAGAGAGCGTCAGAGAGTGATAGTGAGTGTCAGAGAGTGTCAGAGAGTGTCAGAGCGTGTCAGAGAGCGTCAGAGAGCGTCAGAGAGTGATAGTGAGTGTCTGAGAGTGTCAGAGAGTGATAGAGAGAGTCAGAGAGTGATAGAGAGTGATAGAGAGTGTCAGAGAGTGTCAGAGAGTGTCAGAGAGTGATAGTGAGTGTCAGAGAGTGTCAGAGCGTGTCAGAGAGCGTCAGAGAGTGTCAGAGAGTGTCAGAGCGTGTCAGAGAGTGTCAGAGCGTGTCAGAGAGTGTCAGAGCGTGTCAGAGAGCGTCAGAGAGCGTCTGAGAGTGTTAGAGAGTGATAATGAGAGTCAGAGAGTGATAGAGAGAGTCAGAGAGAGTCAGAGAGAGTCAGAGAGTGTCAGAGAGTGATTGAGAGTGTAAGAGAGTGTCAGAGAGTGATAGTGAGTGTCAGAGAGTGTCAGAGCGTGTCAGAGAGCGTCAGAGAGTGTCAGAGAGTGATTGAGAGTGTCAGAGAGTGTCAGAGAGTGTCAGAGAGTGTCAGAGAGTGATAGTGAGTGTCAGAGAGTGTCAGAGAGTGATAGTGAGTGTCAGAGAGTGTCAGAGCGTGTCAGAGAGTGTCAGAGAGTGTCAGAGAGTGATAGTGAGTGTCAGAGAGTGTCAGAGCGTGTCAGAGAGCGTCAGAGAGTGTCAGAGAGTGATTGAGAGTGTCAGAGAGTGTCAGAGAGTGTCAGAGAGTGTCAGAGAGTGATAGTGAGTGTCAGAGAGTGTCAGAGAGTGATAGTGAGTGTCAGAGAGTGTCAGAGCGTGTCAGAGAGCGTCAGAGAGTGTCAGAGAGTGTCAGTGAGTGTCAGAGAGTGTCAGAGCGTGTCAGAGAGCGTCAGAGAGCGTCAGAGAGTGATAGTGAGTGTCTGAGAGTGTCAGAGAGTGTCAGAGAGTGATAGAGAGAGTCAGAGAGAGTCAGAGAGTGTCAGAGAGTGATTGAGAGTGTCAGAGAGTGTCAGAGAGCGTCAGAGAGCGTCAGAGAGTGATAGTGAGTGTCAGAGAGTGTCAGAGAGTGATAGTGAGTGTCAGAGAGTGTCAGAGAGTGATAGTGAGTGTCAGAGAGTGATAGTGAGTGTCAGAGAGTGATAGTGAGTGTCAGAGAGTGTCAGAGAGTGATAGTGAGTGTCAGAGAGTGTTAGAGAGTGTCAGAGAGTGATAGAGAGAGTGATAGAGAGAGTCAGAGAGTGTCAGAGAGTGATTGAGAGTGATTGAGAGTGTCAGAGAGTGTCAGAGAGTGTCAGAGAGTGATAGAGAGTGATAGAGAGTGTCAGAGAGTGTCAGAGAGTGTCAGAGAGTGTCAGAGAGTGATAGTGAGTGTCAGAGAGTGTCAGAGCGTGTCAGAGAGCGTCAGAGAGCGTCAGAGAGTGATAGTGAGTGTCAGAGAGTGTCAGAGCGTGTCAGAAAGCGTCAGAGAGCGTCAGAGAGTGATAGTGAGTGTCTGAGAGTGTCAGAGAGTGATAGAGAGAGTCAGAGAGAGTCAGAGAGTGTCAGAGAGTGTCTGAGAGTGATTGAGAGTGTCAGAGAGTGTCAGAGAGTGTCAGAGAGTGTCAGAGAGTGATAGTGAGTGTCAGAGAGTGTCAGAGAGTGTCAGAGCGTGTCAGAGAGCGTCAGAGAGTGTCAGAGAGTGATTGAGAGTGTCAGAGAGTGTCAGAGAGTGTCAGAGAGTGTCAGAGAGTGATAGTGAGTGTCAGAGAGTGTCTGAGAGTGTCAGAGCGTGTCAGAGAGCGTCAGAGAGCGTCAGAGAGTGATAGTGAGTGTCAGAGAGTGTCAGAGAGTGATAGAGAGTGTCAGAGAGTGATAGAGAGTGTCAGAGAGTGTCAGAGAGTGTCAGAGAGTGTCAGAGAGTGTCAGAGAGTGATAGTGAGTGTCAGAGAGTGTCAGAGAGTGTCAGAGAGTGTCAGAGCGTGTCAGAGAGCGTCAGAGAGCGTCAGAGAGTGATAGTGAGTGTCAGAGAGTGTCAGAGAGTGATAGAGAGTGTCAGAGAGTGTCAGAGAGTGTCAGAGAGTGTCAGAGAGTGTCAGAGAGTGATAGTGAGTGTCAGAGAGTGTCAGAGAGTGTCAGAGAGTGTCAGAGAGTGTCAGAGCGTGTCAGAGAGCGTCAGAGAGCGTCAGAGAGTGATAGTGAGTGTCTGAGAGTGTCAGAGAGTGATAGAGAGAGTCAGAGAGAGTCAGAGAGAGTCAGAGAGTGTCAGAGAGTGTCAGAGAGTGATTGAGAGTGTCAGAGAGTGTCAGAGAGTGATAGAGAGTGTCAGAGAGTGTCAGAGAGTGTCAGAGAGTGTCAGAGAGTGTCAGAGCATGTCAGAGAGCGTCAGAGAGTGTCAGAGAGTGATAGTGAGTGTCAGAGAGTGTCAGAGCGTGTCAGAGAGCGTCAGAGAGTGCCAGAGAGTGATAGTGAGTGTCAGAGAGTGTCAGAGCGTGTCAGAGAGCGTCAGAGAGTGATAGTGAGTGTCTGAGAGTGTCAGAGAGTGATAGTGAGTGTCAGAGAGTGTCAGAGCGTGTCAGAGAGTGTCAGAGAGTGATTGAGAGTGTCAGAGAGTGTCAGAGAGTGATAGTGAGTGTCAGAGAGTGTCAGAGCGTGTCAGAGAGCGTCAGAGAGCGTCAGAGAGTGATAGTGAGTGTCAGAGAGTGTCAGAGAGTGATAGTGAGTGTCAGAGAGTGTCAGAGAGTGATAGTGAGTGTCAGAGAGTGATAGTGAGTGTCAGAGAGAGATAGTGAGTGTCAGAGAGTGTCAGAGAGTGTTAGAGAGTGATAGAGAGAGTCAGAGAGAGTCAGAGAGTGTCAGAGAGTGATTGAGAGTGATTGAGAGTGTCAGAGAGTGTCAGAGAGTGTCAGAGAGTGATAGAGAGTGATAGAGAGTGTCAGAGAGTGTCAGAGAGTGTCAGAGAGTGATAGTGAGTGTCAGAGAGTGTCAGAGCGTGTCAGAGAGCGTCAGAGAGCGTCAGAGAGTGATAGTGAGTGTCAGAGAGTGTCAGAGCGTGTCAGAGCGTGTCAGAGAGCGTCAGAGAGCGTCAGAGAGTGATAGTGAGTGTCAGAGAGTGTCAGAGCATGTCAGAGAGCGTCAGAGAGCGTCAGAGAGTGATAGTGAGTGTCAGAGAGTGTCAGAGAGTGTCAGAGCGTGTCAGAGAGCGTCAGAGAGCGTCAGAGAGTGATAGTGAGTGTCTGAGAGTGTCAGAGAGTGATAGAGAGAGTCAGAGAGTGATAGAGAGTGATAGAGAGTGTCAGAGAGTGTCAGAGAGTGTCAGAGAGTGATAGTGAGTGTCAGAGAGTGTCAGAGCGTGTCAGAGAGTGTCAGAGAGTGATAGAGAGTGATAGAGAGTGTCAGAGAGTGTCAGAGAGTGTCAGAGAGTGTCAGAGAGTGATAGTGAGTGTCAGAGAGTGTCAGAGCGTGTCAGAGAGCGTCAGAGAGCGTCAGAGAGTGATAGTGAGTGTCAGAGAGTGTCAGAGCGTGTCAGAAAGCGTCAGAGAGCGTCAGAGAGTGATAGTGAGTGTCTGAGAGTGTCAGAGAGTGATAGAGAGAGTCAGAGAGAGTCAGAGAGTGTCAGAGAGTGTCTGAGAGTGATTGAGAGTGTCAGAGAGTGTCAGAGAGTGTCAGAGAGTGTCAGAGAGTGATAGTGAGTGTCAGAGAGTGTCAGAGAGTGTCAGAGCGTGTCAGAGAGCGTCAGAGAGTGTCAGAGAGTGATTGAGAGTGTCAGAGAGTGTCAGAGAGTGTCAGAGAGTGTCAGAGAGTGATAGTGAGTGTCAGAGAGTGTCTGAGAGTGTCAGAGCGTGTCAGAGAGCGTCAGAGAGCGTCAGAGAGTGATAGTGAGTGTCAGAGAGTGTCAGAGAGTGATAGAGAGTGTCAGAGAGTGATAGAGAGTGTCAGAGAGTGTCAGAGAGTGTCAGAGAGTGTCAGAGAGTGATAGTGAGTGTCAGAGAGTGTCAGAGAGTGTCAGAGAGTGTCAGAGCGTGTCAGAGAGCGTCAGAGAGCGTCAGAGAGTGATAGTGAGTGTCAGAGAGTGTCAGAGAGTGATAGAGAGTGTCAGAGAGTGTCAGAGAGTGTCAGAGAGTGTCAGAGAGTGTCAGAGAGTGTCAGAGAGTGATAGTGAGTGTCAGAGAGTGTCAGAGAGTGTCAGAGAGTGTCAGAGAGTGTCAGAGCGTGTCAGAGAGCGTCAGAGAGCGTCAGAGAGTGATAGTGAGTGTCTGAGAGTGTCAGAGAGTGATAGAGAGAGTCAGAGAGAGTCAGAGAGTGTCAGAGAGTGTCAGAGAGTGTCAGAGAGTGATTGAGAGTGTCAGAGAGTGTCAGAGAGTGATAGAGAGTGTCAGAGAGTGTCAGAGAGTGTCAGAGAGTGTCAGAGAGTGTCAGAGCATGTCAGAGAGCGTCAGAGAGTGTCAGAGAGTGATAGTGAGTGTCAGAGAGTGTCAGAGCGTGTCAGAGAGCGTCAGAGAGTGCCAGAGAGTGATAGTGAGTGTCAGAGAGTGTCAGAGCGTGTCAGAGAGCGTCAGAGAGCGTCAGAGAGTGATAGTGAGTGTCTGAGAGTGTCAGAGAGTGATAGTGAGTGTCAGAGAGTGTCAGAGCGTGTCAGAGAGTGTCAGAGAGTGATTGAGAGTGTCAGAGAGTGTCAGAGAGTGATAGTGAGTGTCAGAGAGTGTCAGAGCGTGTCAGAGAGCGTCAGAGAGCGTCAGAGAGTGATAGTGAGTGTCAGAGAGTGTCAGAGAGTGATAGTGAGTGTCAGAGAGTGTCAGAGAGTGATAGTGAGTGTCAGAGAGTGATAGTGAGTGTCAGAGAGAGATAGTGAGTGTCAGAGAGTGTCAGAGAGTGTTAGAGAGTGATAGAGAGAGTCAGAGAGAGTCAGAGAGTGTCAGAGAGTGATTGAGAGTGATTGAGAGTGTCAGAGAGTGTCAGAGAGTGTCAGAGAGTGATAGAGAGTGATAGAGAGTGATAGAGAGTGTCAGAGAGTGTCAGAGAGTGTCAGAGAGTGATAGTGAGTGTCAGAGAGTGTCAGAGCGTGTCAGAGAGCGTCAGAGAGCGTCAGAGAGTGATAGTGAGTGTCAGAGAGTGTCAGAGCGTGTCAGAGAGCGTCAGAGAGCGTCAGAGAGTGATAGTGAGTGTCAGAGAGTGTCAGAGCGTGTCAGAGAGCGTCAGAGAGCGTCAGAGAGTGATAGTGAGTGTCAGAGAGTGTCAGAGCGTGTCAGAGAGCGTCAGAGAGCGTCAGAGAGTGATAGTGAGTGTCAGAGAGTGTCAGAGCGTGTCAGAGAGCGTCAGAGAGCGTCAGAGAGTGATAGTGAGTGTCTGAGAGTGTCAGAGAGTGATAGAGAGAGTCAGAGAGAGTCAGAGAGAGTCAGAAAGTGTCAGAGAGTGATTGAGAGTGTCAGAGAGTGTCAGAGAGTGATAGTGAGTGTCAGAGAGTGTCAGAGCGTGTCAGAGAGCGTCAGAGAGCGTCAGAGAGTGATAGTGAGTGTCAGAGAATGTCAGAGAGTGATAGTGAGTGTCAGAGAGTGTCAGAGAGTGATAGTGAGTGTCAGAGAGTGATAGTGAGTGTCAGAGAGTGATAGTGAGTGTCAGAGAGTGTCAGAGAGTGATAGTGAGTGTCAGAGAGTGTTAGAGAGTGTCAGAGAGTGATAGAGAGAGTCAGAGAGAGTCAGAGAGTGTCAGAGAGTGATTGAGAGTGATTGAGAGTGTCATAGAGTGTCAGAGGGTGTCAGAGAGTGATAGAGAGTGATAGAGAGTGTCAGAGAGTGTCAGAGAGTGATAGTGAGTGTCAGAGAGTGTCAGAGCGTGTCAGAGAGCGTCAGAGAGCGTCAGAGAGTGATAGTGAGTGTCAGAGAGTGTCAGAGCGTGTCAGAGAGCGTCAGAGAGCGTCAGAGAGTGATAGTGAGTGTCTGAGAGTGTCAGAGAGTGATAGAGAGAGTCAGAGAGAGTCAGAGAGAGTCAGAGAGTGATTGAGAGTGATTGAGAGTGTCAGAGAGTGTCAGAGAGTGTCAGAGAGTGATAGTGAGTGTCAGAGAGTGTCAGAGAGTGTCAGAGCGTGTCAGAGAGCGTCAGAGAGTGTCAGAGAGTGATTGAGAGTGTCAGAGAGTGTCAGAGAGTGTCAGAGAGTGTCAGAGAGTGATAGTGAGTGTCAGAGAGTGTCAGAGCGTGTCAGAGAGCGTCAGAGAGCGTCAGAGAGTGATAGTGAGTGTCAGAGAGTGTCAGAGAGTGTCAGAGCGTGTCAGAGAGCGTCAGAGAGTGTCAGAGAGTGATTGAGAGTGTCAGAGAGTGTCAGAGAGTGATAGTGAGTGTCAGAGAGTGTCAGAGAGTGTCAGAGCGTGTCAGAGAGCGTCAGAGAGCGTCAGAGAGTGATAGTGAGTGTCAGAGAGTGTCAGAGAGTGTCAGAGCGTGTCAGAGAGCGTCAGAGAGTGTCAGAGAGTGATTGAGAGTGTCAGAGAGTGATAGTGAGTGTCAGAGAGTGATAGTGAGTGTCAGAGAGTGTCAGAGAGTGTCAGAGCGTGTCAGAGAGCGTCAGAGAGCGTCAGAGAGTGATAGTGAGTGTCAGAGAGTGTCAGAGAGTGTCAGAGCGTGTCAGGGAGCGTCAGAGAGTGTCAGAGAGTGATTGAGAGTGTCAGAGAGTGTCAGAGAGTGATAGTGAGTGTCAGAGAGTGTCAGAGAGTGTCAGAGCGTGTCAGAGAGCGTCAGAGAGCGTCAGAGAGTGATAGTGAGTGTCTGAGAGTGTCAGAGAGTGATAGAGAGAGTCAGAGAGTGATAGAGAGAGTCAGAGAGTGATTGAGAGTGTCAGAGAGTGATTGAGAGTGTCAGAGAGTGTCAGAGAGTGATAGAGAGTGTCAGAGAGTGTCAGAGAGTGTCAGAGAGTGTCAGAGAGTGATAGTGAGTGTCAGAGAGTGTCAGAGCGTGTCAGAGAGCGTCAGAGAGTGTCAGAGAGTGATAGTGAGTGTCAGAGAGTGTCAGAGCGTGTCAGAGAGCGTCAGAGAGCGTCAGAGCGTGTCAGAGAGTGTCAGAGAGTGTCAGAGAGTGTCAGAGAGTGATAGAGAGTGTCAGAGAGTGTCAGAGAGTGTCAGAGAGTGATAGTGAGTGTCAGAGAGTGTCAGAGCGTGTCAGAGAGCGTCAGAGAGTGTCAGAGAGTGATAGTGAGTGTCAGAGAGTGTCAGAGCGTGTCAGAGAGCGTCAGAGAGCGTCAGAGAGTGATAGTGAGTGTCTGAGAGTGTCAGAGAGTGATAATGAGAGTCAGAGAGTGATAGAGAGAGTCAGAGAGAGTCAGAGAGAGTCAGAGAGTGTCAGAGAGTGATTGAGAGTGTCAGAGAGTGTCAGAGAGTGATAGTGAGTGTCAGAGAGTGTCAGAGCGTGTCAGAGAGCGTCAGAGAGTGTCAGAGAGTGATTGAGAGTGTCAGAGAGTGTCAGAGAGTGTCAGAGAGTGTCAGAGAGTGATAGTGAGTGTCAGAGCGTGTCAGAGAGCGTCAGAGAGCGTCAGAGAGTGATAGTGAGTGTCAGAGAGTGTCAGAGAGTGATAGAGAGTGTCAGAGAGTGTCAGAGAGTGTCAGAGAGTGTCAGAGAGTGATAGTGAGTGTCAGAGAGTGTCAGAGAGTGTCAGAGAGTGATAGAGAGTGATAGAGAGTGTCAGAGAGTGTCAGAGAGTGTCAGAGAGTGTCAGAGAGTGATAGTGAGTGTCAGAGAGTGTCAGAGAGTGTCAGAGAGTGTCAGAGAGTGTCAGAGCGTGTCAGAGCGTGTCAGAGAGCGTCAGAGAGCGTCAGAGAGTGATAGTGAGTGTCTGAGAGTGTCAGAGAGTGATAGAGAGAGTCAGAGAGAGTCAGAGAGAGTCAGAGAGTGTCAGAGAGTGATTGAGAGTGTCAGAGAGTGTCAGAGAGTGATAGAGAGTGTCAGAGAGTGTCAGAGAGTGTCAGAGAGTGTCAGAGCGTGTCAGAGAGCGTCAGAGAGTGTCAGAGAGTGATAGTGAGTGTCAGAGAGTGTCAGAGCGTGTCAGAGAGCGTCAGAGAGTGTCAGAGAGTGATAGTGAGTGTCAGAGCGTGTCAGAGAGCGTCAGAGAGTGTCAGAGAGTGATAGAGAGAGTCAGAGAGAGTCAGAGAGAGTCAGAGAGTGTCAGAGAGTGTCAGAGAGTGATTGAGAGTGTCAGAGAGTGTCAGAGAGTGTCAGAGAGTGTCAGAGCGTGTCAGAGAGCGTCAGAGAGTGTCAGAGAGTGATAGTGAGTGTCAGAGAGTGTCAGAGAGTGATTGAGAGTGTCAGAGAGTGTCAGAGAGTGTCAGAGAGTGTCAGAGAGTGTCAGAGCGTGTCAGAGAGCGTCAGAGAGTGTCAGAGAGTGATAGTGAGCGTCAGAGAGTGTCAGAGCGTGTCAGAGAGTGTCAGAGAGTGTCAGAGAGTGATAGTGAGTGTCAGAGAGTGTCAGAGAGTGTCAGAGCGTGTCAGAGAGCGTCAGAGAGCGTCAGAGAGTGATAGTGAGTGTCTGAGAGTGTCAGAGAATGTCAGAGAGTGTCAGAGAGTGATAGTGAGTGTCAGAGAGTGTCAGAGAGTGTCAGAGAGTGTCAGAGAGTGTCAGAGCGTGTCAGAGAGCGTCAGAGAGCGTCAGAGAGTGATAGTGAGTGTCTGAGAGTGTCAGAGAGTGATAGAGAGAGTCAGAGAGAGTCAGAGAGAGTCAGAGAGTGTCAGAGAGTGATTGAGAGTGTCAGAGAGTGTCAGAGAGTGATAGAGAGTGTCAGAGAGTGTCAGAGAGTGTCAGAGAGTGTCAGAGAGTGTCAGAGCGTGTCAGAGAGCGTCAGAGAGTGTCAGAGAGTGATAGTGAGTGTCAGAGAGTGTCAGAGCGTGTCAGAGAGCGTCAGAGAGTGTCAGAGAGTGATAGTGAGTGTCAGAGCGTGTCAGAGAGCGTCAGAGAGTGTCAGAGAGTGATAGAGAGAGTCAGAGAGAGTCAGAGAGAGTCAGAGAGTGTCAGAGAGTGTCAGAGAGTGATTGAGAGTGTCAGAGAGTGTCAGAGAGTGTCAGAGAGTGTCAGAGCGTGTCAGAGAGCGTCAGAGAGTGTCAGAGAGTGATAGTGAGTGTCAGAGAGTGTCAGAGAGTGATTGAGAGTGTCAGAGAGTGTCAGAGAGTGTCAGAGAGTGTCAGAGAGTGTCAGAGCGTGTCAGAGAGCGTCAGAGAGTGTCAGAGAGTGATAGTGAGCGTCAGAGAGTGTCAGAGCGTGTCAGAGAGTGTCAGAGAGTGATAGTGAGTGTCAGAGAGTGTCAGAGCGTGTCAGAGAGCGTCAGAGAGCGTCAGAGAGTGATAGTGAGTGTCTGAGAGTGTCAGAGAGTGATAGAGAGAGTCAGAGAGTGATAGAGAGAGTCAGAGAGAGTCAGAGAGTGTCAGAGAGTGATTGAGAGTGTCAGAGAGTGTCAGAGAGTGATAGTGAGTGTCAGAGAGTGTCAGAGCGTGTCAGAGAGCGTCAGAGAGCGTCAGAGAGTGATAGTGAGTGTCAGAGAGTGTCAGAGAGTGATAGTGAGTGTCAGAGAGTGTCAGAGAGTGATAGTGAGTGTCAGAGAGTGTCAGAGAGTGATAGTGAGTGTCAGAGAGTGTCAGAGAGTGATAGTGAGTGTCAGACAGTGTTAGAGAGTGATTGAGAGTGATTGAGAGTGTCAGAGAGTGTCAGAGAGTGATAGAGAGTGTCAGAGAGTGATAGAGAGTGATAGAGAGTGTCAGAGAGTGTCAGAGAGTGTCAGAGAGTGTCAGAGAGTGATAGTGAGTGTCAGAGAGTGTCAGAGCGTGTCAGAGAGCGTCAGAGAGCGTCAGAGAGTGATAGTGAGTGTCAGAGAGTGTCAGAGCGTGTCAGAGAGCGTCAGAGAGCGTCAGAGAGTGATAGTGAGTGTCTGAGAGTGTCAGAGAGTGATAGAGAGAGTCAGAGAGAGTCAGAGAGAGTCAGAGAGTGTCAGAGAGTGATTGAGAGTGTCAGAGAGTGTCAGAGAGTGTCAGAGAGTGTCAGAGAGTGATAGTGAGGGTCAGAGAGTGTCAGAGAGTGTCAGAGCGTGTCAGAGAGCGTCAGAGAGTGTCAGAGAGTGATTGAGAGTGTCAGAGAGTGTCAGAGAGTGTCAGAGAGTGTCAGAGAGTGATAGTGAGTGTCAGAGAGTGTCAGAGAGTGTCAGAGCGTGTCAGAGAGCGTCAGAGAGTGATAGAGAGAGTCAGAGAGAGTCAGAGAGTGTCAGAGAGTGAGTGAGAGTGATTGAGAGTGTCAGAGAGTGTCAGAGAGTGTCAGAGAGTGATAGAGAGTGTCAGAGAGTGTCAGAGAGTGTCAGAGAGTGATCGAGAGTGTCAGAGAGTGATCGAGAGTGTCAGAGAGTGATCGAGATAGTCAGAGAGTGATAGAGAGTGTCAGAGAGTGATAGAGAGTGTCAGAAAGTGATAGTGAGTGTCAGAGAGTGTCTGAGAGAGTCAGAGAGTGAAAGAGAGAGTCAGAGAGTGATAGAGAGTGTCAGAAAGTGATAGTGTGCGTCAGAGAGAGATAGAGAGTGATAGAGAGTGTCAGAGAGTGTCAGAGAGTGTCAGAGATTGATAGAGAATGTCAGAGAGTGTCAGAGAGTGTCAGAGAGTGTCAGAGAGTATCAGAGAGTGGAAGAGAGAGACAGAGAGTGATAGAGAGTGTCAGAGAGTGATAGAGAGTGTCAGAGAGTGTCAGAGAGTGTCAGAAATTGTTAGAGAGTGTCAGAGAGTGTCAGAGAGTGTAAGCGAGTGACAGAGAGTGTCAGAGAGTGTCAGAGAGTGTCAGAGTGTGATAGTGAGTGTCAGACTGTGTCAGAGAGTGTCAGAGAGTGTCAGAGAGTGATAGTGTGTGTCTGAGAGTGTCTGAGAGTGCCAGAGAGAGTCAGAGAGTGTCAGAGAGTGTCAGAGAGTGATAGCGAGTGATAGAGAGTGTCAGAAGGTGTCAGAAAGTGTCAGAGAGTGATAGAGAGTGACAGAGAGTGATATAGAGTGATATAGAGTGATATAGAGTGTCAGAGAGTGTCAGAGAGAGATAGAGAGTGTCAGAGAGAAATAGAGAGTGTCAGAGAGTGTCAGAGAGTGATAGTGAGTGTCAGAGAGTGTCAGAGAGTGATAGTGAGAGTCAGAGAGTGATTGAGAGTGTCAGAGAGTGTCAGAGAGTTATAGAGATTGTCAGAGAGTTTCAGAGAGTGTCAGAGAGTGTCAGAGAGTGTCAGAGAGGGATAGAGAGTGTCAGAGAGTGTCAGAGATTGATAGAGAGTGTCAGAGAGAATCACAGTGTGTCAGAGAGTGTCAGAGAGTTATAGAGATTGTCAGAGAGTTTCAGAGAGTGTCAGAGAGTGTCAGAGAGTGTCAGAGAGTGATAGAGATTGTCAGAGAGTGTCAGAGAGTGTCAGAGATTGATAGAGAGTTTCAGAGAGTTTCAGAGAGAGTCAGAGTGTGTCAGAGAGTGTCAGAGAGTGTCAGAGAGTGATAGAGAGTGTCAGAGAGTGTCAGAGAGTGATAGAGAGTGATAGAGAGGGTCAGAGAGTGTCAGAGAGTGACACTGTGTGTCAGAGAGTGTCAGAGAGTGACACTGATTGTCAGAGAGTGTCATTGAGTCATAGTGAGTGTCTGAGAGTGTCAGAGTGTGTCAGAGAGTGATTGAAAGTGTGAGAGAGTGTCAGAGAGTGATAGAGAGTGTCAGAGAGTGTCAGAGAATGGCAGAGAGTGATAGTGTGTGTCAGAGAGTGTCAGAGAGTGATATTGAGTGTCAGAGTGTGTCAGAGAGTGACAGAGAATGTCAGAGAGTGTCAGAGAGTGATGGTGAGTGTCTGTGAGTGTCTGAGAGCGTAAGAGAGTGTCAGAGAGTGATGGAGAGTGTCAGAGAGTGTCAGAGCGTGATAGTGACTGTCTGAGAGTGTCAGAGAGTGATAGAGAGTGTCAGAGAGAGTCAGAGAGTGTCAGAGAGTGTCAGAGAGTGACAGAGATTGTCAGAGATTGTCAGAGAGTGACAGAGAGTGACTGAGAGTGTCAGAGAGTGACAGAGAGTGTCAGAGAGAGTGTCAGAGAGAGTGTCAGAGAGTGTCAGAGAGTGATACAGAGCGATAGAGAGTGTCAGAGAGTGTCAGAGTGTGATCGAGAGTGTCAGAGAGTGATAGTGAGTGTCAGAGTGTGTCTGAGAGTCAGAGAGTCATAGAGAGTGTCAGAGAGTGATGGAGAGTGTCAGTGAATGATAGTGTGTGTCTGAGAGTATCAGAGAGTTATAGTGAGTGTCAGAGAGGGTCAGAGAGTGATAGTGAGTGTCTGAGAGTGTCTGAGTGTGTCAGAGAGTGTCAGAGAGTGATAGAGAGTGTCAGAGTGATTCAGAGTGTGTCAGAGAGTGTCAGAGAGTGATAGAGAATGTCAGAGAGTGTCATGGAGTGATAGAGAATGTCTAGAGTGTCAGAGAGTGTCAGGGTATGTCAGAGTGTGTCAGAGAGTGAAAGAGAGTGTCTGTGACTGTCTGAGAGTGTCAGAGACTGTCCGAGAGTGATAGAGAGTGATAGAGAGTGATAGAGAGTGTCAGAGAGTGTCAGAGAGTGATAGAGAGTGTCAGAGAGTGATAGAGAGTGTCAGAGAATGACAGAGAGTGATAGAGAGTGATAGAGAGTGATAGAGAGTGATAGAGAGTGATAGAGAGTGAAAGAGAGTGAAAGAGAGTGTCAGAGAGTGAAAGAGAGTGTCAGAGAGTGTCAGAGAGTGATCGAGAGTGTCAGAGAGTGATAGTGAGTGTCAGAGAGTGATAGTGAGTGTCAGAGAGTGTCTGAGAGAGTCAGAGAGTGATAGAGATTGTCAGAGAGTGATAGAGAGTGTCAGAGAGTGATAGTGTGTGTCTGAGAGTATCAGAGAGTGATAGTGAGTGTAAGAGAGAATCAGAGAGTGAGAGTGAGTGTCTAAGAGTGTAAGAGAGTGTCAGAGAGTGATAGAGAGTGTCAGAGAGAGTCAGAGAGTGTCAGAGAGTATCAGAGAGTGTAAGAGAGTGACAGAGAGTGTCAGAGAGTGTCAGAGTGTGTCAGAGAGTGATAGAGAGTGTCAGAGAGTGATAGTGAGTGTCTGAGTATGTCAGAGAGAGTCAGAGAGTGTCAGAGAGTGATAGAGAGTGATAGAGAGTGTCAGAGAGTGTCAGAGAGTGTCAGAGAGTGATAGTGAGTGTCAGAGAGTGTCAGAGAGTGTCAGAGAGTGTCAGAGAGTGATAGAGAGTGTCAGAGAGTGTCAGAGAGTGTCAGAGAGTGTCAAAAAGTGTCAGAGAGTGATAGTGAGTGTCTGAGAGTGTCTGAGAGTGTCAGTGCGAGTCAGAGAGTGATAGAGAGTGTCAGAGAGTGATAGCGAGTGATAGAGAGTGTCAGAAGGTGTCAGAAAGTGTCAGAGAGTGATAGAGAGTGACAGAGAGTGATATAGAGTGATATAGAGTGTCAGAGAGTGTCAGAGAATGTCAGAGAGTGATAGTGAGTGTCTGAGAGTGTCTGAGAGTGTCAGTGCGAGTCAGAGAGTGATAGAGAGTGTCAGAGAGTGATAGCGAGTGATAGAGAGTGTCAGAAGGTGTCAGAAAGTGTCAGAGAGTGACAGAGAGTGACAGAGAGTGACAGAGAGTGCTATAGAGTGATATAGAGTGTCAGAGAGTGTCAGAGAATGTCAGAGAGTGATAGTGAGTGTCAGAGAGTGTCAGAGAGTGTCAGAGAATGTCAGAGAGTGATAGAGAGTGTCAGAGAGTGTCAGAGAGTGTCAGAGAGTGTCAGAGAGTGATAGAGAGTGTCAGAGAGTGATAGAGAGTGCAGAGAGTGATTGTGAGTGTCAGAGAGTGTCAGAGAGTGTTAGAGAGTGATAGCGAGTGTCTGAGAGTGTCTGAGAGTCTCTGAGAGTGTCTGAGAGTGTCAGAGAGTGATAGAGAGTGCCAGAGAGTTTCAGAGAATGTCAGAGAGTAATAGTGAGTGTCTGAGAGTGTCTGAGAGTGTCAGAGCGAGTCAGAGAGTGATAGAGAGTGTCAGAGAGTCAGTGAGTGATAGAGAGTGTCAGAGAGTGTCAGAGCGTGTCAAAGTGTTTCAGAGAGTGTCACAGGATGTCAGAGAGTGTTAGTGAGTGTCAGAGAGTGTCAGAGAGTGATAGTGAGTGTCAGAGAGAGTCAGAGAGTCTCAGAGAGTGTCAGAGAGAGATAGAGAGTGTCAGAGAGAAATAGATAGTGTCAGAGAGTGTCAGAGAGTGATAGAGAGTGCCAGAGAGAGTCAGAGAGTCTCAGAGAGTGTCAGAGAGAGATAGAGAGTGTCAGAGAGAAATAGAGAGTGTCAGAGAGTGTCAGAGAGTGATTGAGAGTGTCAGAGAGTGTCAGAGAGTTATAGAGATTGTCAGAGAGTTTCAGAGAGTGTCAGAGAGTTTCAGAGAATGTCAGAGAGTGTCAGAGAGAGTCAGAGAGTGTCAGTGATTGTCAGAGAGTGTCAGAGATTGTCAGAGAGTGATAGTAAGTGTCAGAGAGGGTCAGAGAGTGTTAGTGAGTGTCAGAGAGTGTCAGAGAGTGATAGTGAGTGTCAGAGAGAGTCAGAGAGTCTCAGAGAGTGTCAGAGAGAGATAGAGAGTGTCAGAGAGAAATAGATAGTGTCAGAGAGTGTCAGAGAGTGATAGAGAGTGCCAGAGAGAGTCAGAGAGTCTCAGAGAGTGTCAGAGAGAGATAGAGAGTGTCAGAGAGAAATAGAGAGTGTCAGAGAGTGTCAGAGAGTGATTGAGAGTGTCAGAGAGTGTCAGAGAGTTATAGAGATTGTCAGAGAGTTTCAGAGAGTGTCAGAGAGTTTCAGAGAATGTCAGAGAGTGTCAGAGAGTGTCAGAGAGTGTCAGAGAGGGATAGAGAGTGTCAGAGAGTGTCAGAGATTGATAGAGAATGTCAGAGAGAGTCACAGTGTGTCAGAGAGTGTCAGAGAGTTATAGAGATTGTCAGAGAGTTTCAGAGAGTGTCAGAGAGTGTCAGAGAGTGTCAGAGAGTGATAGAGATTGTCAGAGAGTGTCAGAGAGTGTCAGAGATTGATAGAGAGTTTCAGAGAGAGTCAGAGAGTGTCAGAGAGTGTCAGAGAGTGATAGAGATTGTCAGAGAGTGATAGTGAGTGTCTGAGAGTATCTGAGAGTGTCAGAGAGTGTCAGAGAGTGTTAGAGAGTGATAGCGAGTGTCTGAGAGTGTCTGAGAGTGTCAGAGAGTGTCAGAGAGTGATAGAGAGTGTCAGAGGGTGATAAAGAGTGTCAGAGTGTGATAGTGAGTGTCAGAGAGTGTCAGAGATTGTCAGAGATTGATAGTGAGTGTCTGAGAGTGTCAGAGAGTGATAGAGAGTGATAGAGAGTGTCAGAGAGTGCCAGAGATTGATAGAGAGTGATTGAGAGTGTCACAGAGTGTCAGAGAGAGTCAGAGAGTGTCAGTGATTGTCAGAGAGTGTCAGTGATTGTCAGAGAGTGTCAGAGATTGTCAGAGAGTGTCAGAGATTGTCAGAGAGTGATAGTGAGTGTCAGAGAGTGTCAGAGAGTGATAGAGAGTGATAGAGTGTGATAGAGTGTCAGAGCGTCAGAGAGTGATAGTGAGTGTCTGAGAGTTTCTGAGAGTGTTAGAGCGAGTCAGAGAGTGATCGAGAGTGTCAGAGAGTGATAGAGAGTGATAGAGAGTGTCAGAGAGTGTCAGAGAGTGTCAGAGAGAGTCAGAGAGTGTCAGTGATTGTCAGAGAGTGTCAGAGATTGTCAGAGAGTGATAGTAAGTGTCAGAGAGGGTCAGAGAGTGATAGAGAGTGTCAGAGAGAGTCAGAGAGAGATAGAGAGAATCAGAGAGAGTCCGAGAGAGTCAGAGAGTGCCAGAGAGTGTCAGAGTGTGTCAGAGTGTGATAGTGCATGTCAGAGAGTGTCAGAGAGTGATAGTAAGTGTCAGAGAGTGTCAGAGAGTGTCAGAGAGTGACAGAGAGTGTCAGAGAGTGTCAGAGAGTGATAGTGAGTGTCAGAGAGTGTCAGAGAGTGTCAGAGAGTGATAGTGAGTGTCAGAGTGTGTCAGAGAGTTTCAGAGAGTGATAGTGAGTGTCAGAGAGTGTCAGAGAGTGTCAGAGAGTAATAGTCAGGGTCAGAGAGTGTCAGTGAGTGTCAGAGCTTGTCAGAGAGTGATAGTGATTGTCTGAGAGTGTCCGAGAGTGTCAGAGAGTGTCAGACAGTGATAGAGAGTGTCAGAGAGTGTCAGAGAGTGATAGAGAGTGTCAGAGAGTGTCAGAGAGTGATAGAGAGTGTCAGAGAATGATAGAGAGTGTCAGAGAGTGATAGTGAGTGTCTGAGAGTGTCTGAGAGTGTAAGAGATTGTCAGAGAGTGACAGAGTGTGTCAGAGAGTGTCGGAGATTGTAAGACAGTGTCAGAGAGTGTCAGCGAGTGTCAGAGAGTGATAGAGAGTGTCAGAGAGTGATAGTGAGTGTCTGAGAGTATCTGAGAGTGTCTGAGAGTGTCAGAGAGTGTCAGAGAGTGTCAGAGAGTGATAGAGAGTGATAGAGAGTGTCAGGGAGTGTCAGAGAGTTTCAGAGAGTGTCTGAGAGTGTCAGAGAGTGTCAGCGAGTGTCAGAGAGTGTCAGAGAGTGATAGAGAGTGTCAGAGATTGTCAGAGAGTGATAGTGAGTGTGTGAGAGTATCTGAGAGTGTCAGAGAGTGTCAGAGAGTGTCAGAGAGAGTCAGAGAGAGTCAGAGAGTGTCAGAGAGTGATAGAGAGTGATAGAGTTTGTCAGAGAGTGATAGAGAGTGTCAGAGAGTGATAGTGAGTGTCTGAGAGAGTCTGAGAGTGTCAGAGAGATTCAGAGAGTGATAGAGAGTGATAGGGAGTGTCAGAGTGTGATAGTGAGTGTCAGAGAGTGTTAGAGAGTGTCAGAGAGTGATAGTGAGTGTCAGAGAGTGTCAGAGAGTGATAGTGAAAGTCTGAGAGTGTCAGAGAGCGTCAGAGAGTGTCAGAGAGTGATAGTGAGTGTCAGAGAGTGTCAGAGAGTCATAGAGAGTGTCAGTGAGTGTCAGAGAGTGTCAGAGAGTGATATTGAGTGTAAGAGAGTGTCAGAGAGTGATAGAGAGTGTCAGAGAGTGTCAGAGAGTGATAGTGAGTGTCAGAGAGTGTCAGAGAGTGTCAGAGAGTGATAGTGAAAGTCTGAGTGTGTCAGAGAGTGATAGAGAGTGTCAGAGAGTTTCAGAGAGTGATAGTGAGTGTCAGAGAGTGTCAGAGAGTTGTTGAGTCAGAAACTTTAGGGACTTTCAAAAGGCTTTTGGATAGGTATATGGATAAAGGAGAATGATGGGGTATAGATTAAATTGTCCTTGACAGAGGACAAAGGATCGGCACTACATTGTGGGCCGAAGGGCCTGTTCTGTGCTGTATGTTCTATGTTCTATGTTTCTGAGAGTGTTAGAGCAAGTCAGAGAGTGATCGAGAGTGTCAGAGAGTGATAGAGAGTGTCAGAGAGTGTCAGAGAGTGTCAGAGAGAGTCAGAGAGTGTCAGAGAGTGAACGAGAGTGATAGAGAGTGTCAGAGAGTGTCAGAGAGTTTCAGAGAGTGTCTGAGAGTGTCAGAGAGTGTCAGAGAGTGTCAGCGAGTGTCAGAGAGTGTCAGAGAGTGATAGAGAGTGTCAGAGATTGTCAGAGAGTGATAGTGAGTGTGTGAGAGTATCTGAGAGTGTCAGAGAGTGTCAGAGAGTGTCAGAGAGAGTCAGAGAGAGTCAGAGAGTGTCAGAGAGTGATAGAGAGTGATAGAGTGTGTCAGAGAGTGATAGAGAGTGTCAGAGAGTGATAGTGAGTGTCTGAGAGAGTCTGAGAGTGTCAGAGAGATTCAGAGAGTGATAGAGAGTGATAGGGAGTGTCAGAGTGTGATAGTGAGTGTCAGAGAGTGTTAGAGAGTGTCAGAGAGTGATAGTGAGTGTCAGAGAGTGTCAGAGAGTGATAGTGAAAGTCTGAGAGTGTCAGAGAGCGTCAGAGAGTGTCAGAGAGTGATAGTGAGTGTCAGAGAGTGTCAGAGAGTCATAGAGAGTGTCAGTGAGTGTCAGAGAGTGTCAGAGAGTGATATTGAGTGTAAGAGAGTGTCAGAGAGTGATAGAGAGTGTCAGAGAGTGTCAGAGAGTGATAGTGAGTGTCAGAGAGTGTCAGAGAGTGATAGTGAAAGTCTGAGTGTGTCAGAGAGTGATAGAGAGTGTCAGAGAGTTTCAGAGAGTGATAGTGAGTGTCAGAGAGTGTCAGAGAGTGATAGAGAGTGATAGAGAGTGTCAGAGAGTGCCAGAGATTGATAGAGAGTGATTGAGAGTGTCACAGAGAGTCAGAGAGAGTCACAGAGTGTCAGTGATTGTCAGAGAGTGTCAGAGATTGTCAGAGAATGTCAGAGATTGTCAGAGAGTGATAGTGAGTGTCAGAGAGTGTCAGAGAGTGATAGAGAGTGATAGAGTGTGATAGAGTGTCAGAGCGTCAGAGAGTGATAGTGAGTGTCTGAGAGTTTCTGAGAGTGTTAGAGCAAGTCAGAGAGTGATCGAGAGTGTCAGAGAGTGATAGAGAGTGTCAGAGAGTGTCAGAGAGTGTCAGAGAGTGTCAGAGAAAGTCAGAGAGTGTCAGTGATTGTCAGTGATTGTCAGAGAGTGTCAGAGATTGTCAGAGAGTGATAGTAAGTGTCAGAGAGGGTCAGAGAGTGATAGAGAGTGTCAGAGAGAGTCAGAGAGAGTTAGAGAGAATCAGAGAGAGTCAGAGAGAGTCAGAGTGTGCCAGAGAGTGTCAGAGAGTGTCAGAGTGTGATAGTGCATGTCAGAGAGTGTCAGAGAGTGATAGTATGTGTCAGAGAGTGTCAGAGAGTGTCAGAGAGTGATAGTGAGTGTCAGAGAGTGTCAGAGAGTGATAGTGTGTGTCTGAGAGTATCAGAGAGTTATAGTGAGTGTCAGAGAGAATCAGAGAGTGATAGTGAGTGTCTGAGAGTGTCTGAGAGTGTCAAAGAGTGTCAGAGAGTGACAGAGTGTGTCAGAGAGTGTCAGAGAGTGTAAGACAGTGTCAGAGAGTGTCAGCGAGTGTCAGAGAGTGTCAGAGAGTGATAGAGAGTGTCAGAGATTGTCAGAGAGTGATAGTGAGTGTCTGAGAGTATCTGAGATTGTCAGAGAGAGTCAGAGAGTGTCAGAGAGTGTCAGAGAGTGATAGTGAGTGTCAGCAAGTGTCAGAGAGTGATAGAGAGTGTCAGAGAGTGATTATGAGTGTCTGAGAGTGTCTTAGAGTGTCAGAGCGTGTCAGAGAGTGACAGAGAGTGTCAGAGAGTCAGTGAGTGATAGAGAGTGTCAGAGAGTGTAAGAGTGTTTCAGAGAGTCTCAGAGAGTGTCAGAGAATGTCAGAGAGTGTCAGAGAGTGATAGTGAGTGTCAGAGAGTGTCAGAGAGTGATAGTGAGTGTCAGAGAAAGTTAGTGAGTGTCAGAAAGTGATAGTGAGTGTCTGAGAGAGTCAGAGAGTGTCAGAGAGTGTCAGAGAGTGTCAGAGAGTGTCTGAGTGTGTCAGAGAGTTGTAGAGAGTGATAGAGAGTGTCAGAGAGTGTCATAGAGTGTCAGAGAGTGATAGAGAGTGTCAGAGTGTGATAGTGAGTGTCAGAGAGTGTCAGAGATTGTCAGAGAGTGATAGTGAGTGTCTGAGAGTGTCAGAGAGTGATAGAGAGTGATAGAGAGTGTCAGAGAGTGCCAGAGATTGATAGAGAGTGATAGAGAGTGTCAGAGAGTGTCAGAGAGAGTCAGAGAGTATCAGTGATCTTCAGAGAGTGTCAGAGATTGTGAGAGAGTGATAGTAAGTGTCTGAGAGTGTCAGAGAGGGTCAGAGAGTGATAGAGAGTGTCAGAGAGAGTCAGAGAGAGTCAGACAGTGTCAGAGAGTGATAGTGAGTGTCAGAGTGTGTCAGAGAGTGTCAGAGAGTGATAGTGAGTGTCAGAGAGTGTCAGAGAGTGTCAGAGAGTGTCAGAGAGTGATAGTGAGTGTCAGAGAGTGTCAGAGAGAGTCAGAGCGTGTCAGAGAGTGATAGTGATTGTCTGAGAGTGTCCGAGAGTGTCAGAGAGTGTCAGAGAGTGTCAGAGAGTGATCGAGAGTGTCAGAGAGTGATAGAGAGTGTCAGAGAGTGATCGAGAGTGTCAGAGAGTGATAGTGAGTGTCAGAGAGTGTCTGAGAGAGCCAGAGAGTGATAGAGAGTGTCAGAGAGTGATAGAGTGTCAGAGAGTGACAGAGAGTGACAGAGAGTGTGAGAGAGTGTCAGAGAGTGTCAGAGAGTGATAGTGAGTGTCTGAGTGTGTCTGAGAGTGTCTGAAAGTGTCAGAGAGTGTCAGAGAGTGTCAGAGAGTGAGAGAGAGTGTGATAGAATGTGTCAGAGAGTGTCAGAGAGTGATAGAGAGTGTCAGAGAGTGTCAGAGAGTGATAGAGAGTGTCAGAGAGTGATAGTGAGTGTCGGAGAGTGTCTGAGAGTGTCTGAGAGTGTCGGAGAGTGTCTGAGAGTGTCAGAGCGAGTCAGAGAGTGATAGAGTGTGTCAGAGAGTCAGTGAGTGATAGAGAGTGTCAGAGAGTGTCAGAGAGTGTCAGAGCGAGTCAGAGAGTGATAGAGTGTGTCAGAGTGTCAGTGAGTGATAGAGAGTGTCAGAGAGTGTCAGAGAGTGTTTCAGAGAGTGTCAGAGAGTGTCAGAGAATGTCAGAGAGTGTCAGAGAGTGCTAGTGAGTGTCAGAGAGTGTCAGAGAGTGTAATAGAGTGTCAGAGTGTGATAGAGAGTATCAGAGAGTGGTCGAGAGCGTCAGAGAGTGTCAGAGAGTGTCAGAGAGAGATAGAGAGTGTCAGAGAGAGATAGAGAGTGTCAGAGAGAGATAGAGAGTGTCAGAGAGTGTCAGAGAGTGTGAGAGAGTGTCAGAGAGTGATAGTGAGTGTCTGAGAGTGTCTGAAAATGTCAGAGAGTGACAGAGAGTGTTAGAGAGTGTCAGAGAGTGTCAGAGACTCATAGTGAGTGTCTGAGTGTGTCTGAGAGTGTCTGAAAGTGTCAGAGAGTGAGAGAGAGAGTGATAGTGTGTGTCAGAGAGTGTCAGAGAGTGATAGAGAGTGTCAGAGAGTTTCAGGGAGTGATAGAGAGTGTCAGAGATTGATAGTGAGTGTCTGAGAGTGATCGAGAGTGTCAGAGAGTGTCAGAGGGTGATAGAGAGTGTCAGAGAGTGTCAGAGAGTGTCATAGAGTGATAGTGAGTGTCAGAGAGTGTCAGAGAGTGATAGTGAGTATCTGAGATTGTCCGAGAGTGTCAGAGAGTGTCAGAGAGTGATAGTGAGTGTCTGAGAGTGTCTGAAAATGTCAGAGAGAGACAGAGAGTGTTAGAGAGTGTCAGAGAGTGTCAGAGACTGATAGTGAGTGTCTGAAAGTGTCAGAGAGTGAGAGAGAGAGTGATAGAGTGTGTCAGAGAGTGTCAGAGAGTGATAGAGAGTGTCAGAGAGTTTCAGAGAGTGATAGAGAGCGTCAGAGATTGATAGTGACTGTCTGAGAGTGATCGAGAGTGTCAGAGAGTGTCAGAGGGTGATAGAGAGTGTCAGAGAGTGTCAGAGAGTGTCATAGAGTGATAGTGAGTGTCAGAGAGTGTCAGAGAGTGATAGTGAGTATCTGAGATTGTCCGAGAGTGTCAGAGAGTGTCAGAGAGTGTTAGAGAGTGTCAGAGAGTGTCTGAGTGTGTAATAGATTGTCAGAGCGTGATAGAGAGTATCAGAGAGTGATAGACAGTGTCAGAGAGCGTCAGAGAGCGTCAGAGAGCGTCAGAGAGTGTCAGAGAGTGTCAGAGAGTGATAGAGAGTGTCAGTGAGTGTCAGAGAGTGATAGTGAGTGTCTGAGTGTGTCTGAGAGTGTCGGAAAGTGTCAGAGTGTGTCAGAGAGTGAGAGAGAGTGATAGAGTGTGTCAGAGAGTGATAGAGAGTGTCAGAGAGTTTCAGAGAGTGATAGAGAGTGTCAGAGAGTGATCGTGAGTAACTGAGATTGTCCGAGAGTGTCAGAGAGTGTCAGAGAGTGATCGAGAGTGTCAGAGAGTGATGGTGAGTGTCAGAGAGAATCAGAGAGTGATACTGAGTGTCTGAGAGTGTAATAGAGTGTCAGAGCGTGATAGAGAGTATCAGAGATTGATGGACAGTGTCAGAGAGTGATAGTGAGTGTCTGAGAATGTCTGAGAGTGTCAGAGCGAGTCAGAGAGTGATCGAGAGTGTCAGAGAGTGTCAGAGAGTGATAGAGAGTGTCAGAGAGAGTCAGAGAGTGTCAGAGATTGTCAGAGAGTGTCAGAGAGTGTCAGAGAGTGATAGAGAGTGTCAGAGAGAGTCAGAGAGTGTCAGAGAGTGTCAGAGAGTGTCACAGTGTGATAGTGCATGTCAGAGAGTGTCAGATAGTGATAGTAAGTGTCAGAGAGTGTCAGACAGTGTCAGAGAGTGATAGATAGTTTCAGAGAGAGTCAGAGAGTGTCAGAGAGTGTCAGATATTGATAGTGAGTGTCAGAGCGTGTCAGAGAGTGTCAGAGAGTGTCAGAGAGTGATAGTGATTGTCTGAGAGTGTCCGAGAGTGTCAGAGAGTGTCAGAGAGTGTCAGAGAGTGATAGTGAGTGTCTGAGTGTGTCTGAGAGTGTCGGAAAGTGTCAGAGTGTGTCAGAGAGTGAGAGAGAGTGATAGAGTGTGTCAGAGAGTGATAGAGAGTGTCAGAGAGTTTCAGAGAGTGATAGAGAGTGTCAGAGAGTGATCGTGAGTAACTGAGATTGTCCGAGAGTGTCAGAGAGTGTCAGAGAGTGATCGAGAGTGTCAGAGAGTGATGGTGAGTGTCAGAGAGAATCAGAGAGTGATAGTGAGTGTCTGAGAGTGTAATAGAGTGTCAGAGCGTGATAGAGAGTATCAGAGATTGATGGACAGTGTCAGAGAGTGATAGTGAGTGTCTGAGAATGTCTGAGAGTGTCAGAGCGAGTCAGAGAGTGATCGAGAGTGTCAGAGAGTGTCAGAGAGTGATAGAGAGTGTCAGAGAGAGTCAGAGAGTGTCAGAGATTGTCAGAGAGTGTCAGAGAGTGTCAGAGAGTGATAGAGAGTGTCAGAGAGAGTCAGAGAGTGTCAGAGAGTGTCAGAGAGTGTCACAGTGTGATAGTGCATGTCAGAGAGTGTCAGATAGTGATAGTAAGTGTCAGAGAGTGTCAGACAGTGTCAGAGAGTGATAGATAGTTTCAGAGAGAGTCAGAGAGTGTCAGAGAGTGTCAGATATTGATAGTGAGTGTCAGAGCGTGTCAGAGAGTGTCAGAGAGTGTCAGAGAGTGATAGTGATTGTCTGAGAGTGTCCGAGAGTGTCAGAGAGTGTCAGAGAGTGTCAGAGCGTGTCAGAGAGTGCTAGTGATTGTCTGAGTGTGTCCGAGAGTGTCAGAGAGTGTAAGAGAGTGATAGAGAGTGATAGAGAGTGTCAGAGAGCGTCAGAGAGTGATAGAGAGTGTCAGAGAGTGATAGAGAGAGTCAGAGAGATTCAGAGAGTGATCGAGAATGTCAGAGAGTGATCGAGAGTGTCAGAGAGTGATAGTGAGTGTCAGAGATTGTCTGAGAGAGTCAGAGAGTGATGGAGAGTGTCAGAGAGTGATAGAGAGTATCAGAGAGTTATAGTGAGTGTCAGAGAGAATCAGAGAGAGATAGTGAGTGTCTGAGAGTGTAAGAGAGTGTCAGAGAGTGATAGAGTGTGTCAGAGAGTCAGTGAGTGATAGAGAGTGTCAGAGCGAGTCAGAGAGTGATAGAGTGTGTCAGAGAGTCAGTGAGTGATAGAGAGTGTCAGAGAGTGTCAGAGAGTGTTTCAGAGAGTGTCAGAGAGTGTCAGAGAATGTCAGAGAGTGTCAGAGAGTGCTAGTGAGTGTCAGAGAGTGTCAGAGAGTGTAATAGAGTGTCAGAGCGTGATAGAGAGTATCAGAGAGTGGTCGAGAGCGTCAGAGAGTGTCAGAGAGTGTCAGAGAGAGATAGAGAGTGTCAGAGAGAGATAGAGAGTGTCAGAGAGAGATAGAGAGTTTCAGAGAGTGTCAGAGAGTGTGAGAGAGTGTCAGAGAGTGATAGTGAGTGTCTGAGAGTGTCTGAAAATGTCAGAGAGTGACAGAGAGTGTTAGAGAGTGTCAGAGAGTGTCAGAGACTCATAGTGAGTATCTGAGTGTGTCTGAGAGTGTCTGAAAGTGTCAGAGAGTGAGAGAGAGAGTGATAGTGTGTGTCAGAGAGTGTCAGAGAGTGATAGAGAGTGTCAGAGAGTTTCAGGGAGTGATAGAGAGTGTCAGAGATTGATAGTGAGTGTCTGAGAGTGATCGAGAGTGTCAGAGAGTGTCAGAGGGTGATAGAGAGTGTCAGAGAGTGTCAGAGAGTGTCATAGAGTGATAGTAAGTGTCAGAGAGTGTCAGAGAGTGATAGTGAGCATCTGAGATTGTCCGAGAGTGTCAGAGAGTGTCAGAGAGTGATAGTGAGTGTCTGAGAGTGTCTGAAAATGTCAGAGAGAGACAGAGAGTGTTAGAGAGTGTCAGAGAGTGTCAGAGACTGATAGTGAGTGTCTGAGAGTGTCTGAGAGTGTCTGAAAGTGTCAGAGAGTGAGAGAGAGAGAGTGATAGAGTGTGTCTGAGAGTATCAGAGAGTTATAGTGAGTGTCAGAGAGAATCAGAGAGTGATAGTGAGTGTCTGAGAGTGTCTGAGAGTGTAAGAGAGTGTCAGAGAGTGATAGAGAGTGTCAGAGATTGTCAGAGAGTGATAGAGAGTGATAGAGAGTGTCAGAGAATTTCAGAGAGTGTCAGAGAGTGATACAGAGTGATAGAGAGTGATAGAGAGTGTCAGAGAGTTTCAGAGAGTGTCAGAGAGTTTTAGAGAGTGTCAGAGAGTGATAGTGAGTGTCTGAGAGCGTCTGAGAGTGTCAGAGAGAGTCAGAGAGTGATAGAGAGTGATAGAGAGTGTCAGAGTGTGATAGTGAGTGTCAGAGAGTGTCAGAGAGTGTCAGAGAGTGATAGTGAGTGTCAGAGAGTGTCAGAGAGTGATAGTGTGTGTCTGAGAGTATCAGAGAGTTATAGTGAGTGTCAGAGAGAATCAGAGAGTGATAGTGAGTGTCTGAGAGTGTCTGAGAGTGTCAGAGAGTGTCAGAGAGTGACAGAGTGTGTCAGAGAGTGTCAGAGAGTGTAAGACAGTGTCAGAGAGTGTCAGCGAGTGTCAGAGAGTGTCAGAGAGTGATAGAGAGTGTCAGAGATTGTCAGAGAGTGATAGTGAGTGTCTGAGAGTATCTGAGATTGTCAGAGAGAGTCAGAGAGTGTCAGAGAGTGTCACAGAGTGTCAGAGAGTGATAGAGAGTGTCAGAGAGTGATAGTGAGTGTCTGAGAGCGTCTGAGAGTGTCAGAGAGTGTCAGAGAGTGATAGAGAGTGATAGGGAGTGTCAGAGTGTGATCGTGAGTGTCAGAGAGTGTCAGAGAGTGATAGTGAGTGTCAGAGAGTGTCAGAGAGTGATAGTGAAAGTCTGAGTGTGTCAGAGTGTGTCAGACAGTGTCAGAGAGTGTCAGAGAGTGTCAGAGAGTGATAGTGAGTGTCAGAGAGTGTCAGAAAGTGATAGAGAGTGTCAGAGAGTGATAGAGAGTGTCTGAGAGTGTCTTAGAGTGTCAGAGCGAGTCAGAGAGTGATAGAGAGTGTCAGAGAGTCAGTGAGTGATAGAGAGTGTCAGAGAGTGTCAGAGTGTTTCAGAGAGAGTCAGAGAGTGTCAGAGAATGTCAGAGAGTGTCAGAGAGTGCTAGTGAGTGTCAGAGAGTGTCAGAGAGTGTAATAGACTGTCAGAGCGTGATAGAGAGTATCAGAGAGTGATAGACAGCGTCAGAGAGTGTCAGAGAGAGATAGAGAGTGTCAGAGAGAGATAGAGAGTTTCAGAGAGTGTCAGAGAGTGTGAGAGAGTGTCAGAGAGTGATAGTGAGTGTCTGAGAGTGTTTGAAAATGTCAGAGAGTGACAGAGAGTGTTCGAGAGTGTTAGAGAGTGTTAGAGAGTGTTAGACAGTGTCAGAGAGTGTCAGAGAGTGATCGTGAGTGTCTGAGTGTGTCTGAGAGTGTCTGAAAGTGTCAGAGAGTGTCAGAGAGTGAGAGAGACAGTGATAGAGTGTGTCAGAGAGTGTCAGAGAGTGATATAGAGTGTCAGAGAGTTTCAGAGAGTGATAGAGAGTGTCAGAGATTGACAGTGAGTGCCTGAGAGTGATCGAGAGTGTCAGAGAGTGTCAGAGGGTGATAGAGAGTGTCAGAGAGTGTCATAGAGTGATAGTGAGTATCTGAGATTGTCCGAGAGTGTCAGAGAGTGTCCGAGAGTGTCAGAGAGTGATCGAGAGTGTCAGAGAGTGATAGTGAGTGTCAGAGAGAATCAGAGAGTGATAGTGAGTGTCTGAGAGTGTAATAGAGTGTCAGAGCGTGATAGAGAGTATCAGAGAGTGATAGACTGTGTCAGAGAGTGATAGTGAGTGTCTGAGAGTGTCTGAGAGTGTCAGAGTGTGACAGAGAGTGATAGTGAGTGTCTGAGAGTGTCAGAGAGTGTCAGACAGCGTCAGAGCGTATCAGAGAGTGATAGAGAGTATCAGAGAGTGATAGTGTGTGTCTGAGAGTATCAGAGAGTTATAGTTAGTGTCAGAGAGAATCAGAGATTGATAGTGAGTGTCTGAGAGTGTCTGAGAGTGTAAGAGAGTGTAAGAGAGTGTCAGAGAGTGACAGAGTGTGTCAGAGAGTGTCGGAGAGTGTAAGACAGTGTCAGAGAGTGTCAGCGAGTGTCAGAGAGTGTCAGAGAGTGATAGAGAGTGTCAGAGAGTGTCAGAGAGAGATAGTGAGTGTCTGAGAGTGTCTGAGAGTGTCTGAGAGTATCTGAGAGTGTCAGAGAGAGTCAGAGAGTGTCAGAGAGTGTCAGAGAGTGTCAGAGAGTGTCAGAGAGTGATAGAGAGTGATGGAGAGTGTCAGAGAGTTTCAGAGAGTGTCAGAGAGTGATAGAGAGTGTCAGAGAGTGATCGTGAGTGTCTGAGTGCGTCTGAGAGTGTCAGAGAGAGTCAGAGAGTGATAGACAGTGATAGGGAGTGTCAGAGTGTGATAGTGAGTGTCAGAGTGTGTCAGAGAGAGTCAGAGAGTGTCAGAGAGTGTCAGAGAGTGTCAGAGAGTGATAGAGAGTGATAGAGAGTGATAGAGAGTGTCAGAGAGTTTCAGAGAGAATCAGAGAGTGATAGTGAGTGTCTGAGAGTGTCTGAGAGTGTAAGAGAGTGTAAGAGAGTGTCAGAGAGTGACAGAGTGTGTCAGAGAGTGTCGGAGAGTGTAAGACAGTGTCAGAGAGTGTCAGCGAGTGTCAGAGAGTGTCAGAGAGTGATAGAGAGTGTCAGAGAGTGTCAGAGAGTGATAGTGAGTGTCTGAGAGTGTCTGAGAGTATCTGAGAGTGTCAGAGAGAGTCAGAGAGTGTCAGAGAGTGTCAGAGAATGTCAGAGAGTGATAGAGAGTGATGGAGAGTGTCAGAGAGTTTCAGAGAGTGTCAGAGAGTGATAGAGAGTGTCAGAGAGTGATAGAGAGTGATAGTGAGTGTCTGAGAGCGTCTGAGAGTGTCAGAGAGAGTCAGAGAGTGATAGACAGTGATAGGGAGTGTCAGAGTGTGATAGTGAGTGTCAGAGAGTGTCAGAGAGAGTCAGAGAGTGTCAGAGAGTGTCAGAGAGTGATAGAGAGTGATAGAGAGTGATAGAGAGTGATAGAGAGTGCCAGAGAGTTATAGTGAGTGTCAGAGAGAGTCAGAGAGTGATAGTGAGTGTCTGAGAGTGTCTGAGAGTGTAAGAGAGTGTCAGAGAGTGACAGAGTGTGTCAGAGAGTGTCAGAGAGTGTAAGACAGTGTCAGAGAGTGTCAGCGAGTGTCAGAGAGTGTCAGCGAGTGTCAGAGAGTGTCAGAGAGTGTCAGAGAGTGATAGAGAGTGTCAGAGATTGTCAGAGAGTGATAGTGAGTGTCTGAGAGTATCTGAGAGTGTCAGAGAGTGATAGTGAGTGTCTGAGAGCGTCTGAGAGAGTCAGAGAGAGTCAGAGAGTGATAGAGAGTGATAGGGATTGTCAGAGTGTTTCAGAGAGCGTCAGAGAGTGTCAGAGAATGTCAGAGAGTGTCAGAGAGTGTCAGAGAGAGCTAGAGAGTGTCAGAGAGAGATAGAGAGTGTCAGAGAGTGTCAGAGAGTGTGAGAGAGTGTCAGAGAGTGATAGTGAGTGTCTGAGAGTGTCTGAAAATGTCAGAGAGTGACAGAGAGTGTTAGAGAGTGTCAGAGAGTGATAGTGAGCGTCTGAGTGTGTCTGAGAGTGTCTGAAAGTGTCAGAGAGTGTCAGAGAGTGATAGAGAGTGTCAGAGAGTTTCAGAGAGTGATAGAGAGTGTCAGAGATTGATAGTGAGTGTCTGAGAGTGATCGAGAGTGTCAGAGAGTGTCAGAGGGTGATAGAGAGCGTCAGAGAGTGTCGGAGAGTGTCATAGAGTGATAGTGAGTGTCAGAGAGTGTCAGAGAGTGATAGTGAGTATCTGAGATTGTCCGAGAGTGTCAGAGAGTGTCAGAGAGTGATAGAGAGTGATAGGGAGTGTCAGAGTGTGATAGTGAGTGTCAGAGAGTGTCAGAGAGTGATAGTGAGTGTCAGATAGTGTCAGAGAGTGATAGTGAAAGTCTGAGTGTGTCAGAGTGTGTCAGAGAGTGTCAGAGAGTGTCAGAGAGTGTCAGAGAGTGATAGTGAGTGTCAGAGAGTGTCAGAAAGTGATAGAGAGTGTCAGAGTGTGATAGAGAGTGTCTGAGAGTGTCTTAGAGTGTCAGAGCGAGTCAGAGAGTGATAGAGAGTGTCAGAGAGTCAGTGAGTGTTAGAGAGTGTCAGAGAGTGTCAGAGTGTTTCAGAGGGAGTCAGAGAGTGTCAGAGAATGTCAGAGAGTGTCAGAGAGTGCTAGTGAGTGTCAGAGAGTGTCAGAGAGTGTAATAGAGTGTCAGAGCGTGATAGAGAGTATCAGAGAGTGATAGACAGCGTCAGAGAGTGATAGTGAGTGTCTGAGAGTGTCAGAGAGGGTCAGAGAGTGATAGAGAGTGTCAGAGAGAGTCAGAGAGAGTCAGACAGTGTCAGAGAGTGATAGTGAGTGTCAGAGTGTGTCAGAGAGTGTCAGAGAGTGATAGTGAGTGTCAGAGAGTGTCAGAGAGTGTCAGAGAGTGTCAGAGAGTGATAGTGAGTGTCAGAGAGTGTCAGAGAGAGTCAGAGCGTGTCAGAGAGTGATAGTGATTGTCTGAGAGTGTCCGAGAGTGTCAGAGAGTGTCAGAGAGTGTCAGAGAGTGATCGAGAGTGTCAGAGAGTGATAGAGAGTGTCAGAGAGTGATCGAGAGTGTCAGAGAGTGATAGTGAGTGTCAGAGAGTGTCTGAGAGAGCCAGAGAGTGATAGAGAGTGTCAGAGAGTGATAGAGTGTCAGAGAGTGACAGAGAGTGACAGAGAGTGTTAGAGAGTGTCAGAGAGTGTCAGAGAGTGATAGTGAGTGTCTGAGTGTGTCTGAGAGTGTCTGAAAGTGTCAGAGAGTGTCAGAGAGTGAGATAGAGTGTGATAGAATGTGTCAGAGAGTGTCAGAGAGTGATAGAGAGTGTCAGAGAGTGTCAGAGAGTGATAGAGAGTGTCAGAGAGTGTTAGTGAGTGTCGGAGAGTGTCGGAGAGTGTCTGAGAGTGTCTGAGAGTGTCGGAGAGTGTCTGAGAGTGTCAGAGCGAGTCAGAGAGTGATAGAGTGTGTCAGAGAGTCAGTGAGTGATAGAGAGTGTCAGAGAGTGTCAGAGAGTGTCAGAGCGAGTCAGAGAGTGATAGAGTGTGTCAGAGAGTCAGTGAGTGTCAGAGAGTGTCAGAGAGTGTCAGAGAGTGTCAGAGAGTGTCAGAGAGTGTCAGAGTGTTTCAGAGAGTGTCAGAGAGTGTCAGAGAATGTCAGAGAGTGTCAGAGAGTGCTAGTGAGTGTCAGAGAGTGTCAGAGAGTGTAATAGAGTGTCAGAGAGTGATAGAGAGTATCAGAGAGTGGTCGAGAGCGTCAGAGAGTGTCAGAGAGTGTCAGAGAGAGATAGAGAGTGTCAGAGAGAGATAGAGAGTGTCAGAGAGAGATAGAGAGTTTCAGAGAGTGTCAGAGAGTGTGAGAGAGTGTCAGAGAGTGATAGTGAGTGTCTGAGAGTGTCTGAAAATGTCAGAGAGTGACAGAGAGTGTTAGAGAGTGTCAGAGAGTGTCAGAGACTCATAGTGAGTGTCTGAGTGTGTCTGAGAGTGTCTGAAAGTGTCAGAGAGTGAGAGAGAGAGTGATAGTGTGTGTCAGAGAGTGTCAGAGAGTGATAGAGAGTGTCAGAGAGTTTCAGGGAGTGATAGAGAGTGTCAGAGATTGATAGTGAGTGTCTGAGAGTGAGCGAGAGTGTCAGAGAGTGTCAGAGGGTGATAGAGAGTGTCAGAGAGTGTCAGAGAGTGATAGTGAGTATCTGAGATTGTCCGAGAGTGTCAGAGAGTGTCAGAGAGTGATAGTGAGTGTCTGAGAGTGTCTGAAAATGTCAGAGAGAGACAGAGAGTGTTAGAGAGTGTCAGAGAGTGTCAGAGACTGATAGTGAGTGTCTGAGAGTGTCTGAGAGTGTCTGAAAGTGTCAGAGAGTGAGAGAGAGAGTGATAGAGTGTGTCAGAGAGTGTCAGAGAGTGATAGAGAGTGTCAGAGAGTTTCAGAGAGTGATAGAGAGTGTCAGAGATTGATAGTGAGTGTCTGAGAGTGATCGAGAGTGTCAGAGAGTGTCAGAGGGTGATAGAGAGTGTCAGAGAGTGTCAGAGAGTGTCATAGAGTGATAGTGAGTGTCAGAGAGTGTCAGAGAGTGTCAGAGAGTGGTAGTGAGTATCTGAGATTGTCCGAGAGTGTCAGAGAGTGTCAGAGAGTGTCAGAGAGTGTCTGAGTGTGTAATAGATTGTCAGAGCGTGATAGAGAGTATCAGAGAGTGATAGACAGTGTCAGAGAGCGTCAGAGAGCATCAGAGAGCGTCAGAGAGTGTCATAGAGTGTCAGAGAGTGATAGAGAGTGTCAGTGAGTGTCAGAGAGTGATAGTGAGTGTCTGAGTGTGTCTGAGAGTGTCGGAAAGTGTCAGAGTGTGTCAGAGAGTGAGAGAGAGTGATAGAGTGTGTCAGAGAGTGATAGAGAGTGTCAGAGAGTTTCAGAGAGTGATAGAGAGTGTCAGAGAGTGATCGTGAGTAACTGAGATTGTCCGAGAGTGTCAGAGAGTGTCAGAGAGTGATCGAGAGTGTCAGAGAGTGATAGTGAGTGTCAGAGAGAATCAGAGAGTGATAGTGAGTGTCTGAGAGTGTAATAGAGTGTCACAGCGTGATAGAGAGTATCAGAGATTGATGGACAGTGTCAGAGAGTGATAGTGAGTGTCTGAGAATGTCTGAGAGTGTCAGAGCGAGTCAGAGAGTGATCGAGAGTGTCAGAGAGTGTCAGAGAGTGATAGAGAGTGTCAGAGAGAGTCAGAGAGTGTCAGAGATTGTCAGAGAGTGTCAGAGAGTGTCAGAGAGTGATAGAGAGTGTCAGAGAGAGTCAGAGAGTGTCAGAGAGTGTCAGAGAGTGTCACAGTGTGATAGTGCATGTCAGAGAATGTCAGATAGTGATAGTAAGTGTCAGAGAGTGTCAGACAGTGTCAGAGAGTGATAGATAGTTTCAGAGAGAGTCAGAGAGTGTCAGAGAGTGTCAGATATTGATAGTGAGTGTCAGAGCGTGTCAGAGAGTGTCAGAGAGTGTCAGAGAGTGATAGTGATTGTCTGAGAGTGTCCGAGAGTGTCAGAGAGTGTCAGAGAGTGTCAGAGCGTGTCAGAGAGTGCTAGTGATTGTCTGAGTGTGTCCGAGAGTGTCAGAGAGTGTCAGAGAGTGTCAGAGAGTGATAGAGAGTGTCAGAGAGCGTCAGAGAGTGATAGAGAGTGTCAGAGAGTGATAGAGAGAGTCAGAGAGATTCAGAGAGTGATCGAGAATGTCAGAGAGTGATAGAGAGTGTCAGAGAGTGATAGTGTGTGTCAGAGAGTGATAGTGTGTGTCTGAGAGTATCAGAGAGTTATAGTGAGTGTCAGAGAGAATCAGAGAGTGATAGTGAGTGTCTGAGAGTGTCTGAGAGTGTAAGAGAGTGTCAGAGAGTGATAGAGAGTGTCAGAGATTGTCAGAGAGTGATAGAGAGTGATAGAGAGTGTCAGAGAGTTTCAGAGAGTGTCAGAGAGTGATACAGAGTGATAGAGAGTGATAGAGAGGGTCAGAGAGTTTCAGAGAGTGTCAGAGAGTGATAGAGAGTGTCAGAGAGTGATAGTGAGTGTCTGAGAGCGTCTGAGAGTGTCAGAGAGAGTCAGAGAGTGATAGAGAGTGATAGAGAGTGTCAGAGTGTGATAGTGAGTGTCAGAGAGTGTCAGAGAGTGATAGTGAGTGTCAGAGAGTGTCAGAGAGTGATAGTGTGTGTCTGAGAGTATCAGAGAGTTATAGTGAGTGTCAGAGAGAATCAGAGAGTGATAGTGAGTGTCTGAGAGTGTCTGAGAGTGTCAGAGAGTGTCAGAGAGTGACAGAGTGTGTCAGAGAGTGTCAGAGAGTGTAAGACAGTGTCAGAGAGTGTCAGCGAGTGTCAGAGAGAGTCAGAGAGTGTCAGAGAGTGTCAGAACTTGTCAGAGAGTGATAGAGAGTGTCAGAGAGTGATAGTGAGTGTCTGAGAGCATCTGAGAGCGTCAGAGAGTGTCAGAGAGTGATAGAGAGTGATAGAGAGTGATAGGGAGTGTCAGAGTGTGATAGTGAGTGTCAGAGAGTGTCAGAGAGTGATAGTGAGTGTCAGAGAGTGTCAGAGAGTGATAGTGAAAGTCTGAGTGTGTCAGAGTGTGTCAGAGAGTGTCAGAGAGTGTCAGAGAGTGTCAGAGAGTGATAGTGAGTGTCAGAGAGTGTCAGAAAGTGATAGAGAGTGTCAGAGAGTGTCAGAGAGTGTCAGAGAGTGATAGTGAGTGTCAGAGAGTGTCAGAAAGTGATAGAGAGTGTCAGAGAGTGATAGAGAGTGTCTGAGAGTGTCTTAGAGTGTCAGAGCAAGTCAGAGAGTGGTAGAGAGTGTCAGAGAGTCAGTGAGTGATAGAGAGTGTCAGAGAGTGTCAGAGTGTTTCAGAGAGAGTCAGAGAGTGTCAGAGAATGTCAGAGAGTGTCAGAGAGTGCTAGTGAGTGTCAGAGAGTGTCAGAGAGTGTAATAGAGTGTCAGAGCGTGATAGAGAGTATCAGAGAGTGATAGACAGCGTCAGAGAGTGTCAGAGAGTGTCAGAGAGAGATAGAGAGTGTCAGAGAGAGATAGAGAGTTTCAGAGAGTGTCAGAGAGTGTGAGAGAGTGTCAGAGAGTGATAGTGAGTGTCTGAGAGTGTTTGAAAATGTCAGAGAGTGACAGAGAGTGTTAGAGAGTGTTAGAGAGTGTTAGACAGTGTCAGAGAGTGTCAGAGAGTGATCGTGAGTGTCTGAGTGTGTCTGAGAGTGTCTGAAAGTGTCAGAGAGTGTCAGAGAGTGAGAGAGACAGTGATAGAGTGTGTCAGAGAGTGTCAGAGAGTGATATAGAGTGTCAGTGAGTTTCAGAGAGTGATAGAGAGTGTCAGAGATTGACAGTGAGTGCCTGAGAGTGATCGAGAGTGTCAGAGAGTGTCAGAGGGTGATAGAGAGTGTCAGAGAGTGTCATAGAGTGATAGTGAGTGTCAGAGAGTGTCAGAGAGTGATAGTGAGTATCTGAGATTGTCCGAGAGTGTCAGAGAGTGTCAGAGAGTGTCAGAGAGTGTCAGAGAGTGATCGAGAGTGTCAGAGAGTGATAGTGAGTGTCAGAGAGAATCAGAGAGTGATAGTGAGTGTCTGAGAGAGTAATAGAGTGTCAGAGCGTGATAGAGAGTATCAGAGAGTGATAGACTGTGTCAGAGAGTGATAGTGAGTGTCTGAGAGTGTCTGAGAGTGTCAGAGAGTGACAGAGAGTGATAGTGAGTGTCTGAGAGTGTCAGAGAGTGTCAGACAGCGTCAGAGAGTATCAGAGAGTGATAGAGAGTGTCAGAGAGTGATAGTGTGTGTCTGAGAGTATCAGAGAGTTATAGTTAGTGTCAGAGAGAATCAGAGAGTGACAGAGTGTGTCAGAGAGTGTCGGAGAGTGATAGAGAGTGTCAGAGAGTGTCAGAGAGTGATAGTGAGTGTCTGAGAGTGTCTGAGAGTATCTGAGAGTGTCAGAGAGAGTCAGAGAGTGTCAGAGAGTGTCAGAGAGTGTCAGAGAGTGATAGAGAGTGATGGAGAGTGTCAGAGAGTTTCAGAGAGTGTCAGAGAGTGATAGAGAGTGTCAGAGAGTGATCGTGAGTGTCTGAGAGCGTCTGAGAGTGTCAGAGAGAGTCAGAGAGTGATAGACAGTGATAGGGAGTGTCAGAGTGTGATAGTGAGTGTCAGAGAGTGTCAGAGAGAGTCAGAGAGTGTCAGAGAGTGTCAGAGAGTGATAGAGAGTGATAGAGAGTGATAGAGAGTGTCAGAGAGTTTCAGAGAGAATCAGAGAGTGATAGTGAGTGTCTGAGAGTGTCTGAGAGTGTAAGAGAGTGTCAGAGAGTGACAGAGTGTGTCAGAGAGTGTCGGAGAGTGTAAGACAGTGTCAGAGAGTGTCAGCGAGTGTCAGATTGTGTCAGAGAGTGATAGAGAGTGTCAGAGAGTGTCAGAGAGTGATAGTGAGTGCCTGAGAGTGTCTGAGAGTATCTGAGAGTGTCAGAGAGAGTCAGAGAGTGTCAGAGAGTGATAGTGAGTGTCTGAGAGTGTCTTAGAGTGTCAGAGCGAGTCAGAGAGTGATAGAGAGTGTCAGAGAGTCAGTGATTGATAGAGAGTGTCAGAGAGTGTCAGAGTGTTTCAGAGAGAGTCAGAGAGTGTCAGAGAATGTCAGAGAGTGTCAGAGAGTGCTAGTGAGTGTCAGAGAGTGTCAGAGAGTGTAATAGAGTGTCAGAGAGTGATAGAGAGTTTCAGAGAGTGTCAGAGAGTGTGAGAGAGTGTCAGAGAGTGATAGTGAGTGTCTGAGAGTGTTTGAAAATGTCAGAGAGTGACAGAGAGTGTTAGAGAGTGTTAGAGAGTGTTAGACAGTGTCAGAGAGTGTCAGAGAGTGATCGTGAGTGTCTGAGTGTGTCTGAGAGTGTCTGAAAGTGTCAGAGAGTGTCAGAGAGTGAGAGAGACAGTGATAGAGTGTGTCAGAGAGTGTCAGAGAGTGATATAGAGTGTCAGTGAGTTTCAGAGAGTGATAGAGTGTGTCAGAGATTGACAGTGAGTGCCTGAGAGTGATCGAGAGTGTCAGAGAGTGTCAGAGGGTGATAGAGAGTGTCAGAGAGTGTCATAGAGTGATAGTGAGTGTCAGAGAGTGTCAGAGAGTGATAGTGAGTATCTGAGATTGTCCGAGAGTGTCAGAGAGTGTCCGAGAGTGTCAGAGAGTGTCAGAGAGTGTCAGAGAGTGTCAGAGAGTGATCGAGAGTGTCAGAGAGTGATAGTGAGTGTCAGAGAGAATCAGAGAGTGATAGTGAGTGTCTGAGAGTGTAATAGAGTGTCAGAGCGTGATAGAGAGTATCAGAGAGTGATAGACTGTGTCAGAGAGTGATAGTGAGTGTCTGAGAGTGTCTGAGAGTGTCAGAGAGTGACAGAGAGTGATAGGGAGTGTCTGAGAGTGTCAGAGAGTGTCAGACAGCGTCAGAGAGTATCAGAGAGTGATAGAGAGTGTCAGAGAGTTATAGGGTGTGTCTGAGAGTATCAGAGAGTTATAGTTAGTGTCAGAGAGAATCAGAGAGTGATAGTGAGTGTCTGAGAGTGTCTGAGAGTGTAAGAGTGTGTAAGAGAGTGTCAGAGAGTGACAGAGTGTGTCAGAGAGTGTCGGAGAGTGTAAGACAGTGTCAGAGAGTGTCAGCGAGTGTCAGAGAGTGTCAGAGAGTGATAGAGAGTGTCAGAGAGTGTCAGAGAGTGATAGTGAGTGTCTGAGAGTGTCTGAGAGTATCTGAGAGTGTCAGAGAGTGTCAGAGAGAGTCAGAGAGTGATAGAGAGTGATGGAGAGTGTCAGAGAGTTTCAGAGAGTGTCAGAGAGTGATAGAGAGTGTCAGAGAGTGATCGTGAGTGTCTGAGAGCGTCTGAGAGTGTCAGAGAGAGTCAGAAAGTGATAGACAGTGATAGGGAGTGTCAGAGTGTGATAGTGAGTGTCAGAGAGTGTCAGAGAGAGTCAGAGAGTGTCAGAGAGTGTCAGAGAGTGATAGAGAGTGATAGAGAGTGTCAGAGAGTTTCAGAGAGAATCAGAGAGTGATAGTGAGTGTCTGAGAGTGTCTGAGAGTGTAAGAGAGTGTAAGAGAGTGTCAGAGAGTGACAGAGTGTGTCAGAGAGTGTCGGAGAGTGTAAGACAGTGTCAGAGAGTGTCAGCGAGTGTCAGAGAGTGTCAGAGAGTGATAGAGAGTGTCAGAGAGTGTCAGAGAGTGATAGTGAGTGTCTGAGAGTGTCTGAGAGTATCTGAGAGTGTCAGAGAGAGTCAGAGAGAGTCAGAGAGTGTCAGAGAGTGTCAGAGAGTGTCAGAGAGTGATAGAGAGTGATGGAGAGTGTCAGAGAGTTTCAGAGAGTGTCAGAGAGTGATAGATAGTGTCAGAGAGTGATAGTGAGTGTCTGAGAGCGTCTGAGAGTGTCAGAGAGAGTCAGAGAGTGATAGACAGTGATAGGGAGTGTCAGAGTGCGATAGTGAGTGTCAGAGAGTGTCAGAGAGAGTCAGAGAGTGTCAGAGAGTGGCAGAGAGTGATAGAGAGTGATAGAGAGTGATAGAGAGTGCCAGAGAGTGATAGTGAGTGTCAGAGAGAGTCAGAGAGTGATAGTGAGTGTCTGAGAGTGTCTGAGAGTGTAAGAGAGTGTCAGAGAGTGACAGAGTGTGTCAGAGAGTGTCAGAGAGTGTAAGACAGTGTCAGAGAGTGTCAGCGAGTGTCAGAGAGTGTCAGCGAGTGTCAGAGAGTGTCAGAGAGTGATAGAGAGTGATAGAGAGTGATAGAGAGTGTCAGAGAGTTTCAGAGAGAATCAGAGAGTGATAGTGAGTGTCTGAGAGTGTCTGAGAGTGTAAGAGAGTGTAAGAGCGTGTCAGAGAGTGACAGAGTGTGTCAGAGAGTGTCGGAGAGTGTAAGACAGTGTCAGAGAGTGTCAGCGAGTGTCAGAGAGTGTCAGAGAGTGATAGAGAGTGTCAGAGAGAGTCAGAGAGTGATAGTGAGTGTCTGTGAGTGTCTGAGAGTATCTGAGAGTGTCAGAGAGAGTCAGAGAGTGTCAGAGAGTGTCAGAGAGTGTCAGAGAGTGTCAGAGAGTGTCAGAGAGTTTCAGAGAGTGTCAGAGAGTTTCAGAGAGTGTCAGAGAGTGATAGAGAGTGTCAGAGAGTGATAGTGAGTGTCTGAGAGCGTCTGAGAGTGTCAGAGAGAGTCAGAGAGTGATAGACAGTGATAGGGAGTGTCAGAGTGTGATAGTGAGTGTCAGAGAGTGTCAGAGAGAGTCAGAGAGTGTCAGAGAGTGGCAGAGAGTGATAGAGAGTGATAGAGAGTGATAGAGAGTGATAGAGAGTGATAGAGAGTGCCAGAGAGTGATAGTGAGTGTCAGAGAGAGTCAGAGAGTGATAGTGAGTGTCTGAGAGTGTATGAGAGTGTAAGAGAGTGTCAGAGAGTGACAGAGTGTGTCAGAGAGTGTCAGAGAGTGTAAGACAGTGTCAGAGAGTGTCAGCGAGTGTCAGAGAGTGTCAGCGAGTGTCAGAGAGCGTCAGAGAGTGTCAGAGAGTGATAGAGAGTGTCAGAGATTGTCAGAGAGTGATAGTGAGTGTCTGAGAGTATCTGAGAGTGTCAGAGAGTGATAGTGAGTGTCTGAGAGCGTCTGAGAGAGTCAGAGAGAGTCAGAGAGTGATAGAGAGTGATAGGGATTGTCAGAGTGTTTCAGAGAGTGTCAGAGAGTGTCAGAGAATGTCAGAGAGTGTCAGAGAGTGTCAGAGAGAGATAGAGAGTGTCAGAGAGAGATAGAGAGTGTCAGAGAGTGTCAGAGAGTGTGAGAGAGTGTCAGAGAGTGATAGTGAGTGTCTGAGAGTGTCTGAAAATGTCAGAGAGTGACAGAGAGTGTTAGAGAGTGTCAGAGAGTGATAGTGAGCGTCTGAGTGTGTCTGAGAGTGTCTGAAAGTGTCAGAGAGTGTCAGAGAGTGATAGAGAGTGTCAGAGAGTTTCAGAGAGTGATAGAGAGTGTCAGAGATTGATAGTGAGTGTCTGAGAGTGATCGAGAGTGTCAAAGAGTGTCAGAGGGTGATAGAGAGTGTCAGAGAGTGTCGGAGAGTGTCAAAGAGTGATAGTGAGTGTCAGAGAGTGTCAGAGAGTGATAGTGAGTATCTGAGATTGTCCGAGAGTGTCAGAGAGTGTCAGAGAGTGATAGAGAGTGATAGGGAGTGTCAGAGTGTGATAGTGAGTGTCAGAGAGTATCAGAGAGTGATAGTGAGTGTCAGAGAGTGTCAGAGAGTGATAGTGAAAGTCTGAGTGTGTCAGAGTGTGTCAGAGAGTGTCAGAGAGTGTCAGAGAGTGTCAGAGAGTGATAGTGAGTGTCAGAGAGTGTCAGAAAGTGATAGAGAGTGTCAGAGAGTGATAGAGAGTGTCTGAGAGTGTCTTAGAGTGTCAGAGCGAGTCAGAGAGTGATAGAGAGTGTCAGAGAGTCAGTGAGTGTTAGAGAGTGTCAGAGAGTGTCAGAGTGTTTCAGAGAGAGTCAGAGAGTGTCAGAGAATGTCAGAGAGTGTCAGAGAGTGCTAGTGAGTGTCAGAGAGTGTCAGAGAGTGTAATAGAGTGTCAGAGCGTGATAGAGAGTATCAGAGAGTGATAGACAGCGTCAGAGAGTGTCAGAGAGTGTCAGAGAGAGATAGAGAGTGTCAGAGAGAGATAGAGAGTTTCAGAGAGTGTCAGAGAGTGTGAGAGAGTGTCAGAGAGTGATAGTGAGTGTCTGAGAGTGTTTGAAAATGTCAGAGAGTGTTAGAGAGTGTTAGAGAGTGTTAGAGAGTGTTAGACAGTGTCAGAGAGTGTCAGAGAGTGATAGTGAGTGTCTGAGTGTGTCTGAGAGTGTCTGAAAGTGTCAGAGAGTGTCAGAGAGTGAGAGAGACAGTGATAGAGTGTGTCAGAGAGTGTCAGAGAGTGATATAGAGTGTCAGAGAGTTTCAGAGAGTGATAGAGAGTGTCAGAGATTGATAGTGAGTGTCTGAGAGTGATCGAGAGTGTCAGAGAGTGTCAGAGGGTGATAGAGAGTGTCAGAGAGAGTCATAGAGTGATAGTGAGTGTCAGAGAGTGTCAGAGAGTGATAGTGAGTATCTGAGATTGTCCGAGAGTGTCAGAGAGTGTCAGAGAGTGTCAGAGAGTGATCGAGAGTGTCAGAGAGTGATAGTGAGTGTCAGAGAGAATCAGAGAGTGATAGTGAGTGTCTGAGAGTGTAATAGAGTGTCAGAGCGTGATAGAGAGTATCAGAGAGTGATAGACAGTGTCAGAGAGTGATAGTGAGTATCTGAGAGTGTCTGAGAGTGTCAGAGAGTGACAGAGAGTGATAGTGAGTGTCTGAGAGTGTCAGAGAATCATAGAGAGTGTCAGAGAGTGTCAGAGAGAGTCAGAGAGTGTCAGAGAGTGGCAGAGAGTGATAGAGAGTGATAGAGAGTGATAGAGAGTGCCAGAGAGTTATAGTGAGTTTCAGAGAGAGTCAGAGAGTGATAGTGAGTGTCTGAGAGTGTCTGAGAGTGTAAGAGAGTGTCAGAGAGTGACAGAGTGTGTCAGAGAGTGTCAGAGAGTGTAAGACAGTGTCAGAGAGTGTCAGCGAGTGTCAGCGAGTGTCAGAGAGTGTCAGAGAGTGATAGAGAGTGATGGAGAGTGTCAGAGAGTTTCAGAGAGTGTCAGAGAGTGATAGAGAGTGTCTGAGAGTGTCTGAAAATGTCAGAGAGAGACAGAGATTGTCCGAGAGTGTCAGAGAGTGTCAGAGAGTGATAGTGAGTGTCTGAGAGTGTCTGAAAATGTCAGAGAGAGACAGAGAGTGTTAGAGAGTGTCAGAGAGTGTCAGAGACTGATAGTGAGTGTCTGAGAGTGTCTGAGAGTGTCTGAAAGTGTCAGAGAGTGAGAGAGAGAGTGATAGAGTGTGTCAGAGAGTGTCACAGAGTGATAGAGAGTGTCAGAGAGTTTCAGAGAGTGATAGAGAGTGTCAGAGATTGATAGTGAGTGTCTGAGAGTGATCGAGAGTGTCAGAGAGTGTCAGAGGGTGATAGAGAGTGTCAGAGAGTGTCAGATAGTGTCATAGAGTGATAGTGAGTGTCAGAGAGTGTCAGAGAGTGGTAGTGAGTATCTGAGATTGTCCGAGAGTGTCAGAGAGTGTCAGAGAGTGTCAGAGAGTGTCAGAGAGTGTCTGAGTGTGTAATAGATTGTCTGAGCGTGATAGAGAGTATCAGAGAGTGATAGACAGTGTCAGAGAGCGTCAGAGAGCGTCAGAGAGCGTCAGAGAGTGTCAGAGAGTGTCAGAGAGTGATAGAGAGTGTCAGTGAGTGTCAGAGAGTGATAGTGAGTGTCTGAGTGTGTCTGAGAGTGTCGGAAAGTGTCAGAGTGTGTCAGAGAGTGAGAGAGAGTGATAGAGTGTGTCAGAGAGTGATAGAGAGTGTCAGAGAGTTTCAGAGAGTGATAGAGAGTGTCAGAGAGTGATCGTGAGTAACTGAGATTGTCCGAGAGTGTCAGAGAGTATCAGAGATTGATGGACAGTGTCAGAGAGTGATAGTGAGTGTCTGAGAATGTCTGAGAGTGTCAGAGCGAGTCAGAGAGTGATCGAGAGTGTCAGAGAGTGTCAGAGAGTGATAGAGAGTGTCAGAGAGAGTCAGAGAGTGTCAGAGATTGTCAGAGAGTGTCAGAGAGTGTCAGAGAGTGATAGAGAGTGTCAGAGAGTGTCAGAGAGTGTCAGAGAGTGTCAGAGAGTGTCAGAGAGTGTCAGAGAGTGTCAGAGAGTGTCACAGTGTGATAGTGCATGTCAGAGAGTGTCAGATAGTGATAGTAAGTGTCAGAGAGTGTCAGACAGTGTCAGAGAGTGATAGATAGTTTCAGAGAGAGTCAGAGAGTGTCAGAGAGTGTCAGATATTGATAGTGAGTGTCAGAGCGTGTCAGAGAGTGTCAGAGAGTGTCAGAGAGTGTGAGAGAGTGTCAGAGAGTGATAGTGAGTGTCTGAGAGTGTTTGAAAATGTCAGAGAGTGTTAGAGAGTGTTAGAGAGTGTTAGAGAGTGTTAGAGAGTGTTAGACAGTGTCAGAGAGTGTCAGAGAGTGATAGTGAGTGTCTGAGTGTGTCTGAGAGTGTCTGAAAGTGTCAGAGAGTGTCAGAGAGTGAGAGAGACAGTGATAGAGTGTGTCAGAGAGTGTCAGAGAGTGATATAGAGTGTCAGAGAGTTTCAGAGAGTGATAGAGAGTGTCAGAGATTGATAGTGAGTGTCTGAGAGTGATCGAGAGTGTCAGAGAGTGTCAGAGGGTGATAGAGAGTGTCAGAGAGTGTCATAGAGTGATAGTGAATGTCAGAGAGTGTCAGAGAGTGATAGTGAGTATCTGAGATTGTCCGAGAGTGTCAGAGAGTGTCAGAGAGTGTCAGAGAGTGTCAGAGAGTGTCAGAGAGTGATCGAGAGTGTCAGAGAGTGATAGTGAGTGTCAGAGAGAATCAGAGAGTGATAGTGAGTGTCTGAGAGTGTAATAGAGTGTTAGAGCGTGATAGAGAGTATCAGAGAGTGATAGACAGTGTCAGAGAGTGATAGTGAGTATCTGAGAGTGTCTGAGAGTGTCAGAGAGTGACAGAGAGTGATAGTGAGTGTCTGAGAGTGTCAGAGAATCATAGAGAGTGTCAGAGAGTGTCAGAGAGAGTCAGAGAGTGTCAGAGAGTGGCAGAGAGTGATAGAGAGTGATAGAGAGTGATAGAGAGTGATAGAGAGTGCCAGAGAGTTATAGTGAGTGTCAGAGAGAGTCAGAGAGTGATAGTGAGTGTCTGAGAGTGTCTGAGAGTGTAAGAGAGTGTCAGAGAGTGACAGAGTGTGTCAGAGAGTGTCAGAGAGTGTAAGACAGTGTCAGAGAGTGTCAGCGAGTGTCAGAGAGTGTCAGAGAGTGATAGAGAGTGATGGAGAGTGTCAGAGAGTTTCAGAGAGTGTCAGAGAGTGATAGAGAGTGTCTGAGAGTGTCTGAAAATGTCAGAGAGAGACAGAGATTGTCCGAGAGTGTCAGAGAGTGTCAGAGAGTGATAGTGAGTGTCTGAGAGTGTCTGAAAATGTCAGAGAGAGACAGAGAGTGTTAGAGAGTGTCAGAGAGTGTCAGAGACTGATAGTGAGTGTCTGAGAGTGTCTGAGAGTGTCTGAAAGTGTCAGAGAGTGAGAGAGAGAGTGATAGAGTGTGTCAGAGAGTGTCAGAGAGTGATAGAGAGTGTCAGAGAGATTCAGAGAGTGATAGAGAGTTTCAGAGATTGATAGTGAGTGTCTGAGAGTGATCGAGAGTGTCAGAGAGTGTCAGAGGGTGATAGAGAGTGTCAGAGAGTGTCAGAGAGTGTCATAGAGTGATAGTGAGTGTCAGAGAGTGTCAGAGAGTGGTAGTGAGTATCTGAGATTGTCCGAGAGTGTCAGAGAGTGTCAGAGAGTGTCAGAGAGTGTCTGAGTGTGTAATAGATTGTCAGAGCGTGATAGAGGGTATCAGAGAGTGATAGACAGTGTCAGAGAGCGTCAGAGAGCGTCAGAGAGCGTCAGAGAGTGTCAGAGAGTGTCAGAGAGTGATAGAGAGTGTCAGTGAGTGTCAGAGAGTGATAGTGAGTGTCTGAGTGTGTCTGAGAGTGTCGGAAAGTGTCAGAGTGTGTCAGAGAGTGAGAGAGAGTGATAGAGTGTGTCAGAGAGTGATAGAGAGTGTCAGAGAGTTTCAGAGAGTAATAGAGAGTGTCAGAGAGTGATCGTGAGTAACTGAGATTGTCCGAGAGTGTCAGAGAGTATCAGAGATTGATGGACAGTGTCAGAGAGTGATAGTGAGTGTCTGAGAATGTCTGAGAGTGTCAGAGCGAGTCAGAGAGTGATCGAGAGTGTCAGAGAGTGTCAGAGAGTGATAGAGAGTGTCAGAGAGAGTCAGAGAGTGTCAGAGATTGTCAGAGAGTGTCAGAGAGTGTCAGAGAGTGATAGAGAGTGTCAGAGAGAGTCAGAGAGTGTCAGAGAGTGTCAGAGAGTGTCAGAGAGTGTCACAGTGTGATAGTGCATGTCAGAGAGTGTCAGATAGTGATAGTAAGTGTCAGAGAGTGTCAGACAGTGTCAGAGAGTGATAGATAGTTTCAGAGAGAGTCAGAGAGTGTCAGAGAGTGTCAGATATTGATAGTGAGTGTCAGAGCGTGTCAGAGAGTGTCAGAGAGTGTCAGAGAGTGATAGTGATTGTCTGAGAGTGTCCGAGAGTGTCAGAGAGTGTCAGAGAGTGTCAGAGCGTGTCAGAGAGTGCTAGTGATTGTCTGAGTGTGTCCGAGAGTGTCAGAGAGTGTCAGAGAGTGATAGAGAGTGTCAGAGAGCGTCAGAGAGTGATAGAGAGTGTCAGAGAGTGATAGAGAGAGTCAGAGAGATTCAGAGAGTGATCGAGAATGTCAGAGAGTGATAGAGAGTGTCAGAGAGTGATAGTGTGTGTCAGAGAGTGATAGTGTGCGTCTGAGAGTATCAGAGAGTTATAGTGAGTGTCAGAGAGAATCAGAGAGTGATAGTGAGTGTCTGAGAGTGTCTGAGAGTGTAAGAGAGTGTCAGAGAGTGATAGAGAGTGTCAGAGATTGCCAGAGAGTGATAGAGAGTGATAGAGAGTGTCAGAGAGTTTCAGAGAGTGTCAGAGAGTGATACAGAGTGATAGAGAGTGATAGAGAGTGTCAGAGAGTTTCAGAGAGTGTCAGAGAGTGATAGAGAGTGTCAGAGAGTGATAGTGAGTGTCTGAGAGCGTCTGAGAGTGTCAGAGAGAGTCAGAGAGTGATAGAGAGTGATAGAGAGTGTCAGAGTGTGATAGTGAGTGTCAGAGAGTGTCAGAGAGTGTCAGAGAGTGATAGTGAGTGTCAGAGAGTGTCAGAGAGTGATAGTGTGTGTCTGAGAGTATCAGAGAGTTATAGTGAGTGTCAGAGAGAATCAGAGAGTGATAGTGAGTGTCTGAGAGTGTCTGAGAGTGTCAGAGAGTGTCAGAGAGTGACAGAGTGTGTCAGAGAGTGTCAGAGAGTGTAAGACAGTGTCAGAGAGTGTCAGCGAGTGTCAGAGAGTGTCAGAGAGTGATAGAGAGTGTCAGAGATTGTCAGAGAGTGATAGTGAGTGTCTGAGAGTATCTGAGATTGTCAGAGAGAGTCAGAGAGTGTCAGAGAGTGTCAGAGAGTGTCAGAGAGTGTCAGAGAGTGATAGAGAGTGTCAGAGAGTGATAGTGAGTGTCTGAGAGCGTCTGAGAGCGTCAGAGAGTGTCAGAGAGTGATAGAGAGTGATAGGGAGTGTCAGAGTGTGATAGTGAGTGTCAGAGAGTGTCAGAGAGTGATAGTGAGTGTCAGAGAGTGTCAGAGAGTGATAGTGAAAGTCTGAGTGTGTCAGAGCGTGTCAGAGAGTGTCAGAGAGTGTCAGAGAGTGTCAGAGAGTGATAGTGAGTGTCAGAGAGTGTCAGAAAGTGATAGAGAGTGTCAGAGAGTGATAGAGAGTGTCTGAGAGTGTCTTAGAGTGTCAGAGCGAGTCAGAGAGTGATAGAGAGTGTCAGAGAGTCAGTGAGTGATAGAGAGTGTCAGAGAGTGTCAGAGTGTTTCAGAGAGAGTCAGAGAGTGTCAGAGAATGTCAGAGAGTGTCAGAGAGTGCTAGTGAGTGTCAGAGAGTGTCAGAGAGTGTAATAGAGTGTCAGAGCGTGATAGAGAGTATCAGAGAGTGATAGACAGCGTCAGAGAGTGTCAGAGAGTGTCAGAGAGAGATAGAGAGTGTCAGAGAGAGATAGAGAGTTTCAGAGAGTGTCAGAGAGTGTGAGAGAGTGTCAGAGAGTGATAGTGAGTGTCTGAGAGTGTTTGAAAATGTCAGAGAGTGACAGAGAGTGTTAGAGAGTGTTAGAGAGTGTTAGACAGTGTCAGAGAGTGTCAGAGAGTGATCGTGAGTGTCTGAGTGTGTCTGAGAGTGTCTGAAAGTGTCAGAGAGTGTCAGAGAGTGAGAGAGACAGTGATAGAGTGTGTCAGAGAGTGTCAGAGAGTGATATAGAGTGTCAGAGAGTTTCAGAGAGTGATAGAGAGTGTCAGAGATTGACAGTGAGTGCCTGAGAGTGATCGAGAGTGTCAGAGAGTGTCAGAGGGTGATAGAGAGTGTCAGAGAGTGTCATAGAGTGATAGTGAGTGTCAGAGAGTGTCAGAGAGTGATAGTGAGTATCTGAGATTGTCCGAGAGTGTCAGAGAGTGTCAGAGAGTGTCAGAGAGTGTCAGAGAGTGATCGAGAGTGTCAGAGAGTGATAGTGAGTGTCAGAGAGAATCAGAGAGTGATAGTGAGTGTCTGAGAGTGATAGTGAGTATCTGAGATTGTCCGAGAGTGTCAGAGAGTGTCAGAGAGTGTCAGAGAGTGTCAGAGAGTGATAGACTGTGTCAGAGAGTGATAGTGAGTGTCTGAGAGTGTCTGAGAGTGTCAGAGAGTGACAGAGAGTGATAGTGAGTGTCTGAGAGTGTCAGAGAGTGTCAGACAGCGTCAGAGAGTATCAGAGAGTGAGAGAGTGTCAGAGAGTGATAGTGTGTGTCTGAGAGTATCAGAGAGTTATAGTTAGTGTCAGAGAGAATCAGAGAGTGATAGTGAGCGTCTGTGAGTGTCTGAGAGTGTAAGAGAGTGTAAGAGAGTGTCAGAGAGTGACAGAGTGTGTCAGAGAGTGTCGGAGAGTGTAAGACAGTGTCAGAGAGTGTCAGCGAGTGTCAGAGAGTGTCAGAGAGTGATAGAGAGTGTCAGAGAGTGTCAGAGAGTGATAGTGAGTGTCTGAGAGTGTCTGAGAGTATCTGAGAGTGTCAGAGAGAGTCAGAGAGTGTCAGAGAGTGTCAGAGAGTGTCAGAGAGTGTCAGAGAGTGTCAGAGAGTGATAGAGAGTGATGGAGAGTGTCAGAGAGTTTCAGAGAGTGTCAGAGAGTGATAGAGAGTGTCAGAGAGTGATCGTGAGTGTCTGAGAGCGTCTGAGAGTGTCAGAGAGAGTCAGAGAGTGATAGACAGTGATAGGGTGTGTCAGAGTGTGATAGTGAGTGTCAGAGAGTGTCAGAGAGAGTCAGAGAGTGTCAGAGAGTGTCAGAGAGTGATAGAGAGTGATAGAGAGTGTCAGAGAGTTTCAGAGAGAATCAGAGAGTGATAGTGAGTGTCTGAGAGTGTCTGAGAGTGTAAGAGAGTGTAAGAGAGTGTCAGAGAGTGACAGAGTGTGTCAGAGAGTGTCGGAGAGTATAAGACAGTGTCAGAGAGTGTCAGCGAGTGTCAGAGAGTGTCAGAGAGTGTCAGAGAGTGTCAGAGAGTGTCAGAGAGTGATAGTGAGTGTCTGAGAGTGTCTGAGAGTATCTGAGAGTGTCAGAGAGAGTCAGAGAGTGTCAGAGAGTTTCAGAGAGTGTCAGAGAGTGATAGAGAGTGATGGAGAGTGTCAGAGAGTTTCAGAGAGTGTCAGAGAGTGATAGAGAGTGTCAGAGAGTGATAGTGAGTGTCTGAGAGCGTCTGAGAGTGTCAGAGAGAGTCAGAGAGTGATAGACAGTGATAGGGAATGTCAGAGTGTGATAGTGAGTGTCATAGAGTGTCAGAGAGAGTCAGAGAGTGTCAGAGAGTGGCAGAGAGTGATAGAGAGTGATAGAGAGTGATAGAGAGTGCCAGAGAGTTATAGTGAGTGTCAGAGAGAGTCAGAGAGTGATAGTGAGTGTCTGAGAGTGTCTGACAGTGTAAGAGAGTGTCAGAGAGTGACAGAGTGTGTCAGAGAGTGTCAGAGAGTGTAAGACAGTGTCAGAGAGTGTCAGCGAGTGTCAGCGAGTGTCAGAGAGTGTCAGCGAGTGTCAGAGAGTGTCAGAGAGTGTCAGAGAGTGATAGAGAGTGTCAGTGATTGTCAGAGAGTGATAGTGAGTGTCTGAGAGTATCTGAGAGTGTCAGAGAGTGATAGTGAGTGTCTGAGAGCGTCTGAGAGAGTCAGAGAGAGTCAGAGAGTGATAGAGAGTGATAGGGATTGTCAGAGTGTTTCAGAGAGTGTCAGAGAGTGTCAGAGAATGTCTGAGAGTGTCAGAGAGTGTCAGAGAGAGATAGAGAGTGTCAGAGAGAGATAGAGAGTGTCAGAGAGTGTCAGAGAGTGTGAGAGAGTGTCAGAGAGTGATAGTGAGTGTCTGAGAGTGTCTGAAAATGTCAGAGAGTGACAGAGAGTGTTAGAGAGTGTCAGAGAGTGATAGTGAGCGTCTGAGTGTGTCTGAGAGTGTCTGAAAGTGTCAGAGAGTGTCAGAGAGTGATAGAGAGTGTCAGAGAGTTTCAGAGAGTGATAGAGAGTGTCAGAGATTGATAGTGAGTGTCTGAGAGTGATCGAGAGTGTCAGAGAGTGTCAGAGGGTGATAGAGAGTGTCAGAGAGTGTTGGAGAGTGTCAAAGAGTGATAGTGAGTGTCAGAGAGTGTCAGAGAGTGATAGTGAGTATCTGAGATTGTCCGAGAGTGTCAGAGAGTGTCAGAGAGTGATAGAGAGTGATAGGGAGTGTCAGAGTGTGATAGTGAGTGTCAGAGAGTGTCAGAGAGTGATAGTGAGTGTCAGAGAGTGTCAGAGAGTGATAGTGAAAGTCTGAGTGTGTCAGAGTGTGTCAGAGAGTGTCAGAGAGTGTCAGAGAGTGATAGTGAGTGTCAGAGAGTGTCAGAAAGTGATAGAGAGTGTCAGAGAGTGTCAGAGAGTGATAGAGAGTGATAGAGAGTGTCTGAGAGTGTCTTAGAGTGTCAGAGCGAGTCAGAGAGTGATAGAGAGTGTCAGAGAGTCAGTGAGTGTTAGAGAGTGTCAGAGAGTGTCAGAGTGTTTCAGAGAGAGTCAGAGAGTGTCAGAGAATGTCAGAGAGTGTCAGAGAGTGCTAGTGAGTGTCAGAGAGTGTCAGAGAGTGTAATAGAGTGTCAGAGCGTGATAGAGAGTATCAGAGAGTGATAGACAGCGTCAGAGAGTGTCAGAGAGAGATAGAGAGTGTCAGAGAGAGATAGAGAGTTTCAGAGAGTGTCAGAGAGTGTGAGAGAGTGTCAGAGAGTGATAGTGAGTGTCTGAGAGTGTTTGAAAATGTCAGAGAGTGTTAGAGAGTGTTAGAGAGTGTTAGAGAGTGTTAGAGAGTGTTAGACAGTGTCAGAGAGTGTCAGAGAGTGATAGTGAGTGTCTGAGTGTGTCTGAGAGTGTCTGAAAGTGTCAGAGAGTGTCAGAGAGTGAGAGAGACAGTGATAGAGTGTGTCAGAGAGTGTCAGAGAGTGATATAGAGTGTCAGAGAGTTTCAGAGAGTGATAGAGAGTGTCAGAGATTGATAGTGAGTGTCTGAGAGTGATCGAGAGTGTCAGAGAGTGTCAGAGGGTGATAGAGAGTGTCAGAGAGTGTCATAGAGTGATAGTGAGTGTCAGAGAGTGTCAGAGAGTGATAGTGAGTATCTGAGATTGTCCGAGAGTGTCAGAGAGTGTCAGAGAGTGTCAGAGAGTGTCAGAGAGTGATCGAGAGTGTCAGAGAGTGATAGTGAGTGTCAGAGAGAATCAGAGAGTGATAGTGAGTGTCTGAGAGTGTAATAGAGTGTCAGAGCGTGATAGAGAGTATCAGAGAGTGATAGACAGTGTCAGAGAGTGATAGTGAGTATCTGAGAGTGTCTGAGAGTGTCAGAGAGTGACAGAGAGTGATATTGTGTGTCTGAGAGTGTCAGAGAATCATAGAGAGTGTCAGAGAGTGCCAGAGATTGATAGAGAGTGATTGAGTGAGTCAGAGAGTGTCAGAGAGTGATAGAGAGTGTCAGAGAGAGTGTCAGAGAGTGTCAGACAGCGTCAGAGAGTATCAGAGAGTGATAGAGAGTGTCAGAGTGTGATAGTGTGTGTCTGAGAGTATCAGAGAGTTATAGTTAGTGTCAGAGAGAATCAGAGAGTGATAGTGAGTGTCTGAGAGTGTCTGAGAGTGTAAGAGAGTGTCAGAGAGTGACAGAGTGTGTCAGAGAGTGTCCGAGAGTGTAAGACAGTGTCAGAGAGTGTCAGCGAGTGTCAGAGAGTGTCAGAGAGTGATAGAGAGTGTCAGAGAGTGTCAGAGAGTGATAGTGAGTGTCTGAGAGTGTCTGAGAGTATCTGAGAGTGTCAGAGAGAGTCAGAGAGTGTCAGAGAGTGTCAGAGAGTGTCAGAGAGTGTCAGAGAGTGATAGAGAGTGTCAGAGAGTGATAGTGAGTGTCTGAGAGCGTCTGAGAGTGTCAGAGAGAGTCAGAGAGTGATAGACAGTGATAGGGAGTGTCAGAGTGTGATAGTGAGTGTCAGAGAGTGTCAGAGAGAGTCAGAGAGTGTCAGAGAGTGTCAGAGAGTGATAGAGAGTGATAGAGAGTGATAGAGAGTGTCAGAGAGTTTCAGAGAGTGTCAGGGAGTGATAGAGAATGTCAGAGAGTGATAGTGACAGTCTGAGAGCGTCTGAGAGTGTCAGAGAGAGTCAGAGAGTGATAGAGAGTGATAGGGAGTGTCAGAGTGTGATAATGAGTGTCAGAGAGTGTCAGAGAGTGTCAGAGAGTGATAGTGAGTGTCAGAGAGTGTCAGAGAGTGATAGTGTGTGTCTGAGAGTATCAGAGAGTTATAATGAGTGTCAGAGAGAATCTGAGAGTGATAGTGAGTGTCTAAGAGTGTCTGAGAGTGTAAGAGAGTGTCAGAGAGTGACATAGTGTGTCAGAGAGTGTCAGAGGGTGATAGAGAGTGTCAGAGAGTGTCGGAGAGTGTCATAGAGTGATAGTGAGTGTCAGAGAGTGTCAGAGAGTGATAGTGAGTATCTGAGATTGTCCGAGAGTGTCAGAGAGTGTCAGAGAGTGATAGAGAGAGTCAGAGAGTGTCAGAGAGTGATAGAGTGTGTCAGAGAGTGCCAGACAGTGTCAGAGAGTATCAGAGAATGATAGTAAGTGTCAGAGAGTATCAGAGAGTGATAGAGAGTGTCAGAGATTGATAGTGAGTGTCTGAGAGTGATCGAGAGTGTCAGAGAGTGTCAGAGGGTGATAGAGAGTGTCAGAGAGTGTCATAGAGTGATAGTGAGTGTCAGAGAGTGTCAGAGAGTGATAGTGAGTATCTGAGATTGTCCGAGAGTGTCAGAGAGTGTCAGAGAGTGTCAGAGAGTGTCAGAGAGTGTCAGAGAGTGATCGAGAGTGTCAGAGAGTGATAGTGAGTGTCAGAGAGAATCAGAGAGTGATAGTGAGTGTCTGAGAGTGTAATAGAGTGTCAGAGCGTGATAGAGAGTATCAGAGAGTGATAGACAGTGTCAGAGAGTGATAGTGAGTATCTGAGAGTGTCTGAGAGTGTCTGAGAGTGTCAGAGAGTGACAGAGAGTGATAGTGAGTGTCTGAGAGTGTCAGAGAATCATAGAGAGTGTCAGAGAGTGTCAGAGAGAGTCAGAGAGTGATAGACAGTGATAGGGAGTGTCAGAGTGTGATAGTGAGTGTCAGAGAGTGTCAGAGAGAGTCAGAGAGTGTCAGAGAGTGTCAGAGAGTGATAGAGAGTGATAGAGAGTGATAGAGGGTGTCAGAGAGTTTCAGAGAGTGTCAGGGAGTGATAGAGAATGTCAGAGAGTGATAGTGACAGTCTGAGAGCGTCTGAGAGTGTCAGAGAGAGTCAGAGAGTGATAGAGAGTGATAGGGAGTGTCAGAGTGTGATAATGAGTGTCAGAGAGTGTCAGAGAGTGTCAGAGAGTGATAGTGAGTGTCAGAGAGTGTCAGAGAGTGATAGTGTGTGTCTGAGAGTATCAGAGAGTTATAATGTGTGTCAGAGAGAATCAGAGAGTGATAGTGAGTGTCTAAGAGTGTCTGAGAGTGTAAGAGAGTGTCAGAGAGTGACATAGTGTGTCAGAGAGTGTCAGAGGGTGATAGAGAGTGTCAGAGAGTGTCGGAGAGTGTCATAGAGTGATAGTGAGTGTCAGAGAGTGTCAGAGAGTGATAGTGAGTATCTGAGATTGTCCGAGAGTGTCAGAGAGTGTCAGAGAGTGATAGAGAGAGTCAGAGAGTGTCAGAGAGTGATAGAGTGTGTCAGAGAGTGCCAGACAGTGTCAGAGAGTATCAGAGAATGATAGTAAGTGTCAGAGAGTATCAGAGAGTGATAGAGAGTGTCAGAGATTGATAGTGAGTGTCTGAGAGTGATCGAGAGTGTCAGAGAGTGTCAGAGGGTGATAGAGAGTGTCAGAGAGTGTCATAGAGTGATAGTGAGTGTCAGAGAGTGTCAGAGAGTGATAGTGAGTATCTGAGATTGTCCGAGAGTGTCAGAGAGTGTCAGAGAGTGTCAGAGAGTGTCAGAGAGTGTCAGAGAGTGATCGAGAGTGTCAGAGAGTGATAGTGAGTGTCAGAGAGAATCAGAGAGTGATAGTGAGTGTCTGAGAGTGTAATAGAGTGTCAGAGCGTGATAGAGAGTATCAGAGAGTGATAGACAGTGTCAGAGAGTGATAGTGAGTATCTGAGAGTGTCTGAGAGTGTCAGAGAGTGACAGAGAGTGATAGTGAGTGTCTGAGAGTGTCAGAGAATCATAGAGAGTGTCAGAGAGTGTCAGAGAGAGTCAGAGAGTGTCAGAGAGTGGCAGAGAGTGGCAGAGAGTGATAGAGAGTGATAGAGAGTGATAGAGAGTGCCAGAGAGTTATAGTGAGTGTCAGAGAGAGTCAGAGAGTGATAGTGAGTGTCTGAGAGTGTCTGAGAGTGTAAGAGAGTGTCAGAGAGTGACAGAGTGTGTCAGAGAGTGTCAGAGAGTGTAAGACTGTGTCAGAGAGTGTCAGCGAGTGTCAGAGAGTGTCAGAGAGTGATAGAGAGTGATGGAGAGTGTCAGAGAGTTTCAGAGAGTGTCAGAGAGTGATAGAGAGTGTCTGAGAGTGTCTGAAAATGTCAGAGAGAGACAGAGATTGTCCGAGAGTGTCAGAGAGTGTCAGAAATGATAGTGAGTGTCTGAGAGTGTCTGAAAATGTCAGAGAGAGACAGAGAGTGTTAGAGAGTGTCAGAGAGTGTCAGAGACTGATAGTGAGTGTCTGAGAGTGTCTGAGAGTGTCTGAAAGTGTCAGAGAGTGAGAGAGAGAGTGATAGAGTGTGTCAGAGAGTGTCAGAGAGTGATAGAGAGTGTCAGAGAGTTTCAGAGAGTGATAGAGAGTGTCAGAGATTGATAGTGAGTGTCTGAGAGTGATCGAGAGTGTCAGAGAGTGTCAGAGGGTGATAGAGAGTGTCAGAGAGTGTCAGAGAGTGTCATAGAGTGATAGTGAGTGTCAGAGAGTGTCAGAGAGTGGTAGTGAGTATCTGAGATTGTCCGAGAGTGTCAGAGAGTGTCAGAGAGTGTCAGAGAGTGTCAGAGAGTGTCTGAGTGTGTAATAGATTGTCAGAGCGTGATAGAGAGTATCAGAGAGTGATAGACAGTGTCAGAGAGCGTCAGAGAGCGTCAGAGAGCGTCAGAGAGTGTCAGAGAGTGTCAGAGAGTGATAGAGAGTGTCAGTGAGTGTCAGAGAGTGATAGTGAGTGTCTGAGTGTGTCTGAGAGTGTCGGAAAGTGTCAGAGTGTGTCAGAGAGTGAGAGAGAGTGATAGAGTGTGTCAGAGAGTGATAGAGAGTGTCAGAGAGTTTCAGAGAGTAATAGAGAGTGTCAGAGAGTGATCGTGAGTAACTGAGATTGTCCGAGAGTGTCAGAGAGTATCAGAGATTGATGGACAGTGTCAGAGAGTGATAGTGAGTGTCTGAGAATGTCTGAGAGTGTCAGAGCGAGTCAGAGAGTGATCGAGAGTGTCAGAGAGTGTCAGAGAGTGATAGAGAGTGTCAGAGAGAGTCAGAGAGTGTCAGAGATTGTCAGAGAGTGTCAGAGAGTGTCAGAGAGTGATAGAGAGTGTCAGAGAGAGTCAGAGAGTGTCAGAGAGTGTCAGAGAGTGTCAGAGAGTGTCACAGTGTGATAGTGCATGTCAGAGAGTGTCAGATAGTGATAGTAAGTGTCAGAGAGTGTCAGACAGTGTCAGAGAGTGATAGATAGTTTCAGAGAGAGTCAGAGAGTGTCAGAGAGTGTCAGATATTGATAGTGAGTGTCAGAGCGTGTCAGAGAGTGTCAGAGAGTGTCAGAGAGTGATAGTGATTGTCTGAGAGTGTCCGAGAGTGTCAGAGAGTGTCAGAGAGTGTCAGAGCGTGTCAGAGAGTGCTAGTGATTGTCTGAGTGTGTCCGAGAGTGTCAGAGAGTGTCAGAGAGTGTCAGAGAGTGTCAGAGAGTGATAGAGAGTGTCAGAGAGCGTCAGAGAGTGATAGAGAGTGTCAGAGAGTGATAGAGAGAGTCAGAGAGATTCAGAGAGTGATCGAGAATGTCAGAGAGTGATAGAGAGTGTCAGAGAGTGATAGTGTGTGTCAGAGAGTGATAGTGTGCGTCTGAGAGTATCAGAGAGTTATAGTGAGTGTCAGAGAGAATCAGAGAGTGTCAGAGAGTGATAGAGAGTGTCAGAGATTGTCAGAGAGTGATAGAGAGTGATAGAGAGTGTCAGAGAGTGTCAGAGAGTTTCAGAGAGTGTCAGAGAGTGATACAGAGTGATAGAGAGTGATAGAGAGTGTCAGAGAGTTTCAGAGAGTGTCAGAGAGTGATAGAGAGTGTCAGAGAGTGATAGTGAGTGTCTGAGAGCGTCTGAGAGTGTCAGAGAGAGTCAGAGAGTGATAGAGAGTGATAGAGAGTGTCAGAGTGTGATAGTGAGTGTCAGAGAGTGTCAGAGAGTGTCAGAGAGTGATAGTGAGTGTCAGAGAGTGTCAGAGCGTGATAGTGTGTGTCTGAGAGTATCAGAGAGTTATAGTGAGTGTCAGAGAGAATCAGAGAGTGATAGTGAGTGTCTGAGAGTGTCTGAGAGTGTCAGAGAGTGTCAGAGAGTGACAGAGTGTGTCAGAGAGTGTCAGAGAGTGTAAGACAGTGTCAGAGAGTGTCAGCGAGTGTCAGAGAGTGTCAGAGAGTGATAGAGAGTGTCAGAGATTGTCAGAGAGTGATAGTGAGTGTCTGAGAGTATCTGAGATTGTCAGAGAGAGTCAGAGAGTGTCAGAGAGTGTCAGAGAGTGTCAGAGAGTGATAGGGAGTGTCAGAGTGTGATAGTGAGTGTCAGAGAGTGATAGTGAGTGTCAGAGAGTGTCAGAGAGTGATAGTGAAAGTCTGAGTGTGTCAGAGAGTGTCAGAGAGTGTCAGAGAGTGATAGTGAGTGTCAGAGAGTGTCAGAAAGTGATAGAGAGTGTCAGAGAGTGATAGAGAGTGTCTGAGAGTGTCTTAGAGTGTCAGAGCGAGTCAGAGAGTGATAGAGAGTGTCAGAGAGTCAGTGAGTGATAGAGAGTGTCAGAGAGTGTCAGAGTGTTTCAGAGAGAGTCAGAGAGTGTCAGAGAATGTCAGAGAGTGTCAGAGAGTGCTAGTGAGTGTCAGAGAGTGTCAGAGAGTGTAATAGAGTGTCAGAGCGTGATAGAGAGTATCAGAGAGTGATAGACAGCGTCAGAGAGTGTCAGAGAGTGTCAGAGAGAGATAGAGAGTGTCAGAGAGAGATAGAGAGTTTCAGAGAGTGTCAGAGAGCGTGAGAGAGTGTCAGAGAGTGATAGTGAGTGTCTGAGAGTGTTTGAAAATGTCAGAGAGTGACAGAGAGTGTTAGAGAGTGTTAGAGAGTGTTAGACAGTGTCAGAGAGTGTCAGAGAGTGATCGTGAGTGTCTGAGTGTGTCTGAGAGTGTCTGAAAGTGTCAGAGAGTGTCAGAGAGTGAGAGAGACAGTGATAGAGTGTGTCAGAGAGTGTCAGAGAGTGATATAGAGTGTCAGAGAGTTTCAGAGAGTGATAGAGAGTGTCAGAGATTGACAGTGAGTGCCTGAGAGTGATCGAGAGTGTCAGAGAGTGTCAGAGGGTGATAGAGAGTGTCAGAGAGTGTCATAGAGTGATAGTGAGTGTCAGAGAGTGTCAGAGAGTGATAGTGAGTATCTGAGATTGTCCGAGAGTGTCAGAGAGTGTCAGAGAGTGTCAGAGAGTGTCAGAGAGTGATCGAGAGTGTCAGAGAGTGATAGTGAGTGTCAGAGAGAATCAGAGAGTGATAGTGAGTGTCTGAGAGTGTAATAGAGTGTCAGAGCGTGATAGAGAGTATCAGAGAGTGATAGACTGTGTCAGAGAGTGATAGTGAGTGTCTGAGAGTGTCTGAGAGTGTCAGAGAGTGACAGAGAGTGATAGGGAGTGTCTGAGAGTGTCAGAGAGTGTCAGACAGCGTCAGAGAGTATCAGAGAGTGATAGAGAGTGTCAGAGAGTGATAGTGTGTGTCTGAGAGTATCAGAGAGTTATAGTTAGTGTCAGAGAGAATCAGAGAGTGATAGTGAGTGTCTGAGAGTGTCTGAGAGTGTAAGAGAGTGTAAGAGAGTGTCAGAGAGTGACAGAGTGTGTCAGAGAGTGTCGGAGAGTGTAAGACAGTGTCAGAGAGTGTCAGCGAGTGTCAGAGAGTGTCAGAGAGTGATAGAGAGTGTCAGAGAGTGTCAGAGAGTGATAGTGAGTGTCTGAGAGTGTCTGAGAGTATCTGAGAGTGTCAGAGAGAGTCAGAGAGTGTCAGAGAGTGTCAGAGAGTGTCAGAGAGTGTCAGAGAGTGATAGAGAGTGATGGAGAGTGTCAGAGAGTTTCAGAGAGTGTCAGAGAGTGATAGAGAGTGTCAGAGAGTGATCGTGAGTGTCTGAGAGCGTCTGAGAGTGTCAGAGAGAGTCAGAGAGTGATAGACAGTGATAGGGAGTGTCAGAGTGTGATAGTGAGTGTCAGAGAGTGTCAGAGAGAGTCAGAGAGTGTCAGAGAGTGTCAGAGAGTGATAGAGAGTGATAGAGAGTGATAGAGAGTGTCAGAGAGTTTCAGAGAGAATCAGAGAGTGATAGTGAGTGTCTGAGAGTGTCTGAGAGTGTAAGAGAGTGTCAGAGAGTGACAGAGTGTGTCAGAGAGTGTCGGAGAGTATAAGACAGTGTCAGAGAGTGTCAGCGAGTGTCAGAGAGTGTCAGAGAGTGTCAGAGAGTGTCAGAGAGTGATAGTGAGTGTCTGAGAGTGTCTGAGAGTATCTGAGAGTGTCAGAGAGAGTCAGAGAGTGTCAGAGAGTGTCAGAGAGTGTCAGAGAGTGATAGAGAGTGATGGAGAGTGTCAGAGAGTTTCAGAGAGTGTCAGAGAGTGATAGAGAGTGTCAGAGAGTGATAGTGAGTGTCTGAGAGCGTCTGAGAGTGTCAGAGAGAGTCAGAGAGTGATAGACAGTGATAGGGAGTGTCAGAGTGTGATAGTGAGTGTCATAGAGTGTCAGAGAGAGTCAGAGAGTGTCAGAGAGTGGCAGAGAGTGATAGAGAGTGATAGAGAGTGATAGAGAGTGCCAGAGAGTTATAGTGAGTGTCAGAGAGAGTCAGAGAGTGATAGTGAGTGTCAGAGAGTGTCAGAGAGTGTAAGACAGTGTCAGAGAGTGTCAGCGAGTGTCAGAGAGTGTCAGCGAGTGTCAGAGAGTGTCAGAGAGTGTCAGAGAGTGATAGAGATTGGCAGAGAGTGATAATGAGTGTCTGAGAGTGTCTGAAAATGTCAGAGAGTGACAGAGAGTGTTAGAGAGTGTCAGAGAGTGATAGTGAGCGTCTGAGTGTGTCTGAGAGTGTCTGAAAGTGTCAGAGAGTGTCAGAGAGTGATAGAGAGTGTCAGAGAGTTTCAGAGAGTGATAGAGAGTGTCAGAGATTGATAGTGAGTGTCTGAGAGTGATCGAGAGTGTCAGAGAGTGTCAGAGGGTGATAGAGAGTGTCAGAGAGTGTTGGAGAGTGTCAAAGAGTGATAGTGAGTGTCAGAGAGTGTCAGAGAGTGATAGTGAGTATCTGAGATTGTCCGAGAGTGTCAGAGAGTGTCAGAGAGTGATAGAGAGTGATAGGGAGTGTCAGAGTGTGATAGTGAGTGTCAGAGAGTGTCAGAGAGTGATAGTGAGTGTCAGAGAGTGTCAGAGAGTGATAGTGAAAGTCTGAGTGTGTCAGATTGTGTCAGAGAGTGTCAGAGAGTGTCAGAGAGTGATAGTGAGTGTCAGAGAGTGTCATAAAGTGATAGAGAGTGTCAGAGAGTGATAGAGAGTGTCTGAGAGTGTCTTAGAGTGTCAGAGCGAGTCAGAGAGTGATAGAGAGTGTCAGAGAGTCAGTGAGTGTTAGAGAGTGTCAGAGAGTGTCAGAGTGTTTCAGAGAGAGTCAGAGAGTGTCAGAGAATGTCAGAGAGTGTCAGAGAGTGCTAGTGAGTGTCAGAGAGTGTCAGAGAGTGTAATAGAGTGTCAGAGCGTGATAGAGAGTATCAGAGAGTGATAGACAGCGTCAGAGAGTGTCAGAGAGTGTCAGAGAGAGATAGAGAGTGTCAGAGAGAGATAGAGAGTTTCAGAGAGTGTCAGAGAGTGTGAGAGAGTGTCAGAGAGTGATAGTGAGTGTCTGAGAGTGTTTGAAAATGTCAGAGAGTGTTAGAGAGTGTTAGAGAGTGTTAGAGAGTGTTAGAGAGTGTTAGACAGTGTCAGAGAGTGTCAGAGAGTGATAGTGAGTGTCTGAGTGTGTCTGAGAGTGTCTGAAAGTGTCAGAGAGTGTCAGAGAGTGAGAGAGACAGTGATAGAGTGTGTCAGAGAGTGTCAGAGAGTGATATAGAGTGTCAGAGAGTTTCAGAGAGTGATAGAGAGTGTCAGAGATTGATAGTGAGTGTCTGAGAGTGATCGAGAGTGTCAGAGAGTGTCCGAGGGTGATAGAGAGTGTCAGAGAGTGTCATAGAGTGATAGTGAGTGTCAGAGAGTGTCAGAGAGTGATAGTGAGTATCTGAGATTGTCCGAGAGTGTCAGAGAGTGTCAGAGAGTGTCAGAGAGTGTCAGAGAGTGATCGAGAGTGTCAGAGAGTGATAGTGAGTGTCAGAGAGAATCAGAGAGTGATAGTGAGTGTCTGAGAGTGTAATAGAGTGTCAGAGCGTGATAGAGAGTATCAGAGAGTGATAGACAGTGTCAGAGAGTGATAGTGAGTATCTGAGAGTGTCTGAGAGTGACAGAGAGTGACAGAGAGTGATAGTGAGTGTCTGAGAGTGTCAGAGAATCATAGAGAGTGTCAGAGAGTGCCAGAGATTGATAGAGAGTGATTGAGTGAGTCAGAGAGTGTCAGAGAGTGATAGAGAGTGTCAGAGAGAGTGTCAGAGAGTGTCAGACAGCGTCAGAGAGTATCAGAGAGTGATAGAGAGTGTCAGAGTGTGATAGTGTGTGTCTGAGAGTATCAGAGAGTTATAGTTAGTGTCAGAGAGAATCAGAGAGTGATAGTGAGTGTCTGAGAGTGTCTGAGAGTGTAAGAGAGTGTCAGAGAGTGACAGAGTGTGTCAGAGAGTGTCCGAGAGCGTAAGACAGTGTCAGAGAGTGTCAGCGAGTGTCAGAGAGTGTCAGAGAGTGATAGAGAGTGTCAGAGAGTGTCAGAGAGTGATAGTGAGTGTCTGAGAGTGTCTGAGAGTATCTGAGAGTGTCAGAGAGTGTCAGAGAGTGTCAGAGAGTGTCAGAGAGTGATAGAGAGTGTCAGAGAGTGATAGTGAGTGTCTGAGAGCGTCTGAGAGTGTCAGAGAGAGTCAGAGAGTGATAGACAGTGATAGGGAGTGTCAGAGTGTGATAGTGAGTGTCAGAGAGTGTCAGAGAGAGTCAGAGAGTGTCAGAGAGTGTCAGAGAGTGATAGAGAGTGATAGAGAGTGATAGAGAGTGTCAGAGAGTTTCAGAGAGTGTCAGGGAGTGATAGAGAATGTCAGAGAGTGATAGTGACAGTCTGAGAGCGTCTGAGAGTGTCAGAGAGTGTCAGAGAGTGATAGAGAGTGATAGGGAGTGTCAGAGTGTGATAATGAGTGTCAGAGAGTGTCAGAGAGTGTCAGAGAGTGATAGTGAGTGTCAGAGAGTGTCAGAGAGTGATAGTGTGTGTCTGAGAGTATCAGAGAGTTATAATGAGTGTCAGAGAGTGTCAGAGAGTGATAGTGAGTGTCTAAGAGTGTCTGAGAGTGTAAGAGAGTGTCAGAGAGTGACATAGTGTGTCAGAGAGTGTCAGAGGGTGATAGAGAGTGTCAGAGAGTGTCGGAGAGTGTCATAGAGTGATAGTGAGTGTCAGAGAGTGTCAGAGAGTGATAGTGAGTATCTGAGATTGTCCGAGAGTGTCAGAGAGTGTCAGAGAGTGATAGAGAGAGTCAGAGAGTGTCAGAGAGTGATAGAGTGTGTCAGAGAGTGCCAGACAGTGTCAGAGAGTATCAGAGAGTGATAGTAAGTGTCAGAGAGTATCAGAGAGTGATAGAGAGTGTCAGAGAGTAATAGTGTGTGTCAGAGAGTATCAGAGAGTGATAGTGAGTGTCTGAGAGTGTCAGAGAGTGGTAGTGAGTATCTGAGATTGTCCGAGAGTGTCAGAGAGTGTCAGAGAGTGTCAGAGAGTGTCAGAGAGTGTCTGAGTGTGTAATAGATTGTCAGAGCGTGATAGAGAGTATCAGAGAGTGATAGACAGTGTCAGAGAGCGTCAGAGAGCGTCAGAGAGCGTCAGAGAGTGTCAGAGAGTGTCAGAGAGTGATAGAGAGTGTCAGTCAGTGTCAGAGAGTGATAGTGACTGTCTGAGTGTATCTGAGAGTGTCGGAAAGTGTCAGAGTGTATCAGAGAGTGAGAGAGAGTGATAGAGTGTGTCAGAGAGTGATAGAGAGTGTCAGAGAGTTTCAGAGAGTAATAGAGAGTGTCAGAGAGTGATCGTGAGTAACTGAGATTGTCCGAGAGTGTCAGAGAGTATCAGAGATTGATGGACAGTGTCAGAGAGTGATAGTGAGTGTCTGAGAATGTCTGAGAGTGTCAGAGCGAGTCAGAGAGTGATCGAGAGTGTCAGAGAGTGTCAGAGAGTGATAGAGAGTGTCAGAGAGAGTCAGAGAGTGTCAGAGATTGTCAGAGAGTGTCAGAGAGTGTCAGAGAGTGATAGAGAGTGTCAGAGAGAGTCAGAGAGTGTCAGAGAGTGTCAGAGAGTGTCAGAGAGTGTCACAGTGTGATAGTGCATGTCAGAGAGTGTCAGATAGTGATAGTAAGTGTCAGAGAGTGTCAGACAGTGTCAGAGAGTGATAGATAGTTTCAGAGAGAGTCAGAGAGTGTCAGAGAGTGTCAGATATTGATAGTGAGTGTCAGAGAGTGTCAGAGAGTGTCAGAGAGTGTCAGAGAGTGATAGTGATTGTCTGAGAGTGTCCGAGAGTGTCAGAGAGTGTCAGAGAGTGTCAGAGCGTGTCAGAGAGTGCTAGTGATTGTCTGAGTGTGTCCGAGAGTGTCCGAGAGTGTCAGAGAGTGTCAGAGAGTGATAGAGAGTGTCAGAGAGCGTCAGAGCGTGATAGAGAGTGTCAGAGAGTGATAGAGAGAGTCAGAGAGATTCAGAGAGTGATCGAGAATGTCAGAGAGTGATAGAGAGTGTCAGAGAGTGATAGTGTGTGTCAGAGAGTGATAGTGTGCGTCTGAGAGTATCAGAGAGTTATAGTGAGTGTCAGAGAGAATCAGAGAGTGATAGTGAGTGTCTGAGAGTGTCTGAGAGTGTAAGAGAGTGTCAGAGAGTGATAGAGAGTGTCAGAGAGTGTCAGAGATTGTCAGAGAGTGATAGAGAGTGATAGAGAGTGTCAGAGAGTTTCAGAGAGTGTCAGAGAGTGATACAGAGTGATAGAGAGTGATAGAGAGTGTCAGAGAGTTTCAGAGAGTGTCAGAGAGTGATAGAGAGTGTCAGAGAGTGATAGTGAGTGTCTGAGAGCGTCTGAGAGTGTCGGAGAGAGTCAGAGAGTGATAGAGAGTGATAGAGAGTGTCAGAGTGTGATCGTGAGTGTCAGAGAGTGTCAGAGAGTGTCAGAGAGTGATAGTGAGTGTCAGAGAGTGTCAGAGAGTGATAGTGTGTGTCTGAGAGTATCAGAGAGTTATAGTGAGTGTCAGAGAGAATCAGAGAGTGATAGTGAGTGTCTGAGAGTGTCTGAGAGTGTCAGAGAGTGTCAGAGAGTGACAGAGTGTGTCAGAGAGTGTCAGAGAGTGTAAGACAGTGTCAGAGAGTGTCAGCGAGTGTCAGAGAGTGTCAGAGAGTGATAGAGAGTGTCAGAGATTGTCAGAGAGTGATAGTGAGTGTCTGAGAGTATCTGAGATTGTCAGAGAGAGTCAGAGAGTGTCAGAGAGTGTCAGAGAGTGATAGAGAGTGTCAGAGAGTGATAGTGAGTGTCTGAGAGCGTCTGAGAGCGTCAGAGAGTGTCAGAGAGTGATAGAGAGTGATAGGGAGTGTCAGAGTGTGATAGTGAGTGTCAGAGAGTGTCAGAGAGTGATAGTGAGTGTCAGAGAGTGTCAGAGAGTGATAGTGAAAGTCTGAGTGTGTCAGAGTGTGTCAGAGAGTGTCAGAGAGTGTCAGAGTGTGTCAGAGAGTGATAGTGAGTGTCAGAGAGTGTCAGAAAGTGATAGAGAGTGTCAGAGAGTGATAGAGAGTGTCTGAGAGTGTCTTAGAGTGTCAGAGCGAGTCAGAGAGTGATAGAGAGTGTCAGAGAGTCAGTGAGTGATAGAGAGTGTCAGAGAGTGTCAGAGTGTTTCAGAGAGAGTCAGAGAGTGTCAGAGAATGTCAGAGAGTGTCAGAGAGTGCTAGTGAGTGTCAGAGAGTGTCAGAGAGTGTAATAGAGTGTCAGAGCGTGATAGAGAGTATCAGAGAGTGATAGACAGCGTCAGAGAGTGTCAGAGAGTGTCAGAGAGAGATAGAGAGTGTCAGAGAGAGATAGAGAGTTTCAGAGATTGTCCGAGAGTGTCAGAGAGTGTCAGAGAGTGTCAGAGAGTGTCAGAGAGTGATCGAGAGTGTCAGAGAGTGATAGTGAGTGTCAGAGAGAATCAGAGAGTGATAGTGAGTGTCTGAGAGTGTAATAGAGTGTCAGAGCGTGATAGAGAGTATCAGAGAGTGATAGACTGTGTCAGAGAGTGATAGTGAGTGTCTGAGAGTGTCTGAGAGTGTCAGAGAGTGACAGAGAGTGATAGTGAGTGTCTGAGAGTGTCAGAGAGTGTCAGACAGCGTCAGAGAGTATCAGAGAGTGATAGAGAGTGTCAGAGAGTGATAGTGTGTGTCTGAGAGTATCAGAGAGTTATAGTTAGTGTCAGAGAGAATCAGAGAGTGATAGTGAGTGTCTGAGAGTGTCTGAGAGTGTAAGAGAGTGTAAGAGAGTGTCAGAGAGTGACAGAGTGTGTCAGAGAGTGTCGGAGAGTGTAAGACAGTGTCAGAGAGTGTCAGCGAGTGTCAGAGAGTGTCAGAGAGTGATAGAGAGTGTCAGAGAGTGTCAGAGAGTGATAGTGAGTGTCTGAGAGTGTCTGAGAGTATCTGAGAGTGTCAGAGAGAGTCAGAGAGTGTCAGAGAGTGTCAGAGAGTGTCAGAGAGTGATAGAGAGTGATGGAGAGTGTCAGAGAGTTTCAGAGAGTGTCAGAGAGTGATAGAGAGTGTCAGAGAGTGATCGTGAGTGTCTGAGAGCGTCTGAGAGTGTCAGAGAGAGTCAGAGAGTGATAGACAGTGATAGGGAGTGTCAGAGTGTGATAGTGAGTGTCAGAGAGTGTCAGAGAGAGTCAGAGAGTGTCAGAGAGTGTCAGAGAGTGATAGAGAGTGATAGAGAGTGATAGAGAGTGTCAGAGAGTTTCAGAGAGAATCAGAGAGTGATAGTGAGTGTCTGAGAGTGTCTGAGAGTGCAAGAGAGTGTAAGAGAGTGTCAGAGAGTGACAGAGTGTGTCAGAGAGTGTCGGAGAGTATAAGACAGTGTCAGAGAGTGTCAGAGAGTGTCAGCGAGTGTCAGAGAGTGTCAGAGAGTGTCAGAGAGTGTCAGAGAGTGTCAGAGAGTGATAGTGAGTGTCTGAGAGTGTCTGAGAGTATCTGAGAGTGTCAGAGAGAGTCAGAGAGTGTCAGAGAGTGTCAGAGAGTGTCAGAGAGTGATAGAGAGTGATGGAGAGTGTCAGAGAGTTTCAGAGAGTGTCAGAGAGTGATAGTGAGTGTCAGAGAGTGATAGTGAGTGTCTGAGAGCGTCTGAGAGTGTCAGAGAGAGTCAGAGAGTGATAGACAGTGATAGGGAGTGTCAGAGTGTGATAGTGAGTGTCAGAGAGAGTCAGAGAGTGTCAGAGAGTGGCAGAGAGTGATAGAGAGTGATAGAGAGTGATAGAGAGTGCCAGAGAGTTATAGTGAGTGTCAGAGAGAGTCAGAGAGTGATAGTGAGTGTCTGAGAGTGTCTGAGAGTGTAAGAGAGTGTCAGAGAGTGACAGAGTGTGTCAGAGAGTGACAGAGAGTGTAAGACAGTGTCAGAGAGTGTCAGCGAGTGTCAGAGAGTGTCAGCGAGTGTCAGAGAGTGTCAGAGAGTGTCAGAGAGTGTCAGAGAGTGATAGAGAGTGTCAGAGATTGTCAGAGAGTGATAGTGAGTGTCTGAGAGTATCTGAGAGTGTCAGAGAGTGATAGTGAGTGTCTGAGAGCGTCTGAGAGAGTCAGAGAGAGTCAGAGAGTGATAGAGAGTGATAGGGATTGTCAGAGTGTTTCAGAGAGTGTCAGAGAGTTTCAGAGAATGTCAGAGAGTGTCAGAGAGTGTCAGAGAGAGATAGAGAGTGTCAGAGAGAGATAGAGAGTGTCAGAGAGTGTCAGAGTGTGTCAGAGAGTGCGAGAGAGTGTCAGAGAGTGATAGTGAGTGTCTGAGAGTGTCTGAAAATGTCAGAGAGTGACAGAGAGTGTTAGAGAGTGTCAGAGAGTGATATTGAGCGTCTGAGTGTGTCTGAGAGTGTCTGAAAGTGTCAGAGAGTGTCAGAGAGTGATAGAGAGTGTCAGAGAGTTTCAGAGAGTGATAGAGTGTGTCAGAGATTGATAGTGAGTGTCTGAGAGTGATCGAGAGTGTCAGAGAGTGTCAGAGGGTGATAGAGAGTGTCAGAGAGTGTCGGAGAGTGTCAAAGAGTGATAGTGAGTGTCAGAGAGTGTCAGAGAGTGATAGTGAGTATCTGAGATTGTCCGAGAGTGTCAGAGAGTGTCAGAGAGTGATAGAGAGTGATAGGGAGTGTCAGAGTGTGATAGTGAGTGTCAGAGAGTGATAGTGAGTGTCAGAGAGTGTCAGAGAGTGATAGTGAAAGTCTGAGTGTGTCAGAGTGTGTCAGAGAGTGTCAGAGAGTGTCAGAGAGTGTCAGAGAGTGATAGTGAGTGTCAGAGAGTGTCAGAAAGTGATAGAGAGTGTCTGAGAGTGTCTTAGAGTGTCAGAGCGAGTCAGAGAGTGATAGAGAGTGTCAGAGAGTCAGTGAGTGTTAGAGAGTGTCAGAGAGTGTCAGAGTGTTTCAGAGAGAGTCAGAGAGTGTCAGAGAATGTCAGAGAGTGTCAGAGAGTGCTAGTGAGTGTCAGAGAGTGTCAGAGAGTGTAATAGAGTGTCAGAGCGTGATAGAGAGTATCAGAGAGTGATAGACAGCGTCAGAGAGTGTCAGAGAGTGTCAGAGAGAGATAGAGAGTGTCAGAGAGAGATAGAGAGTTTCAGAGAGTGTCAGAGAGTGTGAGAGAGTGTCAGAGAGTGATAGTGAGTGTCTGAGAGTGTTTGAAAATGTCAGAGAGTGTTAGAGAGTGTTAGAGAGTGTTAGAGAGTGTTAGAGAGTGTTAGACAGTGTCAGAGAGTGTCAGAGAGTGATAGTGAGTGTCTGAGTGTGTCTGAGAGTGTCTGAAAGTGTCAGAGAGTGTCAGAGAGTGAGAGAGACAGTGATAGAGTGTGTCAGAGAGTGTCAGAGAGTGATATAGAGTGTCAGAGAGTTTCAGAGAGTGATAGAGAGTGTCAGAGATTGATAGTGAGTGTCTGAGAGTGATCGAGAGTGTCAGAGAGTGTCAGAGGGTGATAGAGAGTGTCAGAGAGTGTCATAGAGTGATAGTGAGTGTCAGAGAGTGTCAGAGAGTGATAGTGAGTATCTGAGATTGTCCGAGAGTGTCAGAGAGTGTCAGAGAGTGTCAGAGAGTGTCAGAGAGTGATCGAGAGTGTCAGAGAGTGATAGTGAGTGTCAGAGAGAATCAGAGAGTGATAGTGAGTGTCTGAGAGTGTAATAGAGTGTCAGAGCGTGATAGAGAGTATCAGAGAGTGATAGACAGTGTCAGAGAGTGATAGTGAGTATCTGAGAGTGTCTGAGAGTGTCAGAGAGTGACAGAGAGTGATAGTGAGTGTCTGAGAGTGTCAGAGAATCATAGAGAGTGTCAGAGAGTGCCAGAGATTGATAGAGAGTGATTGAGTGAGTCAGAGAGTGTCAGAGAGTGATAGAGAGTGTCAGAGAGAGTGTCAGAGAGTGTCAGACAGCGTCAGAGAGTATCAGAGAGTGATAGAGAGTGTCAGAGTGTGATAGTGTGTGTCTGAGAGTATCAGAGAGTTATAGTTAGTGTCAGAGAGAATCAGAGAGTGATAGTGAGTGTCTGAGAGTGTCTGAGAGTGTAAGAGAGTGTAAGAGAGTGTCAGAGAGTGACAGAGTGTGTCAGAGAGTGTCCGAGAGTGTAAGACAGTGTCCGAGAGTGTAAGACAGTGTCAGAGAGTGTCAGAGAGTGATATAGAGTGTCAGAGAGTGATAGAGAGTGTCAGAGAGTGATAGTGAGTGTCTGAGAGTGTCAGAGAGTGATAGAGAGTGATAGAGAATGTCAGAGAGTGTCAGAGCGAGTCAGAGAGTGATAGAGAGTGTCAGAGAGTCAGTGAGTGTCAGAGAGTGTCAGAGAGTGTCAGAGTGTTTCAGAGTGTTTCAGAGAGTGTCAGAGAGTGTCAGAGAATGTCAGAGAGTGTCAGAGAGTGATAGTGAGTGTCAGAGAGTGTCAGAGAGTGATAGTGAGTGTCAGAGAAAGATAGTGAGTGTCAGAAAGTGATGGTGAGTGTCTGAGAGAGTCAGAGAGTGTCAGAGAGTGTCAGAGAGTTGTAGAGAGTGATCGAGAGTGTCAGAGAGTGTCAGAGAGTGATAGAGAGTGTCAGAGTGTGATAGTGAGTGTCAGAGAGTGTCAGAGATTGTCAGAGAGTGATAGTGAGTGTCTGGGAGTGTCAGAGAGTGATAGAGAGTGATAGAGAGAGTCAGAGAGTGCCAGAGATTGACAGAGAGCGATTGAGAGTGTCACAGAGTGTCAGAGAGTGACAGAGAGTGATAGAGAGTGTCAGAGAGTGTCAGAGAGTGTCAGAGATTGTCAGAGAGTGATCGTGAGTGTCAGAGAGTGATAGAGAGTGTCAGAGAGAGTCAGAGAGTGTCAGAGAGTGTCAGAGAGTGTCAGAGAGTGATAGAGAGTGATGGAGAGTGTCAGAGAGTTTCAGAGAGTGTCAGAGAGTGATAGAGAGTGTCAGAGAGTGATCGTGAGTGTCTGAGAGCGTCTGAGAGTGTCAGAGAGAGTCAGAGAGTGATAGACAGTGATAGGGAGTGTCAGAGTGTGATAGTGAGTGTCAGAGAGTGTCAGAGAGAGTCAGAGAGTGTCAGAGAGTGTCAGAGAGTGATAGAGAGTGATAGAGAGTGATAGAGAGTGTCAGAGAGTGATAGAGAGTGTCAGAGAGTGTCAGAGAGTGATAGTGAGTGTCTGAGAGTGTCTGAGAGTATCTGAGAGTGTCAGAGAGAGTCAGAGAGTGTCTGAGAGTGTCAGAGAGTGTCAGAGAGTGATAGAGAGTGATGGAGAGTGTCAGAGAGTTTCAGAGAGTGTCAGAGAGTGATAGAGAGTGTCAGAGAGTGATCGTGAGTGTCTGAGAGCGTCTGAGAGTGTCAGAGAGAGTCAGAGAGTGATAGACAGTGATAGGGAGTGTCAGAGTGTGATAGTGAGTGTCGGAGAGTGTCAGAGAGAGTCAGAGAGTGTCAGAGAGTGTCAGAGAGTGATAGAGAGTGATAGAGAGTGATAGAGAGTGTCAGAGAGTTTCAGAGAGAATCAGAGAGTGATAGTGAGTGTCTGAGAGTGTCTGAGAGTGCAAGAGAGTGTAAGAGAGTGTCAGAGAGTGACAGAGTGTGTCAGAGAGTGTCGGAGAGTATAAGACAGTGTCAGAGAGTGTCAGAGAGTGTCAGCGAGTGTCAGAGAGTGTCAGAGAGTGTCAGAGAGTGTCAGAGAGTGTCAGAGAGTGATAGTGAGTGTCTGAGAGTGTCTGAGAGTATCTGAGAGTGTCAGAGAGAGTCAGAGAGTGTCAGAGAGTGTCAGAGAGTGTCAGAGAGTGATAGAGAGTGATGGAGAGTGTCAGAGAGTTTCAGAGAGTGTCAGAGAGTGATAGTGAGTGTCAGAGAGTGATAGTGAGTGTCTGAGAGCGTCTGAGAGTGTCAGAGAGAGTCAGAGAGTGATAGACAGTGATAGGGAGTGTCAGAGTGTGATAGTGAGTGTCAGAGAGAGTCAGAGAGTGTCAGAGAGTGGCAGAGAGTGATAGAGAGTGATAGAGAGTGATAGAGAGTGCCAGAGAGTTATAGTGAGTGTCAGAGAGAGTCAGAGAGTGATAGTGAGTGTCTGAGAGTGTCTGAGAGTGTAAGAGAGTGTCAGAGAGTGACAGAGTGTGTCAGAGAGTGACAGAGAGTGTAAGACAGTGTCAGAGAGTGTCAGCGAGTGTCAGAGAGTGTCAGCGAGTGTCAGAGAGTGTCAGAGAGTGTCAGAGAGTGATAGAGAGTGTCAGAGATTGTCAGAGAGTGATAGTGAGTGTCTGAGAGTATCTGAGAGTGTCAGAGAGTGATAGTGAGTGTCTGAGAGCGTCTGAGAGAGTCAGAGAGAGTCAGAGAGTGATAGAGAGTGATAGGGATTGTCAGAGTGTTTCAGAGAGTGTCAGAGAGTTTCAGAGAATGTCAGAGAGTGTCAGAGAGTGTCAGAGAGAGATAGAGAGTGTCAGAGAGAGATAGAGAGTGTCAGAGAGTGTCAGAGTGTGTCAGAGAGTGCGAGAGAGTGTCAGAGAGTGATAGTGAGTGTCTGAGAGTGTCTGAAAATGTCAGAGAGTGACAGAGAGTGTTAGAGAGTGTCAGAGAGTGATATTGAGCGTCTGAGTGTGTCTGAGAGTGTCTGAAAGTGTCAGAGAGTGTCAGAGAGTGATAGAGAGTGTCAGAGAGTTTCAGAGAGTGATAGAGTGTGTCAGAGATTGATAGTGAGTGTCTGAGAGTGATCGAGAGTGTCAGAGAGTGTCAGAGGGTGATAGAGAGTGTCAGAGAGTGTCGGAGAGTGTCAAAGAGTGATAGTGAGTGTCAGAGAGTGTCAGAGAGTGATAGTGAGTATCTGAGATTGTCCGAGAGTGTCAGAGAGTGTCAGAGAGTGATAGAGAGTGATAGGGAGTGTCAGAGTGTGATAGTGAGTGTCAGAGAGTGATAGTGAGTGTCAGAGAGTGTCAGAGAGTGATAGTGAAAGTCTGAGTGTGTCAGAGTGTGTCAGAGAGTGTCAGAGAGTGTCAGAGAGTGTCAGAGAGTGATAGTGAGTGTCAGAGAGTGTCAGAAAGTGATAGAGAGTGTCTGAGAGTGTCTTAGAGTGTCAGAGCGAGTCAGAGAGTGATAGAGAGTGTCAGAGAGTCAGTGAGTGTTAGAGAGTGTCAGAGAGTGTCAGAGTGTTTCAGAGAGAGTCAGAGAGTGTCAGAGAATGTCAGAGAGTGTCAGAGAGTGCTAGTGAGTGTCAGAGAGTGTCAGAGAGTGTAATAGAGTGTCAGAGCGTGATAGAGAGTATCAGAGAGTGATAGACAGCGTCAGAGAGTGTCAGAGAGTGTCAGAGAGAGATAGAGAGTGTCAGAGAGAGATAGAGAGTTTCAGAGAGTGTCAGAGAGTGTGAGAGAGTGTCAGAGAGTGATAGTGAGTGTCTGAGAGTGTTTGAAAATGTCAGAGAGTGTTAGAGAGTGTTAGAGAGTGTTAGAGAGTGTTAGAGAGTGTTAGACAGTGTCAGAGAGTGTCAGAGAGTGATAGTGAGTGTCTGAGTGTGTCTGAGAGTGTCTGAAAGTGTCAGAGAGTGTCAGAGAGTGAGAGAGACAGTGATAGAGTGTGTCAGAGAGTGTCAGAGAGTGATATAGAGTGTCAGAGAGTTTCAGAGAGTGATAGAGAGTGTCAGAGATTGATAGTGAGTGTCTGAGAGTGATCGAGAGTGTCAGAGAGTGTCAGAGGGTGATAGAGAGTGTCAGAGAGTGTCATAGAGTGATAGTGAGTGTCAGAGAGTGTCAGAGAGTGATAGTGAGTATCTGAGATTGTCCGAGAGTGTCAGAGAGTGTCAGAGAGTGTCAGAGAGTGTCAGAGAGTGATCGAGAGTGTCAGAGAGTGATAGTGAGTGTCAGAGAGAATCAGAGAGTGATAGTGAGTGTCTGAGAGTGTAATAGAGTGTCAGAGCGTGATAGAGAGTATCAGAGAGTGATAGACAGTGTCAGAGAGTGATAGTGAGTATCTGAGAGTGTCTGAGAGTGTCAGAGAGTGACAGAGAGTGATAGTGAGTGTCTGAGAGTGTCAGAGAATCATAGAGAGTGTCAGAGAGTGCCAGAGATTGATAGAGAGTGATTGAGTGAGTCAGAGAGTGTCAGAGAGTGATAGAGAGTGTCAGAGAGAGTGTCAGAGAGTGTCAGACAGCGTCAGAGAGTATCAGAGAGTGATAGAGAGTGTCAGAGTGTGATAGTGTGTGTCTGAGAGTATCAGAGAGTTATAGTTAGTGTCAGAGAGAATCAGAGAGTGATAGTGAGTGTCTGAGAGTGTCTGAGAGTGTAAGAGAGTGTAAGAGAGTGTCAGAGAGTGACAGAGTGTGTCAGAGAGTGTCCGAGAGTGTAAGACAGTGTCAGAGAGTGTCAGAGAGTGATATAGAGTGTCAGAGAGTGATAGAGAGTGTCAGAGAGTGATAGTGAGTGTCTGAGAGTGTCAGAGAGTGATAGAGAGTGATAGAGAATGTCAGAGAGTGTCAGAGCGAGTCAGAGAGTGATAGAGAGTGTCAGAGAGTCAGTGAGTGTCAGAGAGTGTCAGAGAGTGTCAGAGTGTTTCAGAGTGTTTCAGAGAGTGTCAGAGAGTGTCAGAGAATGTCAGAGAGTGTCAGAGAGTGATAGTGAGTGTCAGAGAGTGTCAGAGAGTGATAGTGAGTGTCAGAGAAAGATAGTGAGTGTCAGAAAGTGATGGTGAGTGTCTGAGAGAGTCAGAGAGTGTCAGAGAGTGTCAGAGAGTTGTAGAGAGTGATCGAGAGTGTCAGAGAGTGTCAGAGAGTGATAGAGAGTGTCAGAGTGTGATAGTGAGTGTCAGAGAGTGTCAGAGATTGTCAGAGAGTGATAGTGAGTGTCTGGGAGTGTCAGAGAGTGATAGAGAGTGATAGAGAGAGTCAGAGAGTGCCAGAGATTGACAGAGAGCGATTGAGAGTGTCACAGAGTGTCAGAGAGTGACAGAGAGTGATAGAGAGTGTCAGAGAGTGTCAGAGAGTGTCAGAGATTGTCAGAGAGTGATCGTGAGTGTCAGAGAGTGATAGAGAGTGTCAGAGAGAGTCAGAGAGTGTCAGAGATTGTCAGAGATTTTCAGAGAGTGTCAGAGAGTGATATAGAGTGTCAGAGAGTGATAGAGAGTGTCAGAGAGTGATAGTGAGTGTCTGAGAGTGTCAGAGAGTGATAGAGAGTGATAGAGAATGTCAGAGTGTGTCAGAGCGAGTCAGAGAGTGATAGAGAGTGTCAGAGAGTCAGTGAGTGTCAGAGAGTGTCAGAGAGTGTCAGAGTGTTTCAGAGTGTTTCAGAGAGTGTCAGAGAGTGTCAGAGAATGTCAGAGAGTGTCAGAGAGTGATAGTGAGTGTCAGAGAGTGTCAGAGAGTGATAGTGAGTGTCAGAGAAAGATAGTGAGTGTCAGAGAGGGTCAGAGAGTGATAGTGAGTGTCTGAGAGTGTCAGAGAGTGATAGAGAGTGATAGAGAATGTCAGAGTGTGTCAGAGCGAGTCAGAGAGTGATAGAGAGTGTCAGAGAGTCAGTGAGTGTCAGAGAGTGTCAGAGAGTGTCAGAGTGTTTCAGAGTGTTTCAGAGAGTGTCAGAGAGTGTCAGAGAATGTCAGAGAGTGTCAGAGAGTGATAGTGAGTGTCAGAGAGTGTCAGAGAGTGATAGTGAGTGTCAGAGAAAGATAGTGAGTGTCAGAGAGGGTCAGAGAGTGATAGAGAGTGATAGAGAGTGATAGAGTGTCAGAGTGTCAGAGAGTGATAGTGAGTGTGTGAGAGTTTCTGAGAGTGTCAGAGCGAGTCAGAGAGTGATCGAGAGTGTCAGAGAGTGATAGAGAGTGTCAGAGAGGGTCAGAGAGTGATAGAGAGTGATAGAGTGTGATAGAGTGTCAGAGTGTCAGAGAGTGATAGTGAGTGTGTGAGAGTTTCTGAGAGTGTCAGAGCGAGTCAGAGAGTGATCGAGAGTGTCAGAGAGTGATAGAGAGTGTCAGAGATTGTCAGAGAGTGATAGTGAGTGTCTGAGAGTATCTGAGATTGTCAGAGAGAGTCAGAGAGTGTCAGAGAGTGTCAGAGAGTGTCAGAGAGTGATAGAGAGTGTCAGAGAGTGATAGTGAGTGTCTGAGAGCGTCTGAGAGCGTCAGAGAGTGTCAGAGAGTGATAGAGAGTGATAGGGAGTGTCAGAGTGTGATAGTGAGTGTCAGAGAGTGTCAGAGAGTGATAGTGAGTGTCAGAGAGTGTCAGAGAGTGATAGTGAAAGTCTGAGTGTGTCAGAGTGTGTCAGAGAGTGTCAGAGAGTGTCAGAGAGTGTCAGAGAGTGTCAGAGAGTGATAGTGAGTGTCAGAGAGTGTCAGAAAGTGATAGAGAGTGTCAGAGAGTGATAGAGAGTGTCTGAGAGTGTCTTAGAGTGTCAGAGCGAGTCAGAGAGTGATAGAGAGTGTCAGAGAGTCAGTGAGTGATAGAGAGTGTCAGAGAGTGTCAGAGTGTTTCAGAGAGAGTCAGAGAGTGTCAGAGAATGTCAGAGAGTGTCAGAGAGTGCTAGTGAGTGTCAGAGAGTGTCAGAGAGTGTAATAGAGTGTCAGAGCGTGATAGAGAGTATCAGAGAGTGATAGACAGCGTCAGAGAGTGTCAGAGAGTGTCAGAGAGAGATAGAGAGTGTCAGAGAGAGATAGAGAGTTTCAGAGAGTGTCAGAGAGTGTGAGAGAGTGTCAGAGAGTGATAGTGAGTGTCTGAGAGTGTTTGAAAATGTCAGAGAGTGACAGAGAGTGTTAGAGAGTGTTAGAGAGTGTTAGACAGTGTCAGAGAGTGTCAGAGAGTGATCGTGAGTGTCTGAGTGTGTCTGAGAGTGTCTGAAAGTGTCAGAGAGTGTCAGAGAGTGAGAGAGACAGTGATAGAGTGTGTCAGAGAGTGTCAGAGAGTGATATAGAGTGTCAGAGAGTTTCAGAGAGTGATAGAGAGTGTCAGAGATTGACAGTGAGTGCCTGAGAGTGATCGAGAGTGTCAGAGAGTGTCAGAGGGTGATAGAGAGTGTCAGAGAGTGTCATAGAGTGATAGTGAGTGTCAGAGAGTGTCAGAGAGTGATAGTGAGTATCTGAGATTGTCCGAGAGTGTCAGAGAGTGTCAGAGAGTGTCAGAGAGTGATCGAGAGTGTCAGAGAGTGATAGTGAGTGTCAGAGAGAATCAGAGAGTGATAGTGAGCGTCTGAGAGTGTAATAGAGTGTCAGAGCGTGATAGAGAGTATCAGAGAGTGATAGACTGTGTCAGAGAGTGATACTGAGTGTCTGAGAGTGTCTGAGAGTGTCAGAGAGTGACAGAGAGTGATAGTGAGTGTCTGAGAGTGTCAGAGAGTGTCAGACAGCGTCAGAGAGTATCAGAGAGTGATAGAGAGTGTCAGAGAGTGATAGTGTGTGTCTGAGAGTATCAGAGAGTTATAGTTAGTGTCAGAGAGAATCAGAGAGTGATAGTGAGTGTCTGAGAGTGTCTGAGAGTGTAAGAGAGTGTCAGAGAGTGACAGAGTGTGTCAGAGAGTGTCGGAGAGTGTAAGACAGTGTCAGAGAGTGTCAGCGAGTGTCAGAGAGTGTCAGAGAGTGATAGAGAGTGTCAGAGAGTGTCAGAGAGTGTCAGAGAGTGATAGTGAGTGTCTGAGAGTGTCTGAGAGTATCTGAGAGTGTCAGAGAGAGTCAGAGAGTGTCAGAGAGTGTCAGAGAGTGATAGAGAGTGATGGAGAGTGTCAGAGAGTTTCAGAGAGTGTCAGAGAGTGATAGAGAGTGTCAGAGAGTGATCGTGAGTGTCTGAGAGCGTCTGAGAGTGTCAGAGAGAGTCAGAGAGTGATAGACAGTGATAGGGAGTGTCAGAGTGTGATAGTGAATGTCAGAGAGTGTCAGAGAGAGTCAGAGAGTGTCAGAGAGTGTCAGAGAGTGATAGAGAGTGATAGAGAGTGATAGAGAGTGTCAGAGAGTTTCAGAGAGAATCAGAGAGTGATAGTGAGTGTCTGAGAGTGTCTGAGAGTGTAAGAGAGTGTAAGAGAGTGTCAGAGAGTGACAGAGTGTGTCAGAGAGTGTCGGAGAGTATAAGACAGTGTCAGAGAGTGTCAGCGAGTGTCAGAGAGTGATAGAGAGTGTCAGAGAGTGTCAGAGAGTGATAGTGAGTGTCTGAGAGTGTCTGAGAGTATCTGAGAGTGTCAGAGAGACTCAGAGAGTGTCAGAGAGTGTCAGAGAGTGTCAGAGAGTGATAGAGAGTGATGGAGAGTGTCAGAGAGTTTCAGAGAGTGTCAGAGAGTGATAGAGAGTGTCAGAGAGTGATAGTGAGTGTCTGAGAGCGTCTGAGAGTGTCAGAGAGAGTCAGAGAGTGATAGACAGTGATAGGGAGTGTCAGAGTGTGATAGTGAGTGTCAGAGAGTGTCAGAGAGAGTCAGAGAGTGTCAGAGAGTGGCAGAGAGTGATAGAGAGTGATAGAGAGTGATAGAGAGTGCCAGAGAGTTATAGTGAGTGTCAGAGAGAGTCAGAGAGTGATAGTGAGTGTCTGAGAGTGTCTGAGTGTGTAAGAGAGTGTCAGAGAGTGACAGAGTGTGTCAGAGAGTGTCAGAGAGTGTAAGACAGTGTCAGCGAGTGTCAGAGAGTGTCAGAGAGTGTCAGAGAGTGTCAGAGAGTGATAGAGAGTGTCAGAGATTGTCAGAGAGTGATAGTGAGTGTCTGAGAGTATCTGAGAGTGTCAGAGAGTGATAGTGAGTGTCTGAGAGCGTCTGAGAGAGTCAGAGAGAGTCAGAGAGTGATAGAGAGTGATAGGGATTGTCAGAGTGTTTCAGAGAGTGTCAGAGAGTGTCAGAGAATGTCAGAGAGTGTCAGAGAGTGTCAGAGAGAGATAGAGAGTGTCAGAGAGAGATAGAGAGTGTCAGAGAGTGTCAGAGAGTGTGAGAGAGTGTCAGAGAGTGATAGTGAGTGTCTGAGAGTGTCTGAAAATGTCAGAGAGTGACAGAGAGTGTTAGAGAGTGTCAGAGAGTGATAGTGAGCGTCTGAGTGTGTCTGAGAGTGTCTGAAAGTGTCAGAGAGTGTCAGAGAGTGATAGAGAGTGTCAGAGAGTTTCAGAGAGTGATAGAGAGTGTCAGAGAGTGTCAGAGGGTGATAGAGAGTGTCAGAGAGTGTCGGAGAGTGTCAAAGAGTGATAGTGAGTGTCAGAGAGTGTCAGAGAGTGATAGTGAGTATCTGAGATTGTCCGAGAGTGTCAGAGAGTGTCAGAGAGTGATAGAGAGTGATAGGGAGTGTCAGAGTGTGATAGTGAGTGTCAGAGAGTGTCAGAGAGTGATAGTGAGTGTCAGAGAGTGTCAGAGAGTGATAGTGAAAGTCTGAGTGTGTCAGAGTGTGTCAGAGAGTGTCAGAGAGTGTCAGAGAGTGATAGTGAGTGTCAGAGAGTGTCAGAAAGTGATAGAGAGTGTCAGAGAGTGATAGAGAGTGTCTGAGAGTGTCTTAGAGTGTCAGAGCGAGTCAGAGAGTGATAGAGAGTGTCAGAGAGTCAGTGAGTGTTAGAGAGTGTCAGAGAGTGTCAGAGTGTTTCAGAGAGAGTCAGAGAGTGTCAGAGAATGTCAGAAAGTGTCAGAGAGTGCTAGTGAGTGTCAGAGAGTGTCAGAGAGTGTAATAGAGTGTCAGAGCGTGATAGAGAGTATCAGAGAGTGATAGACAGCGTCAGAGAGTGTCAGAGAGTGTCAGAGAGAGATAGAGAGTGTCAGAGAGAGATAGAGAGTTTCAGAGAGTGTCAGAGAGTGATAGTGAGTGTCTGAGAGTGTTTGAAAATGTCAGAGAGTGTTAGAGAGTGTTAGAGAGTGTTAGAGAGTGTTAGACAGTGTCAGAGAGTGTCAGAGAGTGATAGTGAGTGTCTGAGTGTGTCTGAGAGTGTCTGAAAGTGTCAGAGAGTGTCAGAGAGTGAGAGAGACAGTGATAGAGTGTGTCAGAGAGTGTCAGAGAGTGATATAGAGTGTCAGAGAGTTTCAGAGAGTGATAGAGAGTGTCAGAGATTGATAGTGAGTGTCTGAGAGTGATCGAGAGTGTCAGAGAGTGTCAGAGGGTGATAGAGAGTGTCAGAGAGTGTCATAGAGTGATAGTGAGTGTCAGAGAGTGTCAGAGAGTGATAGTGAGTATCTGAGATTGTCCGAGAGTGTCAGAGAGTGTCAGAGAGTGTCAGAGAGTGTCAGAGAGTGTCAGAGAGTGATCGAGAGTGTCAGAGAGTGATAGTGAGTGTCAGAGAGAATCAGAGAGTGATAGTGAGTGTCTGAGAGTGTAATAGAGTGTCAGAGCGTGATAGAGAGTATCAGAGAGTGATAGACAGTGTCAGAGAGTGATAGTGAGTATCTGAGAGTGTCTGAGAGTGTCAGAGAGTGACAGAGAGTGATAGTGAGTGTCTGAGAGTGTCAGAGAATCATAGAGAGTGTCAGAGAGTGCCAGAGATTGATAGAGAGTGATTGAGTGAGTCAGAGAGTGTCAGAGAGTGATAGAGAGTGTCAGAGAGAGTGTCAGAGAGTGTCAGACAGCGTCAGAGAGTATCAGAGAGTGATAGAGAGTGTCAGAGTGTGATAGTGTGTGTCTGAGAGTATCAGAGAGTTATAGTTAGTGTCAGAGAGAATCAGAGAGTGATAGTGAGTGTCTGAGAGTGTCTGAGAGTGTAAGAGAGTGTAAGAGAGTGTCAGAGAGTGACAGAGTGTGTCAGAGAGTGTCCGAGAGTGTAAGACAGTGTCAGAGAGTGTCAGCGAGTGTCAGAGAGTGTCAGAGAGTGATAGAGAGTGTCAGAGAGTGTCAGAGAGTGATAGTGAGTGTCTTAGAGTGTCTGAGAGTATCTGAGAGTGTCAGAGAGAGTCAGAGAGTGTCAGAGAGTGTCAGAGAGTGTCAGAGAGTGTCAGAGAGTGATAGAGAATGTCAGAGAGTGATAGTGAGTGTCTGAGAGCGTCTGAGAGTGTCAGAGAGAGTCAGAGAGTGATAGACAGTGATAGGGAGTGTCAGAGTGTGATAGTGAGTGTCAGAGAGTGTCAGAGAGAGTCAGAGAGTGTCAGAGAGTGTCAGAGAGTGATAGAGAGTGATAGAGAGTGATAGAGAGTGATAGAGAGTGTCAGAGAGTTTCAGAGAGTGTCAGGGAGTGATAGAGAATGTCAGAGAGTGATAGTGACAGTCTGAGAGCGTCTGAGAGTGTCAGAGAGAGTCAGAGAGTGATAGAGACTGATAGGGAGTGTCAGAGTGTGATAATGAGTGTCAGAGAGTGTCAGAGAGTGTCAGAGAGTGATAGTGAGTGTCAGAGAGTGTCAGAGAGTGATAGTGTGTGTCTGAGAGTATCAGAGAGTTATAATGAGTGTCAGAGAGAATCAGAGAGTGATAGTGAGTGTCTAAGAGTGTCTGAGAGTGTAAGAGAGTGTCAGAGAGTGACATAGTGTGTCAGAGAGTGTCAGAGGGTGATAGAGAGTGTCAGAGAGTGTCGGAGAGTGTCATAGAGTGATAGTGAGTGTCAGAGAGTGTCAGAGAGTGATAGTGAGTATCTGAGATTGTCCGAGAGTGTCAGAGAGTGTCAGAGAGTGATAGAGAGAGTCAGAGAGTGTCAGAGAGTGATAGAGTGTGTCAGAGAGTGCCAGACAGTGTCAGAGAGAATCAGAGAGTGATAGTAAGTGTCAGAGAGTATCAGAGAGTGAAAGAGAGTGTCAGAGAGTGATAGTGTGTGTCAGAGAGTATCAGAGAGTGATAGTGAGTGTCTGAGAGTGTCTGAGAGTGTAAGAGAGTGTCAGAGAGTGACAGAGTGTGTCAGAGAGTGTCGGAGAGTGTAAGACAGTGTCAGAGAGTGTCAGCGAGTGTCAGAGAGTGTCAGAGAGTGATAGAGAGTGTCAGAGAGTGTCAGAGAGTGATAGTGAGTGTCTGAGAGTATCTGAGAGTGTCAGAGAGTGTCAGAGAGTGATAGAGAGTGATAGAGAGTGACAGAGAGTGTCAGAGAGTTTCAGAGAGTGATAGAGAGTGATCGGGAGTGTCAGAGTGTGATAGTGAGTGTCAGAGAGTGTCAGAGAGTGTCAGAGAGTGATAGTGAGTGTCAGAGAGTGTCAGAGAGTGATGGTGTGTGTCTGAGAGTGTCAGAGAGTGTCTGAGTGTGTAAGAGAGTGTCAGAGAGTGACAGAGTGTGTCAGAGAGTGTCAGAGAGTGTAAGAAAGTGTCAGAGAGTGTCAGCGAGTGTCAGCGAGTGTCAGAGAGTGTCAGAGAGTGTCAGAGAGTGATAGTGAGTGTCTGAGAGTATCTGAGAGTGTCAGAGAGTGTCAGAGAGTGTCAGAGAGAGTCAGAGAGTGTCAGAGAGAGTCAGAGAGTGCCAGAGAGTGTCAGAGAGTGTCAGAGAGTGTCAGAGAGTGTCAGATAGTGATAGAGAGTGATCGAGAGTGATAGAGAGTGTCAGAGAGTTTCAGAGAGTGTCAGAGAGTGATAGGGAGTGATAGAGAGTGATAGAGAGTGTCAGAGAGTTTCAGAGAGCGTCAGAGAGTGATAGAGAGTGTCAGAGAGTGATAGTGAGTGTCTGAGAGCGTCTGAGAGTGTCAGAGAGAGTCAGAGAGTGATAGAGTTTGTCAGAGAGTGATAGTGAGTGTCTGAGAGCGTCTGAGAGTGTCAGAGAGCCTCAGAGAGTGATAGAGAGTGATAGGGAGTGTCAGAGTGTGATAGTGAGTGTCAGAGATTGTCAGAGAGTGATAGTGAGTGTCAGAGAGTGTCAGAGAGTGATGGTGTGTGTCTGAGCGTATCAGAGAGTTATAGTGAGTGTCAGAGAGAATCAGAGAGTGATAGTGAGTGTCTGAGAGTGTCTGAGAGTGTAAGAGAGTGTCAGAGAGTGACAGAGTGTGTCAGAGAGTGTCAGAGAGTGTAAGACAGTGTCAGAGAGTGTCAGTGAGTGTCAGAGAGTGTCAGAGAGTGATAGAGAGTGTCAGAGAGTGTCAGAGAGTGATAGTGAGTGTCTGAGAGTATCTGAGAGTGTCAGAGAGAGTCAGAGAAAGTCAGAGAGTGCCAGAGAGTGTCAGAGAGTGATAGAGAGTGTCAGAGAGTTTCAGAAAGTGTCAGAGAGTTTCAGAGAGTGTCAGAGAGTGATAGAGAGTGTGAGAGAGTGATAGTGAGTGTCTGAGAGCGTCTGAGAGTGTCAGAGAGAGTCAGAGAGTGATAGAGAGTGTCAGAGAGTGATAGTGAGTGTCTGAGAGCGTCTGAGAGTGTCAGAGAGAGTCAGAGAGTGATAGAGAGTGATAGGGAGTGTCAGAGTGCGATAGTGAGTGCCAGAGAGTGATAGTGAGTGTCAGAGAGTGATAGTGAGTGTCAGAGAGTGATAGTGAAAGTCTGAGTGTGTCACAGAGTGATAGAGAGTGTCAGAGATTTTCAGAGAGTGTCAGAGAGTGATAGTGAGTGTCAGAGAGTGTCAGAGAGTGTCAGAGAGTGACAGAGAGTGTCAGAGAGAGTCAGAGAGTGTCAGAGAGTGATAGTGAGTGTCTGAGAGTGTCAGAGAGTGATAGAGAGTGATAGAGAATGTCAGAGAGTGTCAGAGCGAGTCAGAGAGTGATAGAGAGTGTCAGAGAGTCAGTGAGTGTCAGAGAGTGTCAGAGAGTGTCAGAGAGTGTCAGAGTGTTTCAGAGTGTTTCAGAGAGTGTCAGAGAGTGTCAGAGAATGTCAGAGAGTGTCAGAGAGTGATAGTGAGTGTCAGAGAGTGTCAGAGAGTGATAGTGAGTGTCAGAGAAAGATAGTGAGTGTCAGAAAGTGATGGTGAGTGTCTGAGAGAGTCAGAGAGTGTCAGAGAGTGTCAGAGAGTTGTAGAGAGTGATCGAGAGTGTCAGAGAGTGTCAGAGAGTGATAGAGAGTGTCAGAGTGTGATAGTGAGTGTCAGAGAGTGTCAGAGATTGTCAGAGAGTGATAGTGAGTGTCTGGGAGTGTCAGAGAGTGATAGAGAGTGATAGAGACAGTCAGAGAGTGCCAGAGATTGACAGAGAGCGATTGAGAGTGTCACAGAGTGTCAGAGAGTGACGGAGAGTGATAGAGAGTGTCAGAGAGTGTCAGAGAGTGTCAGAGATTGTCAGAGAGTGATCGTGAGTGTCAGAGAGTGATAGAGAGTGTCAGAGAGAGTCAGAGAGTGTCAGAGATTGTCAGAGATTTTCAGAGAGTGTCAGAGAGTGATAGTGAGTGTCAGAGAGTGTCAGAGAGTGTCAGAGAATGTCAGAGAGTGATAGAGAGTGTCAGAGAGTGATAGAGAGTGTCAGAGAGTGATAGTGAGTGTCTGAGAGTGTCAGAGAGTGATAGAGAGTGATAGAGAATGTCAGAGAGTGTCAGAGCGAGTCAGAGAGTGATAGAGAGTGTCAGAGAGTCAGTGAGTGTCAGAGAGTGTCAGAGTGTTTCAGAGAGTGTCAGAGAGTGTCAGAGAATGTCAGAGAGTGTCAGAGAGTGATAGTGAGTGTCAGAGAGTGTCAGAGAGTGATAGTGAGTGTCAGAGAAAGATAGTGAGTGTCAGAAAGTGATGGTGAGTGTCTGAGAGAGTCAGAGAGTGTCAGAGAGTGTCAGAGAGTTGTAGAGAGTGATCGAGAGTGTCAGAGAGTGTCAGAGAGTGATAGAGAGTGTCAGAGTGTGATAGTGAGTGTCAGAGAGTGTCAGAGATTGTCAGAGAGTGATAGTGAGTGTCTGGGTGTGTCAGAGAGTGATAGAGAGTGATAGAGAGAGTCAGAGAGTGCCAGAGATTGACAGAGAGCGATTGAGAGTGTCACAGAGTGTCAGAGAGTGACAGAGAGTGATAGAGAGTGTCAGAGAGTGTCAGAGATTGTCAGAGAGTGATCGTGAGTGTCAGAGAGTGATAGAGAGTGTCAGAGAGAGTCAGAGAGTGTCAGAGATTGTCAGAGATTGTCAGAGAGTGATAGTGAGTGTGTGAGAGTTTCTGAGAGTGTCAGAGCGAGTCAGAGAGTGATCGAGAGTGTCAGAGAGTGATAGAGAGTGTCAGAGAGAGTCAGAGTGTCAGAGAGTGATAGTGAGTGTGTGAGAGTTTCTGAGAGTGTCAGAGCGAGTCAGAGAGTGATCGAGAGTGTCAGAGAGTGATAGAGAGTGTCAGAGAGAGTCAGAGAGTGTCAGAGATTGTCAGAGATTGTCAGAGAGTGATAGTGAGTGTCAGAGAGGGTCAGAGAGTGATAGAGAGTGTCAGAGAGAGTCAGAGAGAGTCAGAGAGTGTCAGAGTGTGATAGTGCGTGTCAGAGAGTGTCAGAGAGTGATAGTAAGTGTCAGAGAGTGTCTGAGAGTGACAGAGAGTGATAGAGAGTGTCAGAGAGAGTCAGAGAGTGTCAGAGAGTGTCAGAGAGAGATAGTGAGTGTCAGAGAGTGTCAGAGAGTGTCAGAGAGTGATAGTGAGTGTCAGAGTGTGTCAGAGAGTGTCAGAGAGTGATAGTGAGTGTCAGAGAGTGTCAGAGAGTGTCAGACAGTGATAGTGAGTGTCAGAGAGTGTCAGAGAGTGTCAGAGCGTGTCAGAGAGTGATAGTGATTGTCTGAGAGTGTCAGAGAGTGTCAGAGAGTGTCAGAGAGTGATAGAGAGTGTCAGAGAGTGTCAGAGAGTGATAGAGAGTGTCAGAGAGTGTCAGAGAGTGTCAGAGAGTGATCGAGAGTGTCAGAGAGTGATAGTGAGTGAAAGAGAATGTAAGACAGTGTCAGAGAGTGTCAGCGAGTGATAGAGAGTGTCAGAGAGTGTCAGAGAGTGTCAGAGAGTGTCAGAGAGTGTCAGAGAGTGATAGAGAGTGATAGAGAGTGATAGAGAGTGACAGAGAGTGTCAGAGAGTTTGAGGGTGTCAGAGAGTGTAAGACAGTGTCAGAGAGTTTCAGCGAGTGTCAGAGAGTGATAGAGAGTGTCAGAGATTGTCAGAGAGTGATAGTGAGTGTCTGAGAGTATCTGAGTGTGTCAGAGAGAGTCAGAGAGTGTCAGAGTGTCAGAGAGTGATAGAGAGTGATAGAGAGTGATAGAGAGTGTCAGAGAGTTTCAGAGAGTGTCAGAGAGTGATAGAGAGTGTCAGAGAGTGTTAGTGAGTGTCTGAGAGAGTCTGAGAGTGTCAGAGAGATTCAGAGAGTGATAGAGAGTGATAGGGAGAGTCAGAGTGTGATAGTGAGTGTCAGAGAGTGTCAGAGAGTGATAGTGAAAGTCTGAGTGTGTCAGAGAGTGATGGAGAGTGTCAGAGAGTGTCAGAGTGTCAGAGAGTGATAGTGAGTGTCAGAGAGTGATAGTGAGTGTCAGAGAGTGTCAGAGAGTGATAGTGAGTGTCTGAGAGTGTAAGAGAGTGTCAGAGCAAGTCAGAGAGTGTCAGAGAGTCAGTGAGTGATAGAGAGTTTCAGAGAGTGTCAGAGAGTGTCAGGAAATGTCAGAGAATGTCAGAGAGTGATAGTGAGTGTCAGAGAGTGTCAGTGACTGATAGAGAGTGTCAGAGAGTGTCACAGAGTGTCAGAAAGTGATAGTGAAAGGTTGAGAGTGTCAGAGAGTGATAGAGAGTGTCAGAGAGTGTCAGAGAGTGATAGAGAGTGTCAGAGAGTGTCAGAGAGTGATAGTGAGTGTCGGAGAGTGTATGAGAGTGTCAGAAAGTGTCAGAAAGTGTCAGAGAGTGATAGAGAGTGATAGAGAGTGTCAGAGAGAGTCAGAGTGTATCAGAGAGTGTCAGAGAGTGTCAGAGAGTGTCAGAGAGTGATAGTGAGTGTCAGAGACTGTCAGAGAGTGATAGTGAGTGTCAGAGAGTGTCAGAGAGTGTCAGAGAGTGATAGTGAGTGTCAGAGACTGTCAGAGAGTGATAGTGAGTGTCAGAGAGTGTCTGAGAGTGTCCGAGAATGTCAGAGAGTGATAGAGAGTGATAGAGAGTGTCAGAGAGTGTCAGAGAGTGATAGAGAGTGATAGAGAGTGTCAGAGAGTGTCAGAGTGTGATAGAGAGTGATAGAGAATGTCAGAGAGTGTCAGAGAGTGATGGTGCGTGTCTGAGAGTGTCTGAGAGTGATAGAGAGTGTCAGAGAGTGATAGTGAATGTCAGAGAGTGTCAGAGATTGATAGAGAGTGTCAGAGTGTTTCAGAGAGTGTCAGAGAGTGTCAGAGAATGTCAGAGAGTGATAGTGACTGTCAGAGAACGTCAGAGAGTGATAGTGAGTGTTAGAGAGCGTCAGAGAGTGTCAGAGAGTGTCAGAGAGTGATAGTAAGTGTCTGCGGAGTATCAGAGAGTGATAGTGACTGTCAGAGAAAATCAGAGAGTGATAGTGAGTGTCGGAGAGTGTATGAGAGTGTCAGAAAGTGTCAGAGAGTGATAGAGAGTGTCAGAGAGAGTCAGAGAGTGTCAGAGAGTGATAGTGAGTGTCAGAGACTGTCAGAGAGTGATATTGAGTGTCAGAGAGTGTCAGAGACTGTCAGAGAGTGATAGTGAGTGTCTGAGAGTGTCAGAGAGTGATAGTGAGTGTCAGAGAGTGATAGTGAGTGTCTGAGAGTGATAGTGAGTGTCTGAGAATGTCAGAGAGTGATAGAGAGTGATAGAGAATGTCAGAGAGTGTCAGAGAGTGATAGAGAGTGTCAGAGAGTCAGTGAGTGATAGACAGTGTCAGGAGTGGCAGAGTGTTTCAGAGAGTGTCAGAGAGTGTCAGGAAATGTCAGAGAGTGTCAGAGAGTGATAGTGAGTGTCAGAGAGTGTCAGAGAGTGATAGTGAGTGTCAGAGAGTGTCAGAGAGTGATAGTGAAAGTTTGAGAGTGTCAGAGAGTGATAGAGAGTGTCAGAGAGTGTCAGAGAGTGTCAGAGAGTGATAGAGAGTGTCAGAGAGTGTCAGAGAGTGTCAGAGAGTGATAGTGAGTGTCAGAGAGTGTCAGAGAGTGATCGAGAGTGTCAGAGAGTGTCAGAGCGAGTTAGAGAGTGATAGAGAGTGTCAGAGAGTCAGTGAGTGATAGAATGTGTCAGAGATTGTCAGAGTGTTTCAGAGAGTGTCAGAGAGTGTCAGAGAATGTCAGAGAGTGTCAGAGAGTGACAGTGAGTGTCAGAGAGTGTCAGAGAGTGATCGTGAGTGTCTGAGAGTGTTAGAGAGCGTCAGAGAGTGTCAGAGAGTGTCAGAGAGTGATAGTAAGTGTCTGAGAGTATCAGAGAGTGATAGTGACTGTCAGAGAAAATCAGAGAGCGATAGTGAGTGTCGGAGAGTGTATGAGAGTGTCAGAAAGTGTCCGAGAGTGATAGTGAGTGTCGGAGAGTGTATGAGAGTGTCAGAAAGTGTCAGAGAGTGATAGAGAGTGATAGAAAATGTCAGAGAGTGTCAGAGAGTGATAGTGAGTGTCTGAAAGTGTCAGAGAGTGATAGAGAGTGATAGAGAATGTCAGAGAGTGTCAGAGAGTGATAGAATTAGAATTAGAATTAGAATTAGAATATTACAGCGCAGTACAGGCCCTTCGGCCCTCGATGTTGCGCCGATCATCTGACCTACACTATTCCATTTACATCCATATGTCTATCCAATGACCACTTAAATGCCCTTAAAGTTGGCGAGTCTACTACTGTTGCAGGCAGGGCGTTCCACGCCCCTACTACTCTCTGCGTAAAGAAACTACCTCTGACATCTGTCCTATATCTTTCACCCCTCAACTTAAAGCTATGTCCCCTCGTGTTTGCCATCCTCATCCGAGGAAAAAGACTCTCACTATCCACCCTATCTAACCCTCTGATTATCTTGTATGTCTCTATTAAGTCACCTCTCCTCCTCCTTCTCTCTAACGAAAACAACCCCAAGTCCCTCAGCCTTTCCTCGTAAGACCTTCCTTCCATACCAGGCAACATCCTAGTAAATCTCCTCTGCACCCTTTCCAAAGCTTCGACATCCTTCCTATAATGCGGTGACCAGAATTGCACGCAATACTCCAGGTGCGGCCTCACCAGAGTTTTGTACAGCTGCATCATGACCCCGTGGCTCCGAAACTCGATCCCCCTACTAATAAAGGCTAACACACCATATGCCTTCTTAACAGCCCTATTAACCTGGGTAGCAACTTTCAGGGATTTATGTACCTGGATACCAAGATCTCTCTGCTCATCTACACTACCAAGAATCTTCCCATTAGCCCAGTACTCTGCATTGCTGTTACTCCTTCCAAAGTGAATCACCTCACACTTCTCCGCATTAAACTCCATTTGCCATCTCTCAGCCCAGCTCTGCAGCCTATCTATGTCCCTCTGTACCCTACAACACCCTTCTACACTATCCACAACTCCACCGACCTTCGTGTCATCCGCAAATTTACTAACCCACCCTTCTACACCCTCATCCAGGTCGTTTATAAAAATGACAAACAGCAGTGGCCCCAAAACAGAACCTTGCGGTACACCACTAGTAACTAAACTCCAGGATGAACATTTGCCATCAACCACCACCCTCTGTCTTCTTTCAGCTAGCCAATTTCTGATCCAAAGCTCTAAATCACCTTCAACCCCATACTTCCGTATTTTCTGCAATAGCCTACCGTGGGGAACCTTATCAAACGCCTTACTGAAATCCATATACACCACATCCACGGCTTTACCCTCATCCACCTGTTTGGTCACCTTCTCGAAAAACTCAATAAGGTTTGTGAGGCACGACCTACCTTTCACAAAACCGTGCTGACTATCGCAAATGAACTTATTCTTTTCAAGATGATTATAAATCCTGTCTCTTATAACCTTTTCCAACATTTTACCCACAACCGAAGTAAGGCTCACAGGTCTATAATTACCAGGGCTGTCTCTACTCCCCTTCTTGAACAAGGGGACAACATTTGCTATCCTCCAGTCCTCCGGCACTACTCCTGTCGACAATGACGACTTAAAGATCAACAACAACGGCTCTGCAATCTCCTCCCTGGCTTCCCAGAGAATCCTAGGATAAATCCCATCTGGCCCAGGGGACTTATCTATTTTCACTCTTTCCAAAATTGCTAACACCTCCTCCTTGTGAATCTCAATCCCATCTAGCCTAGTAGGCTGTATCTCAGTAATCTCCTCGGCAACATTTTCTTTTTCTACTGTAAATACTGACGAAAAATATTCATTTAACGCTTCCCCTATCTCCTCTGATTCCGCACACAACTTCCCACTACTATCCTTGATTGGCCCTGTTCTAACTCTTATCATTCGTTTATTCCTGATATACCTATAGAAAGCCTTAGGGTTTTCTTTGATCCTATCCGCCAATGACTTCTCGTGTCCTCTCCTTGCTCTTCTTAGCCCTCCCTTTAGATCCTTCCTGGCTAGCTTGTAACTCTCAAGCGCCCTAACTGAGCCTTCACGTCTCATCCTAACATAAGCCGCCCTCTTCCTCTTGACAAGCGCTTCAACTTCTTGAGTAAACCACGGCTCCCTCGCTCGACAACTTCCTCCCTGCCTGACAGGTACATACTTATCAAGGACACGCAGTAGCTGCTCCTTGAATAACCTCCACATTTCGTTTGTGCCCATCCCCTGCAGTTTCCTTCCCCATCCTACACATCCTAAATCTTGCCTAATCGCGTCATAATTTCCTTTCCCCCAGCTATAATTCTTGCCCTGCGGTATATACCTGTCCCTGCCCATCGCTAAGGTAAACCTAACCGAATTGTGATCACTATCGCCAAAGTGCTCACCTACATCTAAATCGAACACCTGGCCGGGTTCATTACCCAGTACCAAATCCAATGTGGCATCGCCCCTGGTTGGCCTGTCCACATACTGTGTCAGAAAACCCTCCTGCACACACTGGACAAAAACAGACCCATCTAAAGTACTCGAACTATAGTATTTCCAGTCAATATTTGGAAAGTTAAAGTCCCCCATAACCACTACCCTGTTACTCTCGCTCCTGTCGAGAATCATCTTCGCTATCCTTTCCTCTACATCTCTGGAACTATTCGGAGGTCTATAGAAAACTCCCAACAGGGTGACCTCTCCTCTCCTGTTTCTAACCTCGGCCCATACTACCTCAGTAGACGAGTCCTCAAACGTCCTTTCTGCCGCTGTAATACTTTCCTTGATTAACAATGCCACACCCCCCCCCCCTCTTATACCCTCTTCTCTGTTCTTTCTGAAACATCTAAATCCCGGAACCTGCAACATCCATTCCTGCCCCTGCTCTACCCATGTCTCTGAAATGGCCACAACATCAGGATCCCAGGTACCAACCCATGCTGCAAGCTCACCCACCTTATTCCGGATGCTCCTGGCGTTGAAGTAGACACACTTTAAACCAAGTTCTTGCTTGCCAGTGCCCTCTTGCGTCCCTGTAACCTTATCCCCTACCTCACTACTCTCAACAGCCTGTACACTGGAACTACAATTTAGGTTCCCATTCCCCTGCTGATTTAGTTTAAACCCCCCCGAAGAGCACTAACAAATCTCCCCCCCAGGATATTGGTACCCCTCTGGTTCAGGTGAAGACCATCCTGTTTGTAGAGGTCCCACCTACCCCAGAAAGAGCACCAATTATCCAGGAAATCAAAACCCTCCCTCCTACACCATCCCTGCAGCCACGTGTTCAACTCCTCTCTCTCCCTATTCCTCTCTTCGCTAGCACGTGGCACAGGCAACAACCCAGAGATAACAACTCTGGTTGTTCTCGCTCTAAGCTTCCACCCTAGCTCCCTGAATTTCTGCCTTAAATCCCCATCTCTCTTCCTACCTATGTCGTTGGTGCCTATGTGGACCACGACTTGGGGGTGCTCCCCCTCCCCCTTAAGGATCCCAAAAACACGATCGGAGACATCACGTACCCTGGCACCTGGGAGGCAACACACCAACCGTGAGTCTCTCTTGTTCCCACAGAACCTCCTATCTGTTCCCCTAACTATGGAGTCCCCAATGACTAATGCTCTGCTCCTCTTCCCTTTTCCCTTCTGAGCAACAGGGACAGACTCTGTGCCAGAGACCTGCACCCCATTGCTTACCCCTGGTAAGTCGTCCCCCCCAACAGTATCCAAAACGGTATACCTGTTGTTGAGGGAAACGGCCACAGGGGATCCCTGCACTGCCTGCTGGTTCCCTTTCCTTCCCCTGACGGTAACCCATCTACCTACTTCTTTTACCTGAGGTGTGACTGCCTCCCTATAACTCCTGTCAATAATCCCCTCCGCCTCCCGAATGATCCGAAGTTCATCCAGCTCCAGCTCCAGTTCCCTAACGCGGTCTGCGAGGAGCTGGAGTTGGGTGCACTTCCCGCAGATGCAGTCAGCAGGGACACTCTTGGCGACCTTTACCTCCCACATTCTGCAGGAGGAACATACAACTGCCTTTACCTCCATTCCCACTATTCTAGATTCCCAATAAATCTATGAAATTGACCGCTCAGCTGAAAGTCCGCTCCGCAACTCGTTCTGTCAAGGCTGCTCCTCGCAAAAGAGTGTCAGAGAGTGTCAGAGTGTGATAGAGAGTGTCAGAGAGTGTCAGAGAGAGTCAGAGTGTGATAGAGAGTGTCAGAGAGTGTCAGAGAGTGATAGAGAGTGATAGAGAATGTCAGAGAGTGTCAGAGAGTGATAGTGAGTGACAGAGAGTGTCAGAGAGTGATAGTGAGTTTCTGAGAGTGTCCGAGAATGTCAGAGAGTGATAGAGAGTGATAGAGAGTGTCAGAGAGAGTCAGAGAGTGATAGAGAGTGTCAGAGAGTGTCAGAGAGTGATAGAGAGTGATAGAGAAAGTCAGAGAGTGTCAGAGAGTGATAGTGAGTGTCAGAGAGTGTCAGAGAGTGATAGTGAGTGTCTGTGAGTGTCAGAGAGTGATAGTGAGTGTCTGAGAGTGTCCGAGAATGTCAGAGAGTGATAGAGAGTGATAGAGAGTGTCAGAGAGTGTCAGAGAGTGATAGAGAGTGTCAGAGAGTGTCAGAGAGTGATAGTGAATGTCACAGAGTGTCAGAGATTGATAGAGTGTGTCAGAGTGTTTCAGAGAGTGTCAGAGAGTGTCAGAGAATGTCAGAGAGTGTCAGAGAGTGATAGTGAGTGTCAGAGAACGTCAGAGAGTGATAGTGAGTGTTAGAGAACGTCAGAGAGTGTCAGAGAGTGTCAGAGAGTGATAGTAAGTGTCTGCGGAGTATCAGAGAGTGACAGTGAGTGTCGGAGAGTGTATGAGAGTGTCAGAAAGTGTCAGAGAGTGATAGAGAGTGATAGAGAGTGTCAGAGAGAGTCAGAGAGTGTCAGAGAGTGATAGTGAGTGTCAGAGAGTGTCAGAGAGCGATAGTGAGTGTCAGAGAGTGTCAGAGAGTGATAGAGAGTGTCAGAGAGTGTCAGAGAGTGATAGTGAGTGTCAGAGAGTGTCAGAGAGTGTCAGAGAGTGATAGTGAGTGTCTGAGAGGGTCCGAGAATGTCAGAGAGTGATAGAGACTGATAGAGAGTGTCAGAGAGTGTCAGAGAGTGATAGAGAGTGTCAGAGAGTGTCAGAGAGTGATAGAGAGTGATAGAGAATGTCAGAGAGTGTCAGAGAGTGATAGTGAGTGTCTGAGCGTGTCTGAGAGTGTCTGAGTGTGATAGAGAGTGTCAGAGAGTGATAGTGAATGTCAGAGAGTGTCAGAGATTGATAGAGAGTGTCAGAGAGAGTCAGAGTGTGACAGTGAGTGTCAGAGAGTGTCAGAGAGTGTCAGAGAGTGATAGTGAGTGTCTGAGAGGGTCATGGAGTGTCAGAAAGTGATAGTGAGTGTCTGAGAGTGTCTGAGCGTGATAGAGAGTGTCAGAGAGTGATAGTGAATGTCAGAGAGTGTCAGAGATTGATAGAGTGTGTCAGAGAGAGTCAGAGTGTGATAGTGAGTGTCAGAGAGTGTCAGAGAGAGTCAGAGTGTGATAGTGAGTGTCAGAGAGTGTCAGAGAGTGTCAGAGAGTGATAGAGAGTGCCAGAGAGTGCCAAAGATTGATAGACAGTGATTGAGAGTGTCAGAGAGTGTCAGCGAGTGATAGAGAGTGTCAGAGAGTATCAGAGAGTGATGGTGAGTGTCAGAGAGTGTCAGAGAGTGATAGAGAGTGTCAGAGAGTGTCAGAGAGAGTCAGAGAGTGTCAGAGATTGTCAGAGTGTGTCAGAGATTGTCAGAGAGTGATAGTAAGTGTCTGAGAGTGTCAGAGAGTGTCAGAGAGTGTCAGAGAGTGATAGAGAGTGTCAGAGAGTGTCAGAGAGTGTCAGAGAGAGTCAGAGAGTGTCAGAGAGTGTCAGAGAGTGTCAGAGAGTGATAGAGAGTGATAGAGAGTGTCAGAGTGTGATAGTGAGTGTCAGAGAGTGTCAGAGAATGTCAGAGAGTGATAGTGAGTGTCAGAGAGTGTCAGAGAGTGTCAGAGAGTGATAGTGAGTGTCTGAGAGTGCCAGAGAGTGATCGAGAGTGATCGAGAGTGATAGAGAGTGATAGAGTGTGATAGAGTGTCAGAGTGTCAGAGAGTGATAGTGAGTGTCTGAGAGTTTCTGAGAGTGTCAGAGCGAGTCAGAGAGTGATCGAGAGTGTCAGAGAGTGTCAGAGAGTGATAGTGAGTGTCAGAGAGAGTCAGAGAGTGTCAGAGATTGTCAGAGAGTGTCAGAGAGTGTCAGAGATTGTCAGAGAGTGATAGTAAGTGTCTGAGATTGTCAGAGAGTGATAGTAAGTGTCTGAGAGTGTCAGAGAGTGTCAGAGAGTGATAGAGAGTGATAGAGAATGTCAGAGAGTGTCAGAGTGTGATAGTGCGTGTCAGAGAGTGTCAGAGAGTGATAGTAAGTGTCAGAGAGTGTCAGAGAGTGTCAGAGAGTGATAGAGAGTGTCAGAGAGAGTCAGAGAGTGTCAGAGAGTGTCAGAGAGTGATCGTGAGTGTCAGAGAGTGTCAGAGAGTGTCAGAGCGTGTCAGAGAGTGATAGTGATTGTCTGAGAGTGTCAGAGAGTGTCAGAGAGTGATAGAGAGTGTCAGAGAGTGATCGAGAGTGTCAGAGAGTGATCGAGAGTGTCAGAGAGTGATAGTGAGTGTCAGAGAGTGTCAGAGAGTGACGGAGTGTGTCAGAGAGTGTCGTAGAGTGTAAGCCAGTGTCAGAGAGTGTCAGCGAGCGTCAGAGAGTGTCAGAGAGTGATAGAGAGTGTCAGAGAGTCTCAGAGAGTGTCAGAGAGTGATAGTGAGTGCCTGAGAGTGTCAGAGAGTGATAGTGAGTGTCTGAGATGGTCCGAGAATGTCAGAGAGTGATAGAGAGTGTCAGAGAGTGTCAGAGAGTGATAGAGAGTGTGAGAGAGTGTGAGAGAGTGTCAGAGAGTGATCGAGAGTGATCGAGAGTGATCGAGAGTGATCGAGAGTGATAGAGAGTGATAGAGTGTGATAGAGTGTCAGAGTGTCAGAAAGTGATAGTGAGTGTCTGAGAGTGTCTGAGTGTGATAGAGAGTGTCAGAGTGTGATAGTGAACGTCAGAGAGTGTCAGAGATTGATAGAGAGTGTCAGAGAGAGTCAGAGTGTGATAGTGAGTGTCAGAGAGTGTCAGAGAGAGTCAGAGTGTGATAGTGAGTGTCAAAGAGTGTCAGAGAGTGATAGTGAGTGTCTGAGAGTGTCAGCGAGTGTCAGAGAGTGTCAGAGAGTGATAGAGAGTGTCAGAGAGTGTCAGAGAGTGTCAGAGAGTGATAGTGAGTGCCTGAGAGTGTCAGAGAGTGATAGTGAGTGTCTGTGAGGGTCCGAGAATGTCAGAGAGTGATAGAGAGTGATAGAGAGTGTCAGAGAGAGTCAGAGTGTGTCAGAGAGTGTCAGAGTGTGTCAGAGAGTGATAGAGAGTGTCAGAGAGTGTCAGAGAGAGTCAGAGAGTGTCAGAGAGTGTCAGAGAGTGTCAGAGAGTGTCAGAGAGTGATAGAGAGTGATAGAGAGTGTCAGAGTGTGATAGTGAGTGTCAGAGAGTGTCAGAGAATGTCAGAGAGTGATAGTGAGTGTCAGAGAGTGTCAGAGAGTGTCAGAGAGTGATAGTGAGTGTCTGAGAGTGCCAGAGAGTGTCAGAGAGTGATCGAGAGTGATCGAGAGTGATAGAGAGTGATAGAGTGTGATAGAGTGTCAGAGTGTCAGAGAGTGATAGTGAGTGTCTGAGAGTTTCTGAGAGTGTCAGAGCGAGTCAGAGAGTGATCGAGAGTGTCAGAGAGTGTCAGAGAGTGATAGAGAGTGTCAGAGAGTGATAGTGAGTGTCAGAGAGAGTCAGAGAGTGTCAGAGATTGTCAGAGAGTGTCAGAGAGTGTCAGAGATTGTCAGAGAGTGATAGTAAGTGTCTGAGATTGTCAGAGAGTGTCAGAGTGTGATAGTGCGTGTCAGAGAGTGTCAGAGAGTGATAGTAAGTGTCAGAGAGTGTCAGAGAGTGTCAGAGAGTGATAGAGAGTGTCAGAGAGTGTCAGAGAGAGTCAGAGAGTGTCAGAGAGTGTCAGAGAGTGATCGTGAGTGTCAGAGAGTGTCAGAGAGTGTCAGAGAGTGATAGTGAGTGTCAGAGTGTGTCAGAGAGTGTCAGAGAGTGATAGTGAGTGTCAGAGAGTGTCAGAGAGTGTCAGAGCGTGTCAGAGAGTGATAGTGATTGTCTGAGAGTGTCAGAGAGTGTCAGAGAGTGATAGAGAGTGTCAGAGAGTGATCGAGAGTGTCAGAGAGTGATCGAGAGTGTCAGAGAGTGATAGTGTGTGTCAGAGAGTGTCAGAGAGAGTCAGAGAGAGTCAGAGAGAGTCAGAGAGTGTCAGAGAGTGTCAGAGAGTGTCAGAGAGTGTCAGAGAGTGATAGAGAGTGATAGAGAGTGTCAGAGTGTGATAGTGAGTGTCAGAGAGTGTCTGAGAATGTCAGAGAGTGATAGTGAGTGTCAGAGAGTGTCAGAGAGTGTCAGAGAGTGATAGTGAGTGTCTGAGAGTGCCAGAGAGTGTCAGAGAGTGATCGAGAGTGATCGAGAGTGATCGAGAGTGATCGAGAGTGATAGAGAGTGATAGAGAGTGATAGAGTGTGATAGAGTGTCAGAGTGTCAGAGAGTGATAGTGAGTGTCTGAGAGTTTCTGAGAGTGTCAGAGCGAGTCAGAGAGTGATCGAGAGTGTCAGAGAGTGTCAGAGAGTGATAGAGAGTGTCAGAGAGTGACAGTGAGTGTCAGAGAGAGTCAGAGAGTGTCAGAGATTGTCAGAGAGTGTCAGAGAGTGTCAGAGATTGTCAGAGAGTGATAGTAAGTGTCTGAGATTGTCAGAGAGTGTCAGAGTGTGATAGTGCGTGTCAGAGAGTGTCAGAGAGTGATAGTAAGTGTCAGAGAGTGTCAGAGAGTGATAGTAAGTGTCAGAGAGTGTCAGAGAGTGTCAGAGAGTGTCAGAGAGTGATCGTGAGTGTCAGAGAGTGTCAGAGAGTGTCAGAGAGTGATAGTGAGTGTCAGAGTGTGTCAGAGAGTGTCAGAGAGTGATAGTGAGTGTCAGAGAGTGTCAGAGAGTGTCAGAGCGTGTCAGAGAGTGATAGTGATTGTCTGAGAGTGTCAGAGAGTGTCAGAGAGTGATAGAGAGTGTCAGAGAGTGATCGAGAGTGTCAGAGAGTGATCGAGAGTGTCAGAGAGTGATAGTGAGTGTCAGAGAGTGTCAGAGAGTGACGGAGTGTGTCAGAGAGTGTCGGAGAGTGTAAGACAGTGTCAGAGAGTGTCAGCGAGCGTCAGAGAGTGTCAGAGAGTGATAGAGAGTGTCAGAGAGTCTCAGAGAGTGTCAGAGAGTGATAGTGAGTGCCTGAGAGTGTCAGAGAGTGAGAGTGAGTGTCTGAGATGGTCCGAGAATGTCAGAGAGTGATAGAGAGTGATAGAGAGTGATAGAGAGTGTCAGAGAGTGTCAGAGAGTGATAGAGAGTGTCAGAGAGTGTCAGAGAGTGATAGAGAGTGATAGAGAATGTCAGAGAGTGTCAGAGAGTGATAGTGAGTGTCTGAGCATGTCTGAGAGTGTCTGAGTGTGATAGAGAGTGTCAGAGAGTGATAGTGAATGTCAGAGAGTGTCAGAGATTGATAGAGAGTGTCAGAGAGAGTCAGAGTGTGATAGTGAGTGTCAGAGAGTGTCAGAGAGTGTCAGAGAGTGATAGTGAGTGTCTGAGAGTGTCATGGAGTGTCAGAAAGTGATAGTGAGTGTCTGAGAGTGTCTGAGTGTGATAGGGAGGGTCAGAGAGTGATAGTGAATGTCAGAGAGTGTCAGAGATTGATAGAGAGTGTCAGAGAGAGTCAGAGTGTGATAGTGAGTGTCAGAGAGTGTCAGAGAGAGTCAGAGTGTGATAGTGAGTGTCAAAGAGTGTCAGAGAGTGTCAGAGAGTGTCAGAGAGTGATAGTGAGAGTCTGAGAGTGAAAGAGAGTGATAGTGAGTGTCAGAGAGTGATAGAGAGGGTCAGAGAGTGATAGAGAGTGTCAGAGACTGTCAGAGAGTGACGGAGTGTGTCAGAGAGTGTCGGAGAGTGTAAGACAGTGTCAGAGAGTGTCAGCGAGTGTCAGAGAGTGATAGAGAGTGTCAGAGAGTGTCAGAGAGTGTCAGAGAGTGATAGTGAGTGCCTGAGAGTGTCAGAGAGTGATAGTGAGTGTCTGAGAGGGTCCGAGAATGTCAGAGAGTGATAGAGAGTGATAGAGAGTGTCAGAGAGTGTCAGAGAGTGATAGAGAGTGTCAGAGAGTGATAGAGAGTGATAGAGAATGTCAGAGAGTGTCAGAGAGCGATAGTGAGTGTCTGAGCGTGTCTGAGAGTGTCTGAGTGTGTCTGAGTGTGATAGAGAGTGTCAGAGAGTGATAGTGAATGTCAGAGAGTGTCAGAGATTGATAGAGAGTGTCAGAGATTGATAGAGAGTGTCAGAGAGAGTCAGAGTGCGATAGTGAGTGTCAGAGAGTGTCAGAGAGTGTCAGAGAGTGATAGTGAGTGTCCGAGAGTGTCATGGAGTGTCAGAAAGTGATAGTGAGTGTCTGAGAGTGTCTGAGTGTGATAGAGAGTGTCAGAGAGTGATAGTGAATGTCAGAGAGTGTCAGAGATTGATAGAGAGTGTCAGAGACTGTCAGAGAGTGATAGTGAGTGTCTGAGAGTGTCAGAGAGTGATAGTGAGTGTCAGAGAGTGATAGTGAGTGTCTGAGAGTGATAGTGAGTGTCTGAGAGTGTCAGAGAGTGATAGAGAGTGATAGAGAATGTCAGAGAGTGTCAGAGAGTGATAGAGAGTGTCAGAGAGTCAGTGAGTGATAGACAGTGTCAGGAGTGGCAGAGTGTTTCAGAGAGTGTCAGGAAATGTCAGAGAGTGTCAGAGAGTGATAGTGAGTGTCAGAGAGTGTCAGAGAGTGATAGTGAGTGTCAGAGAGTGTCAGAGAGTGATAGTGAAAGTTTGAGAGTGTCAGAGAGTGATAGAGAGTGTCAGAGAGTGTCAGAGAGTGTCAGAGAGTGATAGAGAGTGTCAGAGAGTGTCAGAGAGTGTCAGAGAGTGTCAGAGCGTGTCAGAGAGTGTCAGAGAATGTCTGAGAGTGTCAGAGAGTGACAGTGAGTGTCAGAGAGTGTCAGAGAGTGATCGTGAGTGTCTGAGAGTGTCAGAGAGTGATAGTAAGTGTCTGAGAGTATCAGAGAGTGATAGTGACTGTCAGAGAAAATCAGAGAGTGATAGTGAGTGTCGGAGAGTGTTTGAGAGTGTCAGAAAGTGTCCGAGAGTGATAGTGAGTGTCGGAGAGTGTATGAGAGTGTCAGAAACTGTCAGAGAGTGATAGAGAGTGATAGAGAATGTCAGAGAGTGTCAGAGAGTGATAGTGAGTGTCTGAGAGTGTCAGAGAGTGATAGAGAGTGATAGAGAATGTCAGAGAGTGTCAGAGAGTGATAGAGAGTGATAGAGAGTGTCAGAGAGTGTCAGAGAGTGTCAGAGAGTGTCAGAGAGTGATAGAGAGTGATAGAGAATGTCAGAGAGTGTCAGAGAGTGATAGTGAGTGACAGAGAGTGTCAGAGAGTGATAGTGAGTGTCTGAGAGTGTCCGAGAATGTCAGAGAATGATAGAGAGTGTCAGAGAGAGTCAGAGAGTGATAGAGAGTGATAGAGAATGTCAGAGAGTGTCAGAGAGTGATAGTGAGTCTCAGAGAGTGTCAGAGAGTGATAGTGAGTGCCTGAGAGTGTCAGAGAGTGATAGTGAGTGTCTGAGATGGTCCGAGAATGTCAGAGAGTGATAGAGAGTGTCAGAGAGTGTCAGAGAGTGATAGAGAGTGTCAGAGAGTGTCAGAGAGTGTCAGAGAGTGTCAGAGAGTGATAGAGAGTGATAGAGAATGTCAGAGAGTGTCAGAGAGTGATAGTGAGTGTCTGAGCGTGTCTGAGAGTGTCTGAGTGTGATAGAGAGTGTCAGAGAGTGATAGTGAATGTCAGAGAGTGTCAGAGATTGATAGAGAGTGTCAGAGAGAGTCAGAGTGTGATAGTGAGTGTCAGAGAGTGTCAGAGAGTGTCAGAGAGTGATAGTGAGTGTCTGAGAGTGTCATGGAGTGTCAGAAAGTGATAGTGAGTGTCTGAGAGAGTCTGAGTGTGATAGAGAGTGTCAGAGAGTGATAGTGAATGTCAGAGAGTGTCAGAGATTGATAGAGAGTGTCAGAGAGAGTCAGAGTGTGATAGTGAGTGTCAGAGAGTGTCAGAGAGAGTCAGAGTGTGATAGTGAGTGTCAAAGAGTGTCAGAGAGTGTCAGAGAGTGTCAGAGAGTGATAGTGAGTGTCTGAGAGTGTCAGAGAGTGATAGTGAGTGTCAGAGAGTGATAGAGAGGGTCAGAGAGTGATAGAGAGTGTCAGAGACTGTCAGAGAGTGACGGAGTGTGTCAGAGAGTTTCGGAGAGTGTAAGACAGTGTCAGAGAGTCTCAGCGAGTGTCAGAGAGAGTCAGAGAGTGATAGAGAGTGTCAGAGAGTGTCAGAGAGTGTCAGAGAGTGTCAGAGAGTGATAGTGAGTGCCTGAGAGTGTCAGAGAGTGATAGTGAGTGTCTGTGAGGGTCCGAGAATGTCAGAGAGTGATAGAGAGTGATAGAGAGTGTCAGAGAGAGTCAGAGAGTGTCAGAGAGTGTCAGAGAGTGTCAGAGAGTGATAGAGAGTGTCAGAGAGTGTCAGAGAGAGTCAGAGAGTGTCAGAGAGTGTCAGAGAGTGTCAGAGAGTGTCAGAGAGTGATAGAGAGTGATAGAGAGTGTCAGAGTGTGATAGTGAGTGTCAGAGAGTGTCAGAGAGTGATAGTGAGTGTCAGAGAGTGTCAGAGAGTGTCAGAGAGTGATAGTGAGTGTCTGAGAGTGCCAGAGAGTGTCAGAGAGTGATCGAGAGTGATCGAGAGTGATAGAGAGTGATAGAGTGTGATAGAGTGTCAGAGTGTCAGAGAGTGATAGTGAGTGTCTGAGAGTGCCAGAGAGTGTCAGAGAGTGATCGAGAGTGATCGAGAGTGATAGAGTGTGATAGAGTGTCAGAGTGTCAGAAAGTGATACTGAGTGTCTGAGAGTGTCTGAGTGTGACAGAGAGTGTCAGAGTGTGATAGTGAACGTCAGAGAGTGTCAGAGATTGATAGAGAGTGTCAGAGAGAGTCAGAGTGTGATAGTGAGTGTCAGAGAGTGTCAGAGAGAGTCAGAGTGTGATAGTGAGTGTCAAAGAGTGTCAGAGAGTGTCAGAGAGTGTCAGAGAGTGATAGTGAGTGTCTGAGAGTGTCAGAGAGTGATAGTGAGTGTCAGAGAGTGATAGAGAGGGTCAGAGAGTGATAGAGAGTGTCAGAGAGTGATAGAGAGGGTCAGAGTGTGATAGAGAGTGTCAGAGACTGTCAGAGAGTGACGGAGTGTGTCAGAGAGTGTTGGAGAGTGTAAGACAGTGTCAGAGAGTGTCAGAGAGTGTCAGAGAGTGATAGAGAGTGTCAGAGAGTGTCAGAGAGTGTCAGAGAGTGTCAGAGAGTGATAGTGAGTGCCTGAGAGTGTCAGAGAGTGATAGTGAGTGTCTGTGAGGGTCCGAGAATGTCAGAGAGTGATAGAGAGTGATAGAGAGTGTCAGAGAGAGTCAGAGTGTGTCAGAGAGTGTCAGAGAGTGTCAGAGAGTGATAGAGAGTGTCAGAGAGTGTCAGAGAGAGTCAGAGAGTGTCAGAGAGTGTCAGAGAGTGTCAGAGAGTGTCAGAGAGTGATAGAGAGTGATAGAGAGTGTCAGAGTGTGATAGTGAGTGTCAGAGAGTGTCAGAGAATGTCAGAGAGTGATAGTGAGTGTCAGAGAGTGTCAGAGAGTGTCAGAGAGTGATAGTGAGTGTCAGAGAGTGTCAGAGAGTGTCAGAGCGTGTCAGAGAGTGATAGTGATTGTCTGAGAGTGTCAGAGAGTGTCAGAGAGTGATAGAGAGTGTCAGAGAGTGATCGAGAGTGTCAGAGAGTGATAGTGAGTGTCAGAGAGTGTCAGCGAGCGTCAGAGAGTGTCAGAGAGTGATAGAGAGTGTCAGGGAGTCTCAGAGAGTGTCAGAGAGTGATAGTGAGTGCCTGAGAGTGTCAGAGAGTGATAGTGAGTGTCTGAGATGGTCCGAGAATGTCAGAGAGTGATAGAGAGTGATAGAGAGTGTCAGAGAGTGTCAGAGAGTGATAGAGAGTGTCAGAGAGTGTCAGAGAGTGATAGAGAGTGATAGAGAATGTCAGAGAGTGTCAGAGAGTGATAGTGAGTGTCTGAGCATGTCTGAGAGTGTCTGAGTGTGATAGAGAGTGTCAGAGAGTGATAGTGAATGTCAGAGAGTGTCAGAGATATATAGAGAGTGTCAGAGAGAGTCAGAGTGTGATAGTGAGTGTCAGAGAGTGTCAGAGAGTGTCAGAGAGTGATAGTGAGTGCCTGAGAGTGTCAGAGAGTGATAGTGAGTGTCTGAGATGGTCCGAGAATGTCAGAGAGTGATAGAGAGTGATAGAGAGTGTCAGAGAGTGTCAGAGAGTGATAGAGAGTGTCAGAGAGTGTCAGAGAGTGATAGAGAGTGATAGAGAATGTCAGAGAGTGTCAGAGAGTGATAGTGAGTGTCTGAGCGTGTCTGAGAGTGTCTGAGTGTGATAGAGAGTGTCAGAGAGTGATAGTGAATGTCAGAGAGTGTCAGAGATTGATAGAGAGTGTCAGAGAGAGTCAGAGTGTGATAGTGAGTGTCAGAGAGTGTCAGAGAGTGTCAGAGAGTGATAGTGAGTGTCTGAGAGTGTCATGGAGTGTCAGAAAGTGATAGTGAGTGTCTGAGAGTGTCTGAGTGTGATAGAGAGTGTCAGAGAGTGATAGTGAATGTCAGAGAGTGTCAGAGATTGATAGAGAGTGTCAGAGAGAGTCAGAGTGTGATAGTGAGTGTCAGAGAGTGTCAGAGAGAGTCAGAGTGTGATAGTGAGTGTCAAAGAGTGTCAGAGAGTGTCAGAGAGTGTCAGAGAGTGATAGTGAGTGTCTGAGAGTGTCAGAGAGTGATAGTGAGTGTCAGAGAGTGATAGAGAGGGTCAGAGAGTGATAGAGAGTGTCAGAGACTGTCAGAGAGTGTCGGAGAGTGTAAGACAGTGTCAGAGAGTGTCAGCGAGTGTCAGAGAGTGTCAGAGAGTGATAGAGAGTGTCAGAGAGTGTCAGAGAGTGTCAGAGAGTGTCAGAGAGTGATAGTGAGTGCCTGAGAGTGTCAGAGAGTGATAGTGAGTGTCTGAGAGGGTCCGAGAATGTCAGAGAGTGATAGAGAGTGATAGAGAGTGTCAGAGAGAGTCAGAGAGTGTCAGAGAGTGTCAGAGAGTGTCAGAGAGTGATAGAGAGTGTCAGAGAGTGTCAGAGAGAGTCAGAGAGTGTCAGAGAGTGTCAGAGAGTGTCAGAGAGTGTCAGAGAGTGTCAGAGAGTGATAGAGAGTGTCAGAGAGAGTCAGAGTGTGATAGTGAGTGTCAGAGAGTGTCAGAGAGAGTCAGAGTGTGATAGTGAGTGTCAAAGAGTGTCAGAGAGTGTCAGAGAGTGTCAGAGAGTGATAGTGAGTGTCTGAGAGTGTCAGAGAGTGATAGTGAGTGTCAGAGAGTGATAGAGAGGGTCAGAGTGTGATAGAGAGTGTCAGAGACTGTCAGAGAGTGACGGAGTGTGTCAGAGAGTGTTGGAGAGTGTAAGACAGTGTCAGAGAGTGTCAGAGAGTGTCAGAGAGTGATAGAGAGTGTCAGAGAGTGTCAGAGAGTGTCAGAGAGTGTCAGAGAGTGATAGTGAGTGCCTGAGAGTGTCAGAGAGTGATAGTGAGTGTCTGTGAGGGTCCGAGAATGTCAGAGAGTGATAGAGAGTGATAGAGAGTGTCAGAGAGAGTCAGAGTGTGTCAGAGAGTGTCAGAGAGTGTCAGAGAGTGATAGAGAGTGTCAGAGAGTGTCAGAGAGAGTCAGAGAGTGTCAGAGAGTGTCAGAGAGTGTCAGAGAGTGTCAGAGAGTGATAGAGAGTGATAGAGAGTGTCAGAGTGTGATAGTGAGTGTCAGAGAGTGTCAGAGAATGTCAGAGAGTGATAGTGAGTGTCAGAGAGTGTCAGAGAGTGTCAGAGAGTGATAGTGAGTGTCAGAGAGTGTCAGAGAGTGTCAGAGCGTGTCAGAGAGTGATAGTGATTGTCTGAGAGTGTCAGAGAGTGTCAGAGAGTGATAGAGAGTGTCAGAGAGTGATCGAGAGTGTCAGAGAGTGATAGTGAGTGTCAGAGAGTGTCAGCGAGCGTCAGAGAGTGTCAGAGAGTGATAGAGAGTGTCAGGGAGTCTCAGAGAGTGTCAGAGAGTGATAGTGAGTGTCTGAGATGGTCCGAGAATGTCAGAGAGTGATAGAGAGTGATAGAGAGTGTCAGAGAGTGTCAGAGAGTGATAGAGAGTGTCAGAGAGTGTCAGAGAGTGATAGAGAGTGATAGAGAATGTCAGAGAGTGTCAGAGAGTGATAGTGAGTGTCTGAGCATGTCTGAGAGTGTCTGAGTGTCATAGAGAGTGTCAGAGAGTGATAGTGAATGTCAGAGAGTGTCAGAGATATATAGAGAGTGTCAGAGAGAGTCAGAGTGTGATAGTGAGTGTCAGAGAGTGTCAGAGAGTGTCAGAGAGTGATAGAGAGTGTCAGAGAGTGTCAGAGAGTGATAGAGAGTGTCAGAGAGTGTCAGAGAGTGATAGAGAGTGATAGAGAATGTCAGAGAGTGTCAGAGAGTGATAGTGAGTGTCTGAGCGTGTCTGAGAGTGTCTGAGTGTGATAGAGAGTGTCAGAGAGTGATAGTGAATGTCAGAGAGTGTCAGAGATTGATAGAGAGTGTCAGAGAGAGTCAGAGTGTGATAGTGAGTGTCAGAGAGTGTCAGAGAGTGTCAGAGAGTGATAGTGAGTGTCTGAGAGTGTCATGGAGTGTCAGAAAGTGATAGTGAGTGTCTGAGAGTGTCTGAGTGTGATAGAGAGTGTCAGAGAGTGATAGTGAATGTCAGAGAGTGTCAGAGATTGATAGAGAGTGTCAGAGAGAGTCAGAGTGTGATAGTGAGTGTCAGAGAGTGTCAGAGAGAGTCAGAGTGTGATAGTGAGTGTCAAAGAGTGTCAGAGAGTGTCAGAGAGTGTCAGAGAGTGATAGTGAGTGTCTGAGAGTGTCAGAGAGTGATAGTGAGTGTCAGAGAGTGATAGAGAGGGTCAGAGAGTGATAGAGAGTGTCAGAGACTGTCAGAGAGTGTCGGAGAGTGTCAGAGAGTGTCAGAGAGTGTCAGCGAGTGTCAGCGAGTGTCAGAGAGTGTCAGAGAGTGATAGAGAGTGTCAGAGAGTGTCAGAGAGTGTCAGAGAGTGTCAGAGAGTGATAGTGAGTGCCTGAGAGTGTCAGAGAGTGATAGTGAGTGTCTGAGAGGGTCCGAGAATGTCAGAGAGTGATAGAGAGTGATAGAGAGTGTCAGAGAGAGTCAGAGAGTGTCAGAGAGTGTCAGAGAGTGTCAGAGAGTGATAGAGAGTGTCAGAGTGTGATAGTGAGTGTCAGAGAGTGTCAGAGAATGTCAGAGAGTGATAGTGAGTGTCAGAGAGTGTCAGAGAGTGTCAGAGAGTGATAGTGAGTGTCTGAGAGTGCCAGAGAGTGTCAGAGAGTGATCGAGAGTGATCGAGAGTGATAGAGAGTGATAGAGTGTGATAGAGTGTCAGAGTGTCAGAGAGTGATAGTGAGTGTCTGAGAGTGCCAGAGAGTGTCAGAGAGTGATCGAGAGTGATCGAGAGTGATAGAGAGAGATAGAGTGTGATAGAGCGTCAGAGTGTCAGAAAGTGATAGTGAGTGTCTGAGAGTGTCTGAGTGTGATAGAGAGTGTCAGAGTGTGATAGTGAACGTCAGAGAGTGTCAGAGATTGATAGAGAGTGTCAGAGAGAGTCAGAGTGTGATAGTGAGTGTCAGAGAGAGTCAGAGTGTGATAGTGAGTGTCAAAGAGTGTCAGAGAGTGTCAGAGAGTGTCAGAGAGTGATAGTGAGTGTCTGAGAGTGTCAGTGAGTGATAGTGAGTGTCAGAGAGTGATAGAGAGGGTCAGAGAGTGATAGAGAGTGTCAGAGACTGTCAGAGAGTGACGGAGTGTGTCAGAGAGTGTCGGAGAGTGTAAGACAGTGTCAGAGAGTGTCAGCGAGTGTCAGAGAGTGTCAGAGAGTGATAGAGAGTGTCAGAGAGTGTCAGAGAGTGTCAGAGAGTGTCAGAGAGTGATAGTGAGTGCCTGAGAGTGTCAGAGAGTGATAGTGAGTGTCTGTGAGGGTCCGAGAATGTCAGAGAGTGATAGAGAGTGATAGAGAGTGTCAGAGAGAGTCAGAGTGTGTCAGAGAGTGTCAGAGAGTGTCAGAGAGTGATAGAGAGTGATAGAGAGTGTCAGAGAGTGTCAGAGAGAGTCAGAGAGTGTCAGAGAGTGTCAGAGAGTGTCAGAGAGTGATAGAGAGTGATAGAGAGTGTCAGAGTGTGATAGTGAGTGTCAGAGAGTGTCAGAGAGTGTCAGAGAATGTCAGAGAGTGATAGTGAGTGTCAGAGAGTGTCAGAGAGTGTCAGAGAGTGATAGTGAGTGTCTGAGAGTGCCAGAGAGTGTCAGAGAGTGATCGAGAGTGATCGAGAGTGATCGAGAGTGATAGAGAGTGATAGAGTGTGATAGAGTGTCAGAGTGTCAGAGAGTGATAGTGAGTGTCTGAGAGTTTCTGAGAGTGTCAGAGCGAGTCAGAGAGTGATCGAGAGTGTCAGAGAGTGTCAGAGAGTGATAGAGAGTGTCAGAGAGTGATAGTGAGTGTCAGAGAGAGTCAGAGAGTGTCAGAGATTGTCAGAGAGTGTCAGAGAGTGTCAGAGATTGTCAGAGAGTGATAGTAAGTGTCTGAGATTGTCAGAGAGTGTCAGAGTGTGATAGTGCGTGTCAGAGAGTGTCAGAGAGTGATAGTAAGTGTCAGAGAGTGTCAGAGAGTGTCAGAGAGTGATAGAGAGTGTCAGAGAGAGTCAGAGAGTGTCAGAGAGTGTCAGAGAGTGATCGTGAGTGTCAGAGAGTGTCAGAGAGTGTCAGAGAGTGATAGTGAGTGTCAGAGTGTGTCAGAGAGTGTCAGAGAGTGATAGTGAGTGTCAGAGAGTGTCAGAGAGTGTCAGAGAGTGTCAGAGCGTGTCAGAGAGTGATAGTGGTTGTCTGAGAGTGTCAGAGAGTGTCAGAGAGTGATAGAGAGTGTCAGTGAGTGATCGAGAGTGTCAGAGAGTGATCGAGAGTGTCAGAGAGTGATAGTGAGTGTCAGAGAGTGTCAGAGAGTGACGGAGTGTGACAGAGAGTGTCGGAGAGTGTAAGACAGTGTCAGAGAGTGTCAGCGAGCGTCAGAGAGTGTCAGAGAGTGATAGAGAGTGTCAGAGAGTCTGAGAGAGTGTCAGAGAGTGATAGTGAGTGCCTGAGAGTGTCAGAGAGTGATAGTGAGTGTCTGAGATGGTCCGAGAATGTCAGAGAGTGATAGAGAGTGATAGAGAGTGTCAGAGAGTGTCAGAGAGTGATAGAGAGTGTCAGAGAGTGTCAGAGAGTGATAGAGAGTGATAGAGAATGTCAGAGAGTGTCAGAGAGTGATAGTGAGTGTCTGAGCATGTCTGCGAGTGTCTGAGTGTGATAGAGAGTGTCAGAGAGTGATAGTGAATGTCAGAGAGTGTCAGAGATTGATAGAGAGTGTCAGAGAGAGTCAGAGTGTGATAGTGAGTGTCAGAGAGTGTCAGAGAGTGTCAGAGAGTGATAGTGAGTGTCTGAGAGTGTCATGGAGTGTCAGAAAGTGATAGTGAGTGTCTGAGAGTGTCTGAGTGTGATAGGGAGGGTCAGAGAGTGATAGTGAATGTCAGAGAGTGTCAGAGATTGATAGAGAGTGTCAGAGAGAGTCAGAGTGTGATAGTGAGTGTCAGAGAGTGTCAGAGAGAGTCAGAGTGTGATAGTGAGTGTCAAAGAGTGTCAGAGAGTGTCAGAGAGTGTCAGAGAGTGATAGTGAGAGTCTGAGAGTGACGAGAGTGATAGTGAGTGTCAGAGAGTGATAGAGAGGGTCAGAGAGTGATAGAGAGTGTCAGAGACTGTCAGAGAGTGACGGAGTGTGTCAGAGAGTGTCGGAGAGTGTAAGACAGTGTCAGAGAGTGATAGTGAGTGCCTGAGAGTGTCAGAGAGTGATAGTTAGTGTCTGTGAGGGTCCGAGAATGTCAGAGAGTGATAGAGAGTGATAGAGAGTGTCAGAGAGAGTCAGAGTGTGTCAGAGAGTGTCAGAGTGTGTCAGAGAGTGATAGAGAGTGTCAGAGAGTGTCAGAGAGAGTCAGAGAGTGTCAGAGAGTGTCAGAGAGTGTCAGAGAGTGTCAGAGAGTGATAGAGAGTGATAGAGAGTGTCAGAGTGTGATAGTGAGTGTCAGAGAGTGTCAGAGAATGTCAGAGAGTGATAGTGAGTGTCAGAGAGTGTCAGAGAGTGTCAGAGAGTGATAGTGAGTGTCTGAGAGTGCCAGAGAGTGTCAGAGAGTGATCGAGAGTGATCGAGAGTGATCGAGAGTGATCGAGAGTGATAGAGAGTGATAGAGTGTGATAGAGTGTCAGAGTGTCAGAGAGTGATAGTGAGTGTCTGAGAGTTTCTGAGAGTGTCAGAGCGAGTCAGAGAGTGATCGAGAGTGTCAGAGAGTGTCAGAGAGTGATAGAGAGTGTCAGAGAGTGATAGTGAGTGTCAGAGAGAGTCAGAGAGTGTCAGAGATTGTCAGAGAGTGTCAGAGAGTGTCAGAGATTGTCAGAGAGTGATAGTAAGTGTCTGAGATTGTCAGAGAGTGTCAGAGTGTGATAGTGCGTGTCAGAGAGTGTCAGAGAGTGATAGTAAGTGTCAGAGAGTGTCAGAGAGTGTCAGAGAGTGATAGAGAGTGTCAGAGAGAGTCAGAGAGTGTCATAGAGTGTCAGAGAGTGATCGTGAGTGTCAGAGAGTGTCAGAGAGTGATAGTGAGTGTCAGAGTGTGTCAGAGAGTGTCAGAGAGTGATAGTGAGTGTCAGAGAGTGTCAGAGAGTGTCAGAGCGTGTCAGAGAGTGATAGTGATTGTCTGAGAGTGTCAGAGAGTGTCAGAGAGGGATAGAGAGTGTCAGAGAGTGATCGAGAGTGTCAGAGAGTGATAGTGAGTGTCAGAGAGTGTCAGAGAGTGACGGAGTGTGTCAGAGAGTGTCGGAGAGTGTAAGACAGTGTCAGAGAGTGTCAGAGAGTGTCAGCGAGCGTCAGAGAGTGTCAGAGAGTGATAGAGAGTGTCAGGGAGTCTCAGAGAGTGTCAGAGAGTGATAGTGAGTGCCTGAGAGTGTCAGAGAGTGATAGTGAGTGTCTGAGATGGTCCGAGAATGTCAGAGAGTGATAGAGAGTGATAGAGAGTGTCAGAGAGTGTCAGAGAGTGATAGAGAGTGTCAGAGAGTGTCAGAGAGTGATAGAGAGTGATAGAGAATGTCAGAGAGTGTCAGAGAGTGATAGTGAGTGTCTGAGCATGTCTGAGAGTGTCTGAGTGTGATAGAGAGTGTCAGAGAGTGATAGTGAATGTCAGAGAGTGTCAGAGATATATAGAGAGTGTCAGAGAGAGTCAGAGTGTGATAGTGAGTGTCAGAGAGTGTCAGAGAGTGTCAGAGAGTGATAGTGAGTGCCTGAGAGTGTCAGAGAGTGATAGTGAGTGTCTGAGATGGTCCGAGAATGTCAGAGAGTGATAGAGAGTGATAGAGAGTGTCAGAGAGTGTCAGAGAGTGATAGAGAGTGTCAGAGAGTGTCAGAGAGTGATAGAGAGTGATAGAGAATGTCAGAGAGTGTCAGAGAGTGATAGTGAGTGTCTGAGCGTGTCTGAGAGTGTCTGAGTGTGATAGAGAGTGTCAGAGAGTGATAGTGAATGTCAGAGAGTGTCAGAGATTGATAGAGAGTGTCAGAGAGAGTCAGAGTGTGATAGTGAGTGTCAGAGAGTGTCAGAGAGTGTCAGAGAGTGATAGTGAGTGTCTGAGAGTGTCATGGAGTGTCAGAAAGTGATAGTGAGTGTCTGAGTGTGATAGAGAGTGTCAGAGAGTGATAGTGAATGTCAGAGAGTGTCAGAGATTGATAGAGAGTGTCAGAGAGAGTCAGAGTGTGATAGTGAGTGTCAGAGAGTGTCAGAGAGAGTCAGAGTGTGATAGTGAGTGTCAAAGAGTGTCAGAGAGTGTCAGAGAGTGTCAGAGAGTGATAGTGAGTGTCTGAGAGTGTCAGAGAGTGATAGTGAGTGTCAGAGAGTGATAGAGAGGGTCAGAGAGTGATAGAGAGTGTCAGAGACTGTCAGAGAGTGACGGAGTGTGTCAGAGAGTGTCGGAGAGTGTAAGACAGTGTCAGAGAGTGTCAGCGAGTGTCAGAGAGTGTCAGAGAGTGATAGAGAGTGTCAGAGAGTGTCTGAGAGGGTCCGAGAATGTCAGAGAGTGATAGAGAGTGATAGAGAGTGTCAGAGAGAGTCAGAGAGTGTCAGAGAGTGTCAGAGAGTGTCAGAGAGTGATAGAGAGTGTCAGAGAGTGTCAGAGAGAGTCAGAGAGTGTCAGAGAGTGTCAGAGAGTGTCAGAGAGTGTCAGAGAGTGATAGAGAGTGATAGAGAGTGTCAGAGTGTGATAGTGAGTGTCAGAGAGTGTCAGAGAATGTCAGAGAGTGATAGTGAGTGTCTGAGAGTGCCAGAGAGTGTCAGAGAGTGATCGAGAGTGATAGAGAGTGATAGAGTGTGATAGAGTGTCAGAGTGTCAGAGAGTGATAGTGAGTGTCTGAGAGTGCCAGAGAGTGTCAGAGAGTGATCGAGAGTGATCGAGAGTGATAGAGAGAGATAGAGTGTGATAGAGCGTCAGAGTGTCAGAGAGTGATAGTGAGTGTCTGAGAGTTTCTGAGAGTGTCAGAGCGAGTCAGAGAGTTGTCGAGAGTGTCAGAGAGTGTCAGAGAGTGATAGAGAGTGTCAGAGAGTGATAGTGAGTGTCAGAGAGAGTCAGAGAGTGTCAGAGATTGTCAGAGAGTGTCAGAGAGTGTCAGAGATTGTCAGAGAGTGATAGTAAGTGTCTGAGATTGTCAGAGAGTGTCAGAGTGTGATAGTGCGTGTCAGAGAGTGTCAGAGAGTGATAGTAAGTGTCAGAGAGTGTCAGAGAGTGTCAGAGAGTGATAGAGAGTGTCAGAGAGAGTCAGAGAGTGTCAGAGAGTGTCAGAGAGTGATCGTGAGTGTCAGAGAGTGTCAGAGAGTGTCAGAGAGTGATAGAGAGTGTCAGAGTGTGATAGTGAGTGTCAGAGAGTGTCAGAGAATGTCAGAGAGTGATAGTGAGTGTCTGAGAGTGCCAGAGAGTGTCAGAGAGTGATCGAGAGTGATAGAGAGTGATAGAGTGTGATAGAGTGTCAGAGTGTCAGAGAGTGATAGTGAGTGTCTGAGAGTGCCAGAGAGTGTCAGAGAGTGATCGAGAGTGATCGAGAGTGATAGAGAGAGATAGAGTGTGATAGAGCGTCAGAGTGTCAGAAAGTGATAGTGAGTGTCTGAGAGTGTCTGAGTGTGATAGAGAGTGTCAGAGTGTGATAGTGAACGTCAGAGAGTGTCAGAGATTGATAGAGAGTGTCAGAGAGAGTCAGAGTGTGATAGTGAGTGTCAGAGAGTGTCAGAGAGAGTCAGAGTGTGATAGTGAGTGTCAAAGAGTGTCAGAGAGTGTCAGAGAGTGTCAGAGAGTGATAGTGAGTGTCTGAGAGTGTCAGTGAGTGATAGTGAGTGTCAGAGAGTGATAGAGAGGGTCAGAGAGTGATAGAGAGTGTCAGAGACTGTCAGAGAGTGACGGAGTGTGTCAGAGAGTGTCGGAGAGTGTAAGACAGTGTCAGAGAGTGTCAGCGAGTGTCAGAGAGTGATAGAGAGTGTCAGAGAGTGTCAGAGAGTGTCAGAGAGTGTCAGAGAGTGATAGTGAGTGCCTGAGAGTGTCAGAGAGTGATAGTGAGTGTCTGTGAGGGTCCGAGAATGTCAGAGAGTGATAGAGAGTGATAGAGAGTGTCAGAGAGAGTCAGAGTGTGTCAGAGAGTGTCAGAGAGTGTCAGAGAGTGATAGAGAGTGTCAGAGAGTGTCAGAGAGAGTCAGAGAGTGTCAGAGAGTGTCAGAGAGTGTCAGAGAGTGATAGAGAGTGATAGAGAGTGTCAGAGTGTGATAGTGAGTGTCAGAGAGTGTCAGAGAATGTCAGAGAGTGATAGTGAGTGTCAGAGAGTGTCAGAGAGTGTCAGAGAGTGATAGTGAGTGTCTGAGAGTGCCAGAGAGTGATCGAGAGTGATCGAGAGTGATCGAGAGTGATAGAGTGTGATAGAGAGTGATAGAGTGTCAGAGTGTCAGAGAGTGATAGTGAGTGTCTGAGAGGTTCTGAGAGTGTCAGAGCGAGGCAGAGAGTGATCGAGAGTGTCAGAGAGTGTCAGAGAGTGATAGAGAGTGTCAGAGAGTGATAGTGAGTGTCAGAGAGAGTCAGAGAGTGTCAGAGATTGTCAGAGAGTGTCAGAGAGTGTCAGAGATTGTCAGAGAGTGATAGTAAGTGTCTGAGATTGTCAGAGAGTGTCAGAGTGTGATAGTGCGTGTCAGAGAGTGTCAGAGAGTGATAGTAAGTGTCAGAGAGTGTCAGAGAGTGATAGAGAGTGTCAGAGAGAGTCAGAGAGTGTCAGAGAGTGTCAGAGAGTGATCGTGAGTGTCAGAGAGTGTCAGAGAGTGTCAGAGAGTGATAGTGAGTGTCAGAGTGTGTCAGAGAGTGTCAGAGAGTGATAGTGAGTGTCAGAGAGTGTCAGAGAGTGTCAGAGAGTGTCAGAGCGTGTCAGAGAGTGATAGTGATTGTCTGAGAGTGTCAGAGAGTGTCAGAGAGTGATAGAGAGTGTCAGTGAGTGATCGAGAGTGTCAGAGAGTGATCGAGAGTGTCAGAGAGTGATAGTGAGTGTCAGAGCGTGTCAGAGAGTGACGGAGTGTGTCAGAGAGTGTCGGAGAGTGTAAGACAGTGTCAGAGAGTGTCAGCGAGCGTCAGAGAGTGTCAGAGAGTGATAGAGAGTGTCAGAGAGTCTCAGAGAGTGTCAGAGAGTGATAGTGAGTGCCTGAGAGTGTCAGAGAGTGATAGTGAGTGTCTGAGATGGTCCGAGAATGTCAGAGAGTGATAGAGAGTGATAGAGAGTGTCAGAGAGTGTCAGAGAGTGATAGAGAGTGTCAGAGAGTGTCAGAGAGTGTCAGAGAGTGATAGAGAGTGATAGAGAATGTCAGAGAGTGTCAGAGAGTGATAGTGAGTGTCTGAGCATGTCTGAGAGTGTCTGAGTGTGATAGAGAGTGTCAGAGAGTGATAGTGAATGTCAGAGAGTGTCAGAGATTGATAGAGAGTGTCAGAGAGAGTCAGAGTGTGATAGTGAGTGTCAGAGAGTGTCAGAGAGTGTCAGAGAGTGATAGTGAGTGTCTGAGAGTGTCATGGAGTGTCAGAAAGTGATAGTGAGTGTCTGAGAGTGTCTGAGTGTGATAGGGAGGGTCAGAGAGTGATAGTGAATGTCAGAGAGTGTCAGAGATTGATAGAGAGTGTCAGAGAGAGTCAGAGTGTGATAGTGAGTGTCAGAGAGTGTCAGAGAGAGTCAGAGTGTGATAGTGAGTGTCAAAGAGTGTCAGAGAGTGTCAGAGAGTGTCAGAGAGTGATAGTGAGAGTCTGAGAGTGAACGAGAGTGATAGTGAGTGTCAGAGAGTGATAGAGAGGGTCAGAGAGTGATAGAGAGTGTCAGAGACTGTCAGAGAGTGACGGAGTGTGTCAGAGAGTGTCGGAGAGTGTAAGACAGTGTCAGAGAGTGTCAGCGAGTGTCAGAGAGTGTCAGAGAGTGATAGAGAGTGTCAGAGAGTGTCCGAGAGTGTCAGAGAGTGTCAGAGAGTGTCAGAGAGTGATAGTGAGTGCCTGAGAGTGTCAGAGAGTGATAGTGAGTGTCTGAGAGGGTCCTAGAATGTCAGAGAGTGATAGAGAGTGATAGAGAGTGTCAGAGAGTGTCAGAGAGTGATAGAGAGTGTCAGAGAGTGATAGAGAGTGATAGAGAATGTCAGAGAGTGTCAGAGAGCGATAGTGAGTGTCTGAGTGTGTCTGAGAGTGTCTGAGTGTGTCTGAGTGTGATAGAGAGTGTCAGAGAGTGATAGTGAATGTCAGAGAGTGTCAGAGATTGATAGAGAGTGTCAGAGATTGATAGAGAGTGTCAGAGAGAGTCAGAGTGCGATAGTGAGTGTCAGAGAGTGTCAGAGAGTGTCAGAGAGTGATAGTGAGTGTCCGAGAGTGTCATGGAGTGTCAGAAAGTGATAGTGAGTGTCTGAGAGTGTCTGAGTGTGATAGAGAGTGTCAGAGAGTGATAGTGAATGTCAGAGAGTGTCAGAGATTGATAGAGAGTGTCAGAGACTGTCAGAGAGTGATAGTGAGTGTCTGAGAGTGTCAGAGAGTGATAGTGAGTGTCAGAGAGTGATAGTGAGTGTCTGAGAGTGATAGTGAGTGTCTGAGAGTGTCAGAGAGTGATAGAGAGTGATAGAGAATGTCAGAGAGTGTCAGAGAGTGATAGAGAGTGTCAGAGAGTCAGTGAGTGATAGAGAGTGTCAGGAGTGGCAGAGTGTTTCAGAGAGTGTCAGAGAGTGTCAGGAAATGTCAGAGAGTGTCAGAGAGTGATAGTGAGTGTCAGAGAGTGTCAGAGAGTGATGGTGAGTGTCAGAGAGTGTCAGAGAGTGATAGTGAAAGTTTGAGAGTGTCAGAGAGTGATAGAGAGTGTCAGAGAGTGTCAGAGAGTGTCAGAGAGTGATAGAGAGTGTCAGAGAGTGTCAGAGAGTGATAGTGAGTGTCAGAGAGTGTCAGAGAGTGATCGAGAGTGTCAGAGAGTGTCAGAGCGAGTCAGAGAGTGATAGAGAGTGTCAGAGAGTCAGTGAGTGATAGAGAGTGTCAGAGATTGTCAGAGTGTTTCAGAGAGTGTCAGAGAGTGTCAGAGAATGTCAGAGAGTGTCAGAGAGTGACAGTGAGTGTCAGAGAGTGTCAGAGAGTGATCGTGAGTGTCTGAGAGTGTTAGAGAGCGTCAGAGAGTGTCAGAGAGTGTCAGAGAGTGTCAGAGAGTGATAGTAAGTGTCTGAGAGTATCAGAGAGTGATAGTGACTGTCAGAGAAAATCAGAGAGTGATAGTGAGTGTCGGAGAGTGTATGAGAGTGTCAGAAAGTGTCCGAGAGTGATAGTGAGTGTCGGAGAGTGTATGAGAGTGATAGAGAATGTCAGAGAGTGTCAGAGAGTGATAGAGAATGTCAGAGAGTGTCAGAGAGTGATAGTGAGTGTCTGAGAGTGTCAGAGAGTGATAGAGAGTGATAGAGAATGTCAGAGAGTGTCAGAGAGTGATAGAGAGTGATAGAGAGTGTCAGAGAGTGTCAGAGAGTGTCAGAGAGTGTCAGAGAGTGATAGAGAGTGATAGAGAATGTCAGAGAGTGTCAGAGAGTGTCAGAGAGTGTCAGAGAGTGCCAGAGAGTGCCAGAGAGTGATAGAGAGTGTCAGAGAGTGTCAGAGAGTGACAGAGAGTGTCAGAGAGTGATAGTGAGTGTCTGAGAGTGTCCGAGAATGTCAGAGAGTGATAGAGAGTGATATAGAGTGTCAGAGAGAGTCAGAGAGTGATAGAGAGTGTCAGAGAGAGTCAGAGAGTGATAGAGAGTGATAGAGAATGTCAGAGAGTGTCAGAGAGTGATAGTGAGTGTCAGAGAGTGTCAGAGAGTGATGGTGAGTGTCTGTGAGTGTCAGAGAGTGATAGTGAGTGTCTGAGAGTGTCCGAGAATGTCAGAGAGTGATAGAGCGTGATAGAGAGTGATAGAGAGTGTCAGAGAGTGATAGAGAGTGTCAGAGAGTGTCAGAGAGTGATAGTGAATGTCAGAGAGTGTCAGAGATTGATAGAGAGTGTCAGAGTCTTTCAGAGAGTGTCAGAGAGTGTCAGAGAATGTCAGAGAGTGTCAGAGAGTGATAGTGAGTGTCAGAGAACGTCAGAGAGTGATAGTGAGTGTTAGAGAGTGTCAGAGAGTGATAGAGAGTGATAGAGAGTGATAGAGAATGTCAGAGAGTGTCAGAGAGTGATAGTGAGTGTCTGAGAGAGTCAGAGAGTGTCAGAGAGTGTCAGAGAGTGTCAGAGAGTGATAGTGAGTGTCAGAGAGTGTCAGAGAGTGATAGTGAGTGTCAGAGAGTGTCAGAGAGTGATAGTGAGTGCCTGAGAGTGTCAGAGAGTGATAGTGAGTGTCTGAGAGGGTCCGAGAATGTCAGAGAGTGATAGAGAGTGATAGAGAGTGTCAGAGAGTGTCAGAGAGTGATAGAGAGTGTCAGAGAGTGTCAGAGAGTGATAGAGAGTGATAGAGAATGTCAGAGAGTGTCAGAGAGTGATAGTGAGTGTCTGAGCATGTCTGAGAGTGTCTGAGTGTGATAGAGAGTGTCAGAGAGTGATAGTGAGTGTCTGAGAGGGTCCGAGAATGTCAGAGAGTGTCAGAGAGTGTCAGAGAGTGATAGAGAGTGTCAGAGAGTGTCAGAGAGAGTCAGAGAGTGTCAGAGAGTGTCAGAGAGTGTCAGAGAGTGTCAGAGAGTGATAGAGAGTGATAGAGAGTGTCAGAGTGTGATAGTGAGTGTCAGAGAGTGTCAGAGAATGTCAGAGAGTGATAGTGAGTGTCTGAGAGTGCCAGAGAGTGTCAGAGAGTGATCGAGAGTGATAGAGTGTGATAGAGTGTCAGAGTGTCAGAGAGTGATAGTGAGTGTCTGAGAGTGCCAGAGAGTGTCAGAGAGTGATCGAGAGTGATCGAGAGTGATAGAGAGAGATAGAGTGTGATAGAGCGTCAGAGTGTCAGAGAGTGATAGTGAGTGTCTGAGAGTTTCTGAGAGTGTCAGAGCGAGTCAGAGAGTGATCGAGAGTGTCAGAGAGTGTCAGAGAGTGATAGAGAGTGTCAGAGAGTGATAGTGAGTGTCAGAGAGAGTCAGAGAGTGTCAGAGATTGTCAGAGAGTGTCAGAGAGTGTCAGAGATTGTCAGAGAGTGATAGTAAGTGTCTGAGATTGTCAGAGAGTGTCAGAGTGTGATAGTGCGTGTCAGAGAGTGTCAGAGAGTGATAGTAAGTGTCAGAGAGTGTCAGAGAGTGTCAGAGAGTGATAGAGAGTGTCAGAGAGAGTCAGAGAGTGTCAGAGAGTGTCAGAGAGTGATCGTGAGTGTCAGAGAGTGTCAGAGAGTGTCAGAGAGTGATAGAGAGTGTCAGAGTGTGATAGTGAGTGTCAGAGAGTGTCAGAGAATGTCAGAGAGTGATAGTGAGTGTCTGAGAGTGCCAGAGAGTGTCAGAGAGTGATCGAGAGTGATAGAGAGTGATAGAGTGTGATAGAGTGTCAGAGTGTCAGAGAGTGATAGTGAGTGTCTGAGAGTGCCAGAGAGTGTCAGAGAGTGATCGAGAGTGATCGAGAGTGATAGAGAGAGATAGAGTGTGATAGAGCGTCAGAGTGTCAGAAAGTGATAGTGAGTGTCTGAGAGTGTCTGAGTGTGATAGAGAGTGTCAGAGTGTGATAGTGAACGTCAGAGAGTGTCAGAGATTGATAGAGAGTGTCAGAGAGAGTCAGAGTGTGATAGTGAGTGTCAGAGAGTGTCAGAGAGAGTCAGAGTGTGATAGTGAGTGTCAAAGAGTGTCAGAGAGTGTCAGAGAGTGTCAGAGAGTGATAGTGAGTGTCTGACAGTGTCAGTGAGTGATAGTGAGTGTCAGAGAGTGATAGAGAGGGTCAGAGAGTGATAGAGAGTGTCAGAGACTGTCAGAGAGTGACGGAGTGTGTCAGAGAGTGTCGGAGAGTGTAAGACAGTGTCAGAGAGTGTCAGCGAGTGTCAGAGAGTGATAGAGAGTGTCAGAGAGTGTCAGAGAGTGTCAGAGAGTGTCAGAGAGAGATAGTGAGTGCCTGAGAGTGTCAGAGAGTGATAGTGAGTGTCTGTGAGGGTCCGAGAATGTCAGAGAGTGATAGAGAGTGATAGAGAGTGTCAGAGAGAGTCAGAGTGTGTCAGAGAGTGTCAGAGAGTGTCAGAGAGTGATAGAGAGTGTCAGAGAGTGTCAGAGAGAGTCAGAGAGTGTCAGAGAGTGTCAGAGAGTGTCAGAGAGTGATAGAGAGTGATAGAGAGTGTCAGAGTGTGATAGTGAGTGTCAGAGAGTGTCAGAGAATGTCAGAGAGTGATAGTGAGTGTCAGAGAGTGTCAGAGAGTGTCAGAGAGTGATAGTGAGTGTCTGAGAGTGCCAGAGAGTGATCGAGAGTGATCGAGAGTGATCGAGAGTGATAGAGTGTGATAGAGAGTGATAGAGTGTCAGAGTGTCAGAGAGTGATAGTGAGTGTCTGAGAGTTTCTGAGAGTGTCAGAGCGAGTCAGAGAGTGATCGAGAGTGTCAGAGAGTGTCAGAGAGTGATAGAGAGTGTCAGAGAGTGATAGTGAGTGTCAGAGAGAGTCAGAGAGTGTCAGAGATTGTCAGAGAGTGTCAGAGAGTGTCAGAGATTGTCAGAGAGTGATAGTAAGTGTCTGAGATTGTCAGAGAGTGTCAGAGTGTGATAGTGCGTGTCAGAGAGTGTCAGAGAGTGATAGTAAGTGTCAGAGAGTGTCAGAGAGTGTCAGAGAGTGATAGAGAGTGTCAGAGAGAGTCAGAGAGTGTCAGAGAGTGTCAGAGAGTGATCGTGAGTGTCAGAGAGTGTCAGAGAGTGTCAGAGAGTGATAGTGAGTGTCAGAGTGTGTCAGAGAGTGTCAGAGAGTGATAGTGAGTGTCAGAGAGTGTCAGAGAGTGTCAGAGAGTGTCAGAGCGTGTCAGAGAGTGATAGTGATTGTCTGAGAGTGTCAGAGAGTGTCAGAGAGTGATAGAGAGTGTCAGTGAGTGATCGAGAGTGTCAGAGAGTGATCGAGAGTGTCAGAGAGTGATAGTGAGTGTCAGAGCGTGTCAGAGAGTGACGGAGTGTGTCAGAGAGTGTCGGAGAGTGTAAGACAGTGTCAGAGAGTGTCAGCGAGCGTCAGAGAGTGTCAGAGAGTGATAGAGAGTGTCAGAGAGTCTCAGAGAGTGTCAGAGAGTGATAGTGAGTGCCTGAGAGTGTCAGAGAGTGATAGTGAGTGTCTGAGATGGTCCGAGAATGTCAGAGAGTGATAGAGAGTGATAGAGAGTGTCAGAGAGTGATAGAGAGTGTCAGAGAGTGTCAGAGAGTGATAGAGAGTGATAGAGAATGTCAGAGAGTGTCAGAGAGTGATAGTGAGTGTCTGAGCATGTCTGAGAGTGTCTGAGTGTGATAGAGAGTGTCAGAGAGTGATAGTGAATGTCAGAGAGTGTCAGAGATTGATAGAGAGTGTCAGAGAGAGTCAGAGTGTGATAGTGAGTGTCAGAGAGTGTCAGAGAGTGTCAGAGAGTGATAGTGAGTGTCTGAGAGTGTCATGGAGTGTCAGAAAGTGATAGTGAGTGTCTGAGAGTGTCTGAGTGTGATAGGGAGGGTCAGAGAGTGATAGTGAATGTCAGAGAGTGTCAGAGATTGATAGAGAGTGTCAGAGAGAGTCAGAGTGTGATAGTGAGTGTCAGAGAGTGTCAGAGAGAGTCAGAGTGTGATAGTGAGTGTCAAAGAGTGTCAGAGAGTGTCAGAGAGTGTCAGAGAGTGATAGTGAGAGTCTGAGAGTGAACGAGAGTGATAGTGAGTGTCAGAGAGTGATAGAGAGGGTCAGAGAGTGATAGAGAGTGTCAGAGACTGTCAGAGAGTGACGGAGTGTGTCAGAGAGTGTCGGAGAGTGTAAGACAGTGTCAGAGAGTGTCAGCGAGTGTCAGAGAGTGTCAGAGAGTGATAGAGAGTGTCAGAGAGTGTCCGAGAGTGTCAGAGAGTGTCAGAGAGTGTCAGAGAGTGATAGTGAGTGCCTGAGAGTGTCAGAGAGTGATAGTGAGTGTCTGAGAGGGTCCGAGAATGTCAGAGAGTGATAGAGAGTGATAGAGAGTGTCAGAGAGTGTCAGAGAGTGATAGAGAGTGTCAGAGAGTGATAGAGAGTGATAGAGAATGTCAGAGAGTGTCAGAGAGCGATAGTGAGTGTCTGAGCGTGTCTGAGAGTGTCTGAGTGTGTCTGAGTGTGATAGAGAGTGTCAGAGAGTGATAGTGAATGTCAGAGAGTGTCAGAGATTGATAGAGAGTGTCAGAGATTGATAGAGAGTGTCAGAGAGAGTCAGAGTGCGATAGTGAGTGTCAGAGAGTGTCAGAGAGTGTCAGAGAGTGATAGTGAGTGTCCGAGAGTGTCATGGAGTGTCAGAAAGTGATAGTGAGTGTCTGAGAGTGTCTGAGTGTGATAGAGAGTGTCAGAGAGTGATAGTGAATGTCAGAGAGTGTCAGAGATTGATAGAGAGTGTCAGAGACTGTCAGAGAGTGATAGTGAGTGTCTGAGAGTGTCAGAGAGTGATAGTGAGTGTCAGAGAGTGATAGTGAGTGTCTGAGAGTGATAGTGAGTGTCTGAGAGTGTCAGAGAGTGATAGAGAGTGATAGAGAATGTCAGAGAGTGTCAGAGAGTGATAGAGAGTGTCAGAGAGTCAGTGAGTGATAGAGAGTGTCAGGAGTGGCAGAGTGTTTCAGAGAGTGTCAGAGAGTGTCAGGAAATGTCAGAGAGTGTCAGAGAGTGATAGTGAGTGTCAGAGAGTGTCAGAGAGTGATGGTGAGTGTCAGAGAGTGTCAGAGAGTGATAGTGAAAGTTTGAGAGTGTCAGAGAGTGATAGAGAGTGTCAGAGAGTGTCAGAGAGTGTCAGAGAGTGATAGAGAGTGTCAGAGAGTGTCAGAGAGTGATAGTGAGTGTCAGAGAGTGTCAGAGAGTGATCGAGAGTGTCAGAGAGTGTCAGAGCGAGTCAGAGAGTGATAGAGAGTGTCAGAGAGTCAGTGAGTGATAGAGAGTGTCAGAGATTGTCAGAGTGTTTCAGAGAGTGTCAGAGAGTGTCAGAGAATGTCAGAGAGTGTCAGAGAGTGACAGTGAGTGTCAGAGAGTGTCAGAGAGTGATCGTGAGTGTCTGAGAGTGTTAGAGAGCGTCAGAGAGTGTCAGAGAGTGTCAGAGAGTGTCAGAGAGTGATAGTAAGTGTCTGAGAGTATCAGAGAGTGATAGTGACTGTCAGAGAAAATCAGAGAGTGATAGTGAGTGTCGGAGAGTGTATGAGAGTGTCAGAAAGTGTCCGAGAGTGATAGTGAGTGTCGGAGAGTGTATGAGAGTGTCAGAAACTGTCAGAGAGTGATAGAGAGTGATAGAGAATGTCAGAGAGTGTCAGAGAGTGATAGTGAGTGTCTGAGAGTGTCAGAGAGTGATAGAGAGTGATAGAGAATGTCAGAGAGTGTCAGAGAGTGATAGAGAGTGATAGAGAGTGTCAGAGAGTGTCAGAGAGTGTCAGAGAGTGTCAGAGAGTGATAGAGAGTGATAGAGAATGTCAGAGAGTGTCAGAGAGTGTCAGAGAGTGTCAGAGAGTGCCAGAGAGTGATAGAGAGTGTCAGAGAGTGTCAGAGAGTGACAGAGAGTGTCAGAGAGTGATAGTGAGTGTCTGAGAGTGTCTGAGAATGTCAGAGAGTGATAGAGAGTGATATAGAGTGTCAGAGAGAGTCAGAGAGTGATAGAGGGTGTCAGAGAGAGTCAGAGAGTGATAGAGAGTGATAGAGAATGTCAGAGAGTGTCAGAGAGTGATAGTGAGTGTCAGAGAGTGTCAGAGAGTGATGGTGAGTGTCTGTGAGTGTCAGAGAGTGATAGTGAGTGTCTGAGAGTGTCCGAGAATGTCAGAGAGTGATAGAGCGTGATAGAGAGTGATAGAGAGTGTCAGAGAGTGTCAGAGAGTGATAGAGAGTGTCAGAGAGTGTCAGAGAGTGATAGTGAATGTCAGAGAGTGTCAGAGATTGATAGAGAGTGTCAGAGTCTTTCAGAGAGTGTCAGAGAGTGTCAGAGAATGTCAGAGAGTGTCAGAGAGTGATAGTGAGTGTCAGAGAACGTCAGAGAGTGATAGTGAGTGTTAGAGAGTGTCAGAGAGTGATAGAGAGTGATAGAGAGTGATAGAGAATGTCAGAGAGTGTCAGAGAGTGATAGTGAGTGTCTGAGAGAGTCAGAGAGTGTCAGAGAGTGTCAGAGAGTGTCAGAGAGTGATAGTGAGTGTCAGAGAGTGTCAGAGAGTGATAGTGAGTGTCAGAGAGTGTCAGAGAGTGATAGTGAGTGCCTGAGAGTGTCAGAGAGTGATAGTGAGTGTCTGAGAGGGTCCGAGAATGTCAGAGAGTGATAGAGAGTGATAGAGAGTGTCAGAGAGTGTCAGAGAGTGATAGAGAGTGTCAGAGAGTGTCAGAGAGTGATAGAGAGTGATAGAGAGTGATAGAGAATGTCAGAGAGTGTCAGAGAGTGATAGTGAGTGTCTGAGCGTGTCTGAGAGTGTCTGAGTGTGATAGAGAGTGTCAGAGAGTGATAGTGAATGTCAGAGAGTGTCAGAGATTGATAGAGTGTGTCAGAGAGAGTCAGAGTGTGATAGTGAGTGTCAGAGAGTGTCAGAGATAGTCAGAGTGTGATAGTGAGTGTCAGAGAGTGTCAGAGAGTGATAGAGAGTGCCAGAGAGTGCCAAAGATTGATAGACAGTGATTGAGAGTGTCAGAGAGTGTCAGCGAGTGATAGAGAGTGTCAGAGAGTATCAGAGAGTGATGGTAGGTGTCAGAGAGTGTCAGAGAGTGATAGTGTGTGTCTGAGATTGTCTGAGAGTGTCAGAGAGTGTCAGAGAGTGATAGAGTGTGATAGAGTGTCAGAGCGAGTCAGAGAGTGATCGAGAGTGTCAGAGAGTGTCAGAGAGTGATAGAGAGTGTCAGAGAGTGTCAGAGAGAGTCAGAGAGTGTCAGAGATTGTCAGAGAGTGTCAGAGATTTTCAGAGAGTGATAGTAAGTGTCAGAGAGTGTCAGAGTGTGTCAGAGAGTGTCAGAGAGTGATAGTGAGTGTCTGAGCGTGTCTGAGAGTGTCAGAGAGTGTCAGAGAGGGTCAGAGAGTGATAGTGAGTGTCTGAGAGTGTCATGGAGTGTCAGAAAGTGATAGTGAGTGTCTGAGAGTGTCTGAGTGTGATAGAGAGTGTCAGAGAGTGATAGTGAATGTCAGAGAGTGTCAGAGATTGATAGAGTGTGTCAGAGAGAGTCAGAGTGTGATAGTGAGTGTCAGAGAGTGTCAGAGATAGTCAGAGTGTGATAGTGAGTGTCAGAGAGTGTCAGAGAGTGATAGAGAGTGCCAGAGAGTGCCAAAGATTGATAGACAGTGATTGAGAGTGTCAGAGAGTGTCAGCGAGTGATAGAGAGTGTCAGAGAGTATCAGAGAGTGATGGTAGGTGTCAGAGAGTGTCAGAGAGTGATAGTGTGTGTCTGAGATTGTCTGAGAGTGTCAGAGAGTGTCAGAGAGTGATAGAGTGTGATAGAGTGTCAGAGCGAGTCAGAGAGTGATCGAGAGTGTCAGAGAGTGTCAGAGAGTGATAGAGAGTGTCAGAGAGTGTCAGAGAGAGTCAGAGAGTGTCAGAGATTGTCAGAGAGTGTCAGAGATTGTCAGAGAGTGATAGTAAGTGTCTGAGAGTGTCAGAGAGTGTCAGAGAGTGTCAGAGAGAGTCAGAGAGTGTCAGAGAGTGTCAGAGAGTGTCAGAGAGTGATAGAGAGTGTCAGAGAGTGTCAGAGAGTGTCAGAGAGTGTCAGAGAGTGTCAGAGAGTGATAGAGAGTGATAGAGAGTGTCAGAGTGTGATAGTGAGTGTCAGAGAGTGTCAGAGAATGTCAGAGAGTGATAGTGAGTGTCAGAGAGTGTCAGAGAGTGTCAGAGAGTGATAGTGAGTGTCTGAGTGTGCCAGAGAGTGTCAGAGAGTGATAGAGAGTGTCAGAGATTGTCAGAGAGTGATAGAGTGTGATAGAGTGTCAGAGTGTCAGAGAGTGATAGTGAGTGTCTGAGAGTTTCTGAGAGTGTCAGAGCGAGTCAGAGAGTGATCGAGAGTGTCAGAGAGTGTCAGAGAGTGATAGAGAGTGTCAGAGAGTGATAGTGAGCGTCAGAGAGAGTCAGAGAGTGTCAGAGATTGTCAGAGAGTGTCAGAGAGTGTCAGAGATTGTCAGAGAGTGATAGTAAGTGTCTGAGATTGTCAGAGAGTGATAGTAAGTGTCTGAGAGTGTCAGAGAGTGTCAGAGAGTGATAGAGAGTGTCAGAGAGAGTCAGAGAGTGTCAGAGTGTGATAGTGCGTGTCAGAGAGTGTCAGAGAGTGATAGTAAGTGTCAGAGAGTGTCAGAGAGTGTCAGAGAGTGATAGAGAGTGTCAGAGAGAGTCAGAGAGTGTCAGAGAGTGTCAGAGAGTGATCGTGAGTGTCAGAGAGAGTCAGAGAGTGTCAGAGAGTGATAGTGAGTGTCAGAGTGTGTCAGAGAGTGTCAGAGCGTGTCAGAGAGTGATAGTGATTGTCTGAGAGTGTCAGAGAGTGTCAGAGAGTGATAGAGAGTGTCAGAGAGTGATCGAGAGTGTCAGAGAGTGATCGAGAGTGTCAGAGAGTGATAGTGAGTGTCAGAGAGTGACGGAGTGTGTCAGAGAGTGTCGGACAGTGTAAGACAGTGTCAGAGAGTGTCAGCGAGCGTCAGAGAGTGTCAGAGAGTGATAGAGAGTGTCAGAGAGTGTCAGAGAGAGTCAGAGAGTGATAGTGAGTGCCTGAGAGTGTCAGAGAGTGATAGTGAGTGTCTGAGCGTGTCTGAGAGTGTCTGAGTGTGATAGAGAGTGTCAGAGAGTGATAGTGAATGTCAGAGAGTGTCAGAGATTGATAGAGAGTGTCAGAGAGAGTCAGAGTGTGATAGTGAGTGTCAGAGAGTGTCAGAGAGTGTCAGAGAGTGATAGTGAGTGTCTGAGAGTGTCATGGAGTGTCAGAAAGTGATAGTGAGTGTCTGAGAGTGTCTGAGTGTGATAGAGAGTGTCAGAGAGTGATAGTGAATGTCAGAGAGTGTCAGAGATTGATAGAGAGTGTCAGAGAGAGTCAGAGTGTGATAGTGAGTGTCAGAGAGTGTCAGAGAGATTCAGAGTGTGATAGTGAGTGTCAAAGAGTGTCAAAGAGTGTCAGAGAGTGTCAGAGAGTGTCAGAGAGTGATAGTGAGTGTCTGAGAGTGTCAGAGAGTGATAGTGAGTGTCAGAGAGTGATAGAGAGGGTCAGAGAGTGATAGAGTGTGTCAGAGAGTCTCAGAGAGTGACGGAGTGTGTCAGAGAGTGTCAGAGAGTGTAAGACAGTGTCAGAGAGTGTCAGCGAGTGTCAGAGAGTGTCAGAGAGTGATAGAGAGTGTCAGAGAGTGTCAGAGAGTGTCAGAGAGTGTCAGAGAGTGATAGTGAGTGTCTGAGAGGGTCCGAGAATGTCAGAGAGTGATAGAGAGTGTCAGAGAGTGATAGAGAGTGTCAGAGAGTGATAGAGTATGATAGAGTATGTCAGAGAGTGTCAGAGAGTGATAGTGAGTGTCTGAGCGTGTCTGAGAGTGTCTGAGTGTGTCTGAGTGTGATAGAGAGTGTCAGAGAGTGATAGTGAATGTCAGAGAGTGTCAGAGATTGATCGAGAGTGTCAGAGAGAGTCAGAGTGCGATAGTGAGTGTCAGAGAGTGTCAGAGAGTGTCAGAGAGTGATAGTGAGTGTCCGAGAGTGTCATGGAGTGTCAGAAAGTGATAGTGAGTGTCTGAGAGCGTCTGAATGTGATAGAGAGTGTCAGAGAGTGATAGTGAATGCCAGAGAGTGTCAGAGATTGATAGAGAGTGTCAGAGAGAGTCAGAGTGTGATAGTGAGTGTCAGAGAGTGTCAGAGAGAGTCAGAGTGTGATAGTGAGTGTCAGAGAGTATCAGAGAGTGTCAGAGAGTGTCAGAGAGTGTCAGAGAGTGTTAGTGAGTGTCTGAGAGTGTCAGAATGTGTCAGAGAGTGTCAGAGAGTGTCAGAGAGTGTCAGAGAGAGTCAGAGTGTGATAGTGAGTGTCAGAGAGTGTCAGAGAGAGTCAGAGTGTGATAGTGAGTGTCAGAGAGTATCAGAGAGTGTCAGAGAGTGTCAGAGAGTGTCAGAGAGTGTTAGTGAGTGTCTGAGAGTGTCTGAGAGTGTCAGAATGTGTCAGAATGTGTCAGAGAGTGTCAGAGAGTGTCAGAGAGTGTCAGAGAGTGATAGAGAGTGCCAGAGAGTGCCAAAGATTGACAGACAGTGATTGAGAGTGTCAGAGAGTGTCAGCGAGTGATAGTGAGTGTCAGAGAGTATCAGAGAGTGATAGTGAATGTCAGAGAGTGTCAGAGAGTGATAGTGTGTGTCTGAGATTATCTGAGAGTGTCAGAGAGTGTCAGAGAGTGATAGAGTGTGATAGAGTGTCAGAGTGTCAGAGAGTGATAGTGAGTGTCTGAGAGTTTCCGAGAGTGTCAGTGCGAGTCAGAGAGTGATCGAGAGTGTCAGAGAGTGTCAGAGAGTGATAGAGAGTGTCAGAGAGAGTCAGAGAGTGTCAGAGATTGTCAGAGTGTGTCAGAGATTGTCAGAGAGTGATAGTAAGTGTCTGAGAGTGTCAGAGAGTGTCAGAGAGTGATAGAGAGTGTCAGAGAGAGTCAGAGAGTGTCAGAGTGTGATAGAGAGTGCCAGAGAGTGCCAAAGATTGATAGACAGTGATTGAGAGTGTCAGAGAGTGTCAGCGAGTGATAGAGAGTGTCAGAGAGTATCAGAGAGTGATGGTGAGTGTCAGAGAGTGTCAGAGAGTGATAGTGTGTGTCTGAGATTGTCTGAGAGTGTCAGAGAGCGTCAGAGAGTGATAGAGTGTGATAGAGTGTCAGAGCGAGTCAGAGAGTGATCGAGAGTGTCAGAGAGTGTCAGAGAGTGATAGAGAGTGTCAGAGAGTGTCAGAGAGTGTCAGAGATTGTCAGAGAGTGTCAGAGATTGTCAGAGAGTGATAGTAAGTGTCTGAGAGTGTCAGAGAGTGTCAGAGAGTGATAGAGAGTGTCAGAGAGTGTCAGAGAGAGTCAGAGAGTGTCAGAGAGTGTCAGAGAGTGTCAGAGAGTGTCAGAGAGAGTCAGAGAGTGTCAGAGAGTGTCAGAGAGAGTCAGAGAGTGTCAGAGAGTATCAGAGAGTGTCAGAGAGTGTCAGACAGAGTCAGAGAGTGTCAGAGAGTGTCAGACAGTGTCAGAGAGTGATAGAGAGTGTCAGAGTGTGATAGTGAGTGTCAGAGAGTGTCAGAGATTGTCAGAGAGTGATAGTGAGTGTCTGAGTGTGTCAGAGAGTGATAGAGAGTGACAGAGAGTGTCAGAGAGTGCCAGAGATTGATAGAGAGTGATTGAGAGTGTCACAGAGTGTCAGAGAGTGATAGAGAGTGTCAGAGAGTGTAAGAGAATGTCAGAGAGTGATAGTGAGTGTCAGAGAGTGTCAGAGAGTGTGAGAGAGTGATAGTGAGTGTCTGAGAGTGCCAGAGAGTGTCAGAGAGTGATCGAGAGTGATAGAGAGTGATAGAGTGTGATAGAGTGTCAGAGTGTCAGAGAGTGATAGTGAGTGTCTGAGAGTTTCTGAGAGTGTCAGAGCGAGTCAGAGAGTGATCAAGAGTGTCAGAGAGTATCAGAGAGTGATAGAGAGTGTCAGAGAGTGATAGTGAGTGTCAGAGAGAGTCAGAGAGTGTCAGAGATTGTCAGAGAGTGTCAGAGAGTTTCAGAGATTGTCAGAGAGTGATAGTAAGTGTCTGAGAGTGTCAGAGAGTGTCAGAGAGTGATAGAGAGTGTCAGAGAGAGTCAGAGAGTGTCAGAGTGTGATAGTGCGTGTCAGAGAGTGTCAGAGAGTGATAGTAAGTGTCAGAGAGTGTCAGAGAGTGTCAGAGAGTGATCGTGAGTGTCAGAGAGTGTCAGAGAGTGTCAGAGAGTGATAGTGAGTGTCAGAGTGTGTCAGAGAGTGTCAGAGAGTGATAGTGAGTGTCAGAGAGTGTCAGAGAGTGTCAGAGCGTGTCAGAGAGTGATAGTGATTGTCTGAGAGTGTCACAGAGAGTCAGAGAGTGTCAGAGATTGTCAGAGAGTGTCAGAGATTGTCAGAGAGTGATAGTAAGTGTCTGAGAGTGTCAGAGAGTGATCGAGAGTGATCGAGAGTGTCAGAGAGTGATAGAGTGTGATAGAGTGTCAGAGTGTCAGAGAGTGATAGTGAGTGTCTGAGAGTTTCCGAGAGTGTCAGAGCGAGTCAGAGAGTGATCGAGAGTGTCACAGAGTGTCAGAGAGTGATAGAGAGTGTCAGAGAGAGTCAGAGAGTGTCAGAGATTGTCAGAGAGTGTCAGAGATTGTCAGAGAGTGATAGTAAGTGTCTGAGAGTGTCAGAGAGTGATCGAGAGTGATCGAGAGTGATAGAGAGTGATAGAGTGTGATAGAGTGTCAGAGTGTCAGAGAGTGATAGTGAGCGACTGAGAGTTTCTGAGAGTGTCAGAGCGAGTCAGAGAGTGATCGAGAGTGTCAGAGAGTCTCAGAGAGTGTCAGAGATTGGCAGAGAGTGTCAGAGATTGTCAGAGAGTGATAGTAAGTGTCTGAGAGTGTCAGAGAGTGTCAGAGAGTGAGAGAGAGTGTCAGAGAGTGTCAGAGAGTGTCAGAGAGAGTCAGAGAGTGTCAGAGAGTGTCAGAAAGTGTCAGAGAGTGTCAGAGAGTGTCAGAGAGAGTCAGAGAGTGTCAGAGAGTGTCAGAGAGTGATAGAGAGTGTCAGAGTGTGATAGTGAGTGTCAGAGAGTGTCAGAGAGAGTCAGAGTGTGATAGTGAGTGTCAAAGAGTGTCAGAGAGTGTCAGAGAGTGTCAGAGAGTGATAGTGAGTGTCTGAGAGTGTCAGAGAGTGATAGTGAGTGTCAGAGAGTGATAGAGAGGGTCAGAGAGTGATAGAGAGTGTCAGAGAGTCTCAGAGAGTGACGGAGTGTGTCAGAGAGTGTCGGAGAGTGTAAGACAGTGTCAGAGAGTGTCAGCGAGTGTCAGAGAGTGTCAGAGAGTGATAGAGAGTGTCAGAGAGTGTCAGAGAGTGTCAGAGAGTGATAGTGAGTGCCTGAGAGTGTCAGAGAGTGATAGTGAGTGTCTGAGAGGGTCCGAGAATGTCAGAGAGTGATAGAGAGTGATAGAGAGTGTCAGAGAGTGTCAGAGAGTGATAGAGAGTGTCAGAGAGTGATAGAGTATGATAGAGAATGTCAGAGAGTGTCAGAGAGTGATAGTGAGTGTCTGAGCGTGTCTGAGAGTGTCTGAGTGTGTCTGAGTGTGATAGAGAGTGTCAGAGAGTGATAGTGAATGTCAGAGAGTGTCAAAGATTGATAGAGAGTGTCAGAGAGAGTCAGAGTGCGATAGTGAGTGTCAGAGAGTGTCAGAGAGTGTCAGAGAGTGATAGTGAGTGTCCGAGAGTGTCATGGAGTGTCAGAAAGTGATAGTGAGTGTCTGAGAGTGTCTGAGTGTGATAGAGAGTGTCAGAGAGTGATAGTGAATGTCAGAGAGTGTCAGAGATTGATAGAGAGTGTCAGAGAGAGTCAGAGTGTGATAGTGAGTGTCAGAGAGTGTCAGAGAGAGTCAGAGTGTGATAGTGAGTGTCAGAGAGTATCAGAGAGTGTCAGAGAGTGTCAGAGAGTGTCAGAGAGTGTTAGTGAGTGTCTGAGAGTGTCAGAATGTGTCAGAGAGTGTCAGAGAGTGTCTGAGAGTGTCAGAATGTGTCAGAGAGTGTCAGAGAGTGTCAGAGAGTGTCAGAGAGTGTCAGCGAGTGTCAGAGAGTGTCAGAGAGTGATAGAGAGTGTCAGAGAGTGTCAGAGAGTGTCAGAGAGTGTCAGAGAGTGATAGTGAGTGCCTGAGAGTGTCAGAGAGTGATAGTGAGTGTCTGAGAGGGTCCGAGAATGTCAGAGAGTGATAGAGAGTGATAGAGAGTGTCAGAGAGTGTCAGAGAGTGATAGAGAGTGTCAGAGAGTGATAGAGTATGATAGAGAATGTCAGAGAGTGTCAGAGAGTGATAGTGAGTGTCTGAGCGTGTCTGAGAGTGTCTGAGTGTGTCTGAGTGTGATAGAGAGTGTCAGAGAGTGATAGTGAATGTCAGAGAGTGTCAAAGATTGATAGAGAGTGTCAGAGAGAGTCAGAGTGCGATAGTGAGTGTCAGAGAGTGTCAGAGAGTGTCAGAGAGTGATAGTGAGTGTCCGAGAGTGTCATGGAGTGTCAGAAAGTGATAGTGAGTGTCTGAGAGTGTCTGAGTGTGATAGAGAGTGTCAGAGAGTGATAGTGAATGTCAGAGAGTGTCAGAGATTGATAGAGAGTGTCAGAGAGAGTCAGAGTGTGATAGTGAGTGTCAGAGAGTGTCAGAGAGAGTCAGAGTGTGATAGTGAGTGTCAGAGAGTATCAGAGAGTGTCAGAGAGTGTCAGAGAGTGTTAGTGAGTGTCTGAGAGTGTCAGAATGTGTCAGAGAGTGTCAGAGAGTGTCTGAGAGTGTCAGAATGTGTCAGAGAGTGTCAGAGAGTGTCAGAGAGTGTCAGAGAGTGTCAGAGAGTGATAGTGAGTGTCTGAGAGTGTCAGAGAGTGATAGAGAGTGCCAGAGAGTGCCAAAGATTGACAGACAGTGATTGAGAGTGTCAGAGAGTGTCAGCGAGTGATAGTGAGTGTCAGAGAGTATCAGAGAGTGATAGTGAATGTCAGAGAGTGTCAGAGAGTGATAGTGTGTGTCTGAGATTGTCTGAGAGTGACAGAGAGTGTCAGAGAGTGATAGAGTGTGATAGAGTGTCAGAGTGTCAGAGAGTGATAGTGAGTGTCTGAGAGTTTCCGAGAGTGTCAGAGCGAGTCAGAGAGTGAGCGAGAGTGTCAGAGAGTGTCAGAGAGTGTCAGAGAGTGATAGAGAGTGTCAGAGAGAGTCAGAGAGTGTCAGAGATTGTCAGAGAGTGTCAGAGATTGTCAGAGAGTGATAGTAAGTTTCTGAGTGTGTCAGAGAGTGATCGAGAGTGATCGAGAGTGATAGAGAGTGATAGAGTATGATAGAGTGTCAGAGTGTCAGAGAGTGATAGTGAGTGTCTGAGAGTTTCTGAGAGTGTCAGAGCGAGTCAGAGAGTGATCGAGAGTGTCAGAGAGTCTCAGAGAGTGATAGAGAGTGTCAGAGAGTGATAGAGAGTGTCAGAGAGAGTCAGAGAGTGTCAGAGATTGTCAGAGAGTGTCAGAGATTGTCAGAGAGTGATACTAAGTGTCTGAGAGTGTCAGAGAGTGTCAGAGAGTGATAGAGAGTGTCAGAGAGAGTCAGAGAGTGTCAGAGTGTGATAGAGAGTGCCAGAGAGTGCCAAAGATTGATAGACAGTGATTGAGAGTGTCAGAGAGTGTCAGCGAGTGATAGAGAGTGTCAGAGAGTATCAGAGAGTGATGGTGAGTGTCAGAGAGTGTCAGAGAGTGATAGTGTGTGTCTGAGATTGTCTGAGAGTGTCAGAGAGTGTCAGAGAGTGATAGAGTGTGATAGAGTGTCAGAGCGAGTCAGAGAGTGATCGAGAGTGTCAGAGAGTGTCAGAGAGTGATAGAGAGTGTCAGAGAGTGTCAGAGAGTGTCAGAGATTGTCAGAGAGTGTCAGAGATTGTCAGAGAGTGATAGTAAGTGTCTGAGAGTGTCAGAGAGTGTCAGAGAGTGATAGAGAGTGTCAGAGAGTGCCAGAGAGTGTCAGAGTCAGAGAGTGTCAGAGAGTGTCAGAGAGTGTCAGAGAGAGTCAGAGAGTGTCAGAGAGTGTCAGAGAGAGTCAGAGAGTGTCAGAGAGTGTCAGAGAGTATCAGAGAGTGTCAGAGAGTGTCAGAGAGTGTCAGAGAGTGTCAGAGAGTGTCAGAGAGTGTCAGAGAGTGATAGAGAGTGTCAGAGTGTGATAGTGAGTGTCAGAGAGTGTCAGAGATTGTCAGAGAGTGATAGTGAGTGTCTGAGAGTGTCAGAGAGTGATAGAGAGTGACAGAGAGTGTCAGAGAGTGCCAGAGATTGATAGAGAGTGATTGAGAGTGTCACAGAGTGTCAGAGAGTGATAGAGAGTGTCAGAGAGTGTCAGAGAATGTCAGAGAGTGATAGTGAGTGTCAGAGAGTGTCAGAGAGTGTGAGAGAGTGATAGTGAGTGTCTGAGAGTGCCAGAGAGTGTCAGAGAGTGATCGAGAGTGATAGAGAGTGATAGAGTGCGATAGAGTGTCAGAGTGTCAGAGAGTGATAGTGAGTGTCTGAGAGTTTCTGAGAGTGTCAGAGCGAGTCAGAGAGTGATCGAGAGTGTCAGAGAGTGTCAGAGAGTGATAGAGAGTGTCAGAGAGTGATAGTGAGTGTCAGAGAGAGTCAGAGAGTGTCAGAGATTGTCAGAGAGTGTCAGAGAGTTTCAGAGATTGTCAGAGAGTGATAGTAAGTGTCTGAGAGTGTCAGAGAGTGTCAGAGAGTGATAGAGAGTGTCAGAGAGAGTCAGAGAGTGTCAGAGTGTGATAGTGCGTGTCAGAGAGTGTCAGAGAGTGATAGTAAGTGTCAGAGAGTGTCAGAGAGTGTCAGAGAGTGATCGTGAGTGTCAGAGAGTGTCAGAGAGTGTCAGAGAGTGATAGTGAGTGTCAGAGTGTGTCAGAGAGTGTCAGAGAGTGATAGTGAGTGTCAGAGAGTGTCAGAGAGTGTCAGAGCGTGTCAGAGAGTGATAATGATTGTCTGAGAGTGTCAGAGAGTGTCAGAGAGTGTCAGAGATTGTCAGAGAGTGTCAGAGATTGTCAGAGAGTGATAGTAAGTGTCTGAGAGTGTCAGAGAGTGATCGAGAGTGATCGAGAGTGCCAAAGAGTGATAGAGTGTGATAGAGTGTCAGAGTGTCAGAGAGTGATAGTGAGTGTCTGAGAGTTTCCGAGAGTGTCAGAGCGAGTCGGAGAGTGATCGAGAGTGTCAGAGAGTGTCAGAGAGTGATAGAGAGTGTCAGAGAGAGTCAGAGAGTCTCAGAGATTGTCAGAGAGTGTCAGAGATTGTCAGAGAGTGATAGTAAGTGTCTGAGAGTGTCAGAGAGTGATCGAGAGTGATCGAGAGTGATAGAGAGTGATAGAGTGTGATAGAGTGTCAGAGTGTCAGAGAGTGATAGTGAGCGTCTGAGAGTTTCTGAGAGTGTCAGAGCGAGTCAGAGAGTGATCGAGAGTGTCAGAGAGTCTCAGAGAGTGATAGAGAGTGTCAGAGAGTGATAGAGAGTGTCAGAGAGAGTCAGAGAGTGTCAGAGATTGTCAGAGAGTGTCAGAGATTGTCAGAGAGTGATAGTAAGTGTCTGAGAGTGTCAGAGAGTGTCAGAGAGTGATAGAGAGTGTCAGAGAGAGTCAGAGAGTGTGAGAGTGTGATAGAGAGTGCCAGAGAGTGCCAAAGATTGATAGACAGTGATTGAGAGTGTCACAGAGTGTCAGCGAGTGATAGAGAGTGTCAGAGAGTATCAGAGAGTGATGGTGAGTGTCAGAGAGTGTCAGAGAGTGATAGTGTGTGTCTGAGATTGTCTGAGAGTGTCAGAGAGTGTCAAAGAGTGATAGAGTGTGATAGAGTGTCAGAGCAAGTCAGAGAGTGATCGAGAGTGTCAGAGAGTGTCAGAGAGTGATAGAGAGTGTCAGAGAGAGTCAGAGAGTGTCAGAGATTGTCAGAGAGTGTCAGAGATTGTCAGAGAGTGATAGTAAGTGTCTGAGAGTGTCAGAGAGTGTCAGAGAGTGATAGAGAGTGTCAGAGAGAGTCAGAGAGTGTCAGAGAGTGTCAGAGAGTGTCAGAGAGTGTCAGAGAGTGATAGAGAGTGATAGAGAGTGTCAGAGTGTGATAGTGAGTGTCAGAGAGTGTCAGAGATTGTCAGAGAGTGATAGTGAGTGTCTGAGAGTGTCAGAGAGTGATAGAGAGTGACAGAGAGTGTCAGAGAGTGCCAGAGATTGATAGAGAGTGATTGAGAGTGTCACAGAGTGACAGAGAGTGATAGAGAGTGTCAGAGAGTGTCAGAGAATGTCAGAGAGTGATAGTGAGTGTCAGAGAGTGTCAGAGAGAGTGAGAGAGTGATAGTGAGTGTCTGAGAGTGCCAGAGAGTGTCAGAGAGTGATCGAGTGTGATAGAGAGTGATAGAGTGTGATAGAGTGTCAGAGTGTCAGAGAGTGATCGAGAGTGTCAGAGAGTGACAGAGAGTGATAGTGAGTGTCAGAGAGTGATAGTGAGTGTCAGAGAGAGTCAGAGAGTGTCAGAGATTGTCAGAGAGTGATTGAGAGTGTCACAGAGTGTCAGAGAGTGATAGAGAGTGTCAGAGAGTGTCAGAGAATGTCAGAGAGTGATAGTGAGTGTCAGAGATTGTCAGAGACTGTGAGAGAGTGATAGTGAGTGTCTGAGAGTGCCAGAGAGTGTCAGAGAGTGATCGAGAGTGATAGAGAGTGATAGAGTGTGATAGAGTGTCAGAGTGTCAGAGAGTGATAGTGAGTGTCTGAGAGTTTCTGAGAGTGTCAGAGCGAGTCAGAGAGTGATCGAGAGTGTCAGAGAGTGTCAGAGAGTGATAGAGAGTGTCAGAGAGTGATAGTGAGTGTCAGAGAGAGTCAGAGAGTGTCAGAGATTGTCAGAGAGTGTCAGAGAGTGTCAGAGAGTGTCAGAGATTGTCAGAGAGTGATAGTAAGTGTCTGAGAGTGTCAGAGAGAGTCAGAGAGTGATAGAGAGTTTCAGAGAGAGTCAGAGAGTGTCAGAGTGTGATAGTGCGTGTCAGAGAGTGTCAGAGAGTGATAGTAAGTGTCAGAGAGTGTCAGAGAGTGTCAGAGAGTGATCGTGAGTGTCAGAGAGTGTCAGAGAGTGTCAGAGAGTGATAGTGAGTGTCAGAGTGTGTCAGAGAGTGTCAGAGAGTGATAGTGAGTGTCAGAGAGTGTCAGAGAGTGTCAGAGAGTGTCAGAGAGTGATAGTGATTGTCTGAGAGTGTCAGAGAGTGTCAGAGAGTGATCGAGAGTGTCAGAGAGTGATCGAGAGTGTCAGAGAGTGATAGTGATTGTCAGAGAGTGTCAGAGAGTGACGGAGTGTGTCAGAGAGTGTCGGAGAGTGTAAGACAGTGTCAGAGAGTGTCAGCGAGTGTCAGAGAGTGTCAGAGAGTGATAGAGCGTGTCAGAGAGTGTCAGAGAGTGTCAGAGAGTGATAGTGAGTGCCTGAGAGTGTCAGAGAGTGATAGTGAGTGTCTGAGAGGGTCCGAGAATGTCAGAGAGTGAGAGAGAGTGTCAGAGAGTGTCAGAGAGTAATAGAGAGTGTCAGAGAGTGATAGAGAGTGTCAGAGTGTGTCAGAGAGTGTCAGAGAGTGATAGTGAGTGCCTGAGAGTGTCAGAGAGTGATAGTGAGTGTCTGAGAGGGTCCGAGAATGTCAGAGAGTGATAGAGAGTGTCAGAGAGTGTCAGAGAGTGTCAGAGAGTGTCAGAGAGTGATAGAGAGTGATAGAGAATGTCAGAGAGTGTCAGAGAGTGATAGTGAATGTCAGAGAGTGTCAGAGATTGATAGAGAGTGTCAGAGAGAGTCAGAGTGTGATAGTGAGTGTCAGAGAGTGTCAGAGAATGTCAGAGAGTCATAGTGAGTGTATGAGAGTGTCATGGAGTGTCAGAAAGTGATAGTGAGTATCTGACAGTGTCTGAGTGTGATAGAGAGTGTCAGAGAGTGATAGTGAATGTCAGAGAGTGTCAGAGATTGATAGAGTGTGTCAGAGAGAGTCAGAGTGTGATAGTGAGTGTCAGAGAGTGTCAGAGAGAGTCAGAGTGTGATAGTGAGTGTCAGAGAGTGTCAGAGAGTGTCAGAGAGTGATAGTGAGTGCCTGAGAGTGTCAGAGAGTGATAGTGAGTGTCTGAGAGGGTCCGAGAATGTCAGAGAGTGATAGAGAGTGATAGAGAGTGTCAGAGAGTGTCAGAGAGTGTCAGAGAGTGATAGAGAGTGTCAGAGAGTGATAGAGAGTGATAGAGAATGTCAGAGAGTGTCAGAGAGTGATAGTGAGTGTCTGAGCGTGTCTGAGAGTGTCTGAGTGTGATAGAGAGTGTCAGAGAGTGATAGTGAATGTCAGAGAGTGTCAGAGATTGATAGAGAGTGTCATGGAGTGTCAGAAAGTGATAGTGAGTGTCTGAGAGTGTCTGAGTGTGATAGAGAGTGTCAGAGAGTGATAGTGAATGTCAGAGAGTATCAGAGAGAGTCAGAGTGTGATAGTGAGTGTCAGAGAGTGTCAGAGAGAGTCAGAGTGTGATAGTGAGTGTCATAGAGTGTCAGAGAGTGTCAGAGAGTGTCAGAGAGTGATAGTGAGTGTCTGAGAGTGTCAGAGAGTGATAGTGAGTGTCGGAGAGTGATAGAGAGGGTCAGAGAGTGGTAGAGAGTGTCAGAGAGTGTCAGAGAGTGACGGAGTGTGTCAGAGAGTGTCGGAGAGTGTAAGACAGTGTCAGAGAGTGTCAGCGAGTGTCAGAGAGTGTCAGAGAGTGATAGAGAGTGTCAGAGAGTGTCAGAGAGTGTCAGAGAGTGATAGTGAGTGCCTGAGAGTGTCAGAGAGTGATAGTGAGTGTCTGAGAGGGTCCGAGAAAGTCAGAGAGTGATAGAGAGTGATAGAGAGTGTCAGAGTGTGTCAGAGAGTGATAGAGAGTGTCAGAGAGTGTCAGAGAGTGTCAGAGAGTGTCAGAGAGTGTCAGAGAGTGATAGTGAGTGTCTGAGCGTGTCTGGGAGTGTCTGAGTGTGATAGAGAGTGTCAGAGAGTGATAGTGAATGTCAGAGAGTGTCAGAGATTGATAGAGAGTGTCAGAGAGAGTCAGAGTGCGATAGTGAGTGTCAGAGAGTGTCAGAGAGTGTCAGAGAGTGTCAGAGAGTGATAGTGAGTGTCTGAGAGTGTCATGGAGTGTCAGAAAGTGATAGTGAGTGTCTGAGAGTGTCTGAGTGTGATAGAGAGTGTCAGAGATTGATAGAGAGTGTCAGAGAGAGTCAGAGTGTGATAGTGAGTGTCAGAGAGTGTCAGAGAGAGTCAGAGTGTGATAGTGAGTGTCAGAGAGTATCAGAGAGTGTCAGAGAGTGTCAGAGAGTGTCAGAGAGTGATAGTGAGTGTCAGAGAGTGTCAGAGAGTGTCAGAGAGTGTCAGAGAGTGTCAGAGAGTGTCAGAGAGTGATAGTGAGTGATAGTGAGTGTCTGAGAGTGTCAGAGAGTGATAGAGAGTGCCAGAGAGTGCCAAAGATTGATAGACAGTGATAGTAAGTGTCTGAGAGTGTCAGAGAGTGATCGAGAGTGATCGAGAGTGATCGAGAGTGATAGAGAGTGATAGAGTGTGCTAGAGTGTCAGAGTGTCAGAGAGTGATAGTGAGTGTCTGAGAGTTTCTGAGAGTGTCAGAGCGAGTCAGAGAGTGATCGAGAGTGTCAGAGAGTGTCAGAGAGTGATAGAGAGTGTCAGAGAGTGATAGTGAGTGTCAGAGAGAGTCAGAGAGTGTCAGAGATTGTCAGAGAGTGTCAGAGAGTGTCAGAGATTGTCAGAGAGTGAAAGTAAGTGTCTGAGAGTGTCAGAGAGTGTCAGAGAGTGATAGAGAGTGTCAGAGAGTGATAGAGAGTGATAGAGAATGTCAGAGAGTGTCAGAGAGTGATAGTGAGTGTCTGAGCGTGTCTGAGAGTGTCTGAGTGTGATAGAGAGTGTCAGAGAGTGATAGTGAATGTCAGAGAGTGTCAGAGATTGATAGAGAGTGTCAGAGAGAGTCAGAGTGCGATAGTGAGTGTCAGAGAGTGTCAGAGAGTGTCAGAGAGTGATAGTGAGTGTCTGAGAGTGTCATGGAGTGTCAGAAAGTGATAGTGAGTGTCTGAGAGTGTCTGAGTGTGATAGAGAGTGTCAGAGATTGATAGAGAGTGTCAGAGAGAGTCAGAGTGTGATAGTGAGTGTCAGAGAGTGTCAGAGAGAGTCAGAGTGTGATAGTGAGTGTCAGAGAGTATCAGAGAGTGTCAGAGAGTGTCAGAGAGTGTCAGAGAGTGATAGTGAGTGTCAGTGATTGTCAGAGAGTGTCAGAGAGTGTCAGAGAGTGTCAGAGAGTGATAGTGAGTGTCAGAGAGTGTCAGAGAGTGTCAGAGAGTGTCAGAGAGTGATAGTGAGTGTCAGAGAGTGTCAGAGAGTGTCAGAGAGTGTCAGAGAGTGATAGTGAGTGTCTGAGAGTGTCAGAGAGTGATAGAGAGTGCCAGAGAGTGCCAAAGATTGATAGACAGTGATAGTAAGTGTCTGAGAGTGTCAGAGAGTGATCGAGAGTGATCGAGAGTGATCGAGAGTGATAGAGAGTGATAGAGTGTGATAGAGTGTCAGAGTGTCAGAGAGTGATAGTGAGTGTCTGAGAGTTTCTGAGAGTGTCAGAGCGAGTCAGAGAGTGATCGAGAGTGTCAGAGAGTGTCAGAGAGTGATAGAGAGTGTCAGAGAGTGATAGTGAGTGTCAGAGAGAGTCAGAGAGTGTCAGAGATTGTCAGAGAGTGTCAGAGAGTGTCAGAGATTGTCAGAGAGTGATAGTAAGTGTCTGAGAGTGTCAGAGAGTGTCAGAGAGTGATAGAGAGTGTCAGAGAGTGATAGAGAGTGATAGAGAATGTCAGAGAGTGTCAGAGAGTGATAGTGAGTGTCTGAGCGTGTCTGAGAGTGTCTGAGTGTGATAGAGAGTGTCAGAGAGTGATAGTGAATGTCAGAGAGTGTCAGAGATTGATAGAGAGTGTCAGAGAGAGTCAGAGTGCGATAGTGAGTGTCAGAGAGTGTCAGAGAGTGTCAGAGAGTGATAGTGAGTGTCTGAGAGTGTCATGGAGTGTCAGAAAGAGATAGTGAGTGTCTGAGAGTGTCTGAGTGTGATAGAGAGTGTCAGAGAGTGATAGTGAATGTCAGAGAGTGTCAGAGAGAGTCAGAGTGTGATAGTGAGTGTCAGAGAGTGTCAGAGAGAGTCAGAGTGTGATAGTGAGTGTCATAGAGTGTCAGAGAGTGTCAGAGAGTGTCAGAGAGTGATAGTGAGTGTCTGAGAGTGTCAGAGAGTGATAGTGAGTGTCGGAGAGTGATAGAGAGGGTCAGAGAGTGATAGAGAGTGTCAGAGAGTGTCAGAGAGTGACGGAGTGTGTCAGAGAGTGTCGGAGAGTGTAAGACAGTGTCAGAGAGTGTCAGCGAGTGTCAGAGAGTGTCAGAGAGTGATAGAGAGTGTCAGAGAGTGTCAGAGAGTGTCAGAGAGTGATAGTGAGTGCCTGAGAGTGTCAGAGAGTGATAGTGAGTGTCTGAGAGGGTCCGAGAAAGTCAGAGAGTGATAGAGAGTGATAGAGAGTGTCAGAGTGTGTCAGAGAGTGATAGAGAGTGTCAGAGAGTGACAGAGAGAGATAGAGAATGTCAGAGAGTGTCAGAGAGTGATAGTGAGTGTCTGAGCGTGTCTGAGAGTGTCTGAGTGTGATAGAGAGCGTCAGAGAGTGATAGTGAATGTCAGAGAGTGTCAGAGATTGATAGAGAGTGTCTGAGAGAGTCAGAGTGCGATAGTGAGTGTCAGAGAGTGTCAGAGAGTGTCAGAGAGTGTCAGAGAGTGATAGTGAGTGTCTGAGAGTGTCATGGAGTGTCAGAAAGTGATAGTGAGTGTCTGAGAGTGTCTGAGTGTGATAGAGAGTGTCAGAGAGTGATAGTGAATGTCAGAGAGTGTCAGAGATTGATAGAGAGTGTCAGAGAGAGTCAGAGTGTGATAGTGAGTGTCAGAGAGTGTCAGAGAGAGTCAGAGTGTGATAGTGAGTGTCAGAGAGTATCAGAGAGTGTCAGAGAGTGTCAGAGAGTGTCAGAGAGTGTCAGAGAGTGATAGTGAGTGTCAGAGATTGTCAGAGAGTGTCAGAGAGTGTCAGAGAGTGTCAGAGAGTGATAGTGAGTGTCAGAGAGTGTCAGAGAGTGTCAGAGAGTGTCAGAGAGTGATAGTGAGTGTCAGAGAGTGTCAGAGAGTGTCAGAGAGTGTCAGAGAGTGTCAGAGAGTGATAGTGAGTGTCTGAGAGTGTCAGAGAGTGATAGAGAGTGCCAGAGAGTGCCAAAGATTGATAGACAGTGATAGTAAGTGTCTGAGAGTGTCAGAGAGTGATCGAGAGTGATCGAGAGTGATCGAGAGTGATAGAGAGTGATAGAGTGTGATAGAGTGTCAGAGTGTCAGAGAGTGATAGTGAGTGTCTGAGAGTTTCTGAGAGTGTCAGAGCGAGTCAGAGAGTGATCGAGAGTGTCAGAGAGTGTCAGAGAGTGATAGAGAGTGTCAGAGAGTGATAGTGAGTGTCAGAGAGAGTCAGAGAGTGTCAGAGATTGTCAGAGAGTGTCAGAGAGTGTCAGAGATTGTCAGAGAGTGATAGTAAGTGTCTGAGAGTGTCAGAGAGTGTCAGAGAGTGATAGAGAGTTTCAGAGAGAGTCAGAGAGTGTCAGAGTGTGATAGTGCGTGTCAGAGAGTGTCAGAGAGTGTCAGAGAGTGATAGTAAGTGTCAGAGAGTGTCAGAGAGTGTCAGAGAGTGATCGTGAGTGTCAGAGAGTGTCAGAGAGTGTCAGAGAGTGATAGTGAGTGTCAGAGTGTGTCAGAGAGTGTCAGAGAGTGATAGTGAGTGTCTGAGAGTGTCAGAGAGTGTCAGAGAGTGATAGAGAGTGTCAGAGAGTGATCGAGAGTGTCAGAGAGTGATCGAGAGTGTCAGAGAGTGATAGTGATTGTCAGAGAGTGTCAGAGAGTGACGGAGTGTGTCAGAGAGTGTCAGAGAGTGTCAGAGAGTGATAGTGAGTGCCTGAGAGTGTCAGAGAGTGATAGTGAGTGTCTGAGAGGGTCCGAGAATGTCAGAGAGTGATAGAGAGTGTCAGAGAGTGTCAGAGAGTGATAGAGAGTGTCAGAGAGTGATAGAGCGTGTCAGAGAGTGTCAGAGAGTGTCAGAGAGTGATAGTGAGTGCCTGAGAGTGTCAGAGAGTGATAGTGAGTGTCTGAGAGGGTCCGAGAATGTCTGAGAGTGATAGAGAGTGTCAGAGAGTGTCAGAGAGTGTCACAGAGTGTCAGAGAGTGTCAGAGAGTGACAGAGAGTGATAGAGAATGTCAGAGAGTGTCAGAGAGTGATAGTGAGTGTCTGAGCGTGTCTGAGAGTGTCTGAGTGTGATAGAGAGTGTCAGAGAGTGATAGTGAATGTCAGAGAGTGTCAGAGATTGATAGAGAGTGTCAGAGAGAGTCAGAGTGTGATAGTGAGTGTCAGAGAGTGTCAGAGAATGTCAGAGAGTCATAGTGAGTGTATGAGAGTGTCATGGAGTGTCAGAAAGTGATAGTGAGTATCTGACAGTGTCTGAGTGTGATAGAGAGTGTCAGAGAGTGATAGTGAATGTCAGAGAGTGTCAGAGATTGATAGAGTGTGTCAGAGAGAGTCAGAGTGTGATAGTGAGTGTCAGAGAGTGTCAGAGAGAGTCAGAGTGTGATAGTGAGTGTCAGAGAGTGTCAGAGAGTGTCAGAGAGTGATAGTGAGTGCCTGAGAGTGTCAGAGAGTGATAGTGAGTGTCTGAGAGGGTCCGAGAATGTCAGAGAGTGATAGAGAGTGATAGAGAGTGATAGAGAGTGTCAGAGAGTGTCAGAGAGTGATAGAGAGTGTCAGAGAGTGATAGAGAGTGATAGAGAATGTCAGAGAGTGTCAGAGAGTGATAGTGAGTGTCTGAGCGTGTCTGAGAGTGTCTGAGTGTGATAGAGAGTGTCAGAGAGTGATAGTGAATGTCAGAGAGTGTCAGAGATTGATAGAGAGTGTCAGAGAGAGTCAGAGTGCGATAGTGAGTGTCAGAGAGTGTCAGAGAGTGTCAGAGAGTGATAGTGAGTGTCTGAGAGTGTCATGGAGTGTCAGAAAGTGATAGTGAGTGTCTGAGAGTGTCTGAGTGTGATAGAGAGTGTCAGAGAGTGATAGTGAATGTCAGAGAGTGTCAGAGAGAGTCAGAGTGTGATAGTGAGTGTCAGAGAGTGTCAGAGAGAGTCAGAGTGTGATAGTGAGTGTCAAAGAGTGTCAGAGAGTGTCAGAGAGTGATAGTGAGTGTCGGAGAGTGATAGAGAGGGTCAGAGAGTGATAGAGAGTGTCAGAGAGTGTCAGAGAGTGACGGAGTGTGTCAGAGAGTGTCGGAGAGTGTAAGACAGTGTCAGAGAGTGTCAGCGAGTGTCAGAGAGTGTCAGAGAGTGATAGAGAGTGTCAGAGAGTGTCAGAGAGTGATAGTGAGTGCCTGAGAGTGTCAGAGAGTGATAGTGAGTGTCTGAGAGGGTCCGAGAAAGTCAGAGAGTGATAGAGAGTGATAGAGAGTGTCAGAGTGTGTCAGAGAGTGATAGAGAGTGTCAGAGAGTGACAGAGAGAGATAGAGAATGTCAGAGAGTGTCAGAGAGTGATAGTGAGTGTCTGAGCGTGTCTGAGAGTGTCTGAGTGTGATAGAGAGCGTCAGAGAGTGATAGTGAATGTCAGAGAGTGTCAGAGATTGATAGAGAGTGTCAGAGAGAGTCAGAGTGCGATAGTGAGTGTCAGAGAGTGTCAGAGAGTGTCAGAGAGTGATAGTGAGTGTCTGAGAGTGTCATGGAGTGTCAGAAAGTGATAGTGAGTGTCTGAGAGTGTCTGAGTGTGATAGAGAGTGTCAGAGAGTGATAGTGAATGTCAGAGAGTGTCAGAGATTGATAGAGAGTGTCAGAGAGAGTCAGAGTGTGATAGTGAGTGTCAGAGAGTGTCAGAGAGAGTCAGAGTGTGATAGTGAGTGTCAGAGAGTATCAGAGAGTGTCAGAGAGTGTCAGAGAGTGTCAGAGAGTGTCAGAGAGTGATAGTGAATGTCAGAGATTGTCAGAGAGTGTCAGAGAGTGTCAGAGAGTGTCAGAGAGTGATAGTGAGTGTCAGAGAGTGTCAGAGAGTGTCAGAGAGTGATAGTGAGTGTCTGAGAGTGTCAGAGAGTGTTAGAGAGTGCCAGAGAGTGCCAAAGATTGATAGACAGTGATAGTAAGTGTCTGAGAGTGTCAGAGAGTGATCGAGAGTGATCGAGAGTGATAGAGAGTGATAGAGTGTGATAGAGTGTCAGAGTGTCAGAGAGTGATAGTGAGTGTCTGAGAGTTTCTGAGAGTGTCAGAGCGAGTCAGAGAGTGATCGAGAGTGTCAGAGAGTGTCAGAGAGTGATAGAGAGTGTCAGAGTGTGATAGAGAGTGTCAGAGAGAGTCAGAGAGTGTCAGAGATCGTCAGTGAGTGTCAGAGAGTGTCAGAGAGTCATAGAGAGTGTCAGAGAGAGTCAGAGAGTGTCAGAGTGTGATAGTGCGTGTCAGAGAGTGTCAGAGAGTGATAGTAAGTGTCAGAGAGTGTCAGAGAGTGATAGAGAGTGTCAGAGAGTGTCAGAGAGTGTCAGAGAGTGTCAGAGAGTGATCGTGAGTGTCAGAGAGTGTCAGAGAGTGTCAGAGAGTGATAGTGAGTGTCAGAGTGTGTCAGAGAGTGTCAGAGAGTGATAGTGAGTGTCAGAGATTGTCAGAGCGTGTCAGAGAGCGATAGTGATTGTCTGAGAGTGTCAGAGAGTGTCAGAGAGTGTCAGAGAGTGATCGAGAGTGTCAGAGAGTGATCGAGAGGGTCAGAGAGAGATAGAGAGTGTCAGAGAGTGTCAGAGAGTGACAGAGTGTGTCAGAGAGTGTCAGAGATTGGAAGACAGTGTCAGAGAGTGTCAGCGAGTGTCAGAGAGTGTCAGAGAGTGATAGAGAGTGTCAGAGAGTGTCAGAGAGTGTTAGTGAGTGTCTGAGAGTATCTGAGAATGTCAGAGAGTTTCAGAGAGTGTCAGAGAGTGATAGAGAGTGTCAGAGAGTGCCAGAGAGTGTCAGAGAGTGTCAGAGAGTGATAGAGAGTGATAGAGAGTGTCAGAGAGTTTCAGAGAGTGTCAGAGAGTGATAGAGAGTGTCAGAGAGTGATAGTGAGTGTCTGAGAGAGTCTGAGAGTGTCAGAGAGAGTCAGAGAGTGATCGAGAGTGATAGGGAGTGTCAGAGTGTGATAGTGAGTGTCAGAGAGTGTCAGAGATTGTCAGAGAGTGATAGTGCGTGTCTGAGAGTGTCAGAGAGTGATAGAGAGTGATAGAGATTGTCAGAGAGTGATAGTGAGTGTCAGAGAGTGTCAGAGAGTGATAGAGAGTGATAGAGTGTGATAGAGTGTCAGAGCGTCAGAGAGTGATAGTGAGTGTCTGAGAGTTTCTGAGAGTGTTAGAGCGAGTCAGAGAGTGATCGAGAGTGTCAGAGAGTGATAGAGAGTGATAGAGAGTGTCAGAGAGTGTCAGAGAGTGTCAGAGAGTGTCAGAGAGAGTCAGAGAGTGTCAGTGATTGTCAGAGAGTGTCAGAGATTGTCAGAGAGTGATAGTAAGTGTCAGAGAGGGTCAGAGAGTGATAGAGAGTGTCAGAGAGAGTCAGAGAGAGTCAAAGAGAGTCAGAGAGAGTCAGAGAGAGTCAGAGAGTGTCAGAGAGTGTCAGAGTGTGATAGTGCATGTCAGAGAGTGTCAGAGAGTGATAGAGAGTGTCAGAGAGAGTCAGAGAGAGTCAGAGAGTGTCAGAGAGTGTCAGAGAGTGATAGTGAGTGTCAGAGAGTGTCAGAGAGTGTCAGAGAGTGTCAGAGAGTGATAGTGAGTGTCAGAGTGTGTCAGAGAGTTTCAGAGAGTGATAGTGAGTGTCAGAGAGTGTCAGAGAGTGATAGTGAGTGTCAGAGAGTGTCAGAGAGTGTCAGAGAGTGTCAGAGAGTGATAGTGAGTGTCAGAGTGTGTCAGAGCGAGTCAGAGAGTGATCGAGAGTGTCAGAGAGTGTCAGAGAGTGATAGAGAGTGTCAGAGAGTGATAGAGAGTGTCAGAGAGAGTCAGAGAGTGTCAGAGATTGTCAGTGAGTGTGAGAGAGTGTCAGAGAGTGATAGAGAGTGTCAGAGAGAGTCAGAGAGTTTCAGAGTGTGATAGTGCGTGTCAGAGAGTGTCAGAGAGTGATAGTAAGTGTCAGAGAGTGTCAGCGAGTGATAGAGAGTGTCAGAGAGAGTCAGAGAGTGTCAGAGAGTGTCAGAGAGTGATCGTGAGTGTCAGAGAGTGTCAGAGAGTGATAGTGAGTGTCAGAGTGTGTCAGAGAGTGTCAGAGAGTGATAGTGAGTGTCAGAGAGTGTCAGAGAGTGTCAGAGCGTGTCAGAGAGTGATAGTGATTGTCTGAGAGTGTCAGAGAGTGTCAGAGAGTGTCAGAGAGTGATCGAGAGTGTCAGAGAGTGATCGAGAGTGTCAGAGAGTGATAGTGAGTGTCAGAGAGTGATAGAGACGGTCAGAGAGAGATAGAGAGTGTCAGAGAGTGTCAGAGAGTGACGGAGTGTGTCAGAGAGTGTCAGAGAGTGTCAGAGAGTGATAGAGAGTGTCAGAGAGTGTCAGAGAGTGTCAGAGAGTGATAGAGAGTGATAGAGTTTGTCAGAGAGTTTCAGAGAGTGTCAGAGAGTGATAGAGAGTGTCAGAGAGTGATAGTGAGTGTCTGAGAGAGTCTGAGAGTGTCAGAGAGAGTCAGAGAGTGATCGAGAGTGATAGGGAGTGTCAGAGTGTGATAGTGAGTGTCAGAGAGTGTCAGAGAGTGTCAGAGAGTGATAGTGAGAGTCAGAGAGTGTCAGAGATTGATAGTGTGTGTCTGAGAGTATCAGAGAGTTATAGTGAGTGTCAGAGAGAATCAGAGAGTGATAGTGAGTTTCTGAGAGTGTAACAGAGTGTCAGAGAGTGTCAGAGTGTGATAATGCGTGTCAGAGTGTGTCAGAGAGTGTCAGAGAGTGTAAGACAGTGTCAGAGAGTGTCAGAGAGTGTCAGAGAGTGATAGTAAGTGTCAGAGTGTGTCAGAGAGTGTCAGAGAGTGTAAGACAGTGTCAGAGAGTGTCAGAGAGTGATAGAGAGTTATAGGGAGTGTCAGAGTGTGATAGTGAGTGTCAGAGAGTGTCAGAGAGTGTCAGAGAGTGATAGTGAGTGTCAGAGAGTGTCAGAGAGTGTCAGAGAGTGATAGTGAAAGTCTGAGTGTGTCAGAGAGTGAGAGAGAGTGAGAGAGAGTGAGAGAGTGTCAGAGAGTGTCAGAGAGTGTCAGAGAGTGATAGTGAGTGTCAGAGAGTGTCAGAGAGTGATAGAGAGTGTCAGAGAGTGATAGAGAGTGTCAGAGAGTGATAGTGAGTGTCTGAGAGTGTCTTAGAGTGTCAGAGCGAGGCAGAGAGTGATAGAGAGTGTCAGAGAGTCAGTGAGTAATAGAGAGTGTCAGAGAGTGTCAGAGTGTATCAGAGAGTGTCAGAGAGTGTCAGAGAATGTCAGAGAGTGTCAGAGAGTGATAGTGAGTGTCAGAGAGTGTCAGAGAGTGTCAGAGAGTGTAATAGAGTTTCAGAGCGTGATAGAGAGTATCAGAGAGTGATAGAGAGTGTCAAAGAGTGTCAGAGAGAGATGGAGAGTGTCAGAGAGAGATAGAGAGTTTCAGAGAGTGTCAGAGAGTGTGAGAGAGTGTCTGAGAGTGATAGTGAGTGTCTGAGAGTGTCTGAAAATGTCAGAGAGTGTCAGAGAGTGAGAGAGAGAGATAGAGTGTGTCAGAGAGTGTCAGAGAGTGATAGAGAGTGTCAGAGAGTTTCAGAGAGTGATGGAGAGTGTCAGAGAGTGTCAGAGAGTGTCAGAGAGTGATAGTAAGTGTCAGAGAGTGATGGAGAGCGTCAGAGGGTGATAGAGAGTGTCAGAGAGTGTCAGAGAGTGTCAGAGAGTGTCAGAGAGTGATAGTAAGTGTCAGAGAGTGATGGAGAGTGTCAGAGAGTGATGGAGAGTGTCAGAGAGTGTCAGAGAGTGATCGAGAGTGTCAGAGAGTGATCGAGAGTGTCAGAGAGTGATAGTGAGTGTCAGAGAGTGATAGAGAGGGTCAGAGAGAGATAGAGAGTGTCAGAGAGTGTCAGAGAGTGACGGAGTGTGTCAGAGAGTGTCAGAGAGTGTAAGACAGTGTCAGAGAGTGTCAGCGAGTGTCAGAGAGTGTCAGAGAGTGATAGAGAGTGTCAGAGAGTGTCAGAGAGTGTTAGTGAGTGTCTGAGAGTATCTGAGAGTGTCAGAGAGAGTCAGAGAGTGTCAGAGAGTGATAGAGAGTGTCAGAGAGTGTCAAAGAGTGTCAGAGAGTGATTGAGAGTGATAGAGATTGTCAGAGAGTTTCAGAGAGTGTCAGAGAGTGATAGAGAGTGTCAGAGAGTGATAGTGAGTGTCTGAGAGAGTCTGAGAGTGTCAGAGAGAGTCAGAGAGTGATCGAGAGTGATAGGGAGTGTCAGAGTGTGATAGTGAGTGTCAGAGAGTGTCAGAGAGTGTCAGAGAGTGATAGTGAGTGTCAGAGAGTGTCAGAGATTGATAGTGTGTGTCTGAGAGTATCAGAGAGTTATAGTGAGTGTCAGAGAGAATCAGAGAGTGATAGTGAGTTTCTGAGAGTGTCTGAGAGTGTAAGAGAGTGTCAGAGAGTGTCAGAGTGTGATAGTGCGTGTCAGAGTGTGTCAGAGAGTGTCAGAGAGTGTAAGACAGTGTCAGAGAGTGTCAGAGAGTGTCAGAGAGTGATAGTAAGTGTCAGAGTGTGTCAGAGAGTGTCAGAGAGTGTAAGACAGTGTCAGAGAGTGTCAGAGAGTGATAGAGTGTTATAGGGAGTGTCAGAGTGTGATAGTGAGTGTCAGAGAGTGTCAGAGAGTGTCAGAGAGTGATAGTGAGTGTCAGAGAGTGTCAGAGAGTGTCAGAGAGTGATAGTGAAAGTCTGAGTGTGTCAGAGAGTGAGAGAGAGTGAGAGAGAGTGAGAGAGTGTCAGAGAGTGTCAGAGAGTGTCAGAGAGTGATAGTGAGTGTCAGAGAGTGTCAGAGAGTGATAGAGAGTGTCAGAGAGTGATAGAGAGTGTCAGAGAGTGATAGTGAGTGTCTGAGAGTGTCTTAGAGTGTCAGAGCGAGGCAGAGAGTGATAGAGAGTTTCAGAGAGTCAGTGAGTAATAGAGAGTGTCAGAGAGTGTCAGAGTGTATCAGAGAGTGTCAGAGAGTGTCAGAGAATGTCAGAGAGTGTCAGAGAGTGATAGGGAGTGTCAGAGAGTGTCAGAGAGTGTAATAGAGTTTCAGAGCGTGATAGAGAGTATCAAAGAGTGAAAGAGAGTGTCAAAAAGTGTCAGAGAGAGATGGAGAGTGTCAGAGAGAGATAGAGAGTTTCAGAGAGTGTCAGAGAGTGTGAGAGAGTGTCTGAGAGTGATAGTGAGTGTCTGAGAGTGTCTGAAAATGTCAGAGAGTGTCAGAGAGTGAGAGAGAGAGATAGAGTGTGTCAGAGAGTGTCAGAAGTGATAGAGAGTGTCAGAGAGTTTCAGAGAGTGATAGAGAGTGTCAGAGAGTGTCAGAGAGTGATAGTAAGTGTCAGAGAGTGATGGAGAGCGTCAGAGGGTGATAGAGAGTGTCAGAGAGTGTCAGAGAGTGTCAGAGAGTGATAGTAAGTGTCAGAGAGTGATGGAGAGTGTCAGAGAGTGATGGAGAGTGTCAGAGAGAGTCAGAGAGTGTCAGAGAGTGTCAGAGAGTGATAGTGAGTCTCAGAGAGTGTCAGAGAGTGATAGTGTGTGTCTGAGAGTATCAGAGAGTTATAGTTTGTGTCAGAGAGAGTCAGAGAGTGATAGTGAGTGTCTGAGAGTGTCTGAGAGTGTAAGAGAGTGTCAGAGAGTGACAGAGTGTGTTAGAGAGTGTCGGAGAGTGTAAGACAGTGTCAGAGAGTGTCAGCGAGTGTCAGAGAGTGATAGAGAGTGTCAGAGAGTGATAGTGAGTATCTGAGAGTGTCAGAGAGTGTCAGAGAGTGTCAGAGAGTGTCAGAGAGTGATAGAGAGTGATAGAGAGTGTCCGAGAGTGTCAGAGAGTTTCAGAGAGTGTCAGAGAGTGTCAGACAGTGTCAGAGAGTGTCAGCGAGTGTCAGAGAGTGTCAGAGAGTGATAGAGAGAGTCAGAGATGGTCAGAGAGTGATAGTGAGTGTCTGAGAGTATCTGAGAGTGTCAGAGAGTGTCAGAGAGAGTCAGAGAGTGTCAGAGAGTGTCAGAGAGTGATAGAGAGTGATAGAGAGTGATAGAGAGTGTCAGAGAGTGATAGAGAGTGATAGAGAGTGTCAGAGAGTGTCAGAGAGTGTCAGAGAGTGATTGTGAGTGTCTGAGAGAGTCTGAGAGTGTCAGAGAGATTCAGAGAGTGATAGAGAGTGATAGGGAGTGTCAGAGTGTGATAGTGAGTGTCAGAGAGTGTTAGAGAGTGTCAGAGAGTGATAGTGAGTGTCAGAGAGTGTCAGAGAGTGATAGTGAAAGTCTGAGAGTGTCAGAGAGCGTCAGAGAGTGTCAGAGAGTGATAGTGAGTGTCTGAGAGTTTCTGAGAGTGTCAGAGCGAGTCAGAGAGTGATCGAGAGTGTCAGAGAGTGTCAGAGAGTGATAGAGAGTGTCAGAGAGTGATAGAGAGTGTCAGAGAGAGTCAGAGAGTGTCAGAGATTGTCAGTGAGTGTGAGAGAGTGTCAGAGAGTGATAGAGAGTGTCAGAGAGAGTCAGAGAGTTTCAGAGTGTGATAGTGCGTGTCAGAGAGTGTCAGAGAGTGATAGTAAGTGTCAGAGAGTGTCAGCGAGTGATAGAGAGTGTCAGAGAGAGTCAGAGAGTGTCAGAGAGTGTCAGAGAGTGATCGTGAGTGTCAGAGAGTGTCAGAGAGTGTCAGAGAGTGATAGTGAGTGTCAGAGTGTGTCAGAGAGTGTCAGAGAGTGATAGTGAGTGTCAGAGAGTGTCAGAGAGTGTCAGAGCGTGTCAGAGAGTGATAGTGATTGTCTGAGAGTGTCAGAGAGTGTCAGAGAGTGTCAGAGAGTGATCGAGAGTGTCAGAGAGTGATCGAGAGTGTCAGAGAGTGATAGTGAGTGTCAGAGAGTGATAGAGAGGGTCAGAGAGAGATAGAGAGTGTCAGAGAGTGTCAGAGAGTGACGGAGTGTGTCAAAGAGTGTCAGAGAGTGTAAGACAGTGTCAGAGAGTGTCAGCGAGTGTCAGAGAGTGTCAGAGAGTGATAGAGAGTGTCAGAGAGTGTCAGAGAGTGTTAGTGAGTGTCTGAGAGTATCTGAGAGTGTCAGAGAGAGTCAGAGAGTGTCAGAGAGTGATAGAGAGTGTCAGAGAGTGTCAGAGAGTGTCAGAGAGTGATAGAGAGTGATAGAGATTGTCAGAGAGTTTCAGAGAGTGTCAGAGAGTGATAGAGAGTGTCAGAGAGTGATAGTGAGTGTCTGAGAGAGTCTGAGAGTGTCAGAGAGAGTCAGAGAGTGATCGAGAGTGATAGGGAGTGTCAGAGTGTGATAGTGAGTGTCAGAGAGTGTCAGAGAGTGTCAGAGAGTGATAGTGAGAGTCAGAGAGTGTCAGAGATTGATAGTGTGTGTCTGAGAGTATCAGAGAGTTATAGTGAGTGTCAGAGAGAATCAGAGAGTGATAGTGAGTTTCTGAGAGTGTCTGAGAGTGTAACAGAGTGTCAGAGAGTGTCAGAGTGTGATAGTGCGTGTCAGAGTGTGTCAGAGAGTGTCAGAGAGTGTAAGACAGTGTCAGAGAGTGTCAGAGAGTGTCAGAGAGTGATAGTAAGTGTCAGAGTGTGTCAGAGAGTGTCAGAGAGTGTAAGACAGTGTCAGAGAGTGTCAGAGAGTGATAGAGAGTTATAGGGAGTGTCAGAGTGTGATAGTGAGTGTCAGAGAGTGTCAGAGAGTGTCAGAGAGTGATAGTGAGTGTCAGAGAGTGTCAGAGAGTGTCAGAGAGTGATAGTGAAAGTCTGAGTGTGTCAGAGAGTGAGAGAGAGTGAGAGAGAGTGAGAGAGTGTCAGAGAGTGTCAGAGAGTGTCAGAGAGTGATAGTGAGTGTCAGAGAGTGTCAGAGAGTGATAGAGAGTGTCAGAGAGTGATAGAGAGTGTCAGAGAGTGATAGTGAGTGTCTGAGAGTGTCTTAGAGTGTCAGAGCGAGGCAGAGAGTGATAGAGAGTGTCAGAGAGTCAGTGAGTAATAGAGAGTGTCAGAGAGTGTCAGAGTGTATCAGAGAGTGTCAGAGAGTATCAGAGAATGTCAGAGAGTGTCAGAGAGTGATAGTCAGTGTCAGAGAGTGTCAGAGAGTGTCAGAGAGTGTAATAGAGTTTCAGAGCGTGATAGAGAGTATCAGAGAGTGATAGAGAGTGTCAAAGAGTGTCAGAGAGAGATGGAGAGTGTCAGAGAGAGATAGAGAGTTTCAGAGAGTGTCAGAGAGTGTGAGAGAGTGTCTGAGAGTGATAGTGAGTGTCTGAGAGTGTCTGAAAATGTCAGAGAGTGTCAGAGAGTGAGAGAGAGAGATAGAGTGTGTCAGAGAGTGTCAGAGAGTGATAGAGAGTGTCAGAGAGTTTCAGAGAGTGATGGAGAGTGTCAGAGAGTGTCAGAGAGTGTCAGAGAGTGATAGTAAGTGTCAGAGAGTGATGGAGAGCGTCAGAGGGTGATAGAGAGTGTCAGAGAGTGTCAGAGAGTGTCAGAGAGTGTCAGAGAGTGATAGTAAGTGTCAGAGAGTGATGGAGAGTGTCAGAGAGTGATGGAGAGTGTCAGAGAGTGTCAGAGAGTGATCGAGAGTGTCAGAGAGTGATCGAGAGTGTCAGAGAGTGATAGTGAGTGTCAGAGAGTGATAGAGAGGGTCAGAGAGAGATAGAGAGTGTCAGAGAGTGTCAGAGAGTGACGGAGTGTGTCAGAGAGTGTCAGAGAGTGTAAGACAGTGTCAGAGAGTGTCAGCGAGTGTCAGAGAGTGTCAGAGAGTGATAGAGAGTGTCAGAGAGTGTCAGAGAGTGTTAGTGAGTGTCTGAGAGTATCTGAGAGTGTCAGAGAGAGTCAGAGAGTGTCAGAGAGTGATAGAGAGTGTCAGAGAGTGTCAAAGAGTGTCAGAGAGTGATTGAGAGTGATAGAGATTGTCAGAGAGTTTCAGAGAGTGTCAGAGAGTGATAGAGAGTGTCAGAGAGTGATAGTGAGTGTCTGAGAGAGTCTGAGAGTGTCAGAGAGAGTCAGAGAGTGATCGAGAGTGATAGGGAGTGTCAGAGTGTGATAGTGAGTGTCAGAGAGTGTCAGAGAGTGTCAGAGAGTGATAGTGAGTGTCAGAGAGTGTCAGAGATTGATAGTGTGTGTCTGAGAGTATCAGAGAGTTATAGTGAGTGTCAGAGAGAATCAGAGAGTGATAGTGAGTTTCTGAGAGTGTCTGAGAGTGTAAGAGAGTGTCAGAGAGTGTCAGAGTGTGATAGTGCGTGTCAGAGTGTGTCAGAGAGTGTCAGAGAGTGTAAGACAGTGTCAGAGAGTGTCAGAGAGTGATAGTAAGTGTCAGAGTGTGTCAGAGAGTGTCAGAGAGTGTAAGACAGTGTCAGAGAGTGTCAGAGAGCGATAGAGTGTTATAGGGAGTGTCAGAGTGTGATAGTGAGTGTCAGAGAGTGTCAGAGAGTGTCAGAGAGTGATAGTGAGTATCAGAGAGTGTCAGAGAGTGTCAGAGAGTGATAGTGAAAGTCTGAGTGTGTCAGAGAGTGAGAGAGAGTGAGAGAGAGTGAGAGAGAGTGAGAGAGAGTGAGAGAGAGTGAGAGAGTGTCAGAGAGTGTCAGAGAGTGTCAGAGAGTGATAGTGAGTGTCAGAGAGTGTCAGAGAGTGATAGAGAGTGTCAGAGAGTGATAGAGAGTGTCAGAGAGTGATAGTGAGTGTCTGAGAGTGTCTTAGAGTGTCAGAGCGAGGCAGAGAGTGATAGAGAGTGTCAGAGAGTCAGTGAGTAATAGAGAGTGTCAGAGAGTGTCAGAGTGTATCAGAGAGTGTCAGAGAGTGTCAGAGAGTTTCAGAGAGTGATAGTGAGTGTCAGAGAGTGTCAGAGAGTGTCAGAGAGTGAAATAGAGTTTCAGAGCGTGATAGAGAGTATCAGAGAGTGATAGAGAGTGTCAAAGAGTGTCAGAGAGAGATGGAGAGTGTCAGAGAGAGATAGAGAGTTTCAGAGAGTGTCAGAGAGTGTGAGAGAGTGTCTGAGAGTGATAGTGAGTGTCTGAGATTGTCTGAAAATGTCAGAGAGTGGAGAGAGTGAGAGAGAGAGATAGAGTGTGTCAGAGAGTGTCAGAGAGTGATAGAGAGTGTCAGAGAGTTTCAGAGAGTGATAGAGAGTGTCAGAGAGTGTCAGAGAGTGATAGTAAGTGTCAGAGAGTGATGGAGAGCGTCAGAGGGTGATAGAGAGTGTCAGAGAGTGTCAGAGAGTGTCAGAGAGTGATAATAAGTGTCAGAGAGTGATGGAGAGTGTCAGAGAGTGATGGAGAGTGTCAGAGAGAGTCAGAGAGTGTCAGAGAGTGTCAGAGAGTGATAGTGAGTGTCAGAGAGTGTCAGAGATTGATAGTGTGTGTCTGAGAGTATCAGAGAGTTATAGTTTGTGTCAGAGAGAATCAGAGAGTGATAGTGAGTGTCTGAGAGTGTAAGAGAGTGTCAGAGAGTGACAGAGTGTGTCAGAGAGTGTCCGAGAGTGTAAGACAGTGTCAGAGAGTGTCAGCGAGTGTCAGAGAGTGTCACAGAGTGATAGAGAGTGTCAGAGAGCGTCAGAGAGTGATAGTGAGTGTCTGAGAGTTTCTGAGAGTGTTGGAGCGAGTCAGAGAGTGATCGAGAGTGTCAGAGAGTGATAGAGAGTGATAGAGAGTGTCAGAGAGTGTCAGAGAGTGTCAGAGAGAGTCAGAGAGTGTCAGTGATTGTCAGAGAGTGTCAGAGATTGTCAGAGAGTGATAGTAAGTGTCAGAGAGGGTCAGAGAGTGATAGAGAGTGTCAGAGAGAGTCAGAGAGAGTCAGAGAGTGTCAGAGAGTGTCAGAGAGTGTCAGAGTGTGATAGTGCATGTCAGAGAGAGTCAGAGAGTGATAGTAAGTGTCAGAGAGTGTCAGAGTGTGTCAGAGAGTGATGGAGAGTGTCAGAGAGAGTCAGAGAGAGTAAGAGAGTGTCAGAGAGTGTCAGAGAGTGTCAGAGAGTGTCAGAGAGTGATAGTCAGTGTCAGAGAGTGTCAGTGAGTGTCAGAGCGTGTCAGAGAGTGATAGTGATTGTCTGAGAGAGTCCGAGAGTGTCAGAGAGTGATAGAGAGTGTCAGAGAGTGTCAGAGAGTGATAGAGAGTGTCAGAGAGTGTCAGAGAGTGATCGAGACTGTCAGAGAGTGAGAGTGAGTGTCAGAGAGTGATAGTGAGTGTCAGAGAGTGTCTGAGAGAGTCAGAGAGTGATAGAGAGTGTCAGAGAATGATAGAGAGTGTCAGAGAGTGATAGTGTGTGTCTGAGAGTGTCTGAGAGTGTCAGAGAGTGACAGAGTGTGTTAGAGAGTGTCGGAGAGTGTAAGACAGTGTCAGAGAGTGTCAGCGAGTGTCAGAGAGTGATAGAGAGTGTCAGAGAGTGATAGTGAGTGTCTGAGAGTATCTGAGAGTGTCAGAGAGTGTCAGAGAGTGTCAGAGAGTGTCAGAGAGAGTCAGAGAGTGATAGAGAGTGATAGAGAGTGTCAGAGAGTGTCAGAGAGTTTCAGAGAGTGTCAGAGAGTGTCAGACAGTGTCAGAGAGTGTCAGCGAGTGTCAGAGAGTGTCAGAGAGTGATAGAGAGAGTCAGAGATTGTCAGAGAGTGATAGTGAGTGTCTGAGAGTATCTGAGAGTGTCAGAGAGTGTCAGAGAGAGTCAGAGAGAGTAAGAGAGAGTCAGAGAGTGTCAGAGAGTGATAGAGAGTGATAGAGAGTGATAGAGAGTGATAGAGAGTGATAGAGAGTGTCAGAGAGTGATAGAGAGTGATAGAGAGTGTCAGAGAGTGTCAGAGAGTGTCAGAGAGTGATTGTGAGTGTCTGAGAGAGTCTGAGAGTGTCAGAGAGATTCAGAGAGTGATAGAGGGTGATAGGGAGTGTCAGAGTGTGATAGTGAGTGTCAGAGAGTGTTAGAGAGTGTCAGAGAGTGATAGTGAGTGTCAGAGAGTGTCAGAGAGTGATAGTGAAAGTCTGAGAGTGTCAGAGAGCGTCAGAGAGTGTCAGAGAGTGATAGTGAGTGTCTGAGAGTTTCTGAGAGTGTCAGAGCGAGTCAGAGAGTGATCGAGATTGTCAGAGAGTGTCAGAGAGTGATAGAGAGTGTCAGAGAGTGATAGAGAGTGTCAGAGAGAGTCAGAGAGTGTCAGAGATTGTCAGTGAGTGTCAGAGAGTGATAGAGAGTGTCAGAGAGTGATAGTGAGTGTCTGAGATTATCTGAGAGTGTCAGAGAGAGTCAGAGAGTGATAGAGAGTGATAGAGAGTGATAGAGAGTGATAGACAGTGTCAGAGACTTTCAGAGAGTGACAGAGAGTGATAGGGAGTGTCAGAGTGTGATAGTGAGTGTCAGAGAGTGTCAGAGAGTGATGGTGTGTGTCTGAGAGTATCAGAGAGTTATAGTGAGTGTCAGAGAGAATCAGAGAGTGATAGTGAGTGTCTGAGAGCGTCTGAGAGTGTCAGAGAGAGTCAGAGAGTGACAGACAGAGATAGGGAGTGTCAGAGTGTGATAGTGAGTGTCTGAGAGTGTAAGAGAGTGTCAGAGAGTGACAGAGTGTGTCAGAGAGTGTCAGAGAGTGTAAGCCAGTGTCAGAGAGTGTCAGCGAGTGTCAGGGAGGTTCAGAGAGTGATTGAGAGTGTCAGAGAGTGTCAGAGAGTGATAGTGAGTGTCAGAGAGTGTCAGAGAGTGTCAGAGAGTGATAGTGAAAGTCTGAGTGTGTCAGAGAGTGATAGAGAGTGTCAGAGAGTTTCAGAGAGTGATATTGAGTGTCAGAGAGTGTCAGAGAGTGATAGAGAGTGTCAGAGAGTGATAGTGAGTGTCTGAGAGTGTCTGAGCGAGTCAGAGAGTGATAGAGAGTGTCAGAGAGTCAGTGAGTGATCGAGAGTGTCAGAGAGTGTCAGAGTGTTTCAGAGAGTGTCAGAGAGTGTCAGAGAATGTCAGAGAGTGTCAGAGAGTGATAGTGAGTGTCAGAGAGTGTCAGAGAGTGATAGTGAGTGTCAGAGAAAGATAGTGAGTGTCAGAAAGTGATAGTGAGTGTCTGAGAGAATCAGAGAGTGTCAGAGAGTGTCAGAGAGTGTCAGAGAGTTTTAGAGAGTGTTAGAGAGTGTCAGAGAGTGTCAGAGAGTGTCAGAGAGTGATAGAGAGTGATAGAGAGTGTCAGAGTGTGATAGTGAGTGTCAGAGAGTGTCAGAGATTGTCAGAGAGTGATAGTGAGTGTCTGAGAGTGTCAGAGAGTGATAGAGAGTGATAGAGAGTGTCAGAGAGTGCCAGAGATTGATAGAGAGTGATTGAGAGTGTCACAGAGTGTCAGAGAGAGTCAGAGAGTGTCAGTGATTGTCAGAGAGTGTCAGAGATTGTCAGAGAGTGTCAGAGATTGTCAGAGAGTGATAGTGAGTGTCAGAGAGTGTCAGAGAGTGATAGAGAGTGATAAAGTGTGATTGAGTGTCAGAGCGTCAGAGAGTGATAGTGAGTGTCTGAGAGTTTCTGAGAGTGTTAGAGCGAGTCAGAGAGTGATCGAGAGTGTCAGAGAGTGATAGAGAGTGATAGAGAGTGTCAGAGAGTGTCAGAGAGTGTCAGAGAGAGTCAGAGAGTGTCAGTGATTGTCAGAGAGTGTCAGAGATTGTCAGAGTGTGATAGTAAGTGTCAGAGAGTGTCAGAGAGAGTCAGAGAGAGTCAGAGAGAGTCAGAGAGTGTCAGAGAGTGTCAGAGAGTGTCAGAGAGTGTCAGAGTGTGATAGTGCATGTCAGAGAGTGTCAGAGAGTGATAGTAAGTGTCAGAGAGTGTCAGAGAGTGTCAGAGAGTGATAGAGAGTGTTAGAGAGAGTCAGAGAGAGTCAGAGAGTGTCAGAGAGTGTCAGAGAGTGATAGTGAGTGTCAGAGAGTGTCAGAGAGTGTCAGAGAGTGTCAGAGAGTGATAGTCAGTGTCAGAGAGTGTCAGTGAGTGTCAGAGCGTGTCAGAGAGTGATAGTGATTGTCTGAGAGTGTCCGAGAGTGTCAGAGAGTGATAGAGAGTGTCAGAGAGTGTCAGAGAGTGATAGAGAGTGTCAGAGAGTGTCAGAGAGTGATCGAGAGTGTCAGAGAGTGAGAGTGAGTGTCAGAGAGTGATAGTGAGTGTCAGAGAGTGTCTGAGAGAGTCAGAGAGTGATAGAGAGTGTCAGAGAATTATAGAGAGTGTCAGAGACTGATAGTGTGTGTCTGAGAGTGTCTGAGAGTGTAAGAGAGTGTCAGAGAGTGACAGAGTGTGTTAGAGAGTGTCGGAGAGTGTAAGACAGTGTCAGAGAGTGTCAGCGAGTGTCAGAGAGTGATAGAGAGTGTCAGAGAGTGATAGTGAGTGTCTGAGAGTATCTGAGAGTGTCAGAGAGTGTCAGAGAGTGTCAGAGAGTGATAGTGAGTGTCAGAGAGTGTCAGAGAGTGTCAGAGAGTGAAATAGAGTTTCAGAGCGTGATAGAGAGTATCAGAGAGTGATAGAGAGTGTCAAAGAGTGTCAGAGAGAGATGGAGAGTGTCAGAGAGAGATAGAGAGTTTCAGAGAGTGTCAGAGAGTGTGAGAGAGTGTCTGAGAGTGATAGTGAGTGTCTGAGAGTGTCTGAAAATGTCAGAGAGTGGAGAGAGTGAGAGAGAGAGATAGAGTGTGTCAGAGAGTGTCAGAGAGTGATAGAGAGTGTCAGAGAGTTTCAGAGAGTGATAGAGAGTGTCAGAGAGTGTCAGAGAGTGTCAGAGAGTGATAGTAAGTGTCAGAGAGTGATGGAGAGCGTCAGAGGGTGATAGAGAGTGTCAGAGAGTGTCAGAGAGTGTCAGAGAGTGATAGTAAGTGTCAGAGAGTGATGGAGAGTGTCAGAGAGTGATGGAGAGTGTCAGAGAGAGTCAGAGAGTGTCAGAGAGTGTCAGAGAGTGATAGTGAGTGTCAGAGAGTGTCAGAGAGTGATAGTGTGTGTCTGAGAGTATCAGAGAGTTATAGTTTGTGTCAGAGAGAATCAGAGAGTGATAGTGAGTGTCTGAGAGTGTAAGAGAGTGTCAGAGAGTGACAGAGTGTGTCAGAGAGTGTCGGAGAGTGTAAGACAGTGTCAGAGAGTGTCAGCGAGTGTCAGAGAGTGTCACAGAGTGATAGAGAGTGTCAGAGAGTGTCAGAGAGTGATAGTGAGTGTCTGAGAGTATCTGAGAGTGTCAGAGAGAGTCAGAGAGTGATAGAGAGTGATAGAGAGTGATAGAGAGTGATAGACAGTGTCAGAGAGTTTCAGAGAGCGACAGAGAGTGATAGGGAGTGTCAGAGTGTGATAGTGAGTGTCAGAGAGTGTCAGAGAGTGATGTTGTGTGTCTGAGAGTATCAGAGAGTTATAGTGAGTGTCAGAGAGAATCAGAGAGTGATAGTGAGTGTCTGAGAGCGTCTGAGAGTGTCAGAGAGAGTCAGAGAGTGGCAGAGAGTGATAGGGAGTGTCAGAGTGTGATAGTGAGTGTCTGAGAGTGTAAGAGAGTGTCAGAGAGTGACAGAGTGTGTCAGAGAGTGTCAGAGAGTGTAAGCCAGTGTCAGAGAGTGTCAGCGAGTGTCAGGGAGGTTCAGAGAGTGATTGAGAGTGTCAGAGAGTGTCAGAGAGTGATAGTGAGTGTCAGAGAGTGTCAGAGAGTGTCAGAGAGTGATAGTGAAAGTCTGAGTGTGTCAGAGAGTGATAGAGAGTGTCAGAGAGTTTCAGAGAGTGATATTGAGTGTCAGAGAGTGTCAGAGAGTGATAGTGAGTGTCTGAGAGAATCAGAGAGTGTCAGAGAGTGTCAGAGAGTGTCAGAGAGTTTTAGAGAGTGTTAGAGAGTGTCAGAGAGTGTCAGAGAGTGATAGAGAGTGATAGAGAGTGTCAGAGTGTGATAGTGAGTGTCAGAGAGTGTCAGAGATTGTCAGAGAGTGATAGTGAGTGTCTGAGAGTGTCAGAGAGTGATAGAGAGTGTCAGAGAGTGCCAGAGATTGATAGAGAGTGATTGAGAGTGTCACAGAGTGTCAGAGAGAGTCAGAGAGTGTCAGTGATTGTCAGAGAGTGTCAGAGATTGTCAGAGAGTGTCAGAGATTGTCAGAGAGTGATAGTGAGTGTCAGAGAGTGTCAGAGAGTGATAGAGAGTGATAAAGTGTGATTGAGTGTCAGTGCGTCAGAGAGTGATAGTGAGTGTCTGAGAGTTTCTGAGAGTGTTAGTGCGAGTCAGAGAGTGATCGAGAGTGTCAGAGAGTGATAGAGAGTGATAGAGAGTGTCAGAGAGTGTCAGAGAGTGTCAGAGAGTGTCAGAGAGAGTCAGAGAGTGTCAGTGATTGTCAGAGAGTGTCAGAGATTGTCAGAGTGTGATAGTAAGTGTCAGAGAGTGTCAGAGAGAGTCAGAGAGAGTCAGAGAGAGTCAGAGAGTGTCAGAGAGTGTCAGAGAGTGTCAGAGAGTGTCAGAGTGTGATAGTGCATGTCAGAGAGTGTCAGAGAGTGATAGTAAGTGTCAGAGAGTGTCAGAGAGTGTCAGAGAGTGATAGAGAGTGTTAGAGAGAGTCAGAGAGAGTCAGAGAGTGTCAGAGAGTGTCAGAGAGTGATAGTGAGTGTCAGAGAGTGTCAGAGAGTGTCAGAGAGTGTCAGAGAGTGATAGTCAGTGTCAGAGAGTGTCAGTGAGTGTCAGAGCGTGTCAGAGAGTGATAGTGATTGTCTGAGAGTGTCCGAGAGTGTCAGAGAGTGATAGAGAGTGTCAGAGAGTGTCAGAGAGTGATAGCGAGTGTCAACATGTGTCAGAGAGTGATCGAGAGTGTCAGAGAGTGAGAGTGAGTGTCAGAGAGTGATAGTGAGTGTCAGAGAGTGTCTGAGAGAGTCAGAGAGTGATAGAGAGTGTCAGAGAATTATAGAGAGTGTCAGAGAGTGATAGTGTGTGTCTGAGAGTGTCTGAGAGTGTAAGAGAGTGTCAGAGAGTGACAGAGTGTGTTAGAGAGTGTCGGAGAGTGTAAGACAGTGTCAGAGAGTGTCAGCGAGTGTCAGAGAGTGATAGAGAGTGTCAGAGAGTGATAGTGAGTGTCTGAGAGTATCTGAGAGTGTCAGAGAGTGTCAGAGAGTGTCAGAGAGTGTCAGAGAGTGATAGAGAGTGATAGAGATTGTCAGAGAGTGTCAGAGAGTTTCAGAGAGTGTCAGAGAGTGTCAGACAGTGTCAGAGAGTGTCAGCGAGTGTCAGAGAGTGTCAGAGAGTGATAGAGAGAGTCAGAGATTGTCAGAGAGTGATAGTGAGTGTCTGAGAGTATCTGAGAGTGTCAGAGAGTGTCAGAGAGAGTCAGAGAGAGTCAGAGAGAGTCAGAGAGTGTCAGAGAGTGATAGAGAGTGATAGAGAGTGATAGAGACTGTCCGAGAGTGATAGAGAGTGATAGAGAGTGTCAGAGAGTGTCAGAGAGTGTCAGAGAGTGATTGTGAGTGTCTGAGAGAGTCTGAGAGTGTCAGAGAGATTCAGAGAGTGATAGAGGGTGATAGGGAGTGTCAGAGTGTGATAGTGAGTGTCAGAGAGTCAGTGAGTGATCGAGAGTGTCAGAGAGTGTCAGAGTGTTTCAGAGAGTGTCAGAGAGTGTCAGATAGTGATAGAGAGTGTCAGAGAGTGATAGTGAGTGTCAGAGATTGTCAGAGAGTGATAGTGAGTGTCAGAGAAAGATAGTGAGTGTCAGAAAGTGATAGTGAGTGTCTGAGAGAATCAGAGAGTGTCAGAGAGTGTCAGAGAGTGTCAGAGAGTTTTAGAGAGTGTTAGAGAGTGTCAGAGAGTGTCAGAGAGTGTCAGAGAGTGATAGAGAGTGTCAGAGTGTGATAGTGAGTGTCAGAGAGTGTCAGAGATTGTCAGAGAGTGATAGTGAGTGTCTGAGAGTGTCAGAGAGTGATAGAGAGTGATAGAGAGTGTCAGAGAGTGCCAGAGATTGATAGAGAGTGATTGAGAGTGTCACAGAGTGTCAGAGAGAGTCAGAGAGTGTCAGTGATTGTCAGAGAGTGTCAGAGATTGTCAGAGAGTGTCAGAGATTGTCAGAGAGTGATAGTGAGTGTCAGAGAGTGTCAGAGAGTGATAGAGAGTGATAAAGTGTGATTGAGTGTCAGAGCGTCAGAGAGTGATAGTGAGTGTCTGAGAGTTTCTGAGAGTGTTAGAGCGAGTCAGAGAGTGATCGAGAGTGTCAGAGAGTGATAGAGAGTGATAGAGAGTGTCAGAGAGTGTCAGAGAGTGTCAGAGAGTGTCAGAGAGAGTCAGAGAGTGTCAGTGATTGTCAGAGAGTGTCAGAGATTGTCAGAGTGTGATAGTAAGTGTCAGAGAGTGTCAGAGAGTGTCAGAGAGTGTCAGAGAGTGATAGAGAGTGATAGAGATTGTCAGAGAGTGTCAGAGAGTTTCAGAGAGTGTCAGAGAGTGTCAGACAGTGTCAGAGAGTGTCAGCGAGTGTCAGAGAGTGTCAGAGAGTGATAGAGAGAGTCAGAGATTGTCAGAGAGTGATAGTGAGTGTCTGAGAGTATCTGAGAGTGTCAGAGAGTGTCAGAGAGAGTCAGAGAGAGTCAGAGAGAGTCAGAGAGTGTCAGAGAGTGATAGAGAGTGATAGAGAGTGATAGAGAGTGTCAGAGAGTGATAGAGAGTGATAGAGAGTGTCAGAGAGTGTCAGAGAGTGTCAGAGAGTGATTGTGAGTGTCTGAGAGAGTCTGAGAGTGTCAGAGAGATTCAGAGAGTGATAGAGGGTGATAGGGAGTGTCAGAGTGTGATAGTGAGTGTCAGAGAGTGTTAGGGAGTGTCAGAGAGTGATAGTGAGTGTCAGAGAGTGTCAGAGAGTGATAGTGAAAGTCTGAGAGTGTCAGAGAGCGTCAGAGAGTGTCAGAGAGTGATAGTGAGTGTCTGAGAGTTTCTGAGAGAGTCAGAGCGAGTCACAGAGTGATCGAGAGTGTCAGAGTGTGTCAGAGAGTGTCAGAGAGTGTCAGAGAGTGATAGAGAGTGTCAGAGAGTGTTAGAGAGTGTCAGAGAGTGTCAGAGAATGTCAGAGAGTGTCAGAGAGTGATAGTGAGTGTCAGAGAGTGTCAGAGAGTGATAGTGAGTGTCAGAGAAAGATAGTGAGTGTCAGAAAGTGATAGTGAGTGTCTGAGAGAGTCAGAGAGTGTCAGAGTGTGTCAGAGAGTGTCAGAGAGTTGTAGAGAGTGTTAGAGAGTGTCAAAGAGTGTCAGAGAGTGTCAGAGAGTGATAGAGAGTGATAGAGAGTGTCAGAGTGTGATAGTGAGTGTCAGAGAGTGTCAGAGATTGTCAGAGAGTGATAGTGAGTGTCTGAGAGTGTCAGAGAGTGATAGAGAGTGATAGAGAGTGTCAGAGAGTGCCAGAGATTGATAGAGAGTGATTGAGAGTGTCACAGAGTGTCAGAGAGTGTCAGAGAGTGTCAGTGATTGTCAGAGAGTGTCAGAGATTGTCAGAGAGTGTCAGAGATTGTCAGAGAGTGATAGTGAGTGTCAGAGAGTGTCAGAGAGTGATAGAGAGTGATAGAGTGTGATAGAGTGTCAGAGCGTCAGAGAGTGATAGTGAGTGTCTGAGAGTTTCTGAGAGTGTTGGAGCGAGTCAGAGAGTGATCGAGAGTGTCAGAGAGTGATAGAGAGTGATAGAGAGTGTCAGAGAGTGTCAGAGAGTGTCAGAGAGAGTCAGAGAGTGTCAGTGATTGTCAGAGAGTGTCAGAGATTGTCAGAGAGTGATAGTAAGTGTCAGAGAGGGTCAGAGAGTGATAGAGAGTGTCAGAGAGAGTCAGAGAGAGTCAGAGAGAGTCAGAGAGTGTCAGAGAGTGTCAGAGAGTGTCAGAGATTGTCAGAGAGTGATAGTGAGTGTCTGAGAGTGTCAGAGCGTGATAGAGAGTGATAGAGAGTGTCAGAGAGTGCCAGAGATTGATAGAGAGTGATTGAGAGTGTCACAGAGTGTCAGAGAGTGTCAGAGAGTGTCAGTGATTGTCAGAGAGTGTCAGAGATTGTCAGAGAGTGTCAGAGATGTCAGAGAGTGATAGTGAGTGTCAGAGAGTGTCAGAGAGTGATAGAGAGTGATAGAGAGTGTCAGAGAGTGTCAGAGAGTGTCAGAGAGTGATTGTGAGTGTCTGAGAGAGTCTGAGAGTGTCAGAGAGATTCAGAGAGTGATAGAGGGTGATAGGGAGTGTCAGAGTGTGATAGTGAGTGTCAGAGAGTGTTAGGGAGTGTCAGAGAGTGATAGTGAGTGTCAGAGAGTGTCAGAGAGTGATAGTGAAAGTCTGAGAGTGTCAGAGAGCGTCAGAGAGTGTCAGAGAGTGATAGTGAGTGTCTGAGAGTTTCTGAGAGAGTCAGAGCGAGTCACAGAGTGATCGAGAGTGTCAGAGTGTGTCAGAGAGTGTCAGAGAGTGTCAGAGAGTGATAGAGAGTGTCAGAGAGTGTTAGAGAGTGTCAGAGAGTGTCAGAGAATGTCAGAGAGTGTCAGAGAGTGATAGTGAGTGTCAGAGAGTGTCAGAGAGTGATAGTGAGTGTCAGAGAAAGATAGTGAGTGTCAGAAAGTGATAGTGAGTGTCTGAGAGAGTCAGAGAGTGTCAGAGAGTGTCAGAGAGTGTCAGAGAGTTGTAGAGAGTGTTAGAGAGTGTCAGAGAGTGTCAGAGAGTGTCAGAGAGTGATAGAGAGTGATAGAGAGTGTCAGAGTGTGATAGTGAGTGTCAGAGAGTGTCAGAGATTGTCAGAGAGTGATAGTGAGTGTCTGAGAGTGTCAGAGAGTGATAGAGAGTGATAGAGAGTGTCAGAGAGTGCCAGAGATTGATAGAGAGTGATTGAGAGTGTCACAGAGTGTCAGAGAGTGTCAGAGAGTGTCAGTGATTGTCAGAGAGTGTCAGAGATTGTCAGAGGATGTCAGAGATTGTCAGAGAGTGATAGTGAGTGTCAGAGAGTGTCAGAGAGTGATAGAGAGTGATAGAGTGTGATAGAGTGTCAGAGCGTCAGAGAGTGATAGTGAGTGTCTGAGAGTTTCTGAGAGTGTTGGAGCGAGTCAGAGAGTGATCGAGAGTGTCAGAGAGTGATAGAGAGTGATAGAGAGTGTCAGAGAGTGTCAGAGAGTGTCAGAGAGAGTCAGAGAGTGTCAGTGATTGTCAGAGAGTGTCAGAGATTGTCAGAGAGTGATAGTAAGTGTCAGAGAGGGTCAGAGAGTGATAGAGAGTGTCAGAGAGAGTCAGAGAGAGTCAGAGAGAGTCAGAGAGTGTCAGAGAGTGTCAGAGAGTGTCAGAGTGTGATAGTGCATGTCAGAGAGAGTCAGAGAGTGATAGTAAGTGTCAGAGAGTGTCAGAGTGTGTCAGAGAGTGATGGAGAGTGTCAGAGAGAGTCAGAGAGAGTAAGAGAGTGTCAGAGAGTGTCAGAGAGTGTCAGAGAGTGTCAGAGAGTGTCAGAGAGTGTCAGAGAGTGATAGTCAGTGTCAGAGAGTGTCAGTGAGTGTCAGAGCGTGTCAGAGAGTGATAGTGATTGTCTGAGAGAGTCCGAGAGTGTCAGAGAGTGATAGAGAGTGTCAGAGAGTGTCAGAGAGTGATAGAGAGTGTCAGAGAGTGTCAGAGAGTGATCGAGACTGTCAGAGAGTGAGAGTGAGTGTCAGAGAGTGATAGTGAGTGTCAGAGAGTGTCTGAGAGAGTCAGAGAGTGATAGAGAGTGTCAGAGAATGATAGAGAGTGTCAGAGAGTGATAGTGTGTGTCTGAGAGTGTCTGAGAGTGTCAGAGAGTGACAGAGTGTGTTAGAGAGTGTCGGAGAGTGTAAGACAGTGTCAGAGAGTGTCAGCGAGTGTCAGAGAGTGATAGAGAGTGTCAGAGAGTGATAGTGAGTGTCTGAGAGTATCTGAGAGTGTCAGAGAGTGTCAGAGAGTGTCAGAGAGTGTCAGAGAGAGTCAGAGAGTGATAGAGAGTGATAGAGAGTGTCAGAGAGTGTCAGAGAGTTTCAGAGAGTGTCAGAGAGTGTCAGACAGTGTCAGAGAGTGTCAGCGAGTGTCAGAGAGTGTCAGAGAGTGATAGAGAGAGTCAGAGATTGTCAGAGAGTGATAGTGAGTGTCTGAGAGTATCTGAGAGTGTCAGAGAGTGTCAGAGAGAGTCAGAGAGAGTAAGAGAGTGTCAGAGAGTGTCAGAGAGTGATAGAGAGTGATAGAGAGTGATAGAGAGTGATAGAGAGTGATAGAGAGTGATAGAGAGTGTCAGAGAGTGATAGAGAGTGATAGAGAGTGTCAGAGAGTGTCAGAGAGTGTCAGAGAGTGATTGTGAGTGTCTGAGAGAGTCTGAGAGTGTCAGAGAGATTCAGAGAGTGATAGAGGGTGATAGGGAGTGTCAGAGTGTGATAGTGAGTGTCAGAGAGTGTTAGAGAGTGTCAGAGAGTGATAGTGAGTGTCAGAGAGTGTCAGAGAGTGATAGTGAAAGTCTGAGAGTGTCAGAGAGCGTCAGAGAGTGTCAGAGAGTGATAGTGAGTGTCTGAGAGTTTCTGAGAGTGTCAGAGCGAGTCAGAGAGTGATCGAGATTGTCAGAGAGTGTCAGAGAGTGATAGAGAGTGTCAGAGAGTGATAGAGAGTGTCAGAGAGAGTCAGAGAGTGTCAGAGATTGTCAGTGAGTGTCAGAGAGTGATAGAGAGTGTCAGAGAGTGATAGTGAGTGTCTGAGATTATCTGAGAGTGTCAGAGAGAGTCAGAGAGTGATAGAGAGTGATAGAGAGTGATAGAGAGTGATAGACAGTGTCAGAGACTTTCAGAGAGTGACAGAGAGTGATAGGGAGTGTCAGAGTGTGATAGTGAGTGTCAGAGAGTGTCAGAGAGTGATGGTGTGTGTCTGAGAGTATCAGAGAGTTATAGTGAGTGTCAGAGAGAATCAGAGAGTGATAGTGAGTGTCTGAGAGCGTCTGAGAGTGTCAGAGAGAGTCAGAGAGTGACAGACAGAGATAGGGAGTGTCAGAGTGTGATAGTGAGTGTCTGAGAGTGTAAGAGAGTGTCAGAGAGTGACAGAGTGTGTCAGAGAGTGTCAGAGAGTGTAAGCCAGTGTCAGAGAGTGTCAGCGAGTGTCAGGGAGGTTCAGAGAGTGATTGAGAGTGTCAGAGAGTGTCAGAGAGTGATAGTGAGTGTCAGAGAGTGTCAGAGAGTGTCAGAGAGTGATAGTGAAAGTCTGAGTGTGTCAGAGAGTGATAGAGAGTGTCAGAGAGTTTCAGAGAGTGATATTGAGTGTCAGAGAGTGTCAGAGAGTGATAGAGAGTGTCAGAGAGTGATAGTGAGTGTCTGAGAGTGTCTGAGCGAGTCAGAGAGTGATAGAGAGTGTCGGAGAGTCAGTGAGTGATAGAGAGTGTCAGAGTGTTTCAGAGAGTGTCAGAGAGTGTCAGAGAATGTCAGAGAGTGTCAGAGAGTGATAGTGAGTGTCAGAGAGTGTCAGAGAGTGATAGTGAGTGTCAGAGAAAGATAGTGAGTGTCAGAAAGTGATAGTGAGTGTCTGAGAGAGTCAGAGAGTGTCAGAGAGTGTCAGAGAGTGTCAGAGAGTTGTAGAGAGTGTCAGAGAGTGTCAGAGAGTGTCAGAGAGGGTCAGAGAGTGATAGAGAGTGATAGAGAGTGTCAGAGTGTGATAGTGAGTGTCAGAGAGTGTCAGAGATTGTCAGAGAGTGATAGTGAGTGTCTGAGAGTGTCAGAGAGTGATAGAGAGTGATAGAGAGTGTCAGAGAGTGCCAGAGATTGATAGAGAGTGATTGAGAGTGTCACAGAGTGTCAGAGAGAGTCAGAGAGTGTCAGTGATTGTCAGAGAGTGTCAGTGATTGTCAGAGAGTGTCAGAGATTGTCAGAGAGTGTCAGAGATTGTCAGAGAGTGATAGTGAGTGTCAGAGAGTGTCAGAGAGTGATAGAGAGTGATAGAGTGTGATAGAGTGTCAGAGCGTCAGAGAGTGATAGTGAGTGTCTGAGAGTTTCTGAGAGTGTTAGAGCGAGTCAGAGAGTGATCGAGAGTGTCAGGGAGTGATAGAGAGTGATAGAGAGTGTCAGAGAGTGTCAGAGAGTGTCAGAGAGAGTCAGAGAGTGTCAGTGATTGTCAGAGAGTGTCAGAGATTGTCAGAGAGTGATAGTAAGTGTCAGAGAGGGTCAGAGAGTGATAGAGAGTGTCAGAGAGAGTCAGAGAGAGTCAGAGAGAGTCAGAGAGAGTCAGAGAGTGTCAGAGAGTGTCAGAGTGTGATAGTGCATGTCAGAGAGTGTCAGAGAGTGATAGTAAGTGTCAGAGAGTGTCAGAGAGTGTCAGAGAGTGATAGAGAGTGATAGAGAGTGTCAGAGAGAGTCAGAGAGTGTCAGAGAGTGTCAGAGAGTGTCAGAGAGTGATAGTGAGTGTCAGAGAGTGTCAGAGAGTGTCAGAGAGTGTCAGAGAGTGATAGTGAGTGTCAGCTTGTGTCAGAGAGTTTCAGAGAGTGATAGTGAGTGTCAGAGAGGTTCAGAGAGTGTCAGCGAGTGTCAGAGAGTGATAGTCAGTGTCAGAGAGTGTCAGTGAGTGTCAGAGCGTGTCAGAGAGTGATAGTGATTGTCTGAGAGTGTCCGAGAGTGTCAGAGAGTGATAGAGAGTGTCAGAGATTGTCAGAGAGTGATAGAGAGTGTCAGAGAGTGTCAGAGAGTGATCGAGAGTGTCAGAGAGTGAGAGTGAGTGTCAGATAGTGATAGTGAGTGTCAGAGAGTGTGTGAGAGAGTCAGAGAGTGATAGAGAGTGTCAGAGAATGATAAGAAGGGTCAGAGAGTGATAGTGTGTGTCTGAGAGAGTCAGAGAGTGATAGAGAGTGTCAGAGAGTGACAGAGTGTGTTAGAGAGTGTCAGAGAGTGTAAGACAGTGTCAGAGAGTGTCAGCAAGTGTCAGAGAGTGATAGAGAGTGTCAGAGAGTGATAGTGAGTGTCTGAGAGTATCTGAGAGTGTCAGAGAGTGTCAGAGAGTGTCAGAGAGTGTCAGAGAGTGATAGAGAGTGATAGAGAGTGTCAGAGAGTGTCAGAGAGTTTCAGAGAGTGTCAGAGAGTGTCAGAGAGTGTCAGACAGTGTCAGAGAGTGTCAGCGAGTGTCAGAGAGTGTCAGAGAGTGATGGAGAGAGTCAGAGATTGTCAGAGAGTGATAGTGAGTGTCTGAGAGTATCTGAGAGTGTCAGAGAGTGTCAGAGAGAGTCAGAGAGTGATAGAGAGTGATAGGGAGTGTTAGAGTGTGATAGTGAGTGTCAGAGAGTTTTAGAGAGTGTCAGAGAGTGATAGTGAGTGTTAGAGAGTGTCAGAGAGTGTCAGAGAGGGTCAGAGAGTGATAGAGAGTGATAGAGAGTGTCAGAGTGTGATAGTGAGTGTCAGAGATTGTCAGAGAGTGATAGTGAGTGTCTGAGAGTGTCAGAGAGTGATAGAGAGTGATAGAGAGTGTCAGAGAGTGCCAGAGATTGATAGAGAGTGATTGAGAGTGTCACAGAGTGTCAGAGAGAGTCAGAGAGTGTCAGTGATTGTCAGAGAGTGTCAGAGATTGTCAGAGAGTGTCAGAGATGTCAGAGAGTGATAGTGAGTGTCAGAGAGTGTCAGAGAGTGATAGAGAGTGATAGAGTGTGATAGAGTGTCAGAGCGTCAGAGAGTGATAGTGAGTGTCTGAGAGTTTCTGAGAGTGTTAGAGCGAGTCAGAGAGTGATCGAGAGTGTCAGGGAGTGATAGAGAGTGATAGAGAGTGATAGAGAGTGTCAGAGAGTGTCAGAGAGTGTCAGAGAGTGTCAGATAGAGTCAGAGAGTGTCAGTGATTGTCAGAGAGTGTCAGAGATTGTCAGAGAGTGATAGTAAGTGTCAGAGAGGGTCAGAGAGTGTCAGAGAGAGTCAGAGAGAGTCAGAGAGAGTCAGAGAGAGTCAGAGAGTGTCAGAGAGTGTCAGAGAGTGTCAGAGTGTGATAGTGCATGTCAGAGAGTGTCAGAGAGTGATAGTAAGTGTCAGAGAGTGTCAGAGAGTGTCAGAGAGTGATAGAGAGTGTCAGAGAAAGTCAGAGAGTGTCAGAGAGTGTCAGAGAGTGATAGTGAGTGTCAGAGAGTGTCAGAGAGTGTCAGAGAGTGTCAGAGAGTGATAGTGAGTGGCAGAGTGTGTCAGAGAGTTTCAGAGAGTGATAGTGAGTGTCAGAGAGGTTCAGAGAGTGTCAGCGAGTGTCAGAGAGTGTCAGAGAGTGATAGTCAGTGTCAGAGAGTGTCAGAGCGTGTCAGAGAGTGATAGTGATTGTCTGAGAGTGTCCGAGAGTGTCAGAGAGTGATAGAGAGTGTCAGAGATTGTCAGAGAGTGATAGAGAGTGTCAGAGAGTGTCAGAGAGTGATCGAGAGTGTCAGAGAGTGAGAGTGGGTGTCAGATAGTGATAGTAAGTGTCAGAGAGTGTCAGAGAGTGTCAGAGAGTGATAGAGAGTGTCAGAGAGAGTCAGAGAGAGTCAGAGAGTGTCAGAGAGTGTCAGAGAGTGATAGTGAGTGTCAGAGAGGTTCAGAGAGTGTCAGCGACTGTCAGAGAGTGATAGTCAGTGTCAGAGAGTGTCAGTGAGTGTCAGAGCGTGTCAGAGAGTGATAGTGATTGTCTGAGAGTGTCCGAGAGTGTCAGAGAGTGATAGAGAGCGTCAGAGATTGTCAGAGAGTGATAGAGAGTGTCTGAGAGAGTCAGAGAGTGATAGAGAGTGTCAGAGAATGATAAGAAGGGTCAGAGAGTGATAGTGTGTGTCTGAGAGTGTCTGAGGGTGTAAGAGAGTGTCAGAGAGTGACAGAGTGTGTTAGAGAGTGTCAGAGAGTGTAAGACAGTGTCAGAGAGTGTCAGCAAGTGTCAGAGAGTGATAGAGAGTGTCAGAGAGTGATAGTGAGTGTCTGAGAGTATCTGAGAGTGTCAGAGAGTGTCAGAGAGTGTCAGAGAGTGTCAGAGAGTGTCAGAGAGTGATAGAGAGTGATAGAGAGTGTCAGAGAGTGTCAGAGAGTTTCAGAGAGTGTCAGAGAGTGTCAGACAGTGTCAGAGAGTGTCAGCGAGTGTCAGAGAGTGTCAGAGAGTGATAGAGAGAGTCAGAGATTGTCAGAGAGTGATAGTGAGTGTCTGAGAGTATCTGAGAGTGTCAGAGAGTGTCAGAGAGAGTCAGAGAGAGTCAGAGAGAGTCAGAGAGTGTCAGAGAGTGATAGAGAGTGATAGAGAGTGATAGAGAGTGTCAGAGGGTGATAGAGAGTGTCAGAGAGTGATTGTGAGTGTCTGAGAGAGTCTGAGAGTGTCAGAGAGATTCAGAGAGTGATAGAGAGTGATAGGGAGTGTTAGAGTGTGATAGTGAGTGTCAGAGAGTTTTAGAGAGAGTCAGAGAGTGATAGTGAGTGTCAGAGAGTGTCAGAGAGTGATAGTGAAAGTCTGAGAGTGTCAGAGAGCGTCAGAGAGTGTCAGAGAGTGATAGTGAGTGTCAGAGAGTGATAGAGAGTGTCAGTGAGTGTCAGAGAGTGTCAGAGAGTGATATTGAGTGTAAGAGAGTGTCAGCGAGTGTCAGAGAGTGATAGAGAGTGTCAGAGAGTGATAGTGAGTGTCTGAGAGTGTCTTAGAGTGTCAGAGTGAGTCAGAGAGTGATAGAGAGTGTCAGAGAGTCAGTGAGTGATAGAGAGTGTCAGAGAGTGTCAGAGTGTTTCAGAGAGTGTCAGAGAGGGTCAGAGAATGTCTGAGAGTGTCAGAGAGTGATAGTGAGTGTCAGAGAGTGTCAGAGAGTGATAGTGAGTGTCAGAGAAAGATAGTGAGTGTCAGAAAGTGATAGTGAGTGTCTGAGAGAGTCAGAGAGTGTCAGAGAGTGTCAGAGAGTTGTAGAGAGTGATAGAGAGTGTCAGAGAGTGTCAGAGAGTGTCAGAGAGTGATAGAGAGTGTCAGAGTGTGATAGTGAGTGTCAGAGAGTGTCAGAGATTGTCAGAGAGTGATAGTGAGTGTCTGAGAGTGTCAGAGAGAGATAGAGAGTGATAGAGAGTGATAGAGAGTGCCAGAGATTGAAAGAGAGTGATTGAGAGTGTCACAGTGTGTCAGAGAGTGATAGAGAGTGTCAGAGAGTGTCAGAGAGTGTCAGAGCGAGTCAGAGAGTGATCGAGAGTGTAAGAGAGTGATAGAGAGTGATAGAGAGTGTCAGAGAGTGTCAGAGAGAGTCAGAGAGTGTCAGTGATCGTCAGAGAGTGTCAGAGATTGTGAGAGAGTGATAGTAAGTGTCTGAGAGTGTCAGAGAGGGTCAGAGAGTGATAGAGAGTGTCAGAGAGAGTCAGAGAGAGTCAGAGAGAGTCAGAGAGTGTCAGAGTGTGATAGTGCGTGTCAGAGAGTGTCAGAGAGTGATAGTAAGTGTCAGAGAGTGTCAGAGAGTGATAGAGAGTGTCAGAGAGTGTCAGAGAGTGTCAGAGAGAGTCAGAGAGTGATAGAGAGTGTCAGAGAGTGATAGTGAGTGTCTGAGAGTGTCTTAGAGTGTCAGAGCGAGTCAGAGAGTGATAGAGAGTGTCAGAGAGTCAGTGAGTGATAGAGAGTGTCAGAGAGTGTCAGAGTGTTTCAGAGAGTGTCAGAGAGTGTCAGAGAATGTCAGAGAGTGTCAGAGAGTGATAGTGAGTGTCAGAGAGTGTCAGAGAGTGATAGTGAGTGTCAGAGAAAGATAGTGAGTGTCAGAAAGTGATAGTGAGTGTCTGAGAGAGTCAGAGAGTGTCAGAGAGTGTCAGAGAGTTGTAGAGAGTGATAGAGAGTGTCAGAGAGTGTCAGAGAGTGTCAGAGAGTGATAGAGAGTGTCAGAGTGTGATAGTGAGTGTCAGAGAGTGTCAGAGATTGTCAGAGAGTGATAGTGAGTGTCTGAGAGTGTCAGAGAGTGATAGAGATTGATAGAGAGTGATAGAGAATGCCAGAGATTGAAAGAGAGTGATTGAGAGTGTCACAGTGTGTCAGAGAGTGATAGAGAGTGTCAGAGAGTGTCAGAGCGAGTCAGAGAGTGATCGAGAGTGTCAGAGAGTGATAGAGAGTGATAGAGAGTGTCAGAGAGTGTCAGAGAGAGTCAGAGAGTGTCAGTGATCGTCAGAGAGTGTCAGAGATTGTGAGAGAGTGATAGTAAGTGTCTGAGAGTGTCAGAGAGGGTCAGAGAGTGATAGAGAGTGTCAGAGAGAGTCAGAGAGAGTCAGAGAGAGTCAGAGAGAGTCAGAGAGTGTCAGAGAGTGTCAGAGTGTGATAGTGCGTGTCAGAGAGTGTCAGAGAGTGATAGTAAGTGTCAGAGAGTGTCAGAGAGTGTCAGAGAGTGATAGAGAGTGTCAGAGAGTGTCAGAGAGAGTCAGAGAGTGTCAGAGAGTGTCAGAGAGAGTCAGAGAGTGTCAGAGAGTGATAGTGAGTGTCTGAGAGTGTCAGAGAGTGTCAGAGAGTGTCAGAGAGTGATAGTGAGTGTCAGAGTGTGTCAGAGAGTGTCAGAGAGTGTCAGAGAGTGATAGTGAGTGTCAGAGAGAGTCAGAGAGTGTCAGAGAGTGTCAGAGAGTGATAGTGAGTGTCAGAGAGTGTCAGTGAGTGTCAGAGCGTGTCAGAGAGTGATAGTGATTGTCTGAGAGTGTCCGAGAGTGTCAGAGAGTGATAGAGAGTGTCAGAGAGTGTCAGAGAGTGATAGAGAGTGATAGAGAGTGATAGAGAGTGTCAGAGAGTGTCAGAGAGTGATCGAGAGTGTCAGAGAGTGATAGTGAGTGTCAGAGAGTGTCTGAGAGAGTCAGAGAGTGATAGAGAGTGTCAGAGAATGATATAGAGTGTCAGAGAGTGATAGTGTGCGTCAGAGAGTGTCTGAGAGTGATAGTAAGTGTCAGAGTGTGTCAGAGAGTGTCAGAGAGTATAAGACAGTGTCAGAGAGTGTCAGAGAGTGATAGAGAGTTATAGGGAGTGTCAGAGTGTGATAGTGAATGTCAGAGAGTGTCAGAGAGTGTCAGAGAGTGATAGTGAGTGTCAGAGAGTGTCAGAGATTGTCAGAGAGTGATAGTGAAAGTCTGAGTGTGTCAGAGAGTGAGAGAGAGTGAGAGAGAGTGTCAGAGAGTGTCAGAGAGTGTCAGAGAGTGATAGTGAGTGTCAGAGAGTGTCAGAGAGTGATAGAGAGTGTCAGAGAGTGATAGAGTGTGTCAGAGAGTGATAGTGAGTGTCTGAGAGTGTCTTAGAGTGTCAGAGCGAGGCAGAGAGTGATAGAGAGTGTCAGAGAGTCAGTGAGTAATAGAGAGTGTCAGAGAGTGTCAGAGTGTATCAGAGAGTGTCAGAGAGTGTCAGAGAATGTCAGAGAGTGTCAGAGAGTGATAGTGAGTGTCAGAGAGTGTCAGAGAGTGTCAGAGAGTGTAATAGAGTTTCAGAGCGTGATAGAGAGTATCAGAGAGTGATAGAGAGTGTCAAAGAGTGTCAGAGAGAGATGGAGAGTGTCAGAGAGAGATAGAGAGTTTCAGAGAGTGTCAGAGAGTGTGAGAGAGTGTCTGAGAGTGATAGTGAGTGTCTGAGAGTGTCTTAGAGTGTCAGAGCGAGGCAGAGAGTGATAGAGAGTGTCAGAGAGTCTGTGAGTAATAGAGAGTGTCAGAGAGTGTCAGAGTGTATCAGAGAGTGTCAGAGAGTGTCAGAGAATGTCAGAGAGTGTCAGAGAGTGATAGTGAGTGTCAGAGAGTGTCAGAGAGTGTCAGAGAGTGTAATAGAGTTTCAGAGCGTGATAGAGTGTATCAGAGAGTGATAGAGAGTGTCAAAGAGTGTCAGAGAGAGATGGAGAGTGTCAGAGAGAGATAGAGAGTTTCAGAGAGTGTCAGAGAGTGTGAGAGAGTGTCTGAGAGTGATAGTGAGTGTCTGAGAGTGTCTGAAAATGTCAGAGAGTGTCAGAGAGTGAGAGAGAGTGATAGAGTGTGTCAGAGAGTGTCAGAGAGTGATAGAGAGTGTCAGAGAGTTTCAGAGAGTGATAGAGAGTGTCAGAGATTGATAGTGAGTGTCTGAGAGTGATCGCGAGTGTCAGAGAGTGTCAGAGGGTGATAGAGAGTGTCAGAGAGTGATAGTAAGTGTCAGAGAGGGTCAGAGAGTGATAGAGAGTGATAGAGAGTGTCAGAGAGAGTCAGAGAGAGTCAGAGAGAGTCAGAGAGTGTCAGAGAGTGTCAGAGAGTGTCAGAGTGTGACAGTGCATGTCAGAGAGTGTCAGAGAGTGATAGTAAGTGTCAGAGAGTGTCAGAGAGTGTCAGAGAGTGATAGAGAGTGTCAGAGAGAGTCAGAGAGAGTCAGAGAGTGTCAGAGAGTGTCAGAGAGTGATAGTGAGTGTCAGAGAGTGTCAGAGAGTGTCAGAGAATGATAGTGAGTGTCAGAGTGTGTCAGAGAGTTTCAGAGAGTGATAGTGAGTGTCAGAGAGTGTCAGAGAGTGTCAGAGAGTGTCAGAGAGTGTCAGAGAGTGATAGTCAGTGTCAGAGAGTTTTAGTGAGTGTCAGAGCGTGTCAGAGAGTGATAGTGATTGTCTGAGAGTGTCCGAGAGTGTCAGAGAGTGATAGAGAGTGTCAGAGAGTGTCAGAGAGTGATAGAGAGTGTCAGAGAGTGTCAGAGAGTGATAGAGAGTTATAGGGAGTGTTAGAGTGTGATAGTGAGTGTCAGAGAGTGTCAGAGAGTGTCAGAGAGTGATAGTGAGTGTCAGAGAGTGTCAGAGAGTGTCAGAGAGTGATAGTGAAAGTCTGAGTGTGTCAGAGAGTGAGAGAGAGTGAGAGAGAGTGTCAGAGAGTGTCAGAGAGTGTCAGAGAGTGATAGTGAGTGTCAGAGAGTGTCAGAGAGTGATAGAGAGTGTCAGAGAGTGATAGAGTGTGTCAGAGAGTGATAGTGAGTGTCTGAGAGTGTCTTAGAGTGTCAGAGCGAGGCAGAGAGTGATAGAGAGTGTCAGAGAGTCAGTGAGTAATAGAGAGTGTCAGAGAGTGTCAGAGTGTATCAGAGAGTGTCAGAGAGTGTCAGAGAATGTCAGAGAGTGTCAGAGAGTGATAGTGAGTGTCAGAGAGTGTCAGAGAGTGTAATAGAGTTTCAGAGCGTGATAGAGAGTATCAGAGAGTGATAGAGAGTGTCAAAGAGTGTCAGAGAGAGATGGAGAGTGTCAGAGAGAGATAGAGAGTTTCAGAGAGTGTCAGAGAGTGTGAGAGAGTGTCTGAGAGTGATAGTGAGTGTCTGAGAGTGTCTTAGAGTGTCAGAGCGAGGCAGAGAGTGATAGAGAGTGTCAGAGAGTCAGTGAGTAATAGAGAGTGTCAGAGAGTGTCAGAGTGTATCAGAGAGTGTCAGAGAGTGTCAGAGAATGTCAGAGAGTGTCAGAGAGTGATAGTGAGTGTCAGAGAGTGTCAGAGAGTGTCAGAGAGTGTAATAGAGTTTCAGAGCGTGATAGAGAGTATCAGAGAGTGATAGAGAGTGTCAAAGAGTGTCAGAGAGAGATGGAGAGTGTCAGAGAGAGATAGAGAGTTTCAGAGAGTGTCAGAGAGTGTGAGAGAGTGTCTGAGAGTGATAGTGAGTGTCTGAGAGTGTCTGAAAATGTCAGAGAGTGTCAGAGAGTGAGAGAGAGTGATAGAGTGTGTCAGAGAGTGTCAGAGAGTGATAGAGAGTGTCAGAGAGTTTCAGAGAGTGATAGAGAGTGTCAGAGATTGATAGTGAGTGTCTGAGAGTGATCGAGAGTGTCAGAGAGTGTCAGAGGGTGATAGAGAGTGTCAGAGAGTGTCAGAGAGTGTCAGAGAGTGATAGTAAGTGTCAGAGAGTGATGGAGAGTGATGGAGAGTGTCAGAGAGAGTCAGAGAGTGTCAGAGAGTGTCAGAGAGTGATAGTGAGTGTCAGAGAGTGATAATAAGTGTCAGAGAGGGTCAGAGAGTGATAGAGAGTGATAGAGAGTGTCAGAGAGAGTCAGAGAGAGTCAGAGAGAGTCAGAGAGTGTCAGAGAGTGTCAGAGTGTGATAGTGCATGTCAGAGAGTGTCAGAGAGTGATAGTAAGTGTCAGAGAGTGTCAGAGAGTGTCAGAGAGTGATAGAGAGTGTCAGAGAGTGAGAGTGAGTGTCAGAGAGTGATAGTGAGTGCCAGAGAGTGTCTGAGAGAGTCAGAGAGTGATAGAGATTGTCAGAGAATGATAGAGAGTGTCAGAGAGTGATAGTGTGTGTCTGAGAGTGTCTGAGAGTGTAAGAGAGTGTCAGAGAGTGACAGAGTGTGTGAGAGAGTGTCGGAGAGTGTAAGACAGTGTCAGAGAGTGTCAGCAAGTGTCAGAGAGTGATAGAGAGTGTCAGAGAGTGATAGTGAGTGTCTGAGAGTATCTGAGAGTGTCAGAGAGTGTCAGAGAGTGTCAGAGAGTGTCAGAGAGTGATAGAGAGTGATAGAGAGTGATAGAGAGTGTCAGAGAGTGTCAGAGAGTGTCAGAGAGTTTCAGAGAGTGTCAGAGAGTGTCAGACAGTGTCAGAGAGTGTCAGCGAGTGTCAGAGAGTGTCAGAGAGTGATAGAGAGAGTCAGAGATTGTCAGAGAGTGATAGTGAGTGTCTGAGAGTATCTGAGAGTGTCAGAGAGTGTCAGAGAGAGTCAGAGAGAGTCAGAGAGAGTCAGAGAGAGTCAGAGAGTGTCAGAGAGTGATAGAGAGTGATAGAGAGTGATAGAGAGTGTCAGAGGGTGATAGAGAGTGTCAGAGAGTGATTGTGAGTGTCTGAGAGAGTCTGAGAGTGTCAGAGAGATTCAGAGAGTGATAGAGAGTGATAGGGAGTGTCAGAGTGTGATAGTGAGTGTCAGAGAGTGTTAGAGAGTGTCAGAGAGTGATAGTGAGTGTCAGAGAGTGTCAGAGAGTGATAGTGAAAGTCTGAGAGTGTCAGAGAGCGTCAGAGAGTGTCAGAGAGTGATAGTGAGTGTCAGAGAGTGATAGAGAGTGTCAGTGAGTGTCAGAGAGTGTCAGAGAGTGATATTGAGTGTAAGAGAGTGTCAGAGAGTGATAGAGAGTGTCAGAGAGTGTCAGAGAGTGATAGTGAGTGTCAGAGAGTGTCAGAGAGTGTCAGAGAGTGATAGTGAAAGTCTGAGTGTGTCAGAGAGTGATAGAGAGTGTCAGAGAGTTTCAGAGAGTGATAGTGAGTGTCAGAGAGTGTCAGAGAGTGATAGTGAGTGTCAGCGAGTGTCAGAGAGTGATAGAGAGTGTCAGAGAGTGATAGTGAGTGTCTGAGAGTGTCTTAGAGTGTCAGAGCGAGTCAGAGAGTGATAGAGAGTGTCAGAGAGTCAGTGAGTGATAGAGAGTGATAGAGAGTGTCAGAGAGTGTCAGAGAGTTTCAGAGAGTGTCAGAGAGTGTCAGACAGTGTCAGAGAGTGTCAGCGAGTGTCAGAGAGTGTCAGAGGGTGATAGAGAGAGTCAGAGATTGTCAGAGAGTGATAGTGAGTGTCTGAGAGTATCTGAGAGTGTCAGAGAGTGTCAGAGAGAGTCAGAGAGAGTCAGAGAGAGTCAGAGAGTGTCAGAGAGTGATAGAGAGTGATAGACAGTGATAGAGAGTGTCAGAGGGTGATAGAGAGTGTCAGAGAGTGATTGTGAGTGTCTGAGAGAGTCTGAGAGTGTCAGAGAGATTCAGAGAGTGATAGAGAGTGATAGGGAGTGTCAGAGTGTGATAGTGAGTGTCAGAGAGTGTTAGAGAGTGTCAGAGAGTGATAGTGAGTGTCAGAGAGTGTCAGAGAGTGATAGTAAAAGTCTGAGAGTGTCAGAGAGCGTCAGAGAGTGTCAGAGAGTGATAGTGAGTGTCAGAGAGTGATAGAGAGTGTCAGTGAGTGTCAGAGAGTGTCAGAGAGTGATATTGAGTGTAAGAGAGTGTCAGAGAGTGATAGTGAAAGTCTGAGTGTGTCAGAGAGTGATAGAGAGTGTCAGAGAGTTTCAGAGAGTGATAGTGAGTGTCAGAGAGTGTCAGAGAGTGATAGTGAGTGTCAGCGAGTGTCAGAGAGTTTTAGAGCGAGTCAGAGAGTGATAGAGAGTGTCAGAGAGTCAGTGAGTGATAGAGAGTGTCAGAGAGTGTCAGAGTGTTTCAGAGAGTGTCAGAGAGTGTCAGAGAATGTCAGAGAGTGTCAGAGAGTGATAGTGAGTGTCAGAGAGTGTCAGAGAGTGATAGTGAGTGTCAGAGAAAGATAGTGAGTGTCAGAAAGTGATAGTGAGTGTCTGAGAGAGTCAGAGAGTGTCAGAGAGTGTCAGAGATTTGTAGAGAGTGATAGAGAGTGTCAGAGAGTGTCAGAGAGTGATAGTGAGTGTCAGAGAGTGTCAGAGAGTGATAGTGAGTGTCTGAGAGTGTCAGAGAGTGTCAGAGTGTATCAGAGAGTGTCAGAGAGTGTCAGAGAATGTCAGAGAGTGTCAGAGAGTGATAGTGAGTGTCAGAGAGTGTCAGAGAGTGTAATAGAGTTTCAGAGCGTGATAGAGAGTATCAGAGAGTGATAGAGAGTGTCAAAGAGTGTCAGAGAGAGATGGAGAGTGTCAGAGAGAGATAGAGAGTTTCAGAGAGTGTCAGAGAGTGTGAGAGAGTGTCTGAGAGTGATAGTGAGTGTCTGAGAGTGTCTTAGAGTGTCAGAGCGAGGCAGAGAGTGATAGAGTGTGTCAGAGAGTCAGTGAGTAATAGAGAGTGTCAGAGAGTGTCAGAGTGTATCAGAGAGTGTCAGAGAGTGTCAGAGAATGTCAGAGAGTGTCAGAGAGTGATAGTGAGTGTCAGAGAGTGTCAGAGAGTGTCAGAGAGTGTAATAGAGTTTCAGAGCGTGATAGAGTGTATCAGAGAGTGATAGAGAGTGTCAAAGAGTGTCAGAGAGAGATGGAGAGTGTCAGAGAGAGATAGAGAGTTTCAGAGAGTGTCAGAGAGTGTGAGAGAGTGTCTGAGAGTGATAGTGAGTGTCTGAGAGTGTCTGAAAATGTCAGAGAGTGTCAGAGAGTGAGAGAGAGTGATAGAGTGTGTCAGAGAGTGTCAGAGAGTGATAGAGAGTGTCAGAGAGTTTCAGAGAGTGATAGAGAGTGTCAGAGATTGATAGTGAGTGTCTGAGAGTGATCGCGAGTGTCAGAGAGTGTCAGAGGGTGATAGAGAGTGTCAGAGAGTGATAGTAAGTGTCAGAGAGGGTCAGAGAGTGATAGAGAGTGATAGAGAGTGTCAGAGAGAGTCAGAGAGAGTCAGAGAGAGTCAGAGAGTGTCAGAGAGTGTCAGAGAGTGTCAGAGTGTGACAGTGCATGTCAGAGAGTGTCAGAGAGTGATAGTAAGTGTCAGAGAGTGTCAGAGAGTGTCAGAGAGTGATAGAGAGTGTCAGAGAGAGTCAGAGAGAGTCAGAGAGTGTCAGAGAGTGTCAGAGAGTGATAGTGAGTGTCAGAGAGTGTCAGAGAGTGTCAGAGAGTGTCAGAAAATGATAGTGAGTGTCAGAGTGTGTCAGAGAGTTTCAGAGAGTGATAGTGAGTGTCAGAGAGTGTCAGAGAGTGTCAGAGAGTGTCAGAGAGTGTCAGAGAGTGATAGTCAGTGTCAGAGAGTTTCAGTGAGTGTCAGAGCGTGTCAGAGAGTGATAGTGAGTGTCTGAGAGTGTCCGAGAGTGTCAGAGAGTGATAGAGAGTGTCAGAGAGTGTCAGAGAGTGATAGGGAGTGTCAGAGAGTGTCAGAGAGTGATAGAGAGTTATAGGGAGTGTTAGAGTGTGATAGTGAGTGTCAGAGAGTGTCAGAGAGTCTCAGAGAGTGATAGTGAGTGTCAGAGAGTGTCAGAGAGTGTCAGAGAGTGATAGTGAAAGTCTGAGTGTGTCAGAGAGTGAGAGAGAGTGTCAGAGAGTGTCAGAGAGTGTCAGAGAGTGATAGTGAGTGTCAGAGAGTGTCAGAGAGTGATAGAGAGTGTCAGAGAGTGATAGAGTGTGTCAGAGAGTGATAGTGAGTGTCTGAGAGTGTCTTAGAGTGTCAGAGCGAGGCAGAGAGTGTCAGAGAGTCAGTGAGTAATAGAGAGTGTCAGAGAGTGTCAGAGTGTATCAGAGAGTGTCAGAGAGTGTCAGAGAATGTCAGAGAGTGTCAGAGAGTGATAGTGAGTGTCAGAGAGTGTCAGAGAGTGTCAGAGAGTGTAATAGAGTTTCAGAGCGTGATAGAGAGTATCAGAGAGTGATAGAGAGTGTCAAAGAGTGTCAGAGAGAGATGGAGAGTGTCAGAGAGAGATAGAGAGTTTCAGAGAGTGTCAGAGAGTGTGAGAGAGTGTCTGAGAGTGATAGTGAGTGTCTGAGAGTGTCTGAAAATGTCAGAGAGTGTCAGAGAGTGAGAGAGAGTGATAGAGTGTGTCAGAGAGTGTCAGAGAGTGATAGAGAGTGTCAGAGAGTTTCAGAGAGTGATAGAGAGTGTCAGAGATTGATAGTGAGTGTCTGAGAGTGATCGAGAGTGTCAGAGAGTGTCAGAGGGTGATAGAGAGTGTCAGAGAGTGTCAGAGAGTGTCAGAGAGTGATAGTAAGTGTCAGAGAGTGATGGAGAGTGATGGAGAGTGTCAGAGAGAGTCAGAGAGTGTCAGAGAGTGTCAGAGAGTGATAGTGAGTGTCAGAGAGTGATAGTAAGTGTCAGAGAGGGTCAGAGAGTGATAGAGAGTGTCAGAGAGAGTCAGAGAGAGTCAGAGAGAGTCAGAGAGTGTCAGAGAGTGTCAGAGAGTGTCAGAGAGTGTCAGAGGGTGATAGAGAGTGTCAGAGAGTGTCAGAGAGTGTCAGAGAGTGATAGTAAGTGTCAGAGAGTGATGGAGAGTGATGGAGAGTGTCAGAGAGAGTCAGAGAGTGTCAGAGAGTGTCAGAGAGTGATAGTGAGTGTCAGAGAGTGATAGTAAGTGTCAGAGAGGGTCAGAGAGTGATAGAGAGTGTCAGAGAGAGTCAGAGAGAGTCAGAGAGAGTCAGAGAGTGTCAGAGAGTGTCAGAGTGTGATAGTGCATGTCAGAGAGTGTCAGAGAGTGATAGTAAGTGTCAGAGAGTGTCAGAGAGTGTCAGAGAGTGATAGAGAGTGTCAGAGAGTGAGAGTGAGTGTCAGAGAGTGATAGTGAGTGCCAGAGAGTGTCTGAGAGAGTCAGAGAGTGATAGAGATTGTCAGAGGATGATAGAGAGTGTCAGAGAGTGATAGTGTGTGTCTGAGAGTGTCTGAGAGTGTAAGAGAGTGTCAGAGAGTGACAGAGTGTGTGAGAGAGTGTCGGAGAGTGTAAGACAGTGTCAGAGAGTGTCAGCAAGTGTCAGAGAGAGATAGAGAGTGTCAGAGAGTGATAGTGAGTGTCTGAGAGTATCTGAGAGTGTCAGAGAGTGTCAGAGAGTGTCAGAGAGTGTCAGAGAGTGATAGAGAGTGATAGAGAGTGTCAGAGAGTGTCAGAGAGTGTCAGAGAGTTTCAGAGAGTGTCAGAGAGTGTCAGACAGTGTCAGAGAGCTGTAGAGAGTGTTAGAGAGTGTCAGAGAGTGTCAGACAGTGTCAGAGAGTGATAGAGAGTGTCAGAGTGTGATAGTGAGTGTCAGAGAATGTCAGAGATTGTCAGAGAGTGATAGTGAGTGTCTGAGAGTGTCAGAGAGTGATAGAGAGTGATAGAGAGTGTCAGAGAGTGCCAGAGATTGATAGAGAGTGATTGAGAGAGTCACAGAGTGTCAGAGAGAGTCAGAGAGTGTCAGTGATTGTCAGAGAGTGTCAGAGATTGTCAGAGAGTGTCAGAGATTGTCAGAGAGTGATAGTGAGTGTCAGAGAGTGTCAGAGAGTGATAGAGAGTGATAGAGTGTGATAGAGTGTCAGAGCGTCAGAGTGTGATAGTGAGTGTCTGAGAGTTTCTGAGAGTGTTAGAGCGAGTCAGAGAGTGATCGAGAGTGTCAGAGAGTGATAGAGAGTGATAGAGAGTGTCAGAGAGTGTCAGAGAGTGTCAGAGAGTGTCAGAGAGAGTCAGAGAGTGTCAGTGATTGTCAGAGAGTGTCAGAGATTGTCAGAGAGTGATAGTAAGTGTCAGAAAGGGTCAGAGAGTGATAGAGAGTGTCAGAGAGAGTCAGAGAGAGTTAGAGAGAGTCAGAGAGAGTCAGAGAGAGTCAGAGAGTGTCAGAGTGTGATAGTGCATGTCAGAGAGTGTCAGAGAGTGATAGTATGTGTCAGAGAGTGATAGTGAGTGTCTGAGAGTGTCTGAGAGAGTCAGAGAGTGATAGAGAGTGTCAGAGAATGATAGAGAGTGTCAGAGAGTGACAGTGAGTGTCTGAGAGTGTCTGAGAGTGTAAGAGAGTGTCAGAGAGTGACAGAGTGTGTCAGAGAGTGTCAGAGAGTGTAAGACAGTGTCAGAGAGTGTCAGCGAGTGTCAGAGAGTGATAGAGAGTGTCAGAGAGTGATAGTGAGTGTCTGAGAGTATCTGAGAGTGTCAGAGAGTGTCAGAGAGTGTCAGAGAGTGATAGAGAGTGATAGAGAGTGTCAGAGAGTGTCAGAGAGTTTCAGAGAGTGTCAGAGAGAGTCAGACAGTGTCAGAGAGTGTCAGCGAGTGTCAGAGAGTGTCAGAGAGTGATAGAGAGTGTCAGAGATTGTCAGAGAGTGATAGTGAGTGTCTGAGAGTATCTGAGAGTGTCAGAGAGAGTCAGAGAGAGTCAGAGAGTGTCAGAGAGTGATAGAGAGTGATAGAGAGTGATAGAGAGTGTCAGAGAGTGATAGAGAGTGTCAGAGAGTGATAGTGAGTGTCTGAGCGTGTCTGAGAGTGTCTGAGAGTGATAGAGAGTGTCAGAGAGTGATAGTGATTGTCAGAGAGTGATAGAGAATGTCAGAGAGAGTCAGAGTGTGATAGTGAGTGTCAGAGAGTGTCAGAGAGTATCAGAGAGTGATAGTGAGTGTCAGAGAGTGTCAGAGAGTGTCAGAGAGTGATAGTGAGTGTCTGAGAGAGTCTGAGAGTGTCAGAGAGATTCAGAGAGTGATAGAGAGTGATAGGGAGTGTCAGAGTGTGATAGTGAGTGTCAGAGAGTGTTAGAGAGTGTCAGAGAGTGATAGTGAGTGTCAGAGAGTGTCAGAGAGTGATAGTGAAAGTCTGAGAGTGTCAGAGAGCGTCAGAGAGTTTCAGAGAGTGATAGTGAGTGTCAGAGAGTGTCAGAGAATGATAGAGAGTGTCAGTGAGTGTCAGAGAGTGTCAGAGAGTGATATTGAGTGTAAGAGAGTGTCAGAGAGTGATAGAGAGTGTCAGAGAGTGTCAGAGAGTGATAGTGAGTGTCAGAGAGTGTCAGAGAGTGTCAGAGAGTGATAGTGAAAGTCTGAGTGTGTCAGAGACTGATAGAGAGTGTCAGAGAGTTTCAGTGAGTGATAGTGAGTGTCAGAGAGTGTCAGAGAGTGATAGTGAGTGTCAGCGAGTGTCAGAGAGTGATAGAGAGTGTCTGAGCGTGATAGTGAGTGTCTGAGAGTGTCTTAGAGTGTCAGAGCGAGTCAGAGAGTGATAGAGAGTGTCAGAGAGTCAGTGAGTGATAGAGAGTGTCAGAGAGTGTCAGAGTGTTTCAGAGAGTGTCAGAGAGTGTCAGAGAGTGATAGTGAGTGTCAGAGAGTGTCAGAGAGTGATAGTGAGTGTCAGAGAAAGATAGTGAGTGTCAGAAAGTGATAGTGAGTGTCTGAGAGAGTCAGAGAGTGTCAGAGAGTGTCAGAGAGTGTCAGAGAGTGTCAGAGAGTTGTAGAGAGTGATAGAGAGTGTCAGAGAATGTCAGGGAGTGTCAGAGAGTGATAGAGAGAATCAGAGAGTGATAGTGAGTGTCTGAGCGTGTCTGAGAGTGTCTGAGAGTGATAGAGAGTGTCAGAGAGTGATAGTGAATGTCAGAGAGTGATAGAGAATGTCAGAGAGAGTCAGAGTGTGATAGTGAGTGTCAGAGAGTGTCAGAGAGTATCAGAGAGTGATAGTGAGTGTCAGAGAGTGTCAGAGAGTGTCAGAGAGTGTCAGAGAGTGATAGTGAGTGTCTGAGAGTGTCAGAAAGTGTCAGAGAGTGATAGAGAGTGACAGAGGGTGATAGAGAGTTTCAGAGAGTGATAGAGAGTGTCTGAGAGTGTCAGAGCGAGTCAGAGAGTGATAGGGAGTGTCAGAGAGTCAGTGAGAGATAGAGAGAGTCAGAGAATGTCAGGGTGCTTCAGAGAGTGTCAGAGAGTTTCAGAGAATGATGGAGAGTGTCAGAGAGAGTCAGAGAGTGTCAGAGAGTGATAGAAAGTGTCAGAGAGAGATAGAGAGTGTCAGAGAGTGTCAGAGAGTGTGAGAGAGTGTCAGAGAGTGCTAGTGAGTGTCTGAGAGTGTCTGAGAGTGATAGAGAGTGTCAGAGAGTGACAGTGAATGTCAGAGAGTGATAGTAAGTGCCTGAGAGTATCAGAGAGTGATAGTGAGTGTCAGAGAAAATCAGAGAGTGATGGTGAGTGTCTGAGAGTGTCTGAAAATGTCAGAGAGTGATAGAGAGTGACAGAGAGTGTCAGAGAGTGTCAGAGAGTGATAGTGAGTGTCTGAGTGTGTCTGAGAGTGTCTGAAAGTGTCAGAGAGTGACAGAGAGTGATAGTGAGTGTCTGAGAGTGTCAGAGAATGATAGAGCGTGTCAGAGAGTGCCAGAGATTGATAGAGAGTGATTGAGAGAGTCAGAGAGTGTCAGAGAGTGATAGAGAGTGTCAGAGAGTGTCAGACAGTGTCAGAGAGTATCAGAGAGTGATAGTAAGTGTCAGAGAGAGTCTGAGAGAGTCAGAGCGAGTCAAAGAGTGATAGAGAGTGTCAGAGAGTCAGTGAGTGACAGAGAGTGTCAGAGAGTGTCAGAGTGTTTCAGAGAGTGTCACAGAGTGTCTGAGAGTGTCAGAGAGTGATAGAGAGTTATAGAGAGTGATAGAGAATGTCAGAGAGTGTCAGAGTGTGATAGTGAGTGTCTGAGAGTGTCTGAGAGTGTAACAGAGTGTCAGAGGGTTTCAGAGTGTGATAGAGAGTGTCAGAGATTGTCAGAGAGTGATAGAGAGCGTCAGAGAGTGTCAGAGAGAGATAGAGAGTGTCAGAGAGAGATAGAGAGTTTCAGAGAGTGTCAGAGAGTGATAGAGAGGGTCAGAGAGTGATAGTGAGTGTCTGAGAGCGTCTAAGAGTGTCAGAGAGATTCAGAGAGTGATAGAGAGTGATAGGGAGTTTCAGAGTGTGATAGTGAGTGTCAGAGAGTGTCAGAGAGTGTCAGAGAGTGTCAGAGAGTGATAGTGAAATTCTGAGAGTGTCAGAGAGATTCAGAGAGTGACATAGGGTGATAGAGAGTTTCAGAGAGTGATAGAGACTGTCTGAGAGTGTCAGAGCGAGTCAGAGAGTGATAGGGAGTGTCAGAGAGTCAGTGAGTGATAGAGAGAGTCAGAGAATGTCAGGGTGCTTCAGAGAGTGTCAGAGAGTTTCAGAGAATGATGGAGAGTGTCTGAGAGAGTCAGAGAGTGTCAGAGAGTGATAGAAAGTGTCAGAGAGAGATAGAGAGTGTCAGAGAGTGTCAGAGAGTGTGAGAGAGTGTCAGAGAGTGCTAGTGAGTGTCTGAGAGTGTCTGAGAGTGATAGAGAGTGTCAGAGAGTGACAGTGAGTGTCAGAGAGTGATAGTAAGTGCCTGAGAGTATCAGAGAGTGATAGTGAGTGTCAGAGAAAATCAGAGAGTGATGGTGAGTGTCTGAGAGTGTCTGAAAATGTCAGAGAGTGATAGAGAGTGACAGAGAGTGTCAGAGAGTGTCAGAGAGTGATAGTGAGTGTCTGAGTGTGTCTGAGAGTGTCTGAAAGTGTCAGAGAGTGACAGAGAGTGATAGTGAGTGTCTGAGAGTGTCAGAGAATGATAGAGCGTGTCAGAGAGTGCCAGAGATTGATAGAGAGTGATTGAGAGAGTCAGAGAGTGTCAGAGAGTGATAGAGAGTGTCAGAGAGTGTCAGACAGTGTCAGAGAGTATCAGAGAGTGATAGTAAGTGTCAGAGAGTGTCTGAGAGAGTCAGAGCGAGTCAAAGAGTGATAGAGAGTGTCAGAGAGTCAGTGAGTGACAGAGAGTGTCAGAGAGTGTCAGAGTGTTTCAGAGAGTGTCACAGAGTGTCTGAGAGTGTCAGAGAGTGATAGAGAGTTATAGAGAGTGATAGAGAATGTCAGAGAGTGTCAGAGTGTGATAGTGAGTGTCTGAGAGTGTCTGAGAGTGTAACAGAGTGTCAGAGGGTTTCAGAGTGTGATAGAGAGTGTCAGAGATTGTCAGAGAGTGATAGAGAGCGTCAGAGAGTGTCAGAGAGAGATAGAGAGTGTCAGAGAGAGATAGAGAGTTTCAGAGAGTGTCAGAGAGTGATAGAGAGGGTCAGAGAGTGATAGTGAGTGTCTGAGAGCGTCTGAGAGTGTCAGAGAGATTCAGAGAGTGATAGAGAGTGATAGGGAGTTTCAGAGTGTGATAGTGAGTGTCAGAGAGTGTCAGAGAGTGTCAGAGAGTGTCAGAGAGTGATAGTGAAATTCTGAGTGTGTCAGAGAGCGATAGAGAGTGTCAGAGAGTGTCAGAGAGTGTCAGAGAGTGTCAGAGAGTGATAGTGAGTGTCAGAGAGTGTCAGAGAGTGACAGAGAGTGTCAGAGAGTGATAGAGAGTGTCAGAGAGTGATTGTGAGTGTCAGAGAGTGATAGTGAAAGTCTGAGAGTGTCAGAGAGTGATAGAGAGTGTCAGAGAGTGTCAGAGAGTGATAGAGAGTGTCAGAGAGTGATAGTGAGTGTCTGAGAGTGTCTGAGAGTGTCTGAGAGTGTCAGAGCGAGTCAGAGAGTGATAGAGAGTGTCAGAGAGTCAGTGAGTGATAGAGAGTGTCAGAGTGTTTCAGAGAGTGTCAGAGAATGTCAGAGAGTGTCAGAGAGTGATAGTGAGTGTCAGAGAATGTCAGAGAGTGATAGTGAATGTCTGAGAGTGTTAGAGAGCGTCAGAGAGTTTCAGAGAGTGTCAGAGAGTGTCAGAGAGTGATAGTAAGTGTCTGAGAGTATCAGAGAGTGATAGTGACTGTCAGAGAAAATCAGAGAGTGCTAGTGAGTGTCTGAGAGTGTCAGAGAGTGTCAGAGAGTGATAGAGAGTGTCAGAGAGTGTCAGAGAGAGTCAGAGAGAGTCAGAGATTGTCAGAGAGTGTCAGAGAGTGTCAGAGAGTGATAGTGAGTGTCAGAGAATGTCAGAGAGTGATAGTGAGTGTCAGAGAGATTCAGAGAGTGATAGTGAGTGTCTGAGAGTGTCAGAGAGTGATAGTGAGTGTCTGAGAGTGTCCGAGAATTTCAGAGAGTGTCAGAGAGTGTCAGAGAATGTCAGAGAGTGTCGGAGAGTGATAGTGAGTGATCGAGAATGTCAGAGAGTGTCAGAGAGTGATAGAGAGAATCAGAGAGTGATAGTGAGTGTCTGAGCGTGTCTGAGAGTGTCTGAGAGTGATAGAGAGTGTCAGAGAGTGATAGTGAATGTCAGAGAGTGTCAGAGAGTGATAGAGAATGTCAGAGAGAGTCAGAGTGTGATAGTGAGTGTCAGAGAGTGTCAGAGAGTATCAGAGAGTGATAGAGAGTGTCAGAGAGTGTCAGAGAGTGTCAGAGAGTGTCAGAGAGTGATAGTGAGTGTCTGAGAGTGTCAGAAAGTGTCAGAGAGTGATAGAGAGTGACAGAGGGTGATAGGGAGTTTCAGAGAGTGATAGAGAGTGTTTGAGAGTGTCAGAGCGAGTCAGAGAGTGATAGAGAGTGTCAGAGAGTCAGTGAGTGATAGAGAGAGTCAGAGAATGTCAGGGTGCTTCAGAGAGTTTCAGAGAGTTTCAGAGAATGATGGAGAGTGTCAGAGAGAGTCAGAGAGTGTCAGAGAGAGATAGAAAGAGCCAGAGAGAGATAGGGAGTGTCAGAGAGTGTCAGAGAGTGTGAGAGAGTGTCAGAGAGTGATAGTGAGTGTCTGAGAGTGTCTGAGAGTGATAGAGAGTGTCAGAGAGTGATAGAGAGTGTCAGAGAGTGACAGTGAGTGTCAGAGATTGATAGTAAGTGCCTGAGAGTATCAGAGAGTGATAGTGAGTGTCAGAGAAAATCAGAGAGTGATGGTGAGTGTCTGAGAGTGTCTGAAAATGTCAGAGAGTGATAGAGAGTGACAGAGAGTGTCAGAGAGTGTCAGAGAGTGATAGTGAGTGTCTGAGTGTGTCTGAGAGTGTCTGAAAGTGTCAGAGAGTGACAGAGAGTGATAGTGAGTGTCTGAGAGTGTCAGAGAATGATAGAGCGTGTCAGAGAGTGCCAGAGATTGATAGAGAGTGATTGAGAGAGTCAGAGAGTGTCAGAGAGTGATAGAGAGTGTCAGAGAGTGTCAGACAGTGTCAGAGAGTATCAGAGAGTGATAGTAAGTGTCAGAGAGTGTCTGAGAGAGTCAGAGCGAGTCAAAGAGTGATAGAGAGTGTCAGAGAGTCAGTGAGTGACAGAGAGTGTCAGAGAGTGTCAGAGTGTTTCAGAGAGTGTCACAGAGTGTCTGAGAGTGTCAGAGAGTGATAGAGAGTTATAGAGAGTGATAGAGAATGTCAGAGAGTGTCAGAGTGTGATAGTGAGTGTCTGAGAGTGTCTGAGAGTGTAAGAGAGTGTCAGAGGGTTTCAGAGTGTGATAGAGAGTGTCAGAGATTGTCAGAGAGTGATAGAGAGCGTCAGAGAGTGTCAGAGAGTGTCAGAGAGAGATAGAGAGTGTCAGAGAGAGTCAGAGAGAGTCAGAGCGTGTCAGAAAGTGATAGAGAGTGTCGGACAGTGTCAGAGAGTGTCAGAGAGTGATAGTGAGTGTCAGAGAGTGTCAGAGAGTGATAGTGAGTGTCTGAGAGTGATAGTGAGTGTCTGAGAGTGTCAGAGAGAGTCAGAGCGTGTCAGAGAGTGATAGAGAGTGTCAGAGAGTGTCAGAGAGAGTCAGAGAGTGTCAGAGATTGTCAGAGAGTGTCAGAGATTGTCAGAGAGTGATAGTATGTGCCTGAGAGTGTCAGAGAGGGTCAGAGAGTGATAGAGAGAGTCTGAGAGTGTCAGAGAGTGTCAGAGAGTGTCAGAGAGTGTCAGAGAGTGTCAGAGTGTGATAGTGCGTGTCAGAGAGTGTCAGAGTGTGGTAGTAAGTGTCAGAGAGTGACAGAGAGTGTCAGAGAGTGATAGAGAGTGTCAGAGAGAGTCAGAGAGTGTCAGAGAGTGTCAGAGATTGTCAGAGAGTGATAGTGAGTGTCAGAGAGTGTCAGAGAGTGATAGTGAGTGTCAGAGTGTGTCAGAGAGTGTCAGAGAGTGTCAGAGATTGATAGTGAGTGTCTGAGAGTGTCCGAGAATTTCAGAGAGTGATAGGGAGTGATAGATTGTTTCAGAGAGTGTCAGAGCGAGTCAGAGAGTGATCGTGAGTTTCAGAGAGTGTCAGAGAGTGATAGTGAGTGTCAGAGAGTGTCAGAGAGAGTCAGAGAGTGTCAGAGAGTGTCAGAGTGTGATAGTGCGTGTCAGAGAGTGTCAGAGTGTGGTAGTAAGTGTCAGAGAGTGTCAGAGAGTGATAGAGAGTGTCAGAGAGAGTCAGAGAGTGTCAGAGAGTGTCAGAGATTGTCAGAGAGTGATAGTGAGTGTCAGAGAGTGTCAGAGAGTGTCAGAGAGTGTCAGAGAGAGATAGTGAGTGTCAGAGTGTGTCAGAGAGTGTCAGAGAGTGTCAGAGAGTGATAGTGAGTGTCTGAGAGTGTCCGAGAATTTCAGAGAGTGATAGAGAGTGACAGAGTGTTTCAGAGAGTGTCAGAGAGTGTCAGAGAGTGTCAGAGAGTGTCTGAGAGTGTCAGAGAGTGTCAGAGAGTGTCAGAGAGTGATAGTGAGTGTCAGAGAGTCTCCGAGAATTTCAGAGAGTGATAGAGAGTGATAGAGAGTGATAGAGTGTTTCAGAGAGTGTCAGAGAGTGTCAGAGAATGTCAGAGAGAGTCAGAGAGTGATAGTGAGTGATAGAGAATGTCAGAGAGTGTCAGAGAGTGATCGAGAGAATCAGAGAGTGATAGTGAGTGCGTGAGCGTGTCTGAGAGTGTCTGAGAGTGATAGAGAGTGTCAGAGAGTGATAGTGAATGTCAGAGAGTGTCAAAGAGTGATAGAGAGTGTCAGAGAGTGTCAGAGAGTGATAGAGAGTGTCAGAGAGTGTCAGAGAGTGTCAGAGAGTGTCAGAGAGTGATAGAGAGTGACAGAGGGTGATAGAGAGTTTCAGAGAGTGATAGAGAGTGACAGAGGGTGATAGAGAGTTTCAGAGAGTGATAGAGAGTGTCTGAGAGTTTCAGAGCGAGTCAGAGAGTGATAGAGAGTGTCAGAGAGTCAGTGAGTGATAGAGAGTGTCAGAGAATGTCAGGGTGCTTCAGAGAGTGTCAGAGAGTGATAGTGAGTGTCTGAGAGTGTCTGAAAATGTCAGAGAGTGATAGAGAGTGATAGAGAGTGATAGAGAGTGATAGAGAGTGTCTGAGTGTGTCTGAGAGTGTCTGAAAGTGTCAGAGAGTGTCAGAGAGTGAGAGAGAGTGATAGAGTGTGTCAGAGAGTGTCAGAGAGTGATAGAGAGTGTCAGAGAGTTTCAGAGAGTGATAGAGAGTGTCAGAGAGTGATAGTGAGTGTCTGAGAGTGATAGAGAGTGTCAGAGCGTGTCAGAGGGTCATAGTGAGTGTCAGAGATTGTCAGAGAGTGTCAGAGAGTGATAATGAGTGTCAGAGAGTGTCAGAGAGTGATAGTGAGTCTCTGAGATTGTCCGAGAGTGTCAGAGAGTGTCAGAGAGTGATAGAGAGTGTCAGAGAGTGTCAGAGAGTGATAGAGAGTGATAGAGAGTGTCAGAGAGTGTCATAGAGTGTCAGAGAGTGATAGAGAGTGTCAGAGAGTGATAGTGAGTGTCAGAGAGTATCAGAGAGTGACAGTAAGTGTCAGAGAGTGTCTGAGAGAGTCAGAGCGAGTCAGAGAGTGATAGAGAGTGTCAGAGAGTCAGTGAGTGATAGAGAGTGTCAGAGAGTGTCAGAGAGTGTCAGAGTGTTTCAGAGAGTGTCACAGAGTGTCTGAGAGTGTCAGAGAGTGATAGAGAGTGATAGAGAGTGATAGAGAGTGTCAGAGAGTTTCAGAGAGTGATAGTGATTGTCAGAGAGTGTCAGAGTGTGATAGTGAGTGTCTGAGAGTGTCTGAGAGTGTAAGAGAGTGTCAGAGGGTTTCAGAGTGTGATGGAGAGTGTCAGAGATTGTCAGAGAGTGATAAAGAGCGTCAGAGAGTGTCAGAGAGTGTCAGAGAGTGATAGAGAGTGTCAGAGAGTGATAGTGAGTGTCAGAGAGTGTCAGAGAGTGTCAGAGAGTGATAGAGAGTGTCAGAGAGTGATAGTAAGTGTCTGAGAGTATCAGAGAGTGACAGAGAGTGATAGAGAGTGTCAGAGAGTGTCAGAGAGTGGTAGAGAGTGTCAGAGAGTGTCAGAGAGTTACAGAGAGTGTCGGAGAGTGATAGTGAGTGTCTGAGAGTGATAGAGATTGTCAGAGAGTGTCACAGAGTGATAGAGAGTGTCAGAGAGTGTCAGAGGGTGATATCGAGTATCAGAGAGTGATAGTGAGTGTCTGAGAGTGTCTGAGAGTGTCAGAGAGAGTCAGAGCGTGTCAGAAAGTGATAGAGAGTGTCAGAGAGTGATAGTAAGTGTCTGAGAGTATCAGAGAATGATAGAGAGTGATAGAGAGTGTCAGAGAGTGTCAGTGAGTGGTAGAGAGTGTCAGAGAGTGTCAGAGATTTACAGAGTGTCAAAGAGTGATAGTGAGTGTCTGAGATTGATAGAGAGTGTCAGAGAGTGTCAGAGAGTGTCAGAGAGTGATGGTGAGTGTCAGAGAGTGTCAGAGAGTGATAGTAAGTGTCTGAGAGTATCAGAGAGTGATCGAGAGTGATAGAGAGAGATAGAGAGTGTCAGAGAGTGTCAGAGAGTGGTAGAGAGTGTCAGAGAGTGTCAGAGAGTTACAGAGAGTGTCAGAGAGTGATAGTGAGTGTCTGAGAGTGATAGAGAGTGTCAGAGAGTGTCAGAGAGTGTCAGAGAGTGATGGTGAGTGTCAGAGAGTGTCAGAGAGTGATAGTAAGTGTCTGAGAGTGTCAGAGAGTGTCAGAGAGTGATAGAGAGTGAAAGAGAGTGATAGAGTTTGAAAGAGTGTCAGAGTGTCAGAGAGTGATAGTGAGTGTCTGAGAGTGATAGAGAGTGTCAGAGAGTGTCAGAGAGTGTCAGAGAGTGATGGTGAGTGTCAGAGAGTGTCAGAGAGTGATAGTAAGTGTCTGAGAGTGTCAGAGAGTGTCAGAGAGTGATAGAGAGTGAAAGAGAGTGATAGAGTTTGAAAGAGTGTCAGAGTGTCAGAGAGTGATAGTGAGTGTCTGAGAGTTTCTGAGAGTGTCAGAGCGAGTCAGAGAGTGATCGAGAGTGTCAGAGAGTGTCAGAGATTGTCAGAGATTGATAGTAAGTGTCTGAGAGTGTCAGAGAGGGTCAGAGAGTGATAGTGCGTGTCAGAGAGTGTCAGAGAGTGAGAGTAAGTGTCAGAGAGTGATAGAGAGTGTCAGAGAGAGTCAGAGAGTGTCAGAGCGTGTCAGAGAGTGTCAGAGAGTGATAGTGAGTGTCAGAGAGTGTCAGAGAGTATCAGAGAGTGATAGAGAGTGTCAGAGAGTGTCAGAGAGTGTCAGAGAGTGATAGTGAGTGTCTGAGAGTGTCAGAAAGTGTCAGAGAGTGATAGAGAGTGACAGAGGGTGATAGGGAGTTTCAGAGAGTGATAGAGAGTGTCTGAGAGTGTCAGAGCGAGTCAGAGAGTTATAGAGAGTGTCAGAGAGTCAGTGAGTGATAGAGAGAGTCAGAGAATGTCAGGGTGCTTCAGAGAGTGTCAGAGAGTTTCAGAGAATGATGGAGAGTGTCAGAGAGTGTCAGAGAGTGTCAGAGAGTGTGAGAGAGTGTCAGAGAGTGATAGTGAGTGTCTGAGAGTGTCTGAGAGTGATAGAGAGTGTCAGAGAGTGATAGTGAGTGTCAGAGAGTGACAGTGAGTGTCAGATAGTGATAGTAAGTGCCTGAGAGTATCAGAGAGTGATAGTGAGTGTCAGAGAAAATCAGAGAGTGATGGTGAGTGTCTGAGAGTGTCTGAAAATGTCAGAGAGTGATAGAGAGTGACAGAGAGTGTCAGAGAGTGTCAGAGAGTGATAGTGAGTGTCTGAGTGTGTCTGAGAGTGTCTGAAAGTGTCAGAGAGTGACAGAGAGTGATAGTGAGTGTCTGAGAGTGTCAGAGAATGATAGAGCGTTTCAGAGAGTGCCAGAGATTGATAGAGAGTGATTGAGAGAGTCAGAGAGGGTCAGAGAGTGATAGAGAGTGTCAGAGAGTGTCAGACAGTGTCAGAGAGTATCAGAGAGTGATAGTAAGTGTCAGAGAGTATCTGAGAGAGTCAGAGCGAGTCAAAGAGTGATAGAGAGTGTCAGAGAGTCAGTGAGTGACAGAGAGTGTCAGAGAGTGTCAGAGTGTTTCAGAGAGTGTCACAGAGTGTCTGAGAGTGTCAGAGAGTGATAGAGAGTTATAGAGAGTGATAGAGAATGTCAGAGAGTGTCAGAGTGTGATAGTGAGTGTTTGAGAGTGTCTGAGAGTGTAAGAGAGTGTCAGAGGGTTTCAGAGTGTGATAGAGAGTGTCAGAGATTGTCAGAGAGTGATAGAGAGCGTCAGAGAGTGTCAGAGAGTGTCAGAGAGAGATAGAGAGTGTCAGAGAGAGATAGAGAGTGTGAGAGAGTGTCAGAGAGTGATACTGAGTGTCAGAGAGAGTCAGAGAGAGTCAGAGCGTGTCAGAAAGTGATAGAGCGTGTCGGAGAGTGTCAGAGAGTGTCAGAGAGTGATAGTGAGTGTCAGAGAGTGTCAGAGAGTGATAGTGAGTGTCTGAGAGTTGCAGAGAGAGTCAGAGCGTGTCAGAGAGTGATAGAGAGTGTCAGAGAGTGTCAGAGAGAGTCAGAGAGTGTCAGAGATTATCAGAGAGTGTCAGAGATTGTCAGAGAGTGATAGTATGTGCCTGAGAGTGTCAGAGAGGGTCAGAGAGTGATAGAGAGAGTCTGAGAGAGTCAGAGAGTGTCAGAGAGTGTCAGAGATTGATAGTGAGTGTCTGAGAGTGTCCGAGAATTTCAGAGAGTGATAGGGAGTGATAGAGTGTTTCAGAGAGTGTCAGAGCGAGTCAGAGAGTGATCGTGAGTTTCAGAGAGTGTCAGAGAGTGATAGTGAGTGTCAGAGAGTGTCAGAGAGAGTCAGAGAGTGTCAGAGAGTGTCAGAGTGTGATAGTGCGTGTCAGAGAGTGTCAGAGTGTGGTAGTAAGTGTCAGAGAGTGTCAGAGAGTGATAGAGAGTGTCAGAGAGAGTCAGAGAGTGTCAGAGAGTGTCAGAGATTGTCAGAGAGTGATAGTGAGTGTCAGAGAGTGTCAGAGAGTGTCAGAGAGTGTCAGAGAGAGATAGTGAGTGTCAGAGTGTGTCAGAGAGTGTCAGAGAGTGTCAGAGAGTGATAGTGAGTGTCTGAGAGTGTCCGAGAATTTCAGAGAGTGATAGAGAGTGACAGAGTGTTTCAGAGAGTGTCAGAGAGTGTCAGAGAGTGTCTGAGAGTGTCAGAGAGTGTCAGAGAGTGTCAGAGAGTGATAGTGAGTGTCAGAGAGTCTCCGAGAATTTCAGAGAGTGATAGAGAGTGATAGAGAGTGATAGAGTGTTTCAGAGAGTGTCAGAGAGTGTCAGAGAATGTCAGAGAGAGTCAGAGAGTGATAGTGAGTGATAGAGAATGTCAGAGAGTGTCAGAGAGTGATCGAGAGAATCAGAGAGTGATAGTGAGTGCCTGAGCGTGTCTGAGAGTGTCTGAGAGTGATAGAGAGTGTCAGAGAGTGATAGTGAATGTCAGAGAGTGTCAAAGAGTGATAGAGAGTGTCAGAGAGTGTCAGAGAGTGTCAGAGAGTGATAGAGAGTGTCAGAGAGTGTCAGAGAGTGTCAGAGAGTGATAGAGAGTGACAGAGGGTGATAGAGAGTTTCAGAGAGTGATAGAGAGTGACAGAGGGTGATAGAGAGTTTCAGAGAGTGATAGAGAGTGTCTGAGAGTTTCAGAGCGAGTCAGAGAGTGATAGAGAGTGTCAGAGAGTCAGTGAGTGATAGAGAGTGTCAGAGAATGTCAGGGTGCTTCAGAGAGTGTCAGAGAGTGATAGTGAGTGTCTGAGAGTGTCTGAAAATGTCAGAGAGTGATAGAGAGTGATAGAGAGTGATAGAGAGTGATAGAGAGTGTCTGAGTGTGTCTGAGAGTGTCTGAAAGTGTCAGAGAGTGTCAGAGAGTGAGAGAGAGTGATAGAGTGTGTCAGAGAGTGTCAGAGAGTGATAGAGAGTGTCAGAGAGTTTCAGAGAGTGATAGAGAGTGTCAGAGAGTGATAGTGAGTGTCTGAGAGTGATAGAGAGTGTCAGAGCGTGTCAGAGGGTGATAGTGAGTGTCAGAGATTGTCAGAGAGTGTCAGAGAGTGATAATGAGTGTCAGAGAGTGTCAGAGAGTGATAGTGAGTATCTGAGATTGTCCGAGAGTGTCAGAGAGTGTCAGAGAGTGTCAGAGAGTGATAGAGAGTGTCAGAGAGTGTCAGAGAGTGATAGAGAGTGATAGAGAGTGTCAGAGAGTGTCATAGAGTGTCAGAGAGTGATAGAGAGTGTCAGAGAGTGATAGTGAGTGTCAGAGAGTATCAGAGAGTGACAGTAAGTGTCAGAGAGTGTCTGAGAGAGTCAGAGCGAGTCAGAGAGTGATAGAGAGTGTCAGAGAGTCAGTGAGTGATAGAGAGTGTCAGAGAGTGTCAGAGAGTGTCAGAGTGTTTCAGAGAGTGTCACAGAGTGTCTGAGAGTGTCAGTGAGTGATAGAGAGTGATAGAGAGTGATAGAGAGTGTCAGAGAGTTTCAGAGAGTGATAGTGATTGTCAGAGAGTGTCAGAGTGTGATAGTGAGTGTCTGAGAGTGTCTGAGAGTTTAAGAGAGTGTCAGAGGGTTTCAGAGTGTGATGGAGAGTGTCAGAGATTGTCAGAGAGTGATAAAGAGCGTCAGAGAGTGTCAGAGAGTGTCAGAGAGTGATAGAGAGTGTCAGAGAGTGATAGTGAGTGTCAGAGAGTGTCAGAGAGTGTCAGAGAGTGATAGAGAGTGTCAGAGAGTGATAGTAAGTGTCTGAGAGTATCAGAGAGTGACAGAGAGTGATAGAGAGTGTCAGAGAGTGTCAGAGAGTGGTAGAGAGTGTCAGAGAGTGTCAGAGAGTTACAGAGAGTGTCGGAGAGTGATAGTGAGTGTCTGAGAGTGATAGAGATTGTCAGAGAGTGTCAGAGAGTGATAGAGAGTGTCAGAGAGTGTCAGAGGGTGATATCGAGTATCAGAGAGTGATAGTGAGTGTCTGAGAGTGTCTGAGAGTGTCAGAGAGAGTCAGAGCGTGTCAGAAAGTGATAGAGAGTGTCAGAGAGTGATAGTAAGTGTCTGAGAGTATCAGAGAATGATAGAGAGTGATAGAGAGTGTCAGAGAGTGTCAGTGAGTGGTAGAGAGTGTCAGAGAGTGTCAGAGATTTACAGAGTGTCAAAGAGTGATAGTGAGTGTCTGAGATTGATAGAGAGTGTCAGAGAGTGTCAGAGAGTGTCAGAGAGTGATGGTGAGTGTCAGAGAGTGTCAGAGAGTGATAGTAAGTGTCTGAGAGTATCAGAGAGTGATCGAGAGTGATAGAGAGAGATAGAGAGTGTCAGAGAGTGTCAGAGAGTGGTAGAGAGTGTCAGAGAGTGTCAGAGAGTTACAGAGAGTGTCAGAGAGTGATAGTGAGTGTCTGAGAGTGATAGAGAGTGTCAGAGAGTGTCAGAGAGTGTCAGAGAGTGATGGTGAGTGTCAGAGAGTGTCAGAGAGTGATAGTAAGTGTCTGAGAGTGTCAGAGAGTGTCAGAGAGTGATAGAGAGTGAAAGAGAGTGATAGAGTTTGAAAGAGTGTCAGAGTGTCAGAGAGTGATAGTGAGTGTCTGAGAGTTTCTGAGAGTGTCAGAGCGAGTCAGAGAGTGATCGAGAGTGATCGAGAGTGTCAGAGAGTGTCAGAGATTGTCAGAGATTGATAGTAAGTGTCTGAGAGTGTCAGAGAGGGTCAGAGAGTGATAGTGCGTGTCAGAGAGTGTCAGAGAGTGAGAGTAAGTGTCAGAGAGTGATAGAGAGTGTCAGAGAGAGTCAGAGAGTGTCAGAGCGTGTCAGAGAGTGTCAGAGAGTGATAGTGAGTGTCAGAGAGTGTCAGAGAGTATCAGAGAGTGATAGAGAGTGTCAGAGAGTGTCAGAGAGTGTCAGAGAGTGTCAGAGAGTGATAGTGAGTGTCTGAGAGTGTCAGAAAGTGTCAGAGAGTGATAGAGAGTGACAGAGGGTGATAGGGAGTTTCAGAGAGTGATAGAGTGTCTGAGAGTGTCAGAGCGAGTCAGAGAGTGATAGAGAGTGTCAGAGAGTCAGTGAGTGATAGAGAGAGTCAGAGAATGTCAGGGTGCTTCAGAGAGTGTCAGAGAGTTTCAGAGAATGATGGAGAGTGTCAGAGAGTGTCAGAGAGTGTCAGAGAGTGTGAGAGAGTGTCAGAGAGTGATAGTGAGTGTCTGAGAGTGTCTGAGAGTGATAGAGAGTGTCAGAGAGTGATAGTGAGTGTCAGAGAGTGACAGTGAGTGTCAGATAGTGATAGTAAGTGCCTGAGAGTATCAGAGAGTGATAGTGAGTGTCAGAGAAAATCAGAGAGTGATGGTGAGTGTCTGAGAGTGTCTGAAAATGTCAGAGAGTGACAGAGAGTGACAGAGAGTGTCAGAGAGTGTCAGAGAGTGATAGTGAGTGTCTGAGTGTGTCTGAGAGTGTCTGAAAGTGTCAGAGAGTGACAGAGAGTGATAGTGAGTGTCTGAGAGTGTCAGAGAATGATAGAGCGTTTCAGAGAGTGCCAGAGATTGATAGAGAGTGATTGAGAGAGTCAGAGAGGGTCAGAGAGTGATAGAGAGTGTCAGAGAGTGTCAGACAGTGTCAGAGAGTATCAGAGAGTGATAGTAAGTGTCAGAGAGTGTCTGAGAGAGTCAGAGCGAGTCAAAGAGTGATAGAGAGTGTCAGAGAGTCAGTGAGTGACAGAGAGTGTCAGAGAGTGTCAGAGTGTTTCAGAGAGTGTCACAGAGTGTCTGAGAGTGTCAGAGAGTGATAGAGAGTTATAGAGAGTGATAGAGAATGTCAGAGAGTGTCAGAGTGTGATAGTGAGTGTCTGAGAGTGTCTGAGAGTGTAAGAGAGTGTCAGAGGGTTTCAGAGTGTGATAGAGAGTGTCAGAGATTGTCAGAGAGTGATAGAGAGCGTCAGAGAGTGTCAGAGAGTGTCAGAGAGAGATAGAGAGTGTCAGAGAGAGATAGAGAGTGTGAGAGAGTGTCAGAGAGTGATACTGAGTGTCAGAGAGAGTCAGAGAGAGTCAGAGCGTGTCAGAAAGTGATAGAGCGTGTCGGAGAGTGTCAGAGAGTGTCAGAGAGTGATAGTGAGTGTCAGAGAGTGTCAGAGAGTGATAGTGAGTGTCTGAGAGTGTCAGAGAGAGTCAGAGCGTGTCAGAGAGTGATAGAGAGTGTCAGAGAGTGTCAGAGAGAGTCAGAGAGTGTCAGAGATTGTCAGAGAGTGTCAGAGATTGTCAGAGAGTGATAGTATGTGCCTGAGAGTGTCAGAGAGGGTCAGAGAGTGATAGAGAGAGTCTGAGAGAGTCAGAGAGTGTCAGAGAGTGTCAGAGAGTGTCAGAGAGTGTCAGAGTGTGATAGTGCGTGTCAGAGAGTGTCAGAGTGTGGTAGTAAGTGTCAGAGAGTGTCAGAGAGTGTCAGAGAGTGATAGAGAGTGTCAGAGAGAGTCAGAGAGTGTCAGAGAGTGTCAGAGATTGTCAGAGAGTGATAGTGAGTGTCAGAGAGTGTCAGAGAGTGTCAGAGAGTGATAGTGAGTGTCAGAGTGTGTCAGAGAGTGTCAGAGAGTGTCAGAGAGTGATAGTGAGTGTCTGAGAGTGTCCGAGAATTTCAGAGAGTGATAGAGAGTGATAGAGTGTTTCAGAGAGTGTCAGAGCGAGTCAGAGAGTGATCGTGAGTTTCAGAGAGTGTCAGAGAGTGATAGTGAGTGTCAGAGAGTGTCAGAGAGAGTCAGAGAGTGTCAGAGAGTGTCAGAGTGTGATAGTGCGTGTCAGAGAGTGTCAGAGTGTGGTAGTAAGTGTCAGAGAGTGTCAGAGAGTGTCAGAGAGTGATAGAGAGTGTCAGAGAGAGTCAGAGAGTGTCAGAGATTGTCAGAGAGTGATAGTGAGTGTCAGAGAGTGTCAGAGAGTGTCAGAGAGTGATAGTGAGTGTCAGAGTGTGTCAGAGAGTGATAGTGAGTGTCAGAGAGTGTCAGAGAGTGATAGTGAGTGTCTGAGAGTGTCCGAGAATTTCAGAGAGTGATAGAGAGTGATAGAGAGTGATAGAGTGTTTCAGAGAGTGTCAGAGAGTGTCAGAGAATGTCAGAGAGAGTCAGAGAGTGATAGTGAGTGATAGAGAATGTCAGAGAGTGTCAGAGAGTGATTGAGAGAATCAGAGAGTGATAGTGAGTGCCTGAGCGTGTCTGAGAGTGTCTGAGAGTGATAGAGAGTGTCAGAGAGTGATAGTGAATGTCAGAGAGTGTCAAAGAGTGATAGAGAGTGTCAGAGAGTGTCAGAGAGTGTCAGAGAGTGATAGAGAGTGTCAGAGAGTATCAGAGAGTGATCGTGAGTGTCAGAGAGTGTCAGAGAGTGTCAGAGAGTGATAGAGAGTGACAGAGGGTGATAGAGAGTTTCAGAGAGTGATAGAGAGTGACAGAGGGTGATAGAGAGTTTCAGAGAGTGATAGAGAGTGTCTGAGAGTTTCAGAGCGAGTCAGAGAGTGATAGAGAGTGTCAGAGAGTCAGTGAGTGATAGAGAGTGTCAGCGAATGTCAGGGTGCTTCAGAGAGTGATAGTGAGTGTCTGAGAGTGTCTGAAAATGTCAGAGAGTGATAGAGAGTGATAGAGAGTGTCTGAGTGTGTCTGAGAGTGTCTGAAAGTGTCAGAGAGTTTCAGAGAGTGATAGAGAGTGTCAGAGGGTGATAGTGAGTGTCAGAGATTGTCAGAGAGTGTCAGAGAGTGATAGTGAGTGTCAGAGAGTGTCAGAGAGTGATAGTGAGTATCTGAGATTGTCCGAGAGTGTCAGAGAGTGTCAGAGAGTGATAGAGAGTGTCAGAGAGTGTCAGAGAGTGTCAGAGAGTGATAGAGAGTGATAGAGAGTGTCAGAGAGTGTCATAGAGTGTCAGAGAGTGATAGAGAGTGTCAGAGAGTGATAGTGAGTGTCAGAGAGTATCAGAGAGTGACAGTAAGTGTCAGAGAGTGACTGAGAGAGTCAGAGCGTGTCAGAGAGTGATAGAGAGTGTCAGAGAGTCAGTGAGTGATAGAGAGTGTCAGAGAGTGTCAGAGAGTGTCAGAGTGTTTCAGAGAGTGTCACAGAGTGTCTGAGAGTGTCAGAGAGTGATAGAGAGTGATAGAGAGTGATAGAGAGTGTCAGAGAGTGTCAGAGAGTGATAGTGATTGTCAGAGAGTGTCAGAGTGTGATAGTGAGTGTCTGAGAGTGTCTGAGAGTGTAAGAGAGTGTCAGAGGGTTTCAGAGTGTGATGGAGAGTGTCAGAGATTGTCAGAGAGTGATAAAGAGCGTCAGAGAGTGTCAGAGAGTGTCAGAGAGTGATAGAGAGTGTCAGAGAGTGATAGTGAGTGTCAGTGAGTGTCAGAGAGTGTCAGAGAGTGATAGAGAGTGTCAGAGAGTGATAGTAAGTGTCTGAGAGTATCAGAGAGAGACAGAGAGTGATAGAGAGTGTCAGAGAGTGTCAGAGAGTGGTAGAGAGTGTCAGAGAGTGTCAGAGAGTTACAGAGAGTGTCAGAGAGTGATAGTGAGTGTCTGAGAGTGATAGAGATTGTCAGAGAGTGTCAGAGAGTGATAGAGAGTGTCAGAGAGTGTCAGAGGGAGATAGCGAGTATCAGAGAGTGATAGTGAGTGTCTGAGAGTGTCTGAGAGTGTCAGAGAGAGTCAGAGCGTGTCAGAAAGTGATAGAGAGTGTCAGAGAGTGATAGTAAGTGTCTGAGAGTATCAGAGAATGATAGAGAGTGATAGAGAGTGTCAGAGAGTGTCAGTGAGTGGTAGAGAGTGTCAGAGAGTGTCAGAGATTGTCAAAGAGTGATAGTGAGTGTCTGAGATTGATAGAGAGTGTCAGAGAGTGTCAGAGAGTGATGGTGAGTGTCAGAGAGTGTCAGAGAGTGATAGTAAGTGTCTGAGAGTATCAGAGAGTGATCGAGAGTGATAGAGAGAGATAGAGAGTGTCAGAGAGTGTCAGAGAGTGGTAGAGAGTGTCAGAGAGTGTCAGAGAGTTACAGAGAGTGTCAGAGAGTGATAGTGAGTGTCTGAGAGTGATAGAGAGTGTCAGAGAGTGTCAGAGAGTGTCAGAGAGTGTCAGAGAGTGATGGTGAGTGTCAGAGAGTGTCAGAGAGAGTCAGAGAGAGATAGAGAGTGTCAGAGAGAGATAGAGAGTGTGAGAGAGTGTCAGAGAGTGATACTGAGTGTCAGAGAGAGTCAGAGAGAGTCAGAGCGTGTCAGAAAGTGATAGAGAGTGTCGGAGAGTGTCAGAGAGTGTCAGAGAGTGATAGTGAGTGTCAGAGAGTGTCAGAGAGTGATAGTGAGTGTCTGAGAGTGTCAGAGAGAGTCAGAGCGTGTCAGAGAGTGATAGAGAGTGTCAGAGAGTGTCAGAGAGAGTCAGAGAGTGTCAGAGATTGTCAGAGAGTGTCAGAGATTGTCAGAGAGTGATAGTATGTGCCTGAGAGTGTCAGAGAGGGTCAGAGAGTGATAGAGAGAGTCTGAGAGAGTCAGAGAGTGTCAGAGAGTGTCAGAGAATGTCAGAGAGTGTCAGAGTGTGATAGTGCGTGTCAGAGAGTGTCAGAGTGTGGTAGTAAGTGTCAGAGAGTGTCAGAGAGTGTCAGAGAGTGATAGAGAGTGTCAGAGAGAGTCAGAGAGTGTCAGAGAGTGTCAGAGAGTGATAGTGAGTGTCAGAGTGTGTCAGAGAGTGTCAGAGAGTGTCAGAGAGTGATAGTGAGTGTCTGAGAGTGTCCGAGAATTTCAGAGAGTGATAGAGAGTGATAGAGTGTTTCAGAGAGTGTCAGAGCGAGTCAGAGAGTGATCGTGAGTTTCAGAGAGTGTCAGAGAGTGATAGTGAGTGTCAGAGAGTGTCAGAGAGAGTCAGAGAGTGTCAGAGAGTGTCAGAGTGTGATAGTGCGTGTCAGAGAGTGTCAGAGTGTGGTAGTAAGTGTCAGAGAGTGTCAGAGAGTGTCAGAGAGTGATAGAGAGTGTCAGAGAGAGTCAGAGAGTGTCAGAGAGTGTCAGAGATTGTCAGAGAGTGATAGTGAGTGTCAGAGAGTGTCAGAGAGTGTCAGAGAGTGATAGTGAGTGTCAGAGTGTGTCAGAGAGTGATAGTGAGTGTCAGAGAGTGTCAGAGAGTGATAGTGAGTGTCTGAGAGTGTCCGAGAATTTCAGAGAGTGATAGAGAGTGATAGAGAGTGATAGAGTGTTTCAGAGTGTGTCAGAGAGTGTCAGAGAATGTCAGAGAGAGTCAGAGAGTGATAGTGAGTGATAGAGAATGTCAGAGAGTGTCAGAGAGTGATTGAGAGAATCAGAGAGTGATAGTGAGTGCCTGAGCGTGTCTGAGAGTGTCTGAGAGTGATAGAGAGTGTCAGAGAGTGATAGTGAATGTCAGAGAGTGTCAAAGAGTGATAGAGAGTGTCAGTGAGTGATAGAGAGTGACAGAGGGTGATAGAGAGTTTCAGAGAGTGATAGAGAGTGACAGAGGGTGATAGAGAGTTTCAGAGAGTGATAGAGAGTGTCTGAGAGTTTCAGAGCGAGTCAGAGAGTGATAGAGAGTGTCAGAGAGTCAGTGAGTGATAGAGAGTGTCAGAGAATGTCAGGGTGCTTCAGAGAGTGATAGTGAGTGTCTGAGAGTGTCTGAAAATGTCAGAGAGTGATAGAGAGTGATAGAGAGTGTCTGAGTGTGTCTGAGAGTGTCTGAAAGTGTCAGAGAGTGTCAGAGAGTTTCAGAGAGTGATAGAGAGTGTCAGAGAGTGATAGTGAGTGTCAGAGAAAATCAGAGAGTGATGGTGAGTGTCTGAGAGTGTCTGAAAATGTCAGAGAGTGATAGAGAGTGACAGAGAGTGTCAGAGAGTGTCAGAGAGTGATAGTGAGTGTCTGAGTGTGTCTGAGAGTGTCTGAAAGTGTCAGAGAGTGACAGAGATTGATAGTGAGTGTCTGAGAGTGTCAGAGAATGATAGAGCGTGTCAGAGAGTGCCAGAGATTGATAGAGAGTGATTGAGAGAGTCAGAGAGTGTCAGAGAGTGATAGAGAGTGTCAGAGAGTGTCAGACAGTGTCAGAGAGTATCAGAGAGTGATAGTAAGTGTCAGAGAGAGTCTGAGAGAGTCAGAGCGAGTCAAAGAGTGATAGAGAGTGTCAGAGAGTCAGTGAGTGACAGAGAGTGTCAGAGTGTTTCAGAGAGCGTCAGAGAGTTTCAGAGAGTGTCAGAGAGTGTCAGAGAGTGATAGTAAGTGTCTGAGAGTATCAGAGAGTGATAGTGACTGTCAGAGAAAATCAGAGAGTGCTAGTGAGTGTCTGAGAGAGTCAGAGAGTGTCAGAGAGTGATAGAGAGTGTCAGAGAGTGTCAGAGAGAGTCAGAGAGAGTCAGAGATTGTCAGAGAGTGTCAGAGAGTGTCAGAGAGTGATAGTGAGTGTCAGAGAATGTCAGAGAGTGATAGTGAGTGTCAGAGAGATTCAGAGAGTGATAGTGAGTGTCTGAGAGTGTCAGAGAGTGATAGTGAGTGTCTGAGAGTGTCCGAGAATTTCAGAGAGTGTCAGAGAATGTCAGAGAGTGTCGGAGAGTGATAGTGAGTGATCGAGAATGTCAGAGAGTGTCAGAGAGTGATAGAGAGAATCAGAGAGTGATAGTGAGTGTCTGAGCGTGTCTGAGAGTGTTTGAGAGTGATAGAGAGTGTCAGAGAGTGATAGTGAATGTCAGAGAGTGTCAGAGAGTGATAGAGAATGTCAGAGAGAGTCAGAGTGTGATAGTGAGTGTCAGAGAGTGTCAGAGAGTATCAGAGAGTGATAGAGAGTGTCAGAGAGTGTCAGAGAGTGTCAGAGAGTGTCAGAGAGTGATAGTGAGTGTCTGAGAGTGTCAGAAAGTGTCAGAGAGTGATAGAGAGTGACAGAGGGTGATAGGGAGTTTCAGAGAGTGATAGAGAGTGTTTGAGAGTGTCAGAGCGAGTCAGAGAGTGATAGAGAGTGTCAGAGAGTCAGTGAGTGATAGAGAGAGTCAGAGAATGTCAGGGTGCTTCAGAGAGTTTCAGAGAGTTTCAGAGAATGATGGAGAGTGTCAGAGAGAGTCAGAGAGTGTCAGAGAGAGATAGAGAGTGTCAGAGAGTGTCAGAGAGTGTGAGAGAGTGTCAGAGAGTGATAGTGAGTGTCTGAGAGTGTCTGAGAGTGATAGAGAGTGTCAGAGAGTGATAGAGAGTGTCAGAGAGTGACAGTGAGTGTCAGAGATTGATAGTAAGTGCCTGAGAGTATCAGAGAGTGATAGTGAGTGTCAGAGAAAATCAGAGAGTGATGGTGAGTGTCTGAGAGTGTCTGAAAATGTCAGAGAGTGATAGAGAGTGACAGAGAGTGTCAGAGAGTGTCAGAGAGTGATAGTGAGTGTCTGAGTGTGTCTGAGAGTGTCTGAAAGTGTCAGAGAGTGACAGAGAGTGATAGTGAGTGTCTGAGAGTGTCAGAGAATGATAGAGCGTGTCAGAGAGTGCCAGAGATTGATAGAGAGTGATTGAGAGAGTCAGAGAGTGTCAGAGAGTGATAGAGAGTGTCAGAGAGTGTCAGACAGTGTCAGAGAGTATCAGAGAGTGATAGTAAGTGTCAGAGAGTGTCTGAGAGAGTCAGAGCGAGTCAAAGAGTGATAGAGAGTGTCAGAGAGTCAGTGAGTGACAGAGAGTGTCAGAGAGTGTCAGAGTGTTTCAGAGAGTGTCACAGAGTGTCTGAGAGTGTCAGAGAGTGATAGAGAGTTATAGAGAGTGATAGAGAATGTCAGAGAGTGTCAGAGTGTGATAGTGAGTGTCTGAGAGTGTCTGAGAGTGTAAGAGAGTGTCAGAGGGTTTCAGAGTGTGATAGAGAGTGTCAGAGATTGTCAGAGAGTGATAGAGAGCGTCAGAGAGTGTCAGAGAGAGATAGAGAGTGTCAGAGAGAGTCAGAGAGAGTCAGAGCGTGTCAGAAAGTGATAGAGAGTGTCGGACAGTGTCAGAGAGTGTCAGAGAGTGATAGTGAGTGTCAGAGAGTGTCAGAGAGTGATAGTGAGTGTCTGAGAGTGTCAGAGAGAGTCAGAGCGTGTCAGAGAGTGATAGAGAGTGTCAGAGAGTGTCAGAGAGAGTCAGAGAGTGTCAGAGATTGTCAGAGAGTGTCAGAGATTGTCAGAGAGTGATAGTATGTGCCTGAGAGTGTCAGAGAGGGTCAGAGAGTGATAGAGAGAGTCTGAGAGTGTCAGAGAGTGTCAGAGAGTGTCAGAGAGTGTCAGAGTGTGATAGTGCGTGTCAGAGAGTGTCAGAGTGTGGTAGTAAGTGTCAGAGAGTGACAGAGAGTGTCAGAGAGTGATAGAGAGTGTCAGAGAGAGTCAGAGAGTGTCAGAGAGTGTCAGAGATTGTCAGAGAGTGATAGTGAGTGTCAGAGAGTGTCAGAGAGTGATAGTGAGTGTCAGAGTGTGTCAGAGAGTGTCAGAGAGTGTCAGAGATTGATAGTGAGTGTCTGAGAGTGTCCGAGAATTTCAGAGAGTGATAGGGAGTGATAGAGTGTTTCAGAGAGTGTCAGAGCGAGTCAGAGAGTGATCGTGAGTTTCAGAGAGTGTCAGAGAGTGATAGTGAGTGTCAGAGAGTGTCAGAGAGAGTCAGAGAGTGTCAGAGAGTGTCAGAGTGTGATAGTGCGTGTCAGAGAGTGTCAGAGTGTGGTAGTAAGTGTCAGAGAGTGTCAGAGAGTGATAGAGAGTGTCAGAGAGAGTCAGAGAGTGTCAGAGAGTGTCAGAGATTGTCAGAGAGTGATAGTGAGTGTCAGAGAGTGTCAGAGTGTGTCAGAGAGTGTCAGAGAGTGATAGTGAGTGTCAGAGTGTGTCAGAGAGTGTCAGAGAGTGTCAGAGAGTGATAGTGAGTGTCTGAGAGTGTCCGAGAATTTCAGAGAGTGATAGAGAGTGACAGAGTGTTTCAGAGAGTGTCAGAGAGTGTCAGAGAGTGTCAGAGAGTGTCTGAGAGTGTCAGAGAGTGTCAGAGAGTGTCAGAGAGTGATAGTGAGTGTCAGAGAGTGATAGTGAGTGTCAGAGAGTGTCAGAGAGTGATAGTGAGTGTCTGAGAGTCTCCGAGAATTTCAGAGAGTGATAGAGAGTGGTAGAGAGTGATAGAGTGTTTCAGAGAGTGTCAGAGAGTGTCAGAGAATGTCAGAGAGAGTCAGAGAGTGATAGTGAGTGATAGAGAATGTCAGAGAGTGTCAGAGAGTGATCGAGAGAATCTGAGAGTGATAGTGAGTGCCTGAGCGTGTCTGAGAGTGTCTGAGAGTGATAGAGAGTGTCAGAGAGTGATAGTGAATGTCAGAGAGTGTCAAAGAGTGATAGAGAGTGTCAGAGAGTGTCAGAGAGTGTCAGAGAGTGATAGAGAGTGTCAGAGAGTGTCAGAGAGTGTCAGAGAGTGATAGAGAGTGACAGAGGGTGATAGAGAGTTTCAGAGAGTGATAGAGAGTGACAGAGGGTGATAGAGAGTTTCAGAGAGTGATAGAGAGTGTCTGAGAGTTTCAGAGCAAGTCAGAGAGTGATAGAGAGTGTCAGAGAGTCAGTGAGTGATAGAGAGTGTCAGAGAATGTCAGGGTGCTTCAGAGAGTGTCAGAGAGTGATAGTGAGTGTCTGAGAGTGTCTGAAAATGTCAGAGAGTGATAGAGAGTGATAGAGAGTGATAGAGAGTGATAGAGAGTGATAGAGAGTGATAGAGAGTGTCTGAGTGTGTCTGAGAGTGTCTGAAAGTGTCAGAGAGTGTCAGAGAGTGAGAGAGAGTGATAGAGTGTGTCAGAGAGTGTCTGAGAGTGATAGAGAGTGTCAGAGCGTGTCAGAGGGTGATAGTGAGTGTCAGAGATTGTCAGAGAGTGTCAGAGAGTGATAATGAGTGTCAGAGAGTGTCAGAGAGTGATAGTGAGTATCTGAGATTGTCCGAGAGTGTCAGAGAGTGTCAGAGAGTGATAGAGAGTGTCAGAGAGTGTCAGAGAGTGATAGAGAGTGATAGAGAGTGTCAGAGAGATGTCATAGAGTGTCAGAGAGTGATAGAGAGTGTCAGAGAGTGATAGTGAGTGTCAGAGAGTATCAGAGAGTGACAGTAATTGTCAGAGAGTGTCTGAGAGAGTCAGAGCGAGTCAGAGAGTGAGAGAGAGTGTCAGAGAGTCAGTGATTGATAGAGAGTGTCAGAGAGTGTCAGAGAGTGTCAGAGTGTTTCAGAGAGTGTCACAGAGTGTCTGAGAGTGTCAGAGAGTGATAGAGAGTGATAGAGAGTGATAGAGAGTGTCAGAGAGTGTCAGAGAGTGATAGTGATTGTCAGAGAGTGTCAGAGTGTGATAGTGAGTGTCTGAGAGTGTCTGAGAGTGTAAGAGAGTGTCAGAGGGTTTCAGAGTGTGATGGAGAGTGTCAGAGATTGTCAGAGAGTGATAAAGAGCGTCAGAGAGTGTCAGAGAGTGTCAGAGAGTGATAGAGAGTGTCAGAGAGTGATAGTGAGTGTCAGAGAGTGTCAGAGAGTGTCAGAGAGTGATAGAGAGTGTCAGAGAGTGATAGTAAGTGTCTGAGAGTATCAGAGAGTGACAGAGAGTGATAGAGAGTGATAGAGAGTGTCAGAGAGTGGTAGAGAGTGTCAGAGAGTGTCAGAGAGTTACAGAGAGTGTCGGAGAGTGATAGTGAGTGTCTGAGAGTGATAGAGATTGTCAGAGAGTGTCAGAGAGTGATAGAGAGTGTCAGAGAGTGTCAGAGGGTGATATCGAGTATCAGAGAGTGATAGTGAGTGTCTGAGAGTGTCTGAGAGTGTCAGAGAGAGTCAGAGCGTGTCAGAAAGTGATAGAGAGTGTCAGAGAGTGATAGTAAGTGTCTGAGAGTATCAGAGAATGATAGAGAGTGATAGAGAGTGTCAGAGAGTGTCAGTGAGTGGTAGAGAGTGTCAGAGAGTGTCAGAGATTTACAGAGTGTCAAAGAGTGATAGTGAGTGTCTGAGATTGATAGAGAGTGTCAGAGAGTGTCAGAGAGTGTCAGAGAGTGATGGTGAGTGTCAGAGAGTGTCAGAGAGTGATAGTAAGTGTCTGAGAGTATCAGAGAGTGATCGAGAGTGATAGAGAGAGATAGAGAGTGTCAGAGAGTGTCAGAGAGTGGTAGAGAGTGTCAGAGAGTGTCAGAGAGTTACAGAGAGTGTCAGAGAGTGATAGTGAGTGTCTGAGAGTGATAGAGAGTGTCAGAGAGTGTCAGAGAGTGTCAGAGAGTGATGGTGAGTGTCAGAGAGTGTCAGAGAGTGATAGTAAGTGTCTGAGAGTGTCAGAGAGTGTCAGAGAGTGATAGAGAGTGAAAGAGAGTGATAGAGTTTGAAAGAGTGTCAGAGTGTCAGAGAGTGATAGTGAGTGTCTGAGAGTTTCTGAGAGTGTCAGAGCGAGTCAGAGAGTGATCGAGAGTGTCAGAGAGTGTCAGAGAGTGTCAGAGATTGTCAGAGATTGATAGTAAGTGTCTGAGAGTGTCAGAGAGGGTCAGAGAGTGATAGAGAGTGTCAGAGAGAGTCAGAGAGTGTCAGAGAGTGTCAGAGAGTGTCAGAGAGTGATAGTGCGTGTCAGAGAGTGTCAGAGAGTGAGAGTAAGTGTCAGAGAGTGATAGAGAGTGTCAGAGAGAGTCAGAGAGTGTCAGAGCGTGTCAGAGAGTGTCAGAGAGTGATAGTGAGTGTCAGAGAGTGTCAGAGAGTATCAGAGAGTGATAGAGAGTGTCAGAGAGTGTCAGAGAGTGTCAGAGAGTGTCAGAGAGTGATAGTGAGTGTCTGAGAGTGTCAGAAAGTGTCAGAGAGTGATAGAGAGTGACAGAGGGTGATAGGGAGTTTCAGAGAGTGATAGAGAGTGTCTGAGAGTGTCAGAGCGAGTCAGAGAGTGATAGAGAGTGTCAGAGAGTCAGTGAGTGATAGAGAGAGTCAGAGAATGTCAGGGTGCTTCAGAGAGTATCAGAGAGTTTCAGAGAATGATGGAGAGTGTCAGAGAGTGTCAGAGAGTGTCAGAGAGTGTGAGAGAGTGTCAGAGAGTGATAGTGAGTGTCTGAGTGTGTCTGAGAGTGATAGAGAGTGTCAGAGAGTGATAGTGAGTGTCAGAGAGTGACAGTGAGTGTCAGATAGTGATAGTAAGTGCCTGAGAGTATCAGAGAGTGATAGTGAGTGTCAGAGAAAATCAGAGAGTGATGGTGAGTGTCTGAGAGTGTCTGAAAATGTCAGAGAGTGATAGAGAGTGACAGAGAGTGTCAGAGAGTGTCAGAGAGTGATAGTGAGTGTCTGAGTGTGTCTGAGAGTGTCTGAAAGTGTCAGAGAGTGACAGAGAGTGATAGTGAGTGTCTGAGAGTGTCAGAGAATGATAGAGCGTTTCAGAGAGTGCCAGAGATTGATAGAGAGTGATTGAGAGAGTCAGAGAGGGTCAGAGAGTGATAGAGAGTGTCAGAGAGTGTCAGACAGTGTCAGAGAGTATCAGAGAGTGATAGTAAGTGTCAGAGAGTGTCTGAGAGAGTCAGAGCGAGTCAAAGAGTGATAGAGAGTGTCAGAGAGTCAGTGAGTGACAGCGAGTGTCAGAGAGTGTCAGAGTGTTTCAGAGAGTGTCACAGAGTGTCTGAGAGTGTCAGAGAGTGATAGAGAGTTATAGAGAGTGATAGAGAATGTCAGAGATTGTCAGAGTGTGATAGTGAGTGTCTGAGAGTGTCTGAGAGTGTAAGAGAGTGTCAGAGGGTTTCAGAGTGTGATAGAGAGTGTCAGAGATTGTCAGAGAGTGATAGAGAGCGTCAGAGAGTGTCAGAGAGAGATAGAGAGTGTCAGAGAGAGATAGAGAGTGTGAGAGAGTGTCAGAGAGTGATACTGAGTGTCAGAGAGAGTCAGAGAGAGTCAGAGCGTGTCAGAAAGTGATAGAGCGTGTCGGAGAGTGTCAGAGAGTGTCAGAGAGTGATAGTGAGTGTCAGAGAGTGTCAGAGAGTGATAGTGAGTGTCTGAGAGTGTCAGAGAGAGTCAGAGCGTGTCAGAGAGTGATAGAGAGTGTCAGAGAGTGTCAGAGAGAGTCAGAGAGTGTCAGAGATTGTCAGAGAGTGTCAGAGATTGTCAGAGAGTGATAGTATGTGCCTGAGAGTGTCAGAGAGGGTCAGAGAGTGATAGAGAGAGGCTGAGAGAGTCAGAGAGTGTCAGAGAGTGTCAGAGAGTGTCAGAGAGTGTCAGAGTGTGATAGTGCGTGTCAGAGAGTGTCAGAGTGTGGTAGTAAGTGTCAGAGAGTGTCAGAGAGTGTCAGAGAGTGATAGAGAGTGTCAGAGAGAGTCAGAGAGTGTCAGAGAGTGTCAGAGATTGTCAGAGAGTGATAGTGAGTGTCAGAGAGTGTCAGAGAGTGTCAGAGAGTGATAGTGAGTGTCAGAGTGTGTCAGAGAGTGTCAGAGAGTGTCAGAGAGTGATAGTGAGTGTCTGAGAGTGTCCGAGAATTTCAGAGAGTGATAGAGAGTGATAGAGTGTTTCAGAGAGTGTCAGAGCGAGTCAGAGAGTGATCGTGAGTTTCAGAGAGTGTCAGAGAGTGATAGTGAGTGTCAGAGAGTGTCAGAGAGAGTCAGAGAGTGTCAGAGAGTGTCAGAGTGTGATAGTGCGTGTCAGAGAGTGTCAGAGTGTGGTAGTAAGTGTCAGAGAGTGTCAGAGAGTGTCAGAGAGTGATAGAGAGTGTCAGAGAGAGTCAGAGAGTGTCAGAGAGTGTCAGAGATTGTCAGAGAGTGATAGTGAGTGTCAGAGAGTGTCAGAGAGTGTCAGAGAGTGATAGTGAGTGTCAGAGTGTGTCAGAGAGTGATAGAGAGTGTCAGAGAGTGTCATAGAGTGTCAGAGAGTGATAGAGAGTGTCAGAGAGTGATAGTGAGTGTCAGAGAGTATCAGAGAGTGACAGTAAGTGTCAGAGAGTGACTGAGAGAGTCAGAGCGTGTCAGAGAGTGATAGAGAGTGTCAGAGAGTCAGTGAGTGATAGAGAGTGTCAGAGAGTGTCAGAGAGTGTCAGAGTGTTTCAGAGAGTTACAGAGAGTGTCAGAGAGTGATAGTAAGTGTCAGAGAGTGTCTGAGAGAGTCAGAGCGAGTCAAAGAGTGATAGAGAGTGTCAGAGAGTCAGTGAGTGACAGAGAGTGTCAGAGAGTGTCAGAGTGTTTCAGAGAGTGTCACAGAGTGTCTGAGAGTGTCAGAGAGTGATAGAGAGTTATAGAGAGTGATAGAGAATGTCAGAGAGTGTCAGAGTGTGATAGTGAGTGTCTGAGAGTGTCTGAGAGTGTAAGAGAGTGTCAGAGGGTTTCAGAGTGTGATAGAGAGTGTCAGAGATTGTCAGAGAGTGATAGAGAGCGTCAGAGAGTGTCAGAGAGAGATAGAGAGTGTCAGAGAGAGTCAGAGAGAGTCAGAGCGTGTCAGAAAGTGATAGAGAGTGTCGGACAGTGTCAGAGAGTGTCAGAGAGTGATAGTGAGTGTCAGAGAGTGTCAGAGAGTGATAGTGAGTGTCTGAGAGTGTCAGAGAGAGTCAGAGCGTGTCAGAGAGTGATAGAGAGTGTCAGAGAGTGTCAGAGAGAGTCAGAGAGTGTCAGAGATTGTCAGAGAGTGTCAGAGATTGTCAGAGAGTGATAGTATGTGCCTGAGAGTGTCAGAGAGGGTCAGAGAGTGATAGAGAGAGTCTGAGAGTGTCAGAGAGTGTCAGAGAGTGTCAGAGAGTGTCAGAGAGTGTCAGAGTGTGATAGTGCGTGTCAGAGAGTGTCAGAGTGTGGTAGTAAGTGTCAGAGAGTGACAGAGAGTGTCAGAGAGTGATAGAGAGTGTCAGAGAGAGTCAGAGAGTGTCAGAGAGTGTCAGAGATTGTCAGAGAGTGATAGTGAGTGTCAGAGAGTGTCAGAGAGTGATAGTGAGTGTCAGAGTGTGTCAGAGAGTGTCAGAGAGTGTCAGAGATTGATAGTGAGTGTCTGAGAGTGTCCGAGAATTTCAGAGAGTGATAGGGAGTGATAGAGTGTTTCAGAGAGTGTCAGAGCGAGTCAGAGAGTGATCGTGAGTTTCAGAGAGTGTCAGAGAGTGATAGTGAGTGTCAGAGAGTGTCAGAGAGAGTCAGAGAGTGTCAGAGAGTGTCAGAGTGTGATAGTGCGTGTCAGAGAGTGTCAGAGTGTGGTAGTAAGTGTCAGAGAGTGTCAGAGAGTGATAGAGAGTGTCAGAGAGAGTCAGAGAGTGTCAGAGAGTGTCAGAGATTGTCAGAGAGTGATAGTGAGTGTCAGAGAGTGTCAGAGAGTGTCAGAGAGTGTCAGAGAGTGATAGTGAGTGTCAGAGTGTGTCAGAGAGTGTCAGAGAGTGTCAGAGAGTGATAGTGAGTGTCTGAGAGTGTCCGAGAATTTCAGAGAGTGATAGAGAGTGACAGAGTGTTTCAGAGAGTGTCAGAGAGTGTCAGAGAGTGTCAGAGAGTGTCTGAGAGTGTCAGAGAGTGTCAGAGAGTGTCAGAGAGTGATAGTGAGTGTCAGAGAGTGATAGTGAGTGTCAGAGAGTGTCAGAGAGTGATAGTGAGTGTCTGAGAGTCTCCGAGAATTTCAGAGAGTGATAGAGAGTGGTAGAGAGTGATAGAGTGTTTCAGAGAGTGTCAGAGAGTGTCAGAGAATGTCAGAGAGAGTCAGAGAGTGATAGTGAGTGATAGAGAATGTCAGAGAGTGTCAGAGAGTGATCGAGAGAATCAGAGAGTGATAGTGAGTGCCTGAGCGTGTCTGAGAGTGTCTGAGAGTGATAGAGAGTGTCAGAGAGTGATAGTGAATGTCAGAGAGTGTCAAAGAGTGATAGAGAGTGTCAGAGAGTGTCAGAGAGTGTCAGAGAGTGATAGAGAGTGTCAGAGAGTGTCAGAGAGTGTCAGAGAGTGATAGAGAGTGACAGAGGGTGATAGAGAGTTTCAGAGAGTGATAGAGAGTGACAGAGGGTGATAGAGAGTTTCAGAGAGTGATAGAGAGTGTCTGAGAGTTTCAGAGCAAGTCAGAGAGTGATAGAGAGTGTCAGAGAGTCAGTGAGTGATAGAGAGTGTCAGAGAATGTCAGGGTGCTTCAGAGAGTGTCAGAGAGTGATAGTGAGTGTCTGAGAGTGTCTGAAAATGTCAGAGAGTGATAGAGAGTGATAGAGAGTGATAGAGAGTGATAGAGAGTGATAGAGAGTGTCTGAGTGTGTCTGAGAGTGTCTGAAAGTGTCAGAGAGTGTCAGAGAGTGAGAGAGAGTGATAGAGTGTGTCAGAGAGTGTCAGAGAGTGATAGAGAGTGTCAGAGAGTTTCAGAGAGTGATAGAGAGTGTCAGAGAGTGATAGTGAGTGTCTGAGAGTGATAGAGAGTGTCAGAGCGTGTCAGAGGGTGATAGTGAGTGTCAGAGATTGTCAGAGAGTGTCAGAGAGTGATAATGAGTGTCAGAGAGTGTCAGAGAGTGATAGTGAGTATCTGAGATTGTCCGAGAGTGTCAGAGAGTGTCAGAGAGTGATAGAGAGTGTCAGAGAGTGTCAGAGAGTGATAGAGAGTGATAGAGAGTGTCAGAGACATGTCATAGAGTGTCAGAGAGTGATAGAGAGTGTCAGAGAGTGATAGTGAGTGTCAGAGAGTATCAGAGAGTGACAGTAAGTGTCAGAGAGTGTCTGAGAGAGTCAGAGCGAGTCAGAGAGTGAGAGAGAGTGTCAGAGAGTCAGTGAGTGATAGAGAGTGTCAGAGAGTGTCAGAGAGTGTCAGAGTGTTTCAGAGAGTGTCACAGAGTGTCTGAGAGTGTCAGAGAGTGATAGAGAGTGATAGAGAGTGATAGAGAGTGTCAGAGAGTGTCAGAGAGTGATAGTGATTGTCAGAGAGTGTCAGAGTGTGATAGTGAGTGTCTGAGAGTGTCTGAGAGTGTAAGAGAGTGTCAGAGGGTTTCAGAGTGTGATGGAGAGTGTCAGAGATTGTCAGAGAGTGATAAAGAGCGTCAGAGAGTGTCAGAGAGTGTCAGAGAGTGATAGAGAGTGTCAGAGAGTGATAGTGAGTGTCAGAGAGTGTCAGAGAGTGTCAGAGAGTGATAGAGAGTGTCAGAGAGTGATAGTAAGTGTCTGAGAGTATCAGAGAGTGACAGAGAGTGATAGAGAGTGTCAGAGAGTGTCAGAGAGTGGTAGAGAGTGTCAGAGAGTGTCAGAGAGTTACAGAGAGTGTCGGAGAGTGATAGTGAGTGTCTGAGAGTGATAGAGATTGTCAGAGAGTGTCAGAGAGTGATAGAGAGTGTCAGAGAGTGTCAGAGGGTGATATCGAGTATCAGAGAGTGATAGTGAGTGTCTGAGAGTGTCTGAGAGTGTCAGAGAGAGTCAGAGCGTGTCAGAAAGTGATAGAGAGTGTCAGAGAGTGATAGTAAGTGTCTGAGAGTATCAGAGAATGATAGAGAGTGATAGAGAGTGTCAGAGAGTGTCAGTGAGTGGTAGAGAGTGTCAGAGAGTGTCAGAGATTTACAGAGTGTCAAAGAGTGATAGTGAGTGTCTGAGATTGATAGAGAGTGTCAGAGAGTGTCAGAGAGTGTCAGAGAGTGATGGTGAGTGTCAGAGAGTGTCAGAGAGTGATAGTAAGTGTCTGAGAGTATCAGAGAGTGATCGAGAGTGATAGAGAGAGATAGAGAGTGTCAGAGAGTGTCAGAGAGTGGTAGAGAGTGTCAGAGAGTGTCAGAGAGTTACAGAGAGTGTCAGAGAGTGATAGTGAGTGTCTGAGAGTGATAGAGAGTGTCAGAGAGTGTCAGAGAGTGTCAGAGAGTGATGGTGAGTGTCAGAGAGTGTCAGAGAGTGATAGTAAGTGTCTGAGAGTGTCAGAGAGTGTCAGAGAGTGATAGAGAGTGAAAGAGAGTGATAGAGTTTGAAAGAGTGTCAGAGTGTCAGAGAGTGATAGTGAGTGTCTGAGAGTTTCTGAGAGTGTCAGAGCGAGTCAGAGAGTGATCGAGAGTGTCAGAGAGTGTCAGAGAGTGTCAGAGATTGTCAGAGATTGATAGTAAGTGTCTGAGAGTGTCAGAGAGGGTCAGAGAGTGATAGAGAGTGTCAGAGAGAGTCAGAGAGTGTCAGAGAGTGTCAGAGAGTGTCAGAGAGTGTCAGAGAGTGATAGTGCGTGTCAGAGAGTGTCAGAGAGTGAGAGTAAGTGTCAGAGAGTGATAGAGAGTGTCAGAGAGAGTCAGAGAGTGTCAGAGCGTGTCAGAGAGTGTCAGAGAGTGATAGTGAGTGTCAGAGAGTGTCAGAGAGTATCAGAGAGTGATAGAGAGTGTCAGAGAGTGTCAGAGAGTGTCAGAGAGTGTCAGAGAGTGATAGTGAGTGTCTGAGAGTGTCAGAAAGTGTCAGAGAGTGATAGAGAGTGACAGAGGGTTATAGGGAGTTTCAGAGAGTGATAGAGAGTGTCTGAGAGTGTCAGAGCGAGTCAGAGAGTGATAGAGAGTGTCAGAGAGTCAGTGAGTGATAGAGAGAGTCAGAGAATGTCAGGGTGCTTCAGAGAGTATCAGAGAGTTTCAGAGAATGATGGAGAGTGTCAGAGAGTGTCAGAGAGTGTCAGAGAGTGTGAGAGAGTGTCAGAGAGTGATAGTGAGTGTCTGAGAGTGTCTGAGAGTGATAGAGAGTGTCAGAGAGTGATAGTGAGTGTCAGAGAGTGACAGTGAGTGTCAGATAGTGATAGTAAGTGCCTGAGAGTATCCGAGAGTGATAGTGAGTGTCAGAGAAAATCAGAGAGTGATGGTGAGTGTCTGAGAGTGTCTGAAAATGTCAGAGAGTGATAGAGAGTGACAGAGAGTGTCAGAGAGTGTCAGAGAGTGATAGTGAGTGTCTGAGTGTGTCTGAGAGTGTCTGAAAGTGTCAGAGAGTGACAGAGAGTGATAGTGAGTGTCTGAGAGTGTCAGAGAATGATAGAGCGTTTCAGAGAGTGCCAGAGATTGATAGAGAGTGATTGAGAGAGTCAGAGAGGGTCAGAGAGTGATAGAGAGTGTCAGAGAGTGTCAGACAGTGTCAGAGAGTATCAGAGAGTGATAGTAAGTGTCAGAGAGTGTCTGAGAGAGTCAGAGCGAGTCAAAGAGTGATAGAGAGTGTCAGAGAGTCAGTGAGTGACAGCGAGTGTCAGAGAGTGTCAGAGTGTTTCAGAGAGTGTCACAGAGTGTCTGAGAGTGTCAGAGAGTGATAGAGAGTTATAGAGAGTGATAGAGAATGTCAGAGAGTGTCAGAGTGTGATAGTGAGTGTCTGAGAGTGTCTGAGAGTGTAAGAGAGTGTCAGAGGGTTTCAGAGTGTGATAGAGAGTGTCAGAGATTGTCAGAGAGTGATAGAGAGCGTCAGAGAGTGTCAGAGAGTGTCAGAGAGAGATAGAGAGTGTCAGAGAGAGATAGAGAGTGTGAGAGAGTGTCAGAGAGTGATACTGAGTGTCAGAGAGAGTCAGAGAGAGTCAGAGCGTGTCAGAAAGTGATAGAGCGTGTCGGAGAGTGTCAGAGAGTGTCAGAGAGTGATAGTGAGTGTCAGAGAGTGTCAGAGAGTGATAGTGAGTGTCTGAGAGTGTCAGAGAGAGTCAGAGCGTGTCAGAGAGTGATAGAGAGTGTCAGAGAGTGTCAGAGAGAGTCAGAGAGTGTCAGAGATTGTCAGAGAGTGTCAGAGATTGTCAGAGAGTGATAGTATGTGCCTGAGAGTGTCAGAGAGGGTCAGAGAGTGATAGAGAGAGGCTGAGAGAGTCAGAGAGTGTCAGAGAGTGTCAGAGAGTGTCAGAGTGTGATAGTGCGTGTCAGAGAGTGTCAGAGTGTGGTAGTAAGTGTCAGAGAGTGTCAGAGAGTGTCAGAGAGTGATAGAGAGTGTCAGAGAGAGTCAGAGAGTGTCAGAGAGTGTCAGAGATTGTCAGAGAGTGATAGTGAGTGTCAGAGAGTGTCAGAGAGTGTCAGAGAGTGATAGTGAGTGTCAGAGTGTGTCAGAGAGTGTCAGAGAGTGTCAGAGAGTGATAGTGAGTGTCTGAGAGTGTCCGAGAATTTCAGAGAGTGATAGAGAGTGATAGAGTGTTTCAGAGAGTGTCAGAGCGAGTCAGAGAGTGATCGTGAGTTTCAGAGAGTGTCAGAGAGTGATAGTGAGTGTCAGAGAGTGTCAGAGAGAGTCAGAGAGTGTCAGAGAGTGTCAGAGTGTGATAGTGCGTGTCAGAGAGTGTCAGAGTGTGGTAGTAAGTGTCAGAGAGTGTCAGAGAGTGTCAGAGAGTGATAGAGAGTGTCAGAGAGAGTCAGAGAGTGTCAGAGAGTGTCAGAGATTGTCAGAGAGTGATAGTGAGTGTCAGAGAGTGTCAGAGAGTGTCAGAGAGTGATAGTGAGTGTCAGAGTGTGTCAGAGAGTGATAGAGAGTGTCAGAGAGTGTCATAGAGTGTCAGAGAGTGATAGAGAGTGTCAGAGAGTGATAGTGAGTGTCAGAGAGTATCAGAGAGTGACAGTAAGTGTCAGAGAGTGACTGAGAGAGTCAGAGCGTGTCAGAGAGTGATAGAGAGTGTCAGAGAGTCAGTGAGTGATAGAGAGTGTCAGAGAGTGTCAGAGAGTGTCAGAGTGTTTCAGAGAGTGTCACAGAGTGTCTGAGAGTGTCAGAGAGTGATAGAGAGTGATAGAGAGTGATAGAGAGTGTCAGAGAGTGTCAGAGAGTGATAGTGATTGTCAGAGAGTGTCAGAGTGTGATAGTGAGTGTCTGAGAGTGTCTGAGAGTGTAAGAGAGTGTCAGAGGGTTTCAGAGTGTGATGGAGAGTGTCAGAGATTGTCAGAGAGTGATAAAGAGCGTCAGAGAGTGTCAGAGAGTGTCAGAGAGTGATAGAGAGTGTCAGAGAGTGATAGTGAGTGTCAGTGAGTGTCAGAGAGTGTCAGAGAGTGATAGAGAGTGTCAGAGAGTGATAGTAAGTGTCTGAGAGTATCAGAGAGAGACAGAGAGTGATAGAGAGTGTCAGAGAGTGTCAGAGAGTGTCAGAGAGTGGTAGAGTGTGTCAGAGAGTGTCAGAGAGTTACAGAGAGTGTCAGAGAGTGATAGTGAGTGTCTGAGAGTGATAGAGATTGTCAGAGAGTGTCAGAGAGTGATAGAGAGTGTCAGAGAGTGTCAGAGGGAGATAGCGAGTATCAGAGAGTGATAGTGAGTGTCTGAGAGTGTCTGAGAGTGTCAGAGAGAGTCAGAGCGTGTCAGAAAGTGATAGAGAGTGTCAGAGAGTGATAGTAAGTGTCTGAGAGTATCAGAGAATGATAGAGAGTGATAGAGAGTGTCAGAGAGTGTCAGTGAGTGGTAGAGAGTGTCAGAGAGTGTCAGAGATTTACAGAGAGTGTCAAAGAGTGATAGTGAGTGTCTGAGATTGATAGAGAGTGTCAGAGAGTGTCAGAGAGTGATGGTGAGTGTCAGAGAGTGTCAGAGAGTGATAGTAAGTGTCTGAGAGTATCAGAGAGTGATCGAGAGTGATAGAGAGAGATAGAGAGTGTCAGAGAGTGTCAGAGAGTGGTAGAGAGTGTCAGAGAGTGTCAGAGAGTTACAGAGAGTGTCAGAGAGTGATAGTGAGTGTCTGAGAGTGATAGAGAGTGTCAGAGAGTGTCAGAGAGTGTCAGAGAGTGATGGTGAGTGTCAGAGAGTGTCAGAGAGAGTCAGAGAGAGATAGAGAGTGTCAGAGAGAGATAGAGAGTGTGAGAGAGTGTCAGAGAGTGATACTGAGTGTCAGAGAGAGTCAGAGAGAGTCAGAGCGTGTCAGAAAGTGATAGAGAGTGTCGGAGAGTGTCAGAGAGTGTCAGAGAGTGATAGTGAGTGTCAGAGAGTGTCAGAGAGTGATACTGAGTGTCAGAGAGAGTCAGAGAGAGTCAGAGCGTGTCAGAAAGTGATAGAGAGTGTCGGAGAGTGTCAGAGAGTGTCAGAGAGTGATAGTGAGTGTCAGAGAGTGTCAGAGAGTGTCAGAGAGTGATAGTGAGTGTCAGAGAGTGTCAGAGAGTGATAGTGAGTGTCAGAGAGTGTCAGAGAGTGTCAGAGAGTGATAGTGAGTGTCTGAGAGTGTCAGAGAGAGTCAGAGCGTGTCAGAGAGTGATAGAGAGTGTCAGAGAGTGTCAGAGAGAGTCAGAGAGTGTCAGAGATTGTCAGAGAGTGTCAGAGATTGTCAGAGAGTGATAGTATGTGCCTGAGAGTGTCAGAGAGGGTCAGAGAGTGATAGAGAGAGTCTGAGAGAGTCAGAGAGTGTCAGAGAGTGTCAGAGAGTGTCAGAGAGTGTCAGAGTGTGATAGTGCGTGTCAGAGAGTGTCAGAGTGTGGTAGTAAGTGTCAGAGAGTGTCAGAGAGTGTCAGAGAGTGATAGAGAGTGTCAGAGAGAGTCAGAGAGTGTCAGAGAGTGTCAGAGATTGTCAGAGAGTGATAGTGAGTGTCAGAGAGTGTCAGAGAGTGTCAGAGAGTGATAGTGAGTGTCAGAGTGTGTCAGAGAGTGTCAGAGAGTGTCAGAGAGTGATAGTGAGTGTCTGAGAGTGTCCGAGAATTTCAGAGAGTGATAGAGAGTGATAGAGTGTTTCAGAGAGTGTCAGAGCGAGTCAGAGAGTGATCGTGAGTTTCAGAGAGTGTCAGAGAGTGATAGTGAGTGTCAGAGAGTGTCAGAGAGAGTCAGAGAGTGTCAGAGAGAGTCAGAGAGTGTCAGAGAGTGTCAGAGTGTGATAGTGCGTGTCAGAGAGTGTCAGAGTGTGGTAGTAAGTGTCAGAGAGTGTCAGAGAGTGATAGTGAGTGTCAGAGTGTGTCAGAGAGTGTCAGAGAGTGTCAGAGAGTGATAGTGAGTGTCTGAGAGTGTCCGAGAATTTCAGAGAGTGATAGAGAGTGATAGAGTGTTTCAGAGAGTGTCAGAGCGAGTCAGAGAGTGATCGTGAGTTTCAGAGAGTGTCAGAGAGTGATAGTGAGTGTCAGAGAGTGTCAGAGAGAGTCAGAGAGTGTCAGAGAGTGTCAGAGTGTGATAGTGCGTGTCAGAGAGTGTCAGAGTGTGGTAGTAAGTGTCAGAGAGTGTCAGAGAGTGTCAGAGAGTGATAGAGAGTGTCAGAGAGAGTCAGAGAGTGTCAGAGAGTGTCAGAGATTGTCAGAGAGTGATAGTGAGTGTCAGAGAGTGTCAGAGAGTGTCAGAGAGTGATAGTGAGTGTCAGAGTGTGTCAGAGAGTGATAGAGAGTGTCAGAGAGTGTCATAGAGTGTCAGAGAGTGATAGAGAGTGTCAGAGAGTGATAGTGAGTGTCAGAGAGTATCAGAGAGTGACAGTAAGTGTCAGAGAGTGACTGAGAGAGTCAGAGCGTGTCAGAGAGTGATAGAGAGTGTCAGAGAGTCAGTGAGTGATAGAGAGTGTCAGAGAGTGTCAGAGAGTGTCAGAGTGTTTCAGAGAGTGTCACAGAGTGTCTGAGAGTGTCAGAGAGTGATAGAGAGTGATAGAGAGTGATAGAGAGTGTCAGAGAGTGTCAGAGAGTGATAGTGATTGTCAGAGAGTGTCAGAGTGTGATAGTGAGTGTCTGAGAGTGTCTGAGAGTGTAAGAGAGTGTCAGAGGGTTTCAGAGTGTGATGGAGAGTGTCAGAGATTGTCAGAGAGTGATAAAGAGCGTCAGAGAGTGTCAGAGAGTGTCAGAGAGTGATAGAGAGTGTCAGAGAGTGATAGTGAGTGTCAGTGAGTGTCAGAGAGTGTCAGAGAGTGATAGAGAGTGTCAGAGAGTGATAGTAAGTGTCTGAGAGTATCAGAGAGAGACAGAGAGTGATAGAGAGTGTCAGAGAGTGTCAGAGAGTGTCAGAGAGTGGTAGAGTGTGTCAGAGAGTGTCAGAGAGTTACAGAGAGTGTCAGAGAGTGATAGTGAGTGTCTGAGAGTGATAGAGATTGTCAGAGAGTGTCAGAGAGTGATAGAGAGTGTCAGAGAGTGTCAGAGGGAGATAGCGAGTATCAGAGAGTGATAGTGAGTGTCTGAGAGTGTCTGAGAGTGTCAGAGAGAGTCAGAGCGTGTCAGAAAGTGATAGAGAGTGTCAGAGAGTGATAGTAAGTGTCTGAGAGTATCAGAGAATGATAGAGAGTGATAGAGAGTGTCAGAGAGTGTCAGTGAGTGGTAGAGAGTGTCAGAGAGTGTCAGAGATTTACAGAGAGTGTCAAAGAGTGATAGTGAGTGTCTGAGATTGATAGAGAGTGTCAGAGAGTGTCAGAGAGTGATGGTGAGTGTCAGAGAGTGTCAGAGAGTGATAGTAAGTGTCTGAGAGTATCAGAGAGTGATCGAGAGTGATAGAGAGAGATAGAGAGTGTCAGAGAGTGTCAGAGAGTGGTAGAGAGTGTCAGAGAGTGTCAGAGAGTTACAGAGAGTGTCAGAGAGTGATAGTGAGTGTCTGAGAGTGATAGAGAGTGTCAGAGAGTGTCAGAGAGTGTCAGAGAGTGATGGTGAGTGTCAGAGAGTGTCAGAGAGAGTCAGAGAGAGATAGAGAGTGTCAGAGAGAGATAGAGAGTGTGAGAGAGTGTCAGAGAGTGATACTGAGTGTCAGAGAGAGTCAGAGAGAGTCAGAGCGTGTCAGAAAGTGATAGAGAGTGTCGGAGAGTGTCAGAGAGTGTCAGAGAGTGATAGTGAGTGTCAGAGAGTGTCAGAGAGTGATACTGAGTGTCAGAGAGAGTCAGAGAGAGTCAGAGCGTGTCAGAAAGTGATAGAGAGTGTCGGAGAGTGTCAGAGAGTGTCAGAGAGTGATAGTGAGTGTCAGAGAGTGTCAGAGAGTGATAGTGAGTGTCTGAGAGTGTCAGAGAGAGTCAGAGCGTGTCAGAGAGTGATAGAGAGTGTCAGAGAGTGTCAGAGAGAGTCAGAGAGTGTCAGAGATTGTCAGAGAGTGTCAGAGATTGTCAGAGAGTGATAGTATGTGCCTGAGAGTGTCAGAGAGGGTCAGAGAGTGATAGAGAGAGTCTGAGAGAGTCAGAGAGTGTCAGAGAGTGTCAGAGAGTGTCAGAGAGTGTCAGAGTGTGATAGTGCGTGTCAGAGAGTGTCAGAGTGTGGTAGTAAGTGTCAGAGAGTGTCAGAGAGTGTCAGAGAGTGATAGAGAGTGTCAGAGAGAGTCAGAGAGTGTCAGAGAGTGTCAGAGATTGTCAGAGAGTGATAGTGAGTGTCAGAGAGTGTCAGAGAGTGTCAGAGAGTGATAGTGAGTGTCAGAGTGTGTCAGAGAGTGTCAGAGAGTGTCAGAGAGTGATAGTGAGTGTCTGAGAGTGTCCGAGAATTTCAGAGAGTGATAGAGAGTGATAGAGTGTTTCAGAGAGTGTCAGAGCGAGTCAGAGAGTGATCGTGAGTTTCAGAGAGTGTCAGAGAGTGATAGTGAGTGTCAGAGAGTGTCAGAGAGAGTCAGAGAGTGTCAGAGAGTGTCAGAGTGTGATAGTGCGTGTCAGAGAGTGTCAGAGTGTGGTAGTAAGTGTCAGAGAGTGTCAGAGAGTGATAGTGAGTGTCAGAGTGTGTCAGAGAGTGTCAGAGAGTGTCAGAGAGTGATAGTGAGTGTCTGAGAGTGTCCGAGAATTTCAGAGAGTGATAGAGAGTGATAGAGTGTTTCAGAGAGTGTCAGAGCGAGTCAGAGAGTGATCGTGAGTTTCAGAGAGTGTCAGAGAGTGATAGTGAGTGTCAGAGAGTGTCAGAGAGAGTCAGAGAGTGTCAGAGAGTGTCAGAGTGTGATAGTGCGTGTCAGAGAGTGTCAGAGTGTGGTAGTAAGTGTCAGAGAGTGTCAGAGAGTGTCAGAGAGTGATAGAGAGTGTCAGAGAGAGTCAGAGAGTGTCAGAGAGTGTCAGAGATTGTCAGAGAGTGATAGTGAGTGTCAGAGAGTGTCAGAGAGTGTCAGAGAGTGATAGTGAGTGTCAGAGTGTGTCAGAGAGTGATAGAGAGTGTCAGAGAGTGTCATAGAGTGTCAGAGAGTGATAGAGAGTGTCAGAGAGTGATAGTGAGTGTCAGAGAGTATCAGAGAGTGACAGTAAGTGTCAGAGAGTGACTGAGAGAGTCAGAGCGTGTCAGAGAGTGATAGAGAGTGTCAGAGAGTCAGTGAGTGATAGAGAGTGTCAGAGAGTGTCAGAGAGTGTCAGAGAGTGTCAGAGTGTTTCAGAGAGTGTCACAGAGTGTCTGAGAGTGTCAGAGAGTGATAGAGAGTGATAGAGAGTGATAGAGAGTGTCAGAGAGTGTCAGAGAGTGATAGTGATTGTCAGAGAGTGTCAGAGTGTGATAGTGAGTGTCTGAGAGTGTCTGAGAGTGTAAGAGAGTGTCAGAGGGTTTCAGAGTGTGATGGAGAGTGTCAGAGATTGTCAGAGAGTGATAAAGAGCGTCAGAGAGTGTCAGAGAGTGTCAGAGAGTGATAGAGAGTGTCAGAGAGTTATAGTGAGTGTCAGTGAGTGTCAGAGAGTGTCAGAGAGTGATAGAGAGTGTCAGAGAGTGATAGTAAGTGTCTGAGAGTATCAGAGAGAGACAGAGAGTGATAGAGAGTGTCAGAGAGTGTCAGAGAGTGTCAGAGAGTGGTAGAGTGTGTCAGAGAGTGTCAGAGAGTTACAGAGAGTGTCAGAGAGTGATAGTGAGTGTCTGAGAGTGATAGAGATTGTCAGAGAGTGTCAGAGAGTGATAGAGAGTGTCAGAGAGTGTCAGAGGGAGATAGCGAGTATCAGAGAGTGATAGTGAGTGTCTGAGAGTGTCTGAGAGTGTCAGAGAGAGTCAGAGCGTGTCAGAAAGTGATAGAGAGTGTCAGAGAGTGATAGTAAGTGTCTGAGAGTATCAGAGAATGATAGAGAGTGATAGAGAGTGTCAGAGAGTGTCAGTGAGTGGTAGAGAGTGTCAGAGAGTGTCAGAGATTTACAGAGAGTGTCAAAGAGTGATAGTGAGTGTCTGAGATTGATAGAGAGTGTCAGAGAGTGTCAGAGAGTGATGGTGAGTGTCAGAGAGTGTCAGAGAGTGATAGTAAGTGTCTGAGAGTATCAGAGAGTGATCGAGAGTGATAGAGAGAGATAGAGAGTGTCAGAGAGTGTCAGAGAGTGGTAGAGAGTGTCAGAGAGTGTCAGAGAGTTACAGAGAGTGTCAGAGAGTGATAGTGAGTGTCTGAGAGTGATAGAGAGTGTCAGAGAGTGTCAGAGAGTGTCAGAGAGTGATGGTGAGTGTCAGAGAGTGTCAGAGAGAGTCAGAGAGAGATAGAGAGTGTCAGAGAGAGATAGAGAGTGTGAGAGAGTGTCAGAGAGTGATACTGAGTGTCAGAGAGAGTCAGAGAGAGTCAGAGCGTGTCAGAAAGTGATAGAGAGTGTCGGAGAGTGTCAGAGAGTGTCAGAGAGTGATAGTGAGTGTCAGAGAGTGTCAGAGAGTGATACTGAGTGTCAGAGAGAGTCAGAGAGAGTCAGAGCGTGTCAGAAAGTGATAGAGAGTGTCGGAGAGTGTCAGAGAGTGTCAGAGAGTGATAGTGAGTGTCAGAGAGTGTCAGAGAGTGATAGTGAGTGTCTGAGAGTGTCAGAGAGAGTCAGAGCGTGTCAGAGAGTGATAGAGAGTGTCAGAGAGTGTCAGAGAGAGTCAGAGAGTGTCAGAGATTGTCAGAGAGTGTCAGAGATTGTCAGAGAGTGATAGTATGTGCCTGAGAGTGTCAGAGAGGGTCAGAGAGTGATAGAGAGAGTCTGAGAGAGTCAGAGAGTGTCAGAGAGTGTCAGAGAGTGTCAGAGAGTGTCAGAGTGTGATAGTGCGTGTCAGAGAGTGTCAGAGTGTGGTAGTAAGTGTCAGAGAGTGTCAGAGAGTGTCAGAGAGTGATAGAGAGTGTCAGAGAGAGTCAGAGAGTGTCAGAGAGTGTCAGAGATTGTCAGAGAGTGATAGTGAGTGTCAGAGAGTGTCAGAGAGTGTCAGAGAGTGATAGTGAGTGTCAGAGTGTGTCAGAGAGTGTCAGAGAGTGTCAGAGAGTGATAGTGAGTGTCTGAGAGTGTCCGAGAATTTCAGAGAGTGATAGAGAGTGATAGAGTGTTTCAGAGAGTGTCAGAGCGAGTCAGAGAGTGATCGTGAGTTTCAGAGAGTGTCAGAGAGTGATAGTGAGTGTCAGAGAGTGTCAGAGAGAGTCAGAGAGTGTCAGAGAGTGTCAGAGTGTGATAGTGCGTGTCAGAGAGTGTCAGAGTGTGGTAGTAAGTGTCAGAGAGTGTCAGAGAGTGTCAGAGAGTGATAGAGAGTGTCAGAGAGAGTCAGAGAGTGTCAGAGAGTGTCAGAGATTGTCAGAGAGTGATAGTGAGTGTCAGAGAGTGTCAGAGAGTGTCAGAGAGTGATAGTGAGTGTCAGAGTGTGTCAGAGAGTGATAGTGAGTGTCAGAGAGTGTCAGAGAGTGATAGTGAGTGTCTGAGAGTGTCCGAGAATTTCAGAGAGTGATAGAGAGTGATAGAGAGTGATAGAGTGTTTCAGAGAGTGTCAGAGAGTGTCAGAGAATGTCAGAGAGAGTCAGAGAGTGATAGTGAGTGATAGAGAATGTCAGAGAGTGTCAGAGAGTGATTGAGAGAATCAGAGAGTGATAGTGAGTGCCTGAGCGTGTCTGAGAGTGTCTGAGAGTGATAGAGAGTGTCAGAGAGTGATAGTGAATGTCAGAGAGTGTCAAAGAGTGATAGAGAGTGTCAGAGAGTGTCAGAGAGTGTCAGAGAGTGATAGAGAGTGTCAGAGAGTATCAGAGAGTGATCGTGAGTGTCAGAGAGTGTCAGAGAGTGTCAGAGAGTGATAGAGAGTGACAGAGGGTGATAGAGAGTTTCAGAGAGTGATAGAGAGTGACAGAGGGTGATAGAGAGTTTCAGAGAGTGATAGAGAGTGTCTGAGAGTTTCAGAGCGAGTCAGAGAGTGATAGAGAGTGTCAGAGAGTCAGTGAGTGATAGAGAGTGTCAGAGAATGTCAGGGTGCTTCAGAGAGTGATAGTGAGTGTCTGAGAGTGTCTGAAAATGTCAGAGAGTGATAGAGAGTGATAGAGAGTGTCTGAGTGTGTCTGAGAGTGTCTGAAAGTGTCAGAGAGTGTCAGAGAGTTTCAGAGAGTGATAGAGAGTGTCAGAGAGTGATAGTGAGTGTCTGAGAGTGATAGAGAGTGTCAGAGCGTGTCAGAGGGTGATAGTGAGTGTCAGAGATTGTCAGAGAGTGTCAGAGAGTGATAGTGAGTGTCAGAGAGTGTCAGAGAGTGATAGTGAGTATCTGAGATTGTCCGAGAGTGTCAGAGAGTGTAAGAGAGTGATAGAGAGTGTCAGAGAGTGTCAGAGAGTGTCAGAGAGTGATAGAGAGTGATAGAGAGTGTCAGAGAGTGTCATAGAGTGTCAGAGAGTGATAGAGAGTGTCAGAGAGTGATAGTGAGTGTCAGAGAGTATCAGAGAGTGACAGTAAGTGTCAGAGAGTGACTGAGAGAGTCAGAGCGTGTCAGAGAGTGATAGAGAGTGTCAGTGAGTCAGTGAGTGATAGAGAGTGTCAGAGAGTGTCAGAGAGTGTCAGAGTGTTTCAGAGAGTGTCACAGAGTGTCTGAGAGTGTCAGAGAGTGATAGAGAGTGATAGAGAGTGATAGAGAGTGTCAGAGAGTGTCAGAGAGTGATAGTGATTGTCAGAGAGTGTCAGAGTGTGATAGTGAGTGTCTGAGAGTGTCTGAGAGTGTAAGAGAGTGTCAGAGGGTTTCAGAGTGTGATGGAGAGTGTCAGAGATTGTCAGAGAGTGATAAAGAGCGTCAGAGAGTGTCAGAGAGTGTCAGAGAGTGATAGAGAGTGTCAGAGAGTGATAGTGAGTGTCAGTGAGTGTCAGAGAGTGTCAGAGAGTGATAGTGAGTGTCTGAGAGTGTCCGAGAATTTCAGAGAGTGATAGAGAGTGATAGAGTGTTTCAGAGAGTGTCAGAGCGAGTCAGAGAGTGATCGTGAGTTTCAGAGAGTGTCAGAGAGTGATAGTGAGTGTCAGAGAGTGTCAGAGAGAGTCAGAGAGTGTCAGAGAGTGTCAGAGTGTGATAGTGCGTGTCAGAGAGTGTCAGAGTGTGGTAGTAAGTGTCAGAGAGTGTCAGAGAGTGATAGTGAGTGTCAGAGTGTGTCAGAGAGTGTCAGAGAGTGTCAGAGAGTGATAGTGAGTGTCTGAGAGTGTCCGAGAATTTCAGAGAGTGATAGAGAGTGATAGAGTGTTTCAGAGAGTGTCAGAGCGAGTCAGAGAGTGATCGTGAGTTTCAGAGAGTGTCAGAGAGTGATAGTGAGTGTCAGAGAGTGTCAGAGAGAGTCAGAGAGTGTCAGAGAGTGTCAGAGTGTGATAGTGCGTGTCAGAGAGTGTCAGAGTGTGGTAGTAAGTGTCAGAGAGTGTCAGAGAGTGTCAGAGAGTGATAGAGAGTGTCAGAGAGAGTCAGAGAGTGTCAGAGAGTGTCAGAGATTGTCAGAGAGTGATAGTGAGTGTCAGAGAGTGTCAGAGAGTGTCAGAGAGTGATAGTGAGTGTCAGAGTGTGTCAGAGAGTGATAGAGAGTGTCAGAGAGTGTCATAGAGTGTCAGAGAGTGATAGAGAGTGTCAGAGAGTGATAGTGAGTGTCAGAGAGTATCAGAGAGTGACAGTAAGTGTCAGAGAGTGACTGAGAGAGTCAGAGCGTGTCAGAGAGTGATAGAGAGTGTCAGAGAGTCAGTGAGTGATAGAGAGTGTCAGAGAGTGTCAGAGAGTGTCAGAGTGTTTCAGAGAGTGTCACAGAGTGTCTGAGAGTGTCAGAGAGTGATAGAGAGTGATAGAGAGTGATAGAGAGTGTCAGAGAGTGTCAGAGAGTGATAGTGATTGTCAGAGAGTGTCAGAGTGTGATAGTGAGTGTCTGAGAGTGTCTGAGAGTGTAAGAGAGTGTCAGAGGGTTTCAGAGTGTGATGGAGAGTGTCAGAGATTGTCAGAGAGTGATAAAGAGCGTCAGAGAGTGTCAGAGAGTGTCAGAGAGTGATAGAGAGTGTCAGAGAGTTATAGTGAGTGTCAGTGAGTGTCAGAGAGTGTCAGAGAGTGATAGAGAGTGTCAGAGAGTGATAGTAAGTGTCTGAGAGTATCAGAGAGAGACAGAGAGTGATAGAGAGTGTCAGAGAGTGTCAGAGAGTGTCAGAGAGTGGTAGAGTGTGTCAGAGAGTGTCAGAGAGTTACAGAGAGTGTCAGAGAGTGATAGTGAGTGTCTGAGAGTGATAGAGATTGTCAGAGAGTGTCAGAGAGTGATAGAGAGTGTCAGAGAGTGTCAGAGGGAGATAGCGAGTATCAGAGAGTGATAGTGAGTGTCTGAGAGTGTCTGAGAGTGTCAGAGAGAGTCAGAGCGTGTCAGAAAGTGATAGAGAGTGTCAGAGAGTGATAGTAAGTGTCTGAGAGTATCAGAGAATGATAGAGAGTGATAGAGAGTGTCAGAGAGTGTCAGTGAGTGGTAGAGAGTGTCAGAGAGTGTCAGAGATTTACAGAGAGTGTCAAAGAGTGATAGTGAGTGTCTGAGATTGATAGAGAGTGTCAGAGAGTGTCAGAGAGTGATGGTGAGTGTCAGAGAGTGTCAGAGAGTGATAGTAAGTGTCTGAGAGTATCAGAGAGTGATCGAGAGTGATAGAGAGAGATAGAGAGTGTCAGAGAGTGTCAGAGAGTGGTAGAGAGTGTCAGAGAGTGTCAGAGAGTTACAGAGAGTGTCAGAGAGTGATAGTGAGTGTCTGAGAGTGATAGAGAGTGTCAGAGAGTGTCAGAGAGTGTCAGAGAGTGATGGTGAGTGTCAGAGAGTGTCAGAGAGAGTCAGAGAGAGATAGAGAGTGTCAGAGAGAGATAGAGAGTGTGAGAGAGTGTCAGAGAGTGATACTGAGTGTCAGAGAGAGTCAGAGAGAGTCAGAGCGTGTCAGAAAGTGATAGAGAGTGTCGGAGAGTGTCAGAGAGTGTCAGAGAGTGATAGTGAGTGTCAGAGAGTGTCAGAGAGTGATACTGAGTGTCAGAGAGAGTCAGAGAGAGTCAGAGCGTGTCAGAAAGTGATAGAGAGTGTCGGAGAGTGTCAGAGAGTGTCAGAGAGTGATAGTGAGTGTCAGAGAGTGTCAGAGAGTGATAGTGAGTGTCTGAGAGTGTCAGAGAGAGTCAGAGCGTGTCAGAGAGTGATAGAGAGTGTCAGAGAGTGTCAGAGAGTGTCAGAGAGAGTCAGAGAGTGTCAGAGATTGTCAGAGAGTGTCAGAGATTGTCAGAGAGTGATAGTATGTGCCTGAGAGTGTCAGAGAGGGTCAGAGAGTGATAGAGAGAGTCTGAGAGAGTCAGAGAGTGTCAGAGAGTGTCAGAGAGTGTCAGAGAGTGTCAGAGTGTGATAGTGCGTGTCAGAGAGTGTCAGAGTGTGGTAGTAAGTGTCAGAGAGTGTCAGAGAGTGTCAGAGAGTGATAGAGAGTGTCAGAGAGAGTCAGAGAGTGTCAGAGAGTGTCAGAGATTGTCAGAGAGTGATAGTGAGTGTCAGAGAGTGTCAGAGAGTGTCAGAGAGTGATAGTGAGTGTCAGAGTGTGTCAGAGAGTGTCAGAGAGTGTCAGAGAGTGATAGTGAGTGTCTGAGAGTGTCCGAGAATTTCAGAGAGTGATAGAGAGTGATAGAGTGTTTCAGAGAGTGTCAGAGCGAGTCAGAGAGTGATCGTGAGTTTCAGAGAGTGTCAGAGAGTGATAGTGAGTGTCAGAGAGTGTCAGAGAGAGTCAGAGAGTGTCAGAGAGTGTCAGAGTGTGATAGTGCGTGTCAGAGAGTGTCAGAGTGTGGTAGTAAGTGTCAGAGAGTGTCAGAGAGTGTCAGAGAGTGATAGAGAGTGTCAGAGAGAGTCAGAGAGTGTCAGAGAGTGTCAGAGATTGTCAGAGAGTGATAGTGAGTGTCAGAGAGTGTCAGAGAGTGTCAGAGAGTGATAGTGAGTGTCAGAGTGTGTCAGAGAGTGATAGTGAGTGTCAGAGAGTGTCAGAGAGTGATAGTGAGTGTCTGAGAGTGTCCGAGAATTTCAGAGAGTGATAGAGAGTGATAGAGAGTGATAGAGTGTTTCAGAGAGTGTCAGAGAGTGTCAGAGAATGTCAGAGAGAGTCAGAGAGTGATAGTGAGTGATAGAGAATGTCAGAGAGTGTCAGAGAGTGATTGAGAGAATCAGAGAGTGATAGTGAGTGCCTGAGCGTGTCTGAGAGTGTCTGAGAGTGATAGAGAGTGTCAGAGAGTGATAGTGAATGTCAGAGAGTGTCAAAGAGTGATAGAGAGTGTCAGAGAGTGTCAGAGAGTGTCAGAGAGTGATAGAGAGTGTCAGAGAGTATCAGAGAGTGATCGTGAGTGTCAGAGAGTGTCAGAGAGTGTCAGAGAGTGATAGAGAGTGACAGAGGGTGATAGAGAGTTTCAGAGAGTGATAGAGAGTGACAGAGGGTGATAGAGAGTTTCAGAGAGTGATAGAGAGTGTCTGAGAGTTTCAGAGCGAGTCAGAGAGTGATAGAGAGTGTCAGAGAGTCAGTGAGTGATAGAGAGTGTCAGAGAATGTCAGGGTGCTTCAGAGAGTGATAGTGAGTGTCTGAGAGTGTCTGAAAATGTCAGAGAGTGATAGAGAGTGATAGAGAGTGTCTGAGTGTGTCTGAGAGTGTCTGAAAGTGTCAGAGAGTGTCAGAGAGTTTCAGAGAGTGATAGAGAGTGTCAGAGAGTGATAGTGAGTGTCTGAGAGTGATAGAGAGTGTCAGAGCGTGTCAGAGGGTGATAGTGAGTGTCAGAGATTGTCAGAGAGTGTCAGAGAGTGATAGTGAGTGTCAGAGAGTGTCAGAGAGTGATAGTGAGTATCTGAGATTGTCCGAGAGTGTCAGAGAGTGTAAGAGAGTGATAGAGAGTGTCAGAGAGTGTCAGAGAGTGTCAGAGAGTGATAGTGAGTGTCAGAGAGTGTCAGAGAGTGTCAGAGAGTGATAGTGAGTGTCAGAGTGTGTCAGAGAGTGATAGAGAGTGTCAGAGAGTGTCATAGAGTGTCAGAGAGTGATAGAGAGTGTCAGAGAGTGATAGTGAGTGTCAGAGAGTATCAGAGAGTGACAGTAAGTGTCAGAGAGTGACTGAGAGAGTCAGAGCGTGTCAGAGAGTGATAGAGAGTGTCAGAGAGTCAGTGAGTGATAGAGAGTGTCAGAGAGTGTCAGAGAGTGTCAGAGAGTGTCAGAGTGTTTCAGAGAGTGTCACAGAGTGTCTGAGAGTGTCAGAGAGTGATAGAGAGTGATAGAGAGTGATAGAGAGTGTCAGAGAGTGTCAGAGAGTGATAGTGATTGTCAGAGAGTGTCAGAGTGTGATAGTGAGTGTCTGAGAGTGTCTGAGAGTGTAAGAGAGTGTCAGAGGGTTTCAGAGTGTGATGGAGAGTGTCAGAGATTGTCAGAGAGTGATAAAGAGCGTCAGAGAGTGTCAGAGAGTGTCAGAGAGTGATAGAGAGTGTCAGAGAGTTATAGTGAGTGTCAGTGAGTGTCAGAGAGTGTCAGAGAGTGATAGAGAGTGTCAGAGAGTGATAGTAAGTGTCTGAGAGTATCAGAGAGAGACAGAGAGTGATAGAGAGTGTCAGAGAGTGTCAGAGAGTGTCAGAGAGTGGTAGAGTGTGTCAGAGAGTGTCAGAGAGTTACAGAGAGTGTCAGAGAGTGATAGTGAGTGTCTGAGAGTGATAGAGATTGTCAGAGAGTGTCAGAGAGTGATAGAGAGTGTCAGAGAGTGTCAGAGGGAGATAGCGAGTATCAGAGAGTGATAGTGAGTGTCTGAGAGTGTCTGAGAGTGTCAGAGAGAGTCAGAGCGTGTCAGAAAGTGATAGAGAGTGTCAGAGAGTGATAGTAAGTGTCTGAGAGTATCAGAGAATGATAGAGAGTGATAGAGAGTGTCAGAGAGTGTCAGTGAGTGGTAGAGAGTGTCAGAGAGTGTCAGAGATTTACAGAGAGTGTCAAAGAGTGATAGTGAGTGTCTGAGATTGATAGAGAGTGTCAGAGAGTGTCAGAGAGTGATGGTGAGTGTCAGAGAGTGTCAGAGAGTGATAGTAAGTGTCTGAGAGTATCAGAGAGTGATCGAGAGTGATAGAGAGAGATAGAGAGTGTCAGAGAGTGTCAGAGAGTGGTAGAGAGTGTCAGAGAGTGTCAGAGAGTTACAGAGAGTGTCAGAGAGTGATAGTGAGTGTCTGAGAGTGATAGAGAGTGTCAGAGAGTGTCAGAGAGTGTCAGAGAGTGATGGTGAGTGTCAGAGAGTGTCAGAGAGAGTCAGAGAGAGATAGAGAGTGTCAGAGAGAGATAGAGAGTGTGAGAGAGTGTCAGAGAGTGATACTGAGTGTCAGAGAGAGTCAGAGAGAGTCAGAGCGTGTCAGAAAGTGATAGAGAGTGTCGGAGAGTGTCAGAGAGTGTCAGAGAGTGATAGTGAGTGTCAGAGAGTGTCAGAGAGTGATACTGAGTGTCAGAGAGAGTCAGAGAGAGTCAGAGCGTGTCAGAAAGTGATAGAGAGTGTCGGAGAGTGTCAGAGAGTGTCAGAGAGTGATAGTGAGTGTCAGAGAGTGTCAGAGAGTGATAGTGAGTGTCTGAGAGTGTCAGAGAGAGTCAGAGCGTGTCAGAGAGTGATAGAGAGTGTCAGAGAGTGTCAGAGAGAGTCAGAGAGTGTCAGAGATTGTCAGAGAGTGTCAGAGATTGTCAGAGAGTGATAGTATGTGCCTGAGAGTGTCAGAGAGGGTCAGAGAGTGATAGAGAGAGTCTGAGAGAGTCAGAGAGTGTCAGAGAGTGTCAGAGAGTGTCAGAGAGTGTCAGAGTGTGATAGTGCGTGTCAGAGAGTGTCAGAGTGTGGTAGTAAGTGTCAGAGAGTGTCAGAGAGTGTCAGAGAGTGATAGAGAGTGTCAGAGAGAGTCAGAGAGTGTCAGAGAGTGTCAGAGATTGTCAGAGAGTGATAGTGAGTGTCAGAGAGTGTCAGAGAGTGTCAGAGAGTGATAGTGAGTGTCAGAGTGTGTCAGAGAGTGTCAGAGAGTGTCAGAGAGTGATAGTGAGTGTCTGAGAGTGTCCGAGAATTTCAGAGAGTGATAGAGAGTGATAGAGTGTTTCAGAGAGTGTCAGAGCGAGTCAGAGAGTGATCGTGAGTTTCAGAGAGTGTCAGAGAGTGATAGTGAGTGTCAGAGAGTGTCAGAGAGAGTCAGAGAGTGTCAGAGAGTGTCAGAGTGTGATAGTGCGTGTCAGAGAGTGTCAGAGTGTGGTAGTAAGTGTCAGAGAGTGTCAGAGAGTGTCAGAGAGTGATAGAGAGTGTCAGAGAGAGTCAGAGAGTGTCAGAGAGTGTCAGAGATTGTCAGAGAGTGATAGTGAGTGTCAGAGAGTGTCAGAGAGTGTCAGAGAGTGATAGTGAGTGTCAGAGTGTGTCAGAGAGTGATAGTGAGTGTCAGAGAGTGTCAGAGAGTGATAGTGAGTGTCTGAGAGTGTCCGAGAATTTCAGAGAGTGATAGAGAGTGATAGAGAGTGATAGAGTGTTTCAGAGAGTGTCAGAGAGTGTCAGAGAATGTCAGAGAGAGTCAGAGAGTGATAGTGAGTGATAGAGAATGTCAGAGAGTGTCAGAGAGTGATTGAGAGAATCAGAGAGTGATAGTGAGTGCCTGAGCGTGTCTGAGAGTGTCTGAGAGTGATAGAGAGTGTCAGAGAGTGATAGTGAATGTCAGAGAGTGTCAAAGAGTGATAGAGAGTGTCAGAGAGTGTCAGAGAGTGTCAGAGAGTGATAGAGAGTGTCAGAGAGTATCAGAGAGTGATCGTGAGTGTCAGAGAGTGTCAGAGAGTGTCAGAGAGTGATAGAGAGTGACAGAGGGTGATAGAGAGTTTCAGAGAGTGATAGAGAGTGACAGAGGGTGATAGAGAGTTTCAGAGAGTGATAGAGAGTGTCTGAGAGTTTCAGAGCGAGTCAGAGAGTGATAGAGAGTGTCAGAGAGTCAGTGAGTGATAGAGAGTGTCAGAGAATGTCAGGGTGCTTCAGAGAGTGATAGTGAGTGTCTGAGAGTGTCTGAAAATGTCAGAGAGTGATAGAGAGTGATAGAGAGTGTCTGAGTGTGTCTGAGAGTGTCTGAAAGTGTCAGAGAGTGTCAGAGAGTTTCAGAGAGTGATAGAGAGTGTCAGAGAGTGATAGTGAGTGTCTGAGAGTGATAGAGAGTGTCAGAGCGTGTCAGAGGGTGATAGTGAGTGTCAGAGATTGTCAGAGAGTGTCAGAGAGTGATAGTGAGTGTCAGAGAGTGTCAGAGAGTGATAGTGAGTATCTGAGATTGTCCGAGAGTGTCAGAGAGTGTAAGAGAGTGATAGAGAGTGTCAGAGAGTGTCAGAGAGTGTCAGAGAGTGATAGAGAGTGATAGAGAGTGTCAGAGAGTGTCATAGAGTGTCAGAGAGTGATAGAGAGTGTCAGAGAGTGATAGTGAGTGTCAGAGAGTATCAGAGAGTGACAGTAAGTGTCAGAGAGTGACTGAGAGAGTCAGAGCGTGTCAGAGAGTGATAGAGAGTGTCAGTGAGTCAGTGAGTGATAGAGAGTGTCAGAGAGTGTCAGAGAGTGTCAGAGTGTTTCAGAGAGTGTCACAGAGTGTCTGAGAGTGTCAGAGAGTGATAGAGAGTGATAGAGAGTGATAGAGAGTGTCAGAGAGTGTCAGAGAGTGATAGTGATTGTCAGAGAGTGTCAGAGTGTGATAGTGAGTGTCTGAGAGTGTCTGAGAGTGTAAGAGAGTGTCAGAGGGTTTCAGAGTGTGATGGAGAGTGTCAGAGATTGTCAGAGAGTGATAAAGAGCGTCAGAGAGTGTCAGAGAGTGTCAGAGAGTGATAGAGAGTGTCAGAGAGTGATAGTGAGTGTCAGTGAGTGTCAGAGAGTGTCAGAGAGTGATAGTGAGTGTCTGAGAGTGTCCGAGAATTTCAGAGAGTGATAGAGAGTGATAGAGTGTTTCAGAGAGTGTCAGAGCGAGTCAGAGAGTGATCGTGAGTTTCAGAGAGTGTCAGAGAGTGATAGTGAGTGTCAGAGAGTGTCAGAGAGAGTCAGAGAGTGTCAGAGAGTGTCAGAGTGTGATAGTGCGTGTCAGAGAGTGTCAGAGTGTGGTAGTAAGTGTCAGAGAGTGTCAGAGAGTGATAGTGAGTGTCAGAGTGTGTCAGAGAGTGTCAGAGAGTGTCAGAGAGTGATAGTGAGTGTCTGAGAGTGTCCGAGAATTTCAGAGAGTGATAGAGAGTGATAGAGTGTTTCAGAGAGTGTCAGAGCGAGTCAGAGAGTGATCGTGAGTTTCAGAGAGTGTCAGAGAGTGATAGTGAGTGTCAGAGAGTGTCAGAGAGAGTCAGAGAGTGTCAGAGAGTGTCAGAGTGTGATAGTGCGTGTCAGAGAGTGTCAGAGTGTGGTAGTAAGTGTCAGAGAGTGTCAGAGAGTGTCAGAGAGTGATAGAGAGTGTCAGAGAGAGTCAGAGAGTGTCAGAGAGTGTCAGAGATTGTCAGAGAGTGATAGTGAGTGTCAGAGAGTGTCAGAGAGTGTCAGAGAGTGATAGTGAGTGTCAGAGTGTGTCAGAGAGTGATAGAGAGTGTCAGAGAGTGTCATAGAGTGTCAGAGAGTGATAGAGAGTGTCAGAGAGTGATAGTGAGTGTCAGAGAGTATCAGAGAGTGACAGTAAGTGTCAGAGAGTGACTGAGAGAGTCAGAGCGTGTCAGAGAGTGATAGAGAGTGTCAGAGAGTCAGTGAGTGATAGAGAGTGTCAGAGAGTGTCAGAGAGTGTCAGAGTGTTTCAGAGAGTGTCACAGAGTGTCTGAGAGTGTCAGAGAGTGATAGAGAGTGATAGAGAGTGATAGAGAGTGTCAGAGAGTGTCAGAGAGTGATAGTGATTGTCAGAGAGTGTCAGAGTGTGATAGTGAGTGTCTGAGAGTGTCTGAGAGTGTAAGAGAGTGTCAGAGGGTTTCAGAGTGTGATGGAGAGTGTCAGAGATTGTCAGAGAGTGATAAAGAGCGTCAGAGAGTGTCAGAGAGTGTCAGAGAGTGATAGAGAGTGTCAGAGAGTTATAGTGAGTGTCAGTGAGTGTCAGAGAGTGTCAGAGAGTGATAGAGAGTGTCAGAGAGTGATAGTAAGTGTCTGAGAGTATCAGAGAGAGACAGAGAGTGATAGAGAGTGTCAGAGAGTGTCAGAGAGTGTCAGAGAGTGGTAGAGTGTGTCAGAGAGTGTCAGAGAGTTACAGAGAGTGTCAGAGAGTGATAGTGAGTGTCTGAGAGTGATAGAGATTGTCAGAGAGTGTCAGAGAGTGATAGAGAGTGTCAGAGAGTGTCAGAGGGAGATAGCGAGTATCAGAGAGTGATAGTGAGTGTCTGAGAGTGTCTGAGAGTGTCAGAGAGAGTCAGAGCGTGTCAGAAAGTGATAGAGAGTGTCAGAGAGTGATAGTAAGTGTCTGAGAGTATCAGAGAATGATAGAGAGTGATAGAGAGTGTCAGAGAGTGTCAGTGAGTGGTAGAGAGTGTCAGAGAGTGTCAGAGATTTACAGAGAGTGTCAAAGAGTGATAGTGAGTGTCTGAGATTGATAGAGAGTGTCAGAGAGTGTCAGAGAGTGATGGTGAGTGTCAGAGAGTGTCAGAGAGTGATAGTAAGTGTCTGAGAGTATCAGAGAGTGATCGAGAGTGATAGAGAGAGATAGAGAGTGTCAGAGAGTGTCAGAGAGTGGTAGAGAGTGTCAGAGAGTGTCAGAGAGTTACAGAGAGTGTCAGAGAGTGATAGTGAGTGTCTGAGAGTGATAGAGAGTGTCAGAGAGTGTCAGAGAGTGTCAGAGAGTGATGGTGAGTGTCAGAGAGTGTCAGAGAGAGTCAGAGAGAGATAGAGAGTGTCAGAGAGAGATAGAGAGTGTGAGAGAGTGTCAGAGAGTGATACTGAGTGTCAGAGAGAGTCAGAGAGAGTCAGAGCGTGTCAGAAAGTGATAGAGAGTGTCGGAGAGTGTCAGAGAGTGTCAGAGAGTGATAGTGAGTGTCAGAGAGTGTCAGAGAGTGATACTGAGTGTCAGAGAGAGTCAGAGAGAGTCAGAGCGTGTCAGAAAGTGATAGAGAGTGTCGGAGAGTGTCAGAGAGTGTCAGAGAGTGATAGTGAGTGTCAGAGAGTGTCAGAGAGTGATAGTGAGTGTCTGAGAGTGTCAGAGAGAGTCAGAGCGTGTCAGAGAGTGATAGAGAGTGTCAGAGAGTGTCAGAGAGTGTCAGAGAGAGTCAGAGAGTGTCAGAGATTGTCAGAGAGTGTCAGAGATTGTCAGAGAGTGATAGTATGTGCCTGAGAGTGTCAGAGAGGGTCAGAGAGTGATAGAGAGAGTCTGAGAGAGTCAGAGAGTGTCAGAGAGTGTCAGAGAGTGTCAGAGAGTGTCAGAGTGTGATAGTGCGTGTCAGAGAGTGTCAGAGTGTGGTAGTAAGTGTCAGAGAGTGTCAGAGAGTGTCAGAGAGTGATAGAGAGTGTCAGAGAGAGTCAGAGAGTGTCAGAGAGTGTCAGAGATTGTCAGAGAGTGATAGTGAGTGTCAGAGAGTGTCAGAGAGTGTCAGAGAGTGATAGTGAGTGTCAGAGTGTGTCAGAGAGTGTCAGAGAGTGTCAGAGAGTGATAGTGAGTGTCTGAGAGTGTCCGAGAATTTCAGAGAGTGATAGAGAGTGATAGAGTGTTTCAGAGAGTGTCAGAGCGAGTCAGAGAGTGATCGTGAGTTTCAGAGAGTGTCAGAGAGTGATAGTGAGTGTCAGAGAGTGTCAGAGAGAGTCAGAGAGTGTCAGAGAGTGTCAGAGTGTGATAGTGCGTGTCAGAGAGTGTCAGAGTGTGGTAGTAAGTGTCAGAGAGTGTCAGAGAGTGTCAGAGAGTGATAGAGAGTGTCAGAGAGAGTCAGAGAGTGTCAGAGAGTGTCAGAGATTGTCAGAGAGTGATAGTGAGTGTCAGAGAGTGTCAGAGAGTGTCAGAGAGTGATAGTGAGTGTCAGAGTGTGTCAGAGAGTGATAGTGAGTGTCAGAGAGTGTCAGAGAGTGATAGTGAGTGTCTGAGAGTGTCCGAGAATTTCAGAGAGTGATAGAGAGTGATAGAGAGTGATAGAGTGTTTCAGAGAGTGTCAGAGAGTGTCAGAGAATGTCAGAGAGAGTCAGAGAGTGATAGTGAGTGATAGAGAATGTCAGAGAGTGTCAGAGAGTGATTGAGAGAATCAGAGAGTGATAGTGAGTGCCTGAGCGTGTCTGAGAGTGTCTGAGAGTGATAGAGAGTGTCAGAGAGTGATAGTGAATGTCAGAGAGTGTCAAAGAGTGATAGAGAGTGTCAGAGAGTGTCAGAGAGTGTCAGAGAGTGATAGAGAGTGTCAGAGAGTATCAGAGAGTGATCGTGAGTGTCAGAGAGTGTCAGAGAGTGTCAGAGAGTGATAGAGAGTGACAGAGGGTGATAGAGAGTTTCAGAGAGTGATAGAGAGTGACAGAGGGTGATAGAGAGTTTCAGAGAGTGATAGAGAGTGTCTGAGAGTTTCAGAGCGAGTCAGAGAGTGATAGAGAGTGTCAGAGAGTCAGTGAGTGATAGAGAGTGTCAGAGAATGTCAGGGTGCTTCAGAGAGTGATAGTGAGTGTCTGAGAGTGTCTGAAAATGTCAGAGAGTGATAGAGAGTGATAGAGAGTGTCTGAGTGTGTCTGAGAGTGTCTGAAAGTGTCAGAGAGTGTCAGAGAGTTTCAGAGAGTGATAGAGAGTGTCAGAGAGTGATAGTGAGTGTCTGAGAGTGATAGAGAGTGTCAGAGCGTGTCAGAGGGTGATAGTGAGTGTCAGAGATTGTCAGAGAGTGTCAGAGAGTGATAGTGAGTGTCAGAGAGTGTCAGAGAGTGATAGTGAGTATCTGAGATTGTCCGAGAGTGTCAGAGAGTGTAAGAGAGTGATAGAGAGTGTCAGAGAGTGTCAGAGAGTGTCAGAGAGTGATAGAGAGTGATAGAGAGTGTCAGAGAGTGTCATAGAGTGTCAGAGAGTGATAGAGAGTGTCAGAGAGTGATAGTGAGTGTCAGAGAGTATCAGAGAGTGACAGTAAGTGTCAGAGAGTGACTGAGAGAGTCAGAGCGTGTCAGAGAGTGATAGAGAGTGTCAGTGAGTCAGTGAGTGATAGAGAGTGTCAGAGAGTGTCAGAGAGTGTCAGAGTGTTTCAGAGAGTGTCACAGAGTGTCTGAGAGTGTCAGAGAGTGATAGAGAGTGATAGAGAGTGATAGAGAGTGTCAGAGAGTGTCAGAGAGTGATAGTGATTGTCAGAGAGTGTCAGAGTGTGATAGTGAGTGTCTGAGAGTGTCTGAGAGTGTAAGAGAGTGTCAGAGGGTTTCAGAGTGTGATGGAGAGTGTCAGAGATTGTCAGAGAGTGATAAAGAGCGTCAGAGAGTGTCAGAGAGTGTCAGAGAGTGATAGAGAGTGTCAGAGAGTGATAGTGAGTGTCAGTGAGTGTCAGAGAGTGTCAGAGAGTGATAGAGAGTGTCAGAGAGTGATAGTAAGTGTCTGAGAGTATCAGAGAGAGACAGAGAGTGATAGAGAGTGTCAGAGAGTGTCAGAGAGTGGTAGAGAGTGTCAGAGAGTGTCAGAGAGTTACAGAGAGTGTCAGAGAGTGATAGTGAGTGTCTGAGAGTGACAGAGATTGTCAGAGAGTGTCAGAGAGTGATAGAGAGTGTCAGAGAGTGTCAGAGGGAGATAGCGAGTATCAGAGAGTGATAGTGAGTGTCTGAGAGTGTCTGAGAGTGTCAGAGAGAGTCAGAGCGTGTCAGAAAGTGATAGAGAGTGTCAGAGAGTGATAGTAAGTGTCTGAGAGTATCAGAGAATGATAGAGAGTGATAGAGAGTGTCAGAGAGTGTCAGTGAGTGGTAGAGAGTGTCAGAGAGTGTCAGAGATTTACAGAGAGTGTCAAAGAGTGATAGTGAGTGTCTGAGATTGATAGAGAGTGTCAGAGAGTGTCAGAGAGTGATGGTGAGTGTCAGAGAGTGTCAGAGAGTGATAGTAAGTGTCTGAGAGTATCAGAGAGTGATCGAGAGTGATAGAGAGAGATAGAGAGTGTCAGAGAGTGTCAGAGAGTGGTAGAGAGTGTCAGAGAGTGTCAGAGAGTTACAGAGAGTGTCAGAGAGTGATAGTGAGTGTCTGAGAGTGATAGAGAGTGTCAGAGAGTGTCAGAGAGTGTCAGAGAGTGATGGTGAGTGTCAGAGAGTGTCAGAGAGAGTCAGAGAGAGATAGAGAGTGTCAGAGAGAGATAGAGAGTGTGAGAGAGTGTCAGAGAGTGATACTGAGTGTCAGAGAGAGTCAGAGAGAGTCAGAGCGTGTCAGAAAGTGATAGAGAGTGTCGGAGAGTGTCAGAGAGTGTCAGAGAGTGATAGTGAGTGTCAGAGAGTGTCAGAGAGTGATACTGAGTGTCAGAGAGAGTCAGAGAGAGTCAGAGCGTGTCAGAAAGTGATAGAGAGTGTCGGAGAGTGTCAGAGAGTGTCAGAGAGTGATAGTGAGTGTCAGAGAGTGTCAGAGAGTGATAGTGAGTGTCTGAGAGTGTCAGAGAGGGTCAGAGCGTGTCAGAGAGTGATAGAGAGTGTCAGAGAGTGTCAGAGAGAGTCAGAGAGTGTCAGAGATTGTCAGAGAGTGTCAGAGATTGTCAGAGAGTGATAGTATGTGCCTGAGAGTGTCAGAGAGGGTCAGAGAGTGATAGAGAGAGTCTGAGAGAGTCAGAGAGTGTCAGAGAGTGTCAGAGAGTGTCAGAGAGTGTCAGAGTGTGATAGTGCGTGTCAGAGAGTGTCAGAGTGTGGTAGTAAGTGTCAGAGAGTGTCAGAGAGTGTCAGAGAGTGATAGAGAGTGTCAGAGAGAGTCAGAGAGTGTCAGAGAGTGTCAGAGATTGTCAGAGAGTGATAGTGAGTGTCAGAGAGTGTCAGAGAGTGTCAGAGAGTGATAGTGAGTGTCAGAGTGTGTCAGAGAGTGTCAGAGAGTGTCAGAGAGTGATAGTGAGTGTCTGAGAGTGTCCGAGAATTTCAGAGAGTGATAGAGAGTGATAGAGTGTTTCAGAGAGTGTCAGAGCGAGTCAGAGAGTGATCGTGAGTTTCAGAGAGTGTCAGAGAGTGATAGTGAGTGTCAGAGAGTGTCAGAGAGAGTCAGAGAGTGTCAGAGAGTGTCAGAGTGTGATAGTGCGTGTCAGAGAGTGTCAGAGTGTGGTAGTAAGTGTCAGAGAGTGTCAGAGAGTGTCAGAGAGTGATAGAGAGTGTCAGAGAGAGTCAGAGAGTGTCAGAGAGTGTCAGAGATTGTCAGAGAGTGATAGTGAGTGTCAGAGAGTGTCAGAGAGTGTCAGAGAGTGATAGTGAGTGTCAGAGTGTGTCAGAGAGTGATAGTGAGTGTCAGAGAGTGTCAGAGAGTGATAGTGAGTGTCTGAGAGTGTCCGAGAATTTCAGAGAGTGATAGAGAGTGATAGAGAGTGATAGAGTGTTTCAGAGAGTGTCAGAGAGTGTCAGAGAATGTCAGAGAGAGTCAGAGAGTGATAGTGAGTGATAGAGAATGTCAGAGAGTGTCAGAGAGTGATTGAGAGAATCAGAGAGTGATAGTGAGTGCCTGAGCGTGTCTGAGAGTGTCTGAGAGTGATAGAGAGTGTCAGAGAGTGATAGTGAATGTCAGAGAGTGTCAAAGAGTGATAGAGAGTGTCAGAGAGTGTCAGAGAGTGTCAGAGAGTGATAGAGAGTGTCAGAGAGTATCAGAGAGTGATCGTGAGTGTCAGAGAGTGTCAGAGAGTGTCAGAGAGTGTCAGAGAGTGATAGAGAGTGACAGAGGGTGATAGAGAGTTTCAGAGAGTGATAGAGAGTGACAGAGGGTGATAGAGAGTTTCAGAGAGTGATAGAGAGTGTCTGAGAGTTTCAGAGCGAGTCAGAGAGTGATAGAGAGTGTCAGAGAGTCAGTGAGTGATAGAGAGTGTCAGAGAATGTCAGGGTGCTTCAGAGAGTGATAGTGAGTCTCTGAAAATGTCAGAGAGTGATAGAGAGTGATAGAGAGTGATAGAGAGTGTCTGAGTGTGTCAGAGAGTGTCAGAGAGTTTCAGAGAGTGATAGAGAGTGTCAGAGAGTGATAGTGAGTGTCTGAGAGTGATAGAGAGTGTCAGAGCGTGTCAGAGGGTGATAGTGAGTGTCAGAGATTGTCAGAGAGTCTCAGAGAGTGATAGTGAGTGTCAGAGAGTGTCAGAGAGTGATAGTGAGTATCTGAGATTGTCCAAGAGTGTCAGAGAGTGTCAGAGAGTGATAGAGAGTGTCAGAGAGTGTCAGAGAGTGTCAGAGAGTGATAGAGAGTGATAGAGAGTGTCAGAGAGTGTCAGGGTGCTTCAGAGAGTGATAGTGAGTCTCTGAAAATGTCAGAGAGTGATAGAGAGTGATAGAGAGTGATAGAGAGTGATAGAGAGTGTCTGAGTGTGTCAGAGAGTGTCAGAGAGTTTCAGAGAGTGATAGAGAGTGTCAGAGAGTGATAGTGAGTGTCTGAGAGTGATAGAGAGTGTCAGAGCGTGTCAGAGGGTGATAGTGAGTGTCAGAGATTGTCAGAGAGTCTCAGAGAGTGATAGTGAGTGTCAGAGAGTGTCAGAGAGTGATAGTGAGTATCTGAGATTGTCCGAGAGTGTCAGAGAGTGTCAGAGAGTGATAGAGAGTGTCAGAGAGTGTCAGAGAGTGTCAGAGAGTGATAGAGAGTGATAGAGAGTGTCAGAGAGTGTCATAGAGTGTCAGAGAGTGATAGAGAGTGTCAGAGAGTGATAGTGAGTGTCAGAAAGTATCAGAGAGTGACAGTAAGTGTCAGAGAGTGACTGAGAGAGTCAGAGCGTGTCAGAGAGTGATAGAGAGTGTCAGAGAGTCAGTGAGTGATAGAGAGTGTCAGAGAGTGTCAGAGAGTGTCAGAGTGTTTCAGAGAGTGTCACAGAGTGTCTGAGAGTGTCAGAGAGTGATAGAGAGTGATAGAGAGTGATAGAGAGTGTCAGAGAGTGTCAGAGAGTGATAGTGATTGTCAGAGAGTGTCAGAGTGTGATAGTGAGTGTCTGAGAGTGTCTGAGAGTGTAAGAGAGTGTCAGAGGGTTTCAGAGTGTGATGGAGAGTGTCAGAGATTGTCAGAGAGTGATAAAGAGCGTCAGAGAGTGTCAGAGAGTGTCAGAGAGTGATAGAGAGTGTCAGAGAGTGATAGTGAGTGTCAGAGAGTGTCAGAGAGTGTCAGAGAGTGATAGAGAGTGTCAGAGAGTGATAGTAAGTGTCTGAGAGTATCAGAGAGTGACAGAGAGTGATAGAGAGTGTCAGAGAGTGTCAGAGAGTGGTAGAGAGTGTCAGAGAGTGTCAGAGAGTTACAGAGAGTGTCAGAGAGTGATAGTGAGTGTCTGAGAGTGATAGAGATTGTCAGAGAGTTTCAGAGAGTGATAGAGAGTGTCAGAGAGTGTCAGAGGGAGATAGCGAGTATCAGAGAGTGATAGTGAGTGTCTGAGAGTGTCAGAGAGAGTCAGAGCGTGTCAGAAAGTGATAGAGAGTGTCAGAGAGTGATAGTAAGTGTCTGAGAGTATCAGAGAATGATAGAGAGTGATAGAGAGTGTCAGAGAGTGTCAGTGAGTGGTAGAGAGTGTCAGAGAGTGTCAGAGATTTACAGAGTGTCAAAGAGTGATAGTGAGTGTCTGAGATTGATAGAGAGTGTCAGAGAGTGTCAGAGAGTGTCAGAGAGTGATGGTGAGTGTCAGAGAGTGTCAGAGAGTGATAGTAAGTGTCTGAGAGTATCAGAGAGTGATCGAGAGTGATAGAGAGAGATAGAGAGTGTCAGAGAGTGTCAGAGAGTGGTAGAGAGTGTCAGAGAGTGTCAGAGAGTTACAGAGAGTGTCAGAGAGTGATAGTGAGTGTCTGAGAGTGATAGAGAGTGTCAGAGAGTGTCAGAGAGTGTCAGAGAGTGATGGTGAGTGTCAGAGAGTGTCAGAGAGTGATAGTAAGTGTCTGAGAGTGTCAGAGAGTGTCAGAGAGTGATAGAGAGTGAAAGAGAGTGATAGAGTTTGAAAGAGTGTCAGAGTGTCAGAGAGTGATAGTGAGTGTCTGAGAGTTTCTGAGAGTGTCAGAGCGAGTCAGAGAGTGATCGAGAGTGTCAGAGAGTGTCAGAGAGTGTCAGAGATTGTCAGAGATTGATAGTGAGTGTCTGAGATTGATAGAGAGTGTCAGAGAGTGTCAGAGAGTGATGGTGAGTGTCAGAGAGTGTCAGAGAGTGATAGTAAGTGTCTGAGAGTATCAGAGAGTGATCGAGAGTGATAGAGAGAGATAGAGAGTGTCAGAGAGTGTCAGAGAGTGGTAGAGAGTGTCAGAGAGTGTCAGAGAGTTACAGAGAGTGTCAGAGAGTGATAGTGAGTGTCTGAGAGTGATAGAGAGTGTCAGAGAGTGTCAGAGAGTGATGGTGAGTGTCAGAGAGTGTCAGAGAGTGATAGTGAGTGTCTGAGAGTGATAGAGAGTGTCAGAGAGTGTCAGAGAGTGTCAGAGAGTGATGGTGAGTGTCAGAGAGTGTCAGTGAGTGATAGTAAGTGTCTGAGAGTGTCAGAGAGTGTCAGAGAGTGATAGAGAGTGAAAGAGAGTGATAGAGTTTGATAGAGTGTCAGAGTGTCAGAGAGTGATAGTGAGTGTCTGAGAGTTTCTGAGAGTGTCAGAGCGAGTCAGAGAGTGATCGAGAGTGTCAGAGAGTGTCAGAGAGTGTCAGAGATTGTCAGAGATTGATAGTAAGTGTCTGAGAGTGTCAGAGAGGGTCAGAGAGTGATAGAGAGTGTCAGAGAGAGTCAGAGAGTGTCAGAGAGTGTCAGAGAGTGTCAGAGAGTGTCAGAGAGTGTCAGAGTGTGATAGTGCGTGTCAGAGAGTGTCAGAGAGAGAGAGAGTAAGTGTCAGAGAGTGATAGAGAGTGTCAGAGAGAGTCAGAGAGTGTCAGAGAGTGTCAGAGAGTGTCAGAGAGTGATAGTGAGTGTCAGAGAGTGTCGGAGAGTGTCAGAGAGTGATAGTGAGTGTCAGAGTGTGTCAGAGAGTGTCAGAGAGTGATAGTGAGTGTCAGAGAGTGTCAGAGAGTGTCAGAGAGTGATAGTGAGTGTCAGAGAGTGTCAGAGAGTGTCAGAGCGTGTCAGAGAGTGATAGTGATTGTCTGAGAGTGTCCGAGAGTGTCAGAGAGTGTCAGAGAGTGTCAGAGAGTGATAGAGAGTGATAGAGAGTGTCAGAGAGTGTCAGAGAGTGATAGAGAGTGTCAGAGAGTGTCAGAGAGTGATCGAGAGTGTCAGAGAGTGATAGTGAGTGTCAGAGAGTGTCAGATAGTGTCAGAGAGTGATAGAGAGTGTCAGAGAGAGTCAGAGCGTGTCAGAGAGAGATAGTGATTGTCTGAGAGTGTCCGAGAGTGTCAGAGAGTGTCAGAGAGTGTCAGAGAGTGTCAGAGAGTGACAGAGAGTGTCAGAGAGTGATAGAGAGTGTCAGAGAGTGTCAGAGAGTGATAGAGAGTGTCAGAGAGTGTCAGAGAGTGATCGAGAGTGTCAGAGAGTGATCGAGAGTGTCAGAGAGTGACAGTGAGTGTCAGAGACTGTCAGAGAGTGATGGAGAGTGATAGAGAGTGTCAGAGAGTGTCAGAGAGTGTCAGAGAGTGATCGAGAGTGTCAGAGAGTGACAGTGAGTGTCAGAAACTGTCAGAGAGTGATGGAGAGTGATAGAGAGTGATAGAGAGTGTCAGAGAGTGTCAGAGAGTGTCAGAGAGTGATCTTGAGTGATAGTGAGTGTCAGAGAGTGTCTGAGAGAGTCAGAGAGTGATAGAGAATGTCAGAGAATGATAGAGAGTGTCAGAGAGTGAGAGTGTGTGTCTGAGAGTATCAGAGAGTTATAGTGAGTGTCAGAGAGAATCAGAGAGTGATAGTGAGTGTCTGTGAGTGTCTGAGAGTGTAAGAGAGTGTCAGAGAGTGACAGAGTATGTCAGAGCGTGTCGGAGATTGTAAGATAGTGTCAGAGAGTGTCAGAGAGTGATAGTGAGTGTCAGAGAGTGATAGTGAGTGTCTGAGAGTATCTGAGAGTGTCAGAGAGAGTCAGAGAGTGTCAGAGAGTGTCAGAGAGTGATAGTGAGTGTCTGAGAGTATCTGAGAGTGTCAGAGAGAGTCAGAGAGTGTCAGAGAGTGTCAGAGAGTGATAGAGAGTGTCAGAGAGTTTCAGAGAGTGCCAGAGAGTGATAGAGAGTGTCAGAGAGTGATGGTGAGTGTCCGAGAGCGTCTGAGAGTGTCAGAGAGAGTCAGAGAGTGATAGGGAGTGTCAGAGTGTGATAGTGAGTGTCAGAGAGTGTCAGAGAGTGTCAGAGAGTGATAGTGAGTGTCAGAGAGTGTCAGAGAGTGATAGTGTGTGTCTGAGAGTATCAGAGAGTTATAGTGAGTGTCAGAGAGAATCAGAGAGTGATAGTGAGTGTCTGAGAGTGTCTGAGAGTGTAAGACAGTGTCAGAGAGTGTCAGCGAGGGTCAGAGAGTGTCAGAGAGTGATAGAGAGTGTCAGAGAGTGATCGAGAGTGTCAGAGATTGTCAGAGAGTGATAGTGAGTGTCAGAGAGAGTCGGAGAGTGTCAGAGAGAGTCGGAGAGTGTCAGAGAGTGATAGAGAGTGTCAGAGTGATAGTGAGTGTCTGAGAGCGTCTGAGAGTGTCAGAGAGAGTCTGAGAGTGATAGAGAGTGATAGGGAGTGTCAGAGTGTGATAGTGAGTGTCAGAGAGTGTCAGAGAGTGTCAGAGAGTGATAGTGAGTGTCAGAGAGTGTCAGAGAGTGTCAGAGAGTGATAGTGAAAGTCTGAGTGTGTCAGAGAGTGATAGAGAGTGTCTGAGAGTGATAGAGAGCGATAGAGAGTGTCAGCGAGTGATATTGATTGCCTGAGAGTGTCAGAGAGTGATAGAGAGGGATAGAGAGTGTCAGCGAGTGAAAGTGATTGTCTCAGAGTGTCAGAGAGTGATAGAGAGGGATAGAGAGTGTCAGCGAGTGATAGTGATTGTCTGAGAGTGTCAGAGAGTGTCAGAGAGTGAATAAGAGTGTCAGAGAGTGACAGAGATGGTCAGAGGGTGTCAGAGGGTGTCACAGAGTGTCAGAGAGTGTCAGAGTGTCAGAGAGTGACAGAGAGTGCCAGTGGGTGTCAGAGAGTGACAGAGAGTGTCAGAAGGTGTCAGACGGTGTCAGAGGGTGTCACAGAGTGTCAGAGAGTGACCGAGAGTGTCAGAGAGTGATAGAGAGTGTCAGAGAGTGTCAGAGAGTGATAGAGAGTGTCAGAGAGTGTTAGAGAGTGATCGAGAGTGTCAGAGAGTGATCGAGAGTGTCAGAGAGTGATAGTGAGTGGCAGAGAGTGTCTGAGAGAGTCAGAGAGTGTCAGAGAGTGTCAGAGAATGATAGAGAGTGTCAGAGAATGATCGTGTGTGTCTGAGAGTATCAGAGAGTTATAGTGAGTGTCAGAGCGAATCAGAGAGTGATTGAGAGTGTCTGAGAGTGTAAGAGTCTGACAGAGTGTGTCAGAGAGTGTCGGAGAGTGTAAGACAGTGTCAGAGAGTGTCAGAGAGTGTCAGAGAGTGTCAGAGAGTGATAGTGAGTGTCTGAGAGTATCTGAGAGTGTCAGAGAGAGTCAGAGAGAGTCAGAGAGTGTCAGAGAGTGTCAGAGAGTGAAAGAGAGTGTCAGAGAGTGTCAGCGAGTGGCAGAGAGTGTCAGAGAGTGATAGAGAGTGTCAGAGATTGTCAGAGAGTGATAGTAAGTGTCTGAAAGTATCTGAGAGTGTCAGAGAGAGTCAGAGAGTGTCAGAGAGTGTCAGAGAGTGTCAGAGAGTGTCAGAGAGTGATAGAGAGTGATAGAGAGTGATAGAGAGTGTCAGAGAGTTTCAGAGAGTGTCAGAGAGTGATAGAGGGTGTCAGAGAGTGATAGTGAGTGTCTGAGAGCGTCTGAGAGTGTCAGAGAGAGTCAGAGAGTGATAGTGAGTGTCTGAGAGTGTCTGAGAGTGTCTGAGAGTGTCAGATAGTGATAGAGAGTGATAGAGAGTGATAGAGAGTGATAGAGAGTGTCAGAGAGTTTCAGAGAGCGTCAGAGAGTGATAGAGTGTGTCAGAGAGTGATAGTGAGTGTCTGAGAGCGTCTGAGAGTGTCTGAGAGTGTCAGAGAGTGTTAGAGAGTGTCTGAGAGTGTCAGAGAGTGATAGAGAGTGTCAGAGAGTGTCAGAGAGTGATAGAGAGTGTCAGAGAGTGTCAGAGAGTGATAGTGAGTGTCAGAGAGTGTCAGAGAGTGACAGAGAGTGTCAGAGAGTGATAGTGAGTGTCTGAGAGTGTCTTAGAGTGTCAGAGCGGGTCAGAGAGTGATAGAGAGTGTCAGAGAGTCAGTGAGTGACAGAGAGTGTCAGAGAGTGTCAGAGTGTTTCAGAGAGTGTCAGAGAATGTCAGAGAGTGTCAGAGAGTGATAGTGAGTGTCAGAGAGTGTCAGAGAGTGATAGTGAGTGTCAGAGAGTGTCAGAGTGTGTCAGAGAGTGATAGTGAAAGTCTGAGAGTGTCAGAGAGTGATAGAGAGTGTCAGAGAGTGTCAGAGAGTGTCAGAGAGTGTCAGAGAGTGATAGAGAGTGTCAGAGAGTGATAGTGATTGTCTGAGAGTGTCTGAGAGTGTCTGAGAGTGTCAGAGCGAGTCAGAGTGTGATAGGGCGTGTCAGAGAGTGTCAGAGAGTGATAGTAAGTGTCAGAGAGTGTCAGAGAGTGATAGAGAGTGTCAGAGAGAGTCAGAATGTGTCAGAGAGTGTCAGAGAGTGTCAGTGAGTGTCAGTGAGTGTCAGAGAGTGTCAGAGAGTGTCAGAGAGTGACAGAGAGTGTCAGAGAGTGTCAGAGAGTGTCAGAGAGTGAATAAGAGTGTCAGAGAGTGACAGAGAGTGTCAGAGGGTGTCAGAGGGTGTCACAGAGTGTCAGAGAGTGTCAGAGTGTCAGAGAGTGACAGAGAGTGCCAGAGGGTGTCAGAGAGTGACACAGAGTGTCAGAGGGTGTCAGAGGGTGTCAGAGGGTGTCACAGAGTGTCAGAGAGTGACAGAGAGTGTCAGAGAGTGATAGAGCGTGTCAGAGAGTGATAGAGGGTGTCAGAGAGTGTCAGAGAGTGAAAGACAGTGTCAGAGAGTGTCAGCGAGTGTCAGAGAGTGATAGAGAGTGATAGAGAGTGTCAGAGAGTGATAGTGAGTGTCTGAGAGTGTCTGAGAGTGTCTGAGAGTGTCAGAGTGAGTCAGAGAGAGTCAGAGTGTGTCAGAGAGTGTCAGAGAGTGTCAGAGAGTGTCAGAGAGTGATAGAGAGTGATAGAGAGTGTCAGAGAGTTTCAGAGAGTGTCAGAGAGTGATAGAGAGTGTCAGAGAGTGATGGTGAGTGTCTGAGAGCGTCTGAGAGTGTCAGAGAGAGTCAGAGAGTGATAGAGAGTGATAGGGAGTGTCAGAGTGTGATAGTGAGTGTCAGAGAGTGTCAGAGAGTGTCAGAGAGTGATAGTGAGTGTCAGAGAGTGTCAGAGAGTGATAGAGAGTGTCAGAGAGTTTCAGAGAGTGATAGGGAGTGTCAGAGAGTGATAGGGAGTGTCTGAGAGTGATAGAGAGTGTCAGAGCGTGTCAGAGAGTGATAGAGAGTGATAGAGAGTGTCAGAGAGTGTCAGAGAGTGATCGAGAGTGTCAGAGAGTGATAGTGAGTGTCAGAGAGAATCAGAGAGTGATCGAGTGTGTCAGAGAGTGATAGTGAGTGTCAGAGAGAATCAGAGAGTGATAGTGAGTGTCTGAGAGTGTAATAGAGTGTCAGAGCTTGATAGAGAGTATCAGAGAGTGATAGACAGTGTCAGAGAGTGATAGTCAGTGCCTGAGAGTGTCTCAGAGTGTCAGAGAGTGACAGAGAGTGATAGTGAGTGTCTGAGAGTGTCTCAGAGTGTCAGAGAGTGACAGAGAGTGATAGTGAGTATCTGAGAGTGTCAGAGAATGATAGAGAGTGTTAGAGAGTGCCTGAGATTGATAGAGAGTGATTGAGAGAGTCAGAGAGTGTCAGAGAGTGATAGAGAGTGTCAGAGAGTGTCAGACAGTGTCAGAGAGTGTCAGAGAGTGATAGTAAGTGTCAGAGAGTGTCTGAGAGAGTCAGAGCGAGTCAGAGAGTGATGGAGAGTGTCAGAGAGTCAGTGAGTGATAGTGAGTGTCTGAGAGTGTCAGAGAGTGATAGAGAGTGATAGAGAGTGATAGAGAGTGTCAGAGAGTGTCAGAGAGTGATAGTGATTGTCAGAGAGTGTGAGAGTGTGATAGTGAGTGTCTGAGAGTGTCTGAGAGTGTAAGAGAGTGTCAGAGGGTTTCAGAGTGTGATAGAGAGTGTCAGAGATTGTCAGAGAGTGATAGAGAGCGTCAGAGAGAGATAGAGAGTGTCAGAGAGAGATAGAGAGTGTCAGAGAGTGTCAGAGAGTGTGAGAGAGTGTCAGAGAGTGATAGTGAGTGTCTGAGAGTGATAGTGAGTGTCTGAGAGTGTCTGAGAGTGATAGAGAGTGTCAGAGAGTGATAGAGAGTGTCAGAGAGTGATAGTGAGTGCCAGAGAGTGTCAGAGAGTGATAGAGAGTGTCACAGAGTGATAGTGAGTGTCAGAGAGTGTCAGAGAGTGATAGAGAGAGTCAGAGAGTTATAGAGAGTGTCAGAGAGTGATAGTCAGTGTCTGAGAGTATCAGAGAGTGATAGAGAGTGATAGAGAGTGTCAGAGAGTGGTAGAGAGTGTCAGAGAGTGTCAGAGAGTTACAGAGAGTGTCAGAGAGTGATAGTGAGTGTCTGAGAGTGATAGAGATTGTGAGAGAGTGTCAGAGAGTGATAGAGAATGTCAGAGAGTTTCAGAGGGTGATAGAGAGTATCAGAGAGTGATAGTGAGTGTCTGAGAGTGTCTGAGAGTGTCAGAGAGAGTCAGAGCGTGTCAGAGAGTGATAGAGAGTGATAGAGAGTGATAGAGAGTGATAGAGAGTGATAGAGAGTGTCAGAGAGTTTCAGAGAGTGTCAGAGAGTGATAGAGTGTGTCAGAGAGTGATAGTGAGTGTCTGAGAGCGACTGAGAGTGTCTGAGAGTGTCAGAGAGTGATAGAGAGTGTCTGAGAGTGTCAGAGAATGATAGAGAGTGATAGAGAGTGATAGAGAGAGTCAGAGAGTTTCAGAGAGTGTCAGAGAGTGATAGAGAGTGTCAGAGAGTGATAGTGAGTGTCTGAGAGCGTCTGAGAGTGTCAGAGAGAGTCAGAGAGTGATAGAGAGTGATAGGGAGTGTCAGAGTGTGATAGTGAGTTTCAGAGAGTGTGAGAGAGTGTCAGAGAGTGATAGTGAGTGTCAGAGAGTGTCAGAGAGTGTCAGAGAGTGATAGTGAAAGTCTGAGTGTGTCAGAGAGTGATAGAGAGTGTCAGAGAGTGTCAGAGAGTGATAGTGAGTGTCAGAGAGTGTCAGAGAGTGACAGAGAGTGTCAGAGAGTGATAGTAAGTGTCTGAGAGTGTCTTAGAGTGTCAGAGCGGGTCATAGAGTGATAGAGAGTGTCAGAGAGTCAGTGAGTGACAGAGAGTGTCAGAGAGTGTCAGAGTGTTTCAGAGAGTGTCAGAGAGTGTCAGAGAATGTCAGAGAGTGTCAGAGAGTGATAGTGAGTGTCAGAGAGTGTCAGAGAGTGATAGTGAGTGTCAGAGAGTGTCAGAGTGTGTCAGAGAGTGATAGTGAAAGTCTGAGAGTGTCAGAGAGTGATAGAGAGTGTCAGAGAGTGTCAGAGAGTGTCAGAGAGTGTCAGAGAGTGATAGAGAGTGTCAGAGAGTGATAGTGATTGTCTGAGAGTGTCTGAGAGTGTCAGAGCGAGTCAGAGTGTGATAGGGCGTGTCAGAGAGTGATAGTAAGTGTCAGAGAGTGTCAGAGAGTGTCAGAGAGTGATATAGAGTGTCAGAGAGAGTCAGAGTGTGTCAGAGAGTGATAGTGAGTGTCAGTGAGTGTCAGAGAGTGTCAGAGAGTGTCAGAGAGTGACAGAGAGTGTCAGAGAGTGTCAGAGAGTGTCAGAGAGTGAATAAGAGTGTCAGAGAGTGACAGAGAGTGTCAGAGGGTGTCAGAGGGTGTCACAGAGTGTCAGAGAGTGTCAGAGTGTCCGAGAGTGACAGAGAGTGCCAGAGGGTGTCAGAGAGTGACACAGAGTGTCAGAGGGTGTCAGAGGGTGTCAGAGGGTGTCACAGAGTGTCAGAGAGTGACAGAGAGTGTCAGAGAGTGATAGAGCGTGTCAGAGAGTGTCAGAGAGTGTCAGAGAGTGAAAGACAGTGTCAGAGAGTGTCAGCGAGTGTCAGAGAGTGATAGAGAGTGTCAGAGAGTGATAGTGAGTGTCTGAGAGTGTCTGAGAGTGTCAGAGTGAGTCAGAGAGAGTCAGAGTGTGTCAGAGAGTGTCAGAGAGTGTCAGAGAGTGTCAGAGAGTGATAGAGAGTGATAGAGACTGTCAGAGAGTTTCAGAGAGTGTCAGAGAGTGATAGAGAGTGTCAGAGAGTGATAGAGAGTGATAGGGAGTGTCAGAGTGTGATAGTGAGTGTCAGAGAGTGTCAGAGAGTGTCAGAGAGTGATAGTGAGTGTCAGAGAGTGTCAGAGAGTGATAGAGAGTGTCAGAGAGTTTCAGAGAGTGATAGAGAGTGTCAGAGAGTGATAGGGAGTGTCTGAGAGTGATAGAGAGTGTCAGAGCGTGTCAGAGAGTGATAGAGAGTGATAGAGAGTGTCAGAGAGTGATAGAGAGTGTCAGAGAGTGTCAGAGAGTGATAGTGAGTGTCAGAGAGAATCAGAGAGTGATAGTGAGTGTCAGAGAGAATCAGAGAGTGATAGTGAGTGTCTGAGAGTGTAATAGAGTGTCAGAGCTTGATAGAGAGTATCAGAGAGTGATAGACAGTGTCAGAGAGTGATAGTCAGTGCCTGAGAGTGTCTCAGAGTGTCAGAGAGTGACAGAGAGTGATAGTGAGTGTCTGAGAGTGTCTCAGAGTGTCAGAGAGTGACAGAGAGTGATAGTGAGTATCTGAGAGTGTCAGAGAATGATAGAGAGTGTTAGAGAGTGCCTGAGATTGATAGAGAGTGATTGAGAGAGTCAGAGAGTGTCAGAGAGTGATAGAGAGTGTCAGAGAGTGTCAGACAGTGTCAGAGGAGTGTCAGAGAGTGATAGTAAGTGTCAGAGAGTGTCTGAGAGAGTCAGAGCGAGTCAGAGAGTGATGGAGAGTGTCAGAGAGTCAGTGAGTGATAGTGAGTGTCTGAGAGTGTCAGACAGTGATAGAGAGTGATAGAGAGTGATAGAGAGTGTCAGAGAGTGTCAGAGAGTGATAGTGATCTTCAGAGAGTGTCAGAGTGTGATCGTGAGTGTCTGAGAGTGTCTGAGAGTGTAAGAGAGTGTCAGAGGGTTTCAGAGTGTGATAGAGAGTGTCAGAGATTGTCAGAGAGTGATAGAGAGCGTCAGAGAGTGTCAGAGAGTGTCAGAGAGAGATGGAGAGTGTCAGAGAGAGATAGAGAGTATCAGAGAGTGTCAGAGAGTGTGAGAGAGTGTCAGAGAGTGATAGTGAGTGTCTGAGAGTGATAGTGAGTGTCTGAGAGTGTCTGAGAGTGATAGAGAGTGTCAGAGAGTGATAGAGAGTGTCAGAGAGTGATAGTGAGTGCCAGAGAGTGTCAGAGAGTGATAGAGAGTGTCAGAGAGTGATAGTGAGTGTCAGAGAGTGTCAGAGAGTGATAGAGAGTGTCAGAGAGTAATAGAGAGTGTCAGAGAGTGATAGTCAGTGTCTGAGAGTATCAGAGAGTGATAGAGAGTGATAGAGAGTGTCAGAGAGTGTCAGAGAGTGGTAGAGAGTGTCAGAGAGTGTCAGAGAGTTACAGAGAGTGTCAGAGAGTGATAGTGAGTGTCTGAGAGTGATAGCGATTGTGAGAGAGTGTCAGAGAGTGATAGAGAATGTCAGAGAGTGTCAGAGGGTGATAGAGAGTATCAGAGAGTGATAGTGAGTGGCTGAGAGTGTCTGAGAGTGTCAGAGAGAGTCAGAGCGTGTCAGAAAGTGATAGAGAGTGTCAGAGAGTGATAGTAAGTGTCTGAGAGTATCAGAGAGTGATAGAGAGTGATAGAGAGTGTCAGAGAGTGGTAGAGAGTGTCAGAGAGTGTCAGAGAGTGATAGTGTGTGTCTGAGAGTGATAGAGAATGTCAGAGAGTGTCAGAGAGTGATAGAGAGTGTCAGAGAGTGTCATAGGGTGATAGAGAGTATCAGAGAGTGACAGTGAGTGTCTGAGAGTGTCTGAGAGTGTCAGAGAGAGTCAGAGCGTGTCAGAAAGTGATAGAGAGTGATAGAGAGTGTCAGAGAGTGTCAGAGAGTGATGGTGAGTGTCAGAGAGTGTCAGAGAGTGATAGTAAGTGTCAGAGAGTGTCAGAAAGTGATAGTGAGTGTCAGAGAGTGATAGTGAGTGTCAGAGAGTGTCAGAGAGTGATAGTGAGTGTCTGAGAGTGCCAGAGAGTGATAGTGAGTGTCAGAGAGTGTCAGAGAGTGATAGTGAGTGTCAGAGAGTGTCAGAGAGTGATAGTGAGTGTCAGAGAGTGTCAGAGAGTGATAGTGAGTGTCAGAGAGTGTCAGAGTGATAGTGAGTGTCAGAGAGTGTCAGAGAGTGATAGTGAGTGTCAGAGAGTGTCAGAGAGGGTCAGAGAGTGATAGTGAGTGTCAGAGAGTGTCAGAGAGTGATAGTGAGTGTCTGAGAGTGCCAGAGAGTGATAGTGAGTGTCAGAGAGTGTCAGAGAGTGATAGTGAGTGTCAGAGAGTGTCAGAGAGTGATAGTGAGTGTCAGAGAGTGTCAGAGAGTGATAGTGAGTGTCAGAGAGTGTCAGAGAGTGATAGTGAGTGTCAGAGAGTGTCAGAGAGTGATAGTGAGTGTCAGAGAGTGTCAGAGAGTGATAGTGAGTGTCAGAGAGTGTCAGAGAGTGATAGTGAGTGTCAGAGAGTGTCAGAGAGTGATAGTGAGTGTCAGAGAGTGTCAGAGAGTGTCAGAGAGTGATAGTGAGTGTCAGAGAGTGTCAGAGAGTGATAGTGAGTGTCTGAGAGTGCCAGAGAGTGATAGTGAGTGTCAGAGAGTGTCAGAGAGTGATAGTGAGTGTCAGAGAGTGTCAGAGAGTGATAGTGAGTGTCAGAGAGTGTCAGAGTGTGATAGTGAGTGTCAGAGAGTGTCAGAGAGTGATAGTAAGTGTCTGAGAGTGTCAGAGAGTGATAGAGAGTGATAGAGAGTGATAGAGTTTGATAGAGTTTGATAGACTGTCAGAGAGTGTCAGAGAGTGATAGAGAGTGTCAGAGAGAGTCAGAGAGTGTCAGAGATTGTCAGAGAGTGTCAGAGATTGTCAGAGAGTGATAGTAAGTGTCTGAGAGTGTCAGAGAGGGTCAGAGAGTGATAGAGAGTGATAGAGAGTGTCAGAGAGAGTCAGAGAGTGTCAGAGAGTGTCAGAGAGTGTCAGAGTGTGTCAGAGAGTGATAGAGAGTGTCAGAGAGTGATCGAGAGTGTCAGAGAGTGTCAGAGAGTGATAGAGAGTGTCAGAGAGAGTCAGATTGTGTCAGAGAGTGTCAGAGAGTGTCAGAGAGTGATAGTGAGTGTCAGAGAGTGTCAGAGAGTGTCAGAGAGTGATAGTGAGTGTCAGAGAGTGTCAGAGTGTGTCAGAGAGTGTCAGAGAGTGATAGTGAGTGTCTGAGAGTGACAGAGAGTGTCAGAGTGTGATAGAGGGTGTCAGAGAGTGATAGTGAGTGTCAGAGTGTATCAGAGAGTTATAGTGAGTGTCAGAGAGATTCAGAGAGAATAGTGAGTGTCTGAGAGTGTCAGAGAGTGATAGAGAGTGTCAGAGAGTGTCAGAGAGTGAAAGAGAGTGACAGAGAGTGATAGTGAGTGTCAGAGAGTGACAGAGAGTCTCTGAGAGTATCTGAGAATGTCAGAGTGTGTCAGAGTGTGTCAGAGAGTGACAGACAGTGATAGAGAGTGTCAGAGAGTGTCAGAGAGTGATAGAGAGAGCCAGAGAGTGATGCAGAGTCAGAGAGTCTCAGAGAGTGATAGGGAGTGTCAGAGAGTGTCAGAGAGTGAAAGAGAGTGATAGTGAGTGTCAGAGAGTGACAGAGAGTGTCTGAGAGTATCTGAGAATGTCAGAGTGTGTCAGAGTGTGTCAGAGTGTGACAGACAGTGATAGTGAGTGTCTGAGAGTGTCTGAGAGTAATAGAGAGTGATAGTGAAATTCTGAGTGTGTCAGAGAGTGATAGAGAGTGTCAGAGAGTGTCAGAGAGTGTCAGAATGTGATAGTGAGTGTCAGAGAGTCTGAGAGTGACAGAGAGTGTCAGAGAGTAATAGAGAGTGTCAGAGAGTGATAGTGAGTGTCAGAGTGTATCAGAGAGTTATAGTGAGTGTCAGAGAGTGTCAGAGAGAATAGTGAGTGTCTGAGAGTGTCAGAGAGTGATAGAATGTGTCAGAGAGTGATACAGAGTCAGAGAGTCTCAGAGAGTGATAGAGAGTGTCAGAGAGTGTCAGTGAGTGAAAGAGAGTGACAGAGAGTGATAGTGAGTGTCAGAGAGTGACAGAGTGTCTGAGAATGTCAGAGTGTGTCAGAGTGTGTCAGAGAGTGACAGACAGTGATAGAGAGTGTCAGAGAGTGTCAGAGAGTGATAGAGAGTGTCAGAGAGTGTCAGAGAGTGATAGTGAGTGTCAGAGAGTGTCAGAGTGTGTCAGAGAGTGTCAGAGAGTGATAGTGAGTGTCTGAGAGTGACAGAGAGTGTCAGAGTGTGATAGAGGGTGTCAGAGAGTGATAGTGAGTGTCAGAGTGTATCAGAGAGTTATAGTGAGTGTCAGAGAGATTCAGAGAGAATAGTGAGTGTCTGAGAGTGTCAGAGAGTGATAGAATGTGTCAGAGAGTGATACAGAGTCAGAGAGTCTCAGAGAGTGATAGAGAGTGACAGAGAGTGTCAGAGAGTGAAAGAGAGTGACAGAGAGTGATAGTGAGTGTCAGAGAGTGACAGAGAGTGTCTGAGAGTATCTGAGAATGTCAGAGTGTGTCAGAGTGTGTCAGAGAGTGACAGACAGTGATAGAGAGTGTCAGAGAGTGTCAGAGAGTGATAGAGAGAGCCAGAGAGTGATGCAGAGTCAGAGAGTCTCAGAGAGTGATAGGGAGTGTCAGAGAGTGTCAGAGAGTGAAAGAGAGTGATAGTGAGTGTCAGAGAGTGACAGAGAGTGTCTGAGAGTATCTGAGAATGTCAGAGTGTGTCAGAGTGTGTCAGAGTGTGACAGACAGTGATAGTGAGTGTCTGAGAGTGTCTGAGAGTAATAGAGAGTGATAGTGAAATTCTGAGTGTGTCAGAGAGTGATAGAGAGTGTCAGAGAGTGTCAGAGAGTGTCAGAATGTGATAGTGAGTGTCAGAGAGTCTGAGAGTGACAGAGAGTGTCAGAGAGTAATAGAGAGTGTCAGAGAGTGATAGTGAGTGTCAGAGTGTATCAGAGAGTTATAGTGAGTGTCAGAGAGTGTCAGAGAGAATAGTGAGTGTCTGAGAGTGTCAGAGAGTGATAGAATGTGTCAGAGAGTGATACAGAGTCAGAGAGTCTCAGAGAGTGATAGAGAGTGTCAGAGAGTGTCAGTGAGTGAAAGAGAGTGACAGAGAGTGATAGTGAGTGTCAGAGAGTGACAGAGAGTCTGAGAATGTCAGAGTGTGTCAGAGTGTGTCAGAGAGTGACAGACAGTGATAGAGAGTGTCAGAGAGTGTCAGAGAGTGATAGAGAGTGTCAGAGAGTGTCAGAGAGTGATAGAGAGAGCCAGAGAGTGATAGTGAGTATCTGAGAGTATCAGAGAGTGATAGTGAGTGTCCGAGAGTGTCAGAGAGTGTCAGAGAGTGTCAGAGATTGATAGTGAGTGTCAGAGAGTGATAGAGAGTGTCAGAGCATGTCAGAGCGTGTCAGAGAGTGATAGTGAGTGTCAGTGAGTGTCAGAGTGTGTCAGAGTGTGATAGAGAGTGTCAGAGAGTGATAGTGAGTGTCAGAGAGTATCAGAGAGTGATAGTGAATTTCAGAGAGTATCAGAGAGTGATAGTGAGTGTCTGAGAGTGTCTGAGAGTAATGGAGAGTGATAGTGAATTTCTGAGTGTGTCAGAGAGTGATAGAGAGTGTCAGAGAGTGTCAGAGAGTGTCAGAAAGTGATAGGGAGTGTCAGAGAGTGTCTGAGAGGGACAGAGAGTGTCAGAGTGTGATAGAGAGTTTCAGAGAGTGTCAGAGAGTGATAGAGAGTGTCAGAGAGAGATAGAGAGTGTCAGAGAGTGTCAGAGAATGTGAGAGAATGTCAGAGAGTGATAGTGAGTGTCAGAGAGTGTGAGAGAGTGTCAGAGAGTGACAGAGAGTGTCAGAGAGTGATAGTGAGTGTCTGAGAGTGTCTGAGATTGTCAGAGAATGTCAGAGATTGTCAGAGATTGATAGAGTGTCAGAGAGTGTCAGAGAGTGATAGAGAATGTCAGAGAGTTATAAAGAGTGCCACAGAGTGTCAGAGAGTGTCGGAGCGTGTCAGAGAGTGATAGAGAGTATCAGAGAGTGATAGTGAGTGTCAGAGAGTGTCAGAGAGTGATAGAGAATGTCAGAGAGTTATAAAGAGTGTCACAGAGTGTCAGAGTGTGTCGGAACGTGTCAGAGAGTGATAGAGAGTATCAGTGAGTGATTGTGAGTGATAGAGAGTATCAGAGAGAATAGTGAGTGTCAGAGAGTGTCAGAGAGTGTCTGAGAGTGTCTGAGAGTGTCAGAGAGTGATAGTGAGTGTCAGAGAGTGATAGTGAGTGTCAGAGAGTGATAGTGAGCTTCAGAGAGTGTCAGAGAGTGTCAGAGAGTGATAGTGAGTGTCAGAGTGTATCAGAGAGTTATAGTGAGTGTCAGAGAGTGTCAGAGAGAATAGTGAGTGTCTGAGAGTGTCAGAGAGTGATAGAATGTGTCAGAGAGTGATACAGAGTCAGAGAGTCTCAGAGAGTGATAGAGAGTGTCAGAGAGTGTCAGAGAGTGAAAGAGAGTGACAGAGAGTGATAGTGAGTGTCAGAGAGTGACAGAGTGTCTGAGAATGTCAGAGTGTGTCAGAGTGTGTCAGAGAGTGACAGACAGTGATAGAGAGTGTCAGAGAGTGTCAGAGAGTGATAGAGAGTGTCAGAGAGTGTCAGAGAGTGATAGAGAGAGCCAGAGAGTGATAGTGAGTATCTGAGAGTATCAGAGAGTGATAGTGAGTGTCCGAGAGTGTCAGAGAGTGTCAGAGAGTGTCAGAGATTGATAGTGAGTGTCAGAGAGTGATAGAGAGTGTCAGAGCATGTCAGAGCGTGTCAGAGAGTGATAGTGAGTGTCAGTGAGTGTCAGAGTGTGTCAGAGTGTGATAGAGAGTGTCAGAGAATGTCAGAGAGTGATAGTGAATGTCAGAGAGTATCAGAGAGTGATAGTGAGTGTCTGAGAGTGTCTGAGAGTAATAGAGAGTGATAGTGAATTTCTGAGTGTGTCAGAGAGTGATAGAGAGTGTCAGAGTGTGTCAGAAAGTGATAGGGAGTGTCAGAGAGTGTCTGAGAGGGAGAGAGAGTGTCAGAGAGAGATAGAGAGTGTCAGAGAGTGATAGTGAGTGTCTGAGAGTGATAGTGAGTGTCAGAGAGTGTCAGAGAGTGACAGAGAGTGTCAGAGAGTGATAGTGAGTGTCTGAGAGTGTCTGAGATTGTCAGAGAGTGTCAGAGATTGTCAGAGATTGATAGAGTGTCAGAGAGTGTCAGAGAGTGATAGAGAATGTCAGAGAGTTATAAAGAGTGTCACAGAGTGTCAGAGAGTGTCGGAGCGTGTCAGAGAGTGATAGAGAGTATCAGAGAGTGATAGTGAGTGTCAGAGAGTGTCAGAGAGTGATAGAGAATGTCAGAGAGTTATAAAGAGTGTCACAGAGTGTCAGAGAGTGTCGGAGCGTGTCAGAGAGTGATAGAGAGTATCAGTGAGTGATTGTGAGTGATAGAGAGTATCAGAGAGTGATAGTGAGTGTCAGAGAGTATCAGAGAGTGATAGTGAGTGTCTGAGAGTGTCAGAGCGTGTCAGAGAGTGAAATAGAGTGTCACATAGAGATAGAGAGTGTCAGAGAGAGATATAGAGTGTCAGATAGTGTCAGAGAGTGTGAGAGAGTGTGAGAGAGTGTGAGAGAGTGTGAGAGAGTGGTAGTGAGTGTCTGAGAGTGTCAGAGAGTGACAGAGAGTGACAGAGAATGTCAGCGAGTGTTAGAGATTGTCAGAGAGTGATAGTGAGTGTCTGAGAGCGTCAGAGAGAGTCAGAGAATGATAGAGAGTGTCAGTGAGTGATAGAGAGTGTCAGAGTGTGATAGTGAGTGTCAGAGAGTGTCTGAGATTGTCAGAGAATGTCAGAGATTGTCAGAGATTGATAGAGTGTCAGAGAGTGTCAGAGAGTGATAGAGAATGTCAGAGAGTTATAAAGAGTGCCACAGAGTGTCAGAGAGTGTCGGAGCGTGTCAGAGAGTGATAGAGAGTATCAGAGAGTGATAGTGAGTGTCAGAGAGTGTCAGAGAGTGATAGAGAATGTCAGAGAGTTATAAAGAGTGTCACAGAGTGTCAGAGTGTGTCGGAGCGTGTCAGAGAGTGATAGAGAGTATCAGTGAGTGATTGTGAGTGATAGAGAGTATCAGAGAGAATAGTGAGTGTCAGAGAGTGTCAGAGAGTGTCTGAGAGTGTCTGAGAGTGTCAGAGAGTGATAGTGAGTGTCAGAGAGTGATAGTGAGTGTCAGAGAGTGATAGTGAGCGTCAGAGAGTGTCAGAGAGTGTCAGAGAGTGATAGTGAGTGTCAGAGTGTATCAGAGAGTTATAGTGAGTGTCAGAGAGTGTCAGAGAGAATAGTGAGTGTCTGAGAGTGTCAGAGAGTGATAGAATGTGTCAGAGAGTGATACAGAGTCAGAGAGTCTCAGAGAGTGATAGAGAGTGTCAGAGAGTGTCAGAGAGTGAAAGAGAGTGACAGAGAGTGATAGTGAGTGTCAGAGAGTGACAGAGTGTCTGAGAATGTCAGAGTGTGTCAGAGTGTGTCAGAGAGTGACAGACAGTGATAGAGAGTGTCAGAGAGTGTCAGAGAGTGATAGAGAGTGTCAGAGAGTGTCAGAGAGTGATAGAGAGAGCCAGAGAGTGATAGTGAGTATCTGAGAGTATCAGAGAGTGATAGTGAGTGTCCGAGAGTGTCAGAGAGTGTCAGAGAGTGTCAGAGATTGATAGTGAGTGTCAGAGAGTGATAGAGAGTGTCAGAGCATGTCAGAGCGTGTCAGAGAGTGATAGTGAGTGTCAGTGAGTGTCAGAGTGTGTCAGAGTGTGATAGAGAGTGTCAGAGAATGTCAGAGAGTGATAGTGAATGTCAGAGAGTATCAGAGAGTGATAGTGAGTGTCTGAGAGTGTCTGAGAGTAATAGAGAGTGATAGTGAATTTCTGAGTGTGTCAGAGAGTGATAGAGAGTGTCAGAGTGTGTCAGAAAGTGATAGGGAGTGTCAGAGAGTGTCTGAGAGGGAGAGAGAGTGTCAGAGAGAGATAGAGAGTGTCAGAGAGTGATAGTGAGTGTCTGAGAGTGATAGTGAGTGTCAGAGAGTGTCAGAGAGTGACAGAGAGTGTCAGAGAGTGATAGTGAGTGTCTGAGAGTGTCTGAGATTGTCAGAGAGTGTCAGAGATTGTCAGAGATTGATAGAGTGTCAGAGAGTGTCAGAGAGTGATAGAGAATGTCAGAGAGTTATAAAGAGTGTCACAGAGTGTCAGAGAGTGTCGGAGCGTGTCAGAGAGTGATAGAGAGTATCAGAGAGTGATAGTGAGTGTCAGAGAGTGTCAGAGAGTGATAGAGAATGTCAGAGAGTTATAAAGAGTGTCACAGAGTGTCAGAGAGTGTCGGAGCGTGTCAGAGAGTGATAGAGAGTATCAGTGAGTGATTGTGAGTGATAGAGAGTATCAGAGAGTGATAGTGAGTGTCAGAGAGTATCAGAGAGTGATAGTGAGTGTCTGAGAGTGTCAGAGCGTGTCAGAGAGTGAAATAGAGTGTCAGATAGAGATAGAGAGTGTCAGAGAGAGATATAGAGTGTCAGATAGTGTCAGAGAGTGTGAGAGAGTGTGAGAGAGTGTGAGAGAGTGTGAGAGAGTGGTAGTGAGTGTCTGAGAGTGTCAGAGAGTGACAGAGAGTGACAGAGAGTGTCAGCGAGTGTTAGAGATTGTCAGAGAGTGATAGTGAGTGTCTGAGAGCGTCAGAGAGAGTCAGAGAATGATAGAGAGTGTCAGTGAGTGATAGAGAGTGTCAGAGTGTGATAGTGAGTGTCAGAGAGAATCAGTGAGTGATAGTGAGTGTCAGAGAGTGATAGAGATTATCAGAGAGTGATAGTGAGTGTCAGAGAGTATCAGAGAGAATAGTGAGTGTCAGAGAGTGTCAGAGAGTGTCAGAGAGTGTCTGAGAGTGTCTGAGAGTGTCAGAGATGATAGAGAGTGTCAAAGAGTGATAGTGAGTGTCAGAGAGTGATAGAGAGTGTCAGAGAGTGATATTAAGTGTCTGAGAGATTCAGAGAGTGTCAGAGAGTGATACAGAGTGTCAGAGAGAGTCAGAGAATGTCAGAAAGTGTCAGAGAGTGTCAGAGAGTGATAGAGAGTGTCAGAGAGAGTCAGAGAGAGTCAGAGAGTGTCAGAGAGTGATAGTGAGTGTCAGAGAGTGTCAGAGAGTGTCAGAGAGTGTCAGAGAGAGTCAGAGAGTGATAGAGAGTGTCAGAGAGAGTCAGAGAGTGATAGAGAGTGTCAGAGAGAGATAGAGAGTGTCAGAGAGTGTCAGAGAGTGTCAGAGAGTGATAGTGAGTGTCTGAGAGTGACAGAGAGTGATAGAGAGTGTCAGAGAGTGATAGTGAGTGTCAGAGAGTGATAGCGAGTGTCAGAGAGTGATAGAGAGTGTCAGAGAGTGATATTAAGTGTCTGAGAGATTCAGAGAGTGTCAGAGAGTGTCAGAGAGTGATAGTAAGTGTCAGAGAGTGTCAGAGAGTGTCAGAGAGTGATAGAGAGTGTCAGAGAGAGATAGAGAGTGTCAGAGCGTGATAGTGAGTGTCTGAGAGTGTCAGAGATGATAGAGAGTGTCAAAGAGTGATAGTGAGTGTCAGAGAGTGATAGAGAGTGTCAGAGAGTGATATTAAGTGTCTGAGAGATTCAGAGAGTGTCAGAGAGTGATACAGAGTGTCAGAGAGAGTCAGAGAATGTCAGAAAGTGTCAGAGAGTGTCAGAGAGTGATAGAGAGTGTCAGAGAGAGTCAGAGAGAGTCAGAGAGTGTCAGAGAGTGATAGTGAGTGTCAGAGAGTGTCAGAGAGTGTCAGAGAGTGTCAGAGAGAGTCAGAGAGTGATAGAGAGTGTCAGAGAGAGTCAGAGAGTGATAGAGAGTGTCAGAGAGAGATAGAGAGTGTCAGAGAGTGTCAGAGAGTGTCAGAGAGTGATAGTGAGTGTCTGAGAGTGACAGAGAGTGATAGAGAGTGTCAGAGAGTGATAGTGAGTGTCAGAGAGTGATAGCGAGTGTCAGAGAGTGATAGAGAGTGTCAGAGAGTGATATTAAGTGTCTGAGAGATTCAGAGAGTGTCAGAGAGTGTCAGAGAGTGATAGTAAGTGTCAGAGAGTGTCAGAGAGTGTCAGAGAGTGATAGTGAGTGTCAGAGAGTGATGGAGTGTGATAGTGAGTGTCAGAGAGTGTCAGAGAGTGTCAGAGAGTGATAGTGAGTGTCAGAGAGTTTCAGAGATTGATAGTGATTGTCAGAGAGTGTCAGAGAGTGTCAGAGAGTGATAGTGAGTGTCAGAGAGTGTCAGAGAGTGATAGTGAGTGTCAGAGAGTGTCAGAGTGTGTCAGAGAGTGATAGTGAGTGTCTGAGAGTGTCAGACAGTGTCAGAGAGTGTCAGAGAGTGATAGAGAGTTTCAGAGAGTGTCAGAGAGTGTCAGAGAGTGTCAGAGAGTGATAGAGAGTGTCGGAGAGTGTCAGAGAGTGATAGAGAGTGATAGAGAGTGTCAGAGAGTGATAGAGAGTGATAGAGAGTGTCAGAGAGTGTCTGAGAGAGTCAGAGAGTGATAGAGAGTGATAGAGAGTGTCAGAGAGTGTCAGAGAGTGATAGAGAGTGTCAGAGAGTGTCAGAGAGTGTCAGAGAGTGATAGTGAGTGTCAGAGAGTGTCAGGGAGTGATAGTGAGTGTCAGAGAGTGTCTGAGAGAGTCAGAGAGTGATAGAGAGTGTCAGAGAGTGTCAGAGAGTGATAGAGAGTGTCTGCGAGTGTCAGAGAGTGTCAGAGAGTGATAGTGAGTGTCAGAGAGTGTCAGGGAGTGATAGTGAGTGTCTGAGAGTGTCAGAGAGTGTCAGAGAGTGATAGAGAGTGTCAGAGAGAGTCAGAGAGTGTCAGAGGGTGTCAGAGAGTGATAGTGAGTGTCAGAGAGAGATGGAGTGTGATAGTGAGTGTCAGAGAGTGTCAGAGAGTGAAAGTGAGTGTCAGAGAGTGTCAGAGAGTGATAGTGAGTGTCAGAGAGTGTCAGAGAGTGTCAGAGAGTGATAGAGAGTGTCAGAGAGAGATAGAGAGTGTCAGAGAGTGATAGTGAGTGTCTGAGAGTGTCAGAGTGTGTCAGAGAGTGATAGTGAGTGTCTGAGAGTGTCAGAGAGTGTCAGAGAGTGTCAGAGAGTGATAGAGAGTGTCAGAGAGTGTCAGAGAGTGTCAGAGAGTGATAGTGAGTGTCAGAGAGTGTCAGAGAGTGTCAGAGAGTGATAGAGAGTGTCAGAGAGAGTCAGAGAGTGTCAGAGAGTGTCAGAGAGTGATAGTGAGTGTCAGAGAGTATCAGAGAGAATAGTGAGTGTCAGAGAGTGTCAGAGAGTGTCTGAGAGTGTCAGAGAGTGATAGTGAGTGTCAGAGAGTGTCAGAGAGTGATAGTGAGTGTCAGAGAGTGTCAGAGTGTGTCAGAGAGTGATAGTGAGTGTCTGAGAGTGTCAGACAGTGTCAGAGAGTGTCAGAGAGTGATAGAGAGTGTCAGAGAGTGTCAGAGAGTGTCAGAGAGTGATAGTGAGTGTCAGAGAGTGTCAGAGAGTGTCAGAGAGTGATAGAGAGTGTCAGAGAGAGTCAGAGAGTGTCAGAGAGTGTCAGAGAGTGATAGTGAGTGTCAGAGAGTATCAGAGAGAATAGTGAGTGTCAGAGAGTGTCAGAGAGTGTCTGAGAGTGTCAGAGAGTGATAGTGAGTGTCAGAGAGTGATAGTGAGCGTCAGAGAGTGTCAGAGAGTGTCTGAGAGTGTCTGAGAGTGTCAGAGAGTGATAGTGAGTGTCAGAGAGTGATAGTGAGTGTCAGAGAGTGATAGTGAGTGTCTGAGAGTGATAGTGAGTGTCTGAGAGTGTCAGAGAGTGATAGAGAGTGTCAGAGAGTATCAGAGAGTGATAGTGAGTGTCAGAGAGTGATAGTGAGTGTCAGAGAGTGATAGTGAGTGTCTGAGAGTGTGAGAGAGTGATAGAGAGTGTCAGAGAGTGTCAGAGACTGATAGTGAGTGTCAGAGAGTGATAGTGAGTTTCAGAGAGTGTCAGAGATTGTCAGAGAGTGATAGAGAGAGCCAGAGAGTGATACAGAGTCAGAGAGTCTCAGAGAGTGATAGACAGTGTCAGAGAGTGTCAGAGAGTGAAAGATAGTGACAGAGAGTGATAGTGAGTGTCAGAGAGTGACAGAGAGTGTCTGAGAGTATCTGAGAATGTCAGAGTGTGTCAGAGTGTGTCAGAGAGTGACAGACAGTGATAGAGAGTGTCAGAGAGTGTCAGAGAGTGATAGAGAGTGTCAGAGAGTGTCAGAGAGTGATAGAGAGAGCCAGAGAGTGATAGTGAGTATCTGAGAGTATCAGAGAGTGATAGTGAGTGTCCGAGAGTGTCTGAGAGTAATAGAGAGTGATAGTGCTTTTCTGTGTGTCAGAGCGTGATAGAGAGTGTCAGAGAGTGTCAGAATGTGATAGTGAGTGTCAGAGAGTCTGAGAGTGACAGAGTGTGTCAGAGAGTGATAGAGAGTGTCAGAGAGTTATAGTGAGTGTCAGAGAGTGTCAGAGAGAATAGTGAGTGTCTGAGAGTGTCAGAGAGTGATAGAATGTGTCAGAGAGTGATACAGAGTCAGAGAGTCTCAGAGAGTGATAGAGAGTGTCAGAGAGTGTCAGAGAGTGAAAGAGAGTGACAGAGAGTGATAGTGAGTGTCAGAGAGTGACAGAGAGTGTCTGAGAATGTCAGAGTGTGTCAGAGAGTGACAGACAGTGATAGAGAGTGTCAGAGAGTGTCAGAGAGTGATAGAGTGTCAGAGAGTGTCAGAGAGTGATAGAGAGAGCCAGAGAGTGATAGTGAGTATCTGAGAGTATCAGAGAGTGATAGTGAGTATCTGAGAGTATCAGAGAGTGATAGTGAGTGTCCGAGAGTGTCTGAGAGTGTCAGAGATTGTCAGAGATTGATAGTGAGTGTTAGAGAGTGATAGAGAGTGTCAGAGCATGTCAGAGCGTGTCAGAGAGTGATAGTGAGTGTCAATGAGTGTCAGAGTGTGTCAGAGTGTGATAGAGAGTGTCAGAGAGTGATAGTGAGTGTCAGAGAGTATCAGAGAGTGATAGTGAATGTCAGAGAGTATCAGAGAGTGATAGTGAGTGTCTGAGAGAGTCTGAGAGTAATAGAGAGTGATAGTGAATTTCTGAGTGTGTCAGAGAGTGATAGAGAGTGTCAGAGAGTGTCAGAGAGTGTCAGAAAGTGATAGGGAGTGTCAGAGAGTGTCTGAGAGGGACAGAGAGTGTCAGAGTGTGATAGAGAGTTTCAGAGAGTGTCAGAGAGTGATAGTGAGTGTCTGAGAGTGACAGAGAGTGTCAGAGTGTGATAGAGAGTGTCAGAGAGTGATAGTGAGTGTCAGAGTGTATCAGAGAGTTATAGTGAGTGTCAGAGAGATTCAGAGAGAATAGTGAGTGTCTGAGAGTGTCAGAGAGTGATAGAGAGTGTCAGAGAGTGAAAGAGAGTGACAGAGAGTGATAGTGAGTGTCAGAGAGTGACAGAGAGTGTCTGAGAGTATCTGAGAATGTCAGAGTGTGTCAGAGTGTGTCAGAGTGTGTCAGAGAGTGACAGACAGTGATAGAGAGTGTCAGAGAGTGTCAGAAGTGATAGAGAGAGCCAGAGAGTGATACAGAGTCAGAGAGTCTCAGAGAGTGATAGAGAGTGTCAGAGAGTGTCAGAGAGTGAAAGAGAGTGACAGAGAGTGATAGTGAGTGTCAGAGAGTGACAGAGAGTGTCTGAGAGTATCTGAGAATGTCAGAGTGTGTCAGAGTGTGTCAGAGAGTGACAGACAGAGATAGTGAGTGTCTGAAAGTGTCTGAGAGTAATAGAGAGTGATAGTGAATTTCTGAGTGTGTCAGAGAGTGATAGAGAGTGTCAGAGAGTGTCAGAGAGTGTCAGAATGTGATAGTGAGTGTCAGAGAGTCTGAGAGTGACAGAGAGTGTCAGAGAGTGATAGAGAGTGTCAGAGAGTGATAGTGAGTGTCAGAGAGTGTCAGAGAGAATAGTGAGTGTCTGAGAGTGTCAGAGAGTGATAGAATGTGTCAGAGAGTGATACAGAGTCAGAGAGTCTCAGAGAGTGATAGAGAGTGTCAGAGAGTGTCAGAGAGTGAAAGAGAGTGACAGAGAGTGATAGTGAGTGTCAGAGAGTGACAGAGAGTGTCTGAGAATGTCAGAGTGTGTCAGAGTGTGTCAGAGAGTGACAGACAGTGATAGAGAGTGTCAGAGAGAGTCAGAGAGTGATAGAGAGTGTCAGAGAGTGTCAGAGAGTGATAGAGGGAGCCAGAGAGTGATAGTGAGTATCTGAGAGTATCAGAGAGTGATAGTGAGTGTCCGAGAGTGTCCGAGAGTGTCAGAGAGTGTCAGAGATTGATAGTGAGTGTCAGAGAGTGATAGAGAGTGTCAGAGCATGTCAGAGCGTGTCAGAGAGTGATAGTGAGTGTCAGTGAGTGTCAGAGTGTGTCAGAGTGTGATAGAGAGTGTCAGAGAGTGATAGTGAGTGTCAGAGAGTATCAGAGAGTGATAGTGAATGTCAGAGAGTATCAGAGAGTGATAGTGAGTGTCTGAGAGTGTCTGAGAGTAATAGAGAGTGATAGTGAATTTCTGAGTGTGTCAGAGAGTGATAGAGAGTGTCAGAGAGTGTCAGAGAGTGTCAGAAAGTGATAGGGAGTGTCAGAGAGTGTCTGAGATACAGAGAGTGTCAGAGTGTGATAGAGAGTTTCAGAGAGTGTCAGAGAGTGATAGAGAGTGTCAGAGAGAGATAGAGAGTGTCAGAGAGTGTCAGAGAATGTGAGAGAATGTCAGAGAGTGATAGTGAGTGTCAGAGAGTGTCAGAGAGTGACAGAGAGTGTCAGAGAGTGATAGTGAGTGTCTGAGAGTGTCTGAGATTGTCAGAGAGTGTCAGAGATTGTCAGAGATTGATAGAGTGTCAGAGAGTGTCAGAGAGTGATAGAGAATATCAGAGAGTGATAGTGAGTGTCAGAGAGTGTCAGAGAGTGATAGTGAGTGTCTGAGAGTGTCAGAGAGTGATAGTGAGTGTCAGAGAGTGTCAGAGATTGTCAGAGAGTGATAGAGAGAGCCAGAGAGTGATACAGAGTCAGAGAGTCTCAGAGAGTGATAGAGAGTGTCAGAGAGTGTCAGAGAGTGAAAGAGAGTGATAATGAGTGTCAGAGAGTGACAGAGAGTGTCTGAGAGTATCTGAGAATGTCAGAGTGTGTCAGAGTGTGTCAGAGAGTGACAGACAGTGATAGTGAGTATCTGAGAGTGTCTGAGAGTAATAGAGAGTGATAGTGAATTTCTGAGTGTGTCAGAGAGTGATAGAGAGTGTCAGAGAGTGTCAGAGAGTGTCAGAATGTGATAGTGAGTGTCAGAGAGCCTGAGAGTGTCAGAGAGTGATAGAGAGTGTCAGAGAGTGATAGTGAGTGTCAGAGTGTATCAGAGAGTTATAGTGAGTGTCAGAGAGTGTCAGAGAGAATAGTGAGTGTCTGAGAGTGTCAGAGAGTGATAGAATGTGTCAGAGAGTGATACAGAGTCAGAGAGTCTCAGAGAGTGATAGAGAGTGTCAGAGAGTGATAGTGAGTGTCAGAGAGTGACAGAGAGTGTCTGAGAATGTCAGAGTGTGTCAGAGAGTGACAGACAGTGATAGAGAGTGTCAGAGAGTGTCAGAGAGTGATAGAGAGTGTCAGAGAGTGATAGAGAGTGTCAGAGAGTGTCAGAGAGTGATAGAGAGAGCCAGAGAGTGATAGTGAGTATCTGAGAGTATCAGAGAGTGATAGTGAGTGTCCGAGAGTGTCAGAGAGTGTCAGAGAGTGTCAGAGATTGATAGTGAGTGTCAGAGAGTGATAGAGAGTGTCAGAGCATGTCAGAGCGTGTCAGAGAGTGATAGTGAGTGTCAGTGAGTGTCAGAGTGTGTCAGAGTGTGATAGAGAGTGTCAGAGATTGATAGTGAGTGTCAGAGAGTATCAGAGAGTGATAGTGAATTTCAGAGAGTGTCAGAGAATGTGAGAGAATGTCAGAGAGTGATAGTGAGTGTCAGAGAGGGACAGAGAGTGTCAGAGAGTGATAGTGAGTGTCTGAGAGTGTCTGAGATTGTCAGAGAGTGTCAGAGATTGTCAATGATTGATAGAGTGTCAGAGAGTTTCAGAGAGTGATAGAGAATGTCAGAGAGTTATAAAGAGTGTCACAGAGTGTCAGAGATTGTCGGAGCGTGTCAGAGAGTGATAGAGAGTATCAGAGAGTGATAGTGAGTGTCAGAGAGTGTCAGAGAGTGTCGGAGCGTGTCAGAGAGTGATAGAGTGTATCAGTGAGTGATTGTGAGTGATAGAGAGTATCAGAGAGTGATAGTGAGTGTCAGAGAGTATCAGAGAGTGATAGTGAGTGTCTGAGAGTGTCAGAGAGTGTCAGAGAGTGAAATAGAGTGTCAGATAGAGATAGAGAGTGTCAGAGAGAGATAGAGAGTGTCAGAGAGTGTCAGTGAGTGTGAGAGAGTGTGAGAGAGTGTGAGAGAGTGTGAGAGAGTGTGAGAGAGTGTGAGAGAGTGGTAGTGAGTGTCTGAGAGTGTCAGAGAGTGACAGAGAGTGACAGAGAGTGTCAGCGAGTGTTAGAGATTGTCAGAGAGTGATAGTGAGTGTCTGAGAGCGTCAGAGAGAGTCAGAGAATGATAGAGAGTGTCAGTGAGTGATAGAGAGTGTCAGAGTGTGATAGTGAGTGTCAGAGAGAATCAGTGAGTGATAGTGAGTGTCAGAGAGTGATAGAGATTATCAGAGAGTGATAGTGAGTGTCAGAGAGTATCAGAGAGAATAGTGAGTGTCAGAGAGTGTCAGAGAGTGTCTGAGAGTGTCAGAGAGTGATAGTGAGTGTCAGAGAGTGATAGTGAGTGTCAGAGAGTGATAGTGAGCGTCAGAGAGTGTCAGAGAGTGTCTGAGAGTGTCTGAGAGTGTCAGAGAGTGATAGTGAGTGTCAGAGAGTGATAGTGAGTGTCAGAGAGTGATAGTGAGCGACAGAGAGTGTCAGAGAGTGTCTGAGAGTGTCTGAGAGTGTCAGAGAGTGATAGTGAGTGTCAGAGAGTGATAGTGAGTGTCAGAGAGTGATAGTGAGCGTCAGAGAGAGTCAGAGAGTGATAGAGAGTGTCAGAGAGTATCAGAGAGTGATAGTGAGTGTCAGAGAGTGATAGTGAGTGTCAGAGAGTGATAGTGAGTGTCTGAGAGTGTCAGAGAGTGATAGAGAGTGTCAGAGAGTGTCAGAGACTGATAGTGAGTGTCAGAGAGTGATAGTGAGTGTCTGAGAGTGTCAGAGAGTGATAGTGAGTGTCAGAGAGTGTCAGAGATTGTCAGAGAGTGAAAGAGAGTGTCAGATAGAGATAGAGAGTGTCAGATAGAGATAGAGAGTGTCAGAGAGAGATAGAGAGTGTGAGAGAGTATCAGAGAGTGATAGTGAGTGTCAGAGAGTGATAGTGAGTGTCAGAGAGTGATAGTGAGTGTCAGAGAGTGATAGTGAGACTGGTAAGCTCGAGGAAGTGCTCGTTAGGAGGGAAGATGTGTTGGGGTTTTTGAATAACTTGAAGATAGACAAGTCTCCCGGGCCTGACGGGGTATATCCAAGGATGTTATGGGAAGCAAGGGATGAAATTGCAGAGCCGCTGGCAATGATCTTTTCATCTTCTCTGCTGACGGGGGTGGTACCAGGTGATTGGAGGGTGGCAAATGTTGTGCCCCTGTTCAAGAAAGGGAATAGGAACAACCCTGGGAATTACAGGCCAGTTAGTCTTACTTCGGTGGTAGGCAAGTTGATGGAAAAGGTGCTGAGGGATAGGATTTCTGAGCATCTGGAAAGACACTGCTTGATTCGGGACAGTCAGCACGGTTTTGTGAGGGGTAGGTCTTGCCTCACAAGCCTGATTGAATTCTTTGAGCAGGTGACCAAGCAAGTGGATGAGGGTAAACCAGTGGATGTGGTGTACATGGATTTTAGTAAGGCATTTGATAAGGTCCCCCATGGTAGACTTATGGAGAAAGTCAGGAGGCATGGGATAGTGGGGAATGTGGCCAGTTGGATTAAGAATTGGCTAACTGATAGAAGGCAGAGAGTGGTCTTAGATGGTAAATACTCAGCCTGGAGCCCAGTTACCAGTGGCGTGCCGCAGGGATCAGTTCTGGGTCCTCTCCTGTTTGTGATTTTTATTAACGACTTGGATGAGGAAGTCGAAGGGTGGGTCAGTAAATTTGCAGATGATACAAAGGTTGGTGGAGTTGTGGATACCGAGGAGGGCTATTGTCGTCTGCAAAGGGACTTGGATAGGTTGCAGTGCTGGGCTGAAAAGTGGCAGATGGAGTTTAACCCTGAAAAGTGTGAGGTCGTCCATTTTGGAAGGACAAACATGAATGCAAAATACTGGGTTAACGGTAGGGTTCTTGGGCATGTGGAGGAGCAGAGAGACCTTGGGGTCTATGTGCATAGATCATTGAAAGTTGCAACTCAAGTGGATAGGGCTGTGAAGAAGGCATATGGGGTGTTAGCGTTCATTAGCAGAGGGATTGAATTTAAGAGCCGTGAGGTGATGATGCAGCTGTACAGGACCTTGGTAAGGCCTCATTTGGAGTACTGTGTGCAGTTCTGGTCGCCTCATTTTAGGAAGGATGTGGAAGCCTTGGAGAGGGTGCAGAGGAGATTTACCAGGATGTTGCCTGGAATGGAGAATAAGTCTTACGAGGAAAGGCTGAACATTCTAGGCCTCTTCTCATTAGAAAGGAGAAGGATGAGGGGTGACATGATAGAGGTTTATAAGATGATCAGGGGAATAGATAGGGTAGACAGTCAGAAACTTTTTCCCCGGGTGGAGCAAAGCGTTACAAGGGGTCATAAATTTAAGGTGAAGGGTGGGAGATATAAGGGGGATGTCAGGGGAAGGTTCTTTACCCAGAGAGTGGTCGAGGCATGGAATGCCTTGCCCGGGGAAGTTGTTGAGTCAGAAACTTTAGGGACTTTCAAAAGGCTTTTGGATAGGTATATGGATAAAGGAGAATGATGGGGTATAGATTAAATTGTCCTTGACAGAGGACAAAGGATCGGCACAACATTGTGGGCCGAAGGGCCTGTTCTGTGCTGTATGTTCTATGATCTATGAGAGTGTGAGAGAGTGTGAGAGAGTGTGAGAGAGTGTGAGAAAGTGGTAGTGAGTGTCTGAGAGTGTCAGAGAGTAACAGAAAGTGTCAGCGAGTGTTAGAGATTGTCAGAGAGTGATAGTGAGTGTCTGAGAGAATCAGTGAGTGATAGTGAGTGTCAGAGAGTGATAGAGATTATCAGAGAGTGATAGTGAGTGTCAGAGAGTATCAGAGAGAATAGTGAGTGTCAGAGAGTGTCAGAGAGTGTCTGAGAGTGTCTGAGAGTGTCTGAGAGTGTCAGAGAGTGATAGTGAGTGTCAGAGAGTGATAGTGAGTGTCAGAGATTGTCAGAGAGTGTCTGAGAGTGTCAGAGAGTGATAGTGAGTGTCAGAGAGTGATAGTGAGTGTCAGAGATTGTCAGAGAGTGTCTGAGAGTGTCAGAGAGTGATAGTGAGTGTCAGAGAGTGATAGTGAGTGTCAGAGAGTGATAGTGAGTGTCAGAGATTGTCAGAGAGTGTCTGAGAGTGTCAGAGAGTGATAGTGAGTGTCAGAGAGTGATAGTGAGTGTCAGAGATTGTCAGAGAGTGTCTGAGAGTGTCAGAGAGTGATAGTGAGTGTCAGAGAGTGATAGTGAGTGTCAGAGAGTGATAGTGAGTGTCTGCGAGTGTCAGAGAGTGTCTGAGAGTGTCAGAGAGTGTTAGTGAGTGTCAGAGAGTGATAGTGAGTGTCAGAGATTGTCAGAGATTGTCTGAGAGTGTCAGAGAGTGATAGTGAGTGTCAGAGAGTGATAGTGAGTGTCAGAGAGTGATAGTGAGTGTCTGAGAGTGTCAGAGAGTGATAGAGAGTGTCAGAGAGTATCAGAGAGTGATAGTGAGTGTCAGAGAGTGATAGAGAGTGTCTGAGAGTGTCAGACAGTGTTAGAGAGTGTCAGAGAGTATCAGACAGTGATAGTGAGTGTCAGAGAGTGATAGTGAGTGTCAGAGAGTGATAGTGAGTGTCTGAGAGTGTCAGAAAGTGATAGAGAGTGTCAGAGAGTGATATAGAGTGTCAGAGAGTATCAGAGAGTGATAGTGAGTGTCAGAGAGTGATAGTGAGTGTCTGAGAGTGTCAGACAGTGTTAGAGAGTGTCAGAGAGAATCAGAGAGTGATAGTGAGTGTCAGAGAGTGATAGTGAGTGTCTGAGAGTGTCAGAGAGTGATAGAGAGTGTCAGAGAGTATCAGAGAGTGATAGTGAGTGTCAGAGAGTGATAGTGAGTGTTTGAGAGTGATAGTGAGTGTCTGAGAGTGTCAGAGAGTGATAGAGCGTGTCAGAGAGTATCAGAGAGTGATAGTGAGTGTCAGAGAGTGATAGTGAGTATCAGAGAGTGATAGTGAGTGTCTGAGAGTGTCAGAGAGTGATAGAGAGTGTCAGAGAGTATCAGAGAGTGATAGTGAGTGTCAGAGAGTGATAGTGAGTGTCAGAGACTGTCACAGATTGTCAGAGAGTGAAAGAGAGTGTCAGATAGAGATAGAGAGTGTCAGAGATAGATAGAGAGTGTCAGAGAGTGTTAGAGATAGTGAGAGAGTGTGAGAGAGTGGTAGTGAGTGTCTGAGAGTGTCAGAGAGTGACAGAGAGTGTCAGCGAGTGTTAGAGATTGTCAGAGAGTGATAGTGAGTGTCTGAGAGCGTCAGAAAGTGTCAGAGAATGATAGAGAGTGTCAGTGAGTGAAAGAGAGTGTCAGAGTGTGATAGTAAGTGTCAGAGAGAATCAGTGAGTGATAGTGAGTGTCAGAGAGTGATAGAGATTATCAGAGAGTGATAGTGAGTGTCAGAGAGTATCAGAGAGAATAGTGAGTGTCAGAGAGTGTCAGAGAGTGTCTGAGAGTGTCTGAGAGTGATAGTGAGTGTCAGAGAGTGATAGTGAGTGTCTGAGAGTGATAGTGAGTGTCAGAGAGTGATAGTGAGTGTCAGAGAGTGATAGAGATTATCAGAGAGTGATAGTGAGTGTCAGAGAGTATCAGAGAGAATAGTGAGTGTCAGAGAGTGTCTGAGAGTGTCTGAGAGTGTCTGAGAGTGTAAGAGAGTGACAGAGAGTGACAGAGAGTGTCAGAGAGTGTCAGAGAGTGATAGTGAGTGTCTGAGAGTGTCTGAGAGTGTCAGAGAGAGTCAGAGAGTGTCAGAGAGTGTCAGAGAGGGATAGAGAGTGATAGAGAGTGATAGAGAGTGTCAGAGAGTGTCAGAGAGTGTCAGAGAGTGATAGAGAGTGTCAGAGAGAGATAGAGAGTGTGAGAGAGTGTGAGAGAGTGTGAGAGAGTGTGAGAGAGTGTGAGAGAGTGTGAGAAAGTGGTAGTGAGTGTCTGAGAGTGTCAGAGAGTGACAGAAAGTGTCAGCGAGTGTTAGAGATTGTCAGAGAGTGATAGTGAGTGTCTGAGAGCGTCAGAGAGAGTCAGAGAATGATAGAGAGTGTCAGTGAGTGATAGAGATTATCAGAGAGTGATAGTGAGTGTCAGAGAGTATCAGAGAGAATAGTGAGTGTCAGAGAGTGTCAGAGAGTGTCTGAGAGTGTCTGAGAGTGTCTGAGAGTGTCTGAGAGTGTCAGAGAGTGATAGTGAGTGTCAGAGAGTGATAGTGAGTGTCAGAGAGTGATACTGAGTGTCAGAGATTGTCAGAGAGTGTCTGAGAGTGTCAGAGAGTGATAGTGAGTGTCAGAGAGTGATAGTGAGTGTCAGAGAGTGATAGTGAGTGTCTGAGAGTGTCAGAGAGTGATAGAGAGTGTCAGAGAGTATCAGAGAGTGATAGTGAGTGTCAGAGAGTGTTAGTGAGTGTCAGAGAGTGATAGTGAGTGTCAGAGAGTGATAGTGAGTGTCTGAGAGTGTCAGAGAGTGATAGAGAGTGTCAGAGAGTATCAGAGAGTGATAGTGAGTGTCAGAGAGTGATAGTGAGTGTCAGAGAGTGATAGTGAGTGTCTGAGAGTGTCAGAGAGTGATAGAGAGTGTCAGAGAGTGTCAGAGACTGATAGTGAGTGTCAGAGAGTGATAGTGAGTGTCTGAGAGTGTCAGAGAGTGATAGTGAGTGTCAGAGAGTGTCAGAGATTGTCAGAGAGTGAAAGAGAGTGTCAGATAGAGATAGAGAGTGTCAGATAGAGATAGAGAGTGTCAGAGAGAGATAGAGAGTGTGAGAGAGTGTGAGAGAGTGTGAGAGAGTGTGAGAGAGTGTGAGAAAGTGGTAGTGAGTGTCTGAGAGTGTCAGAGAGTAACAGAAAGTGTCAGCGAGTGTTAGAGATTGTCAGAGAGTGATAGTGAGTGTCTGAGAGAATCAGTGAGTGATAGTGAGTGTCAGAGAGTGATAGAGATTATCAGAGAGTGATAGTGAGTGTCAGAGAGTATCAGAGAGAATAGTGAGTGTCAGAGAGTGTCAGAGAGTGTCTGAGAGTGTCTGAGAGTGTCTGAGAGTGTCAGAGAGTGATAGTGAGTGTCAGAGAGTGATAGTGAGTGTCAGAGATTGTCAGAGAGTGTCAGAGAGTGTCAGAGAGTGATAGTGAGTGTCAGAGAGTGATAGTGAGTGTCAGAGATTGTCAGAGAGTGTCTGAGAGTGTCAGAGAGTGATAGTGAGTGTCAGAGAGTGATAGTGAGTGTCAGAGAGTGATAGTGAGTGTCTGAGAGTGTCAGAGAGTGTCTGAGAGTGTCAGAGAGTGTTAGTGAGTGTCAGAGAGTGATAGTGAGTGTCAGAGATTGTCAGAGATTGTCTGAGAGTGTCAGAGAGTGATAGTGAGTGTCAGAGAGTGATAGTGAGTGTCAGAGAGTGATAGTGAGTGTCTGAGAGTGTCAGAGAGTGATAGAGAGTGTCAGAGAGTATCAGAGAGTGATAGTGAGTGTCAGAGAGTGATAGAGAGTGTCTGAGAGTGTCAGACAGTGTTAGAGAGTGTCAGAGAGTATCAGACAGTGATAGTGAGTGTCAGAGAGTGATAGTGAGTGTCAGAGAGTGATAGTGAGTGTCTGAGAGTGTCAGAAAGTGATAGAGAGTGTCAGAGAGTGATATAGAGTGTCAGAGAGTATCAGAGAGTGATAGTGAGTGTCAGAGAGTGATAGTGAGTGTCTGAGAGTGTCAGACAGTGTTAGAGAGTGTCAGAGAGAATCAGAGAGTGATAGTGAGTGTCAGAGAGTGATAGTGAGTGTCTGAGAGTGTCAGAGAGTGATAGAGAGTGTCAGAGAGTATCAGAGAGTGATAGTGAGTGTCAGAGAGTGATAGTGAGTGTTTGAGAGTGATAGTGAGTGTCTGAGAGTGTCAGAGAGTGATAGAGCGTGTCAGAGAGTATCAGAGAGTGATAGTGAGTGTCAGAGAGTGATAGTGAGTATCAGAGAGTGATAGTGAGTGTCTGAGAGTGTCAGTGAGTGATAGAGAGTGTCAGAGAGTATCAGAGAGTGATAGTGAGTGTCAGAGAGTGATAGTGAGTGTCAGAGACTGTCACAGATTGTCAGAGAGTGAAAGAGAGTGTCAGATAGAGGTAGAGAGTGTCAGAGATAGATAGAGAGTGTCAGAGAGTGTTAGAGATAGTGAGAGAGTGTGAGAGAGTGGTAGTGAGTGTCTGAGAGTGTCAGAGAGTGACAGAGAGTGTCAGCGAGTGTTAGAGATTGTCAGAGAGTGATAGTGAGTGTCTGAGAGCGTCAGAAAGTGTCAGAGAATGATAGAGAGTGTCAGTGAGTGAAAGAGAGTGTCAGAGTGTGATAGTAAGTGTCAGAGAGAATCAGTGAGTGATAGTGAGTGTCAGAGAGTGATAGAGATTATCAGAGAGTGATAGTGAGTGTCAGAGAGTATCAGAGAGAATAGTGAGTGTCAGAGAGTGTCAGAGAGTGTCTGAGAGTGTCTGAGAGTGTCTGAGAGTGATAGTGAGTGTCAGAGAGTGATAGTGAGTGTCTGAGAGTGATAGTGAGTGTCAGAGAGTGATAGTGAGTGTCAGAGAGTGATAGAGATTATCAGAGAGTGATAGTGAGTGTCAGAGAGTATCAGAGAGAATAGTGAGTGTCAGAGAGTGTCTGAGAGTGTCTGAGAGTGTCTGAGAGTGTCAGAGAGTGATAGTGAGTGTCAGGGAGTGATAGTGAGTGTCAGAGAGTGATAGTGAGTGTCAGAGAGTGTCAGAGAGTGTCTGAGAGTGTCAGAGAGTGATAGTGAGTGTCAGAGAGTGATAGTGAGTGTCAGAGAGTGATAGTGAGTGTCAGAGAGTGATAGTGAGTGTCTGAGAGTGTCAGAGAGTGATAGAGAGTGTCAGAGAGTGTCAGAGACTGATAGTGAGTGTCAGAGAGTGATAGTGAGTGTCTGAGAGTGTCAGAGAGTGATAGTGAGTGTCAGAGAGTGTCAGAGATTGTCAGAGAGTGAAAGAGAGTGTCAGATAGAGATAGAGAGTGTCAGATAGAGATAGAGAGTGTCAGAGAGAGATAGAGAGTGTGAGAGAGTGTGAGAGAGTGTGAGAGAGTGTGAGAGAGTGTGAGAAAGTGGTAGTGAGTGTCTGAGAGTGTCAGAGAGTAACAGAAAGTGTCAGCGAGTGTTAGAGATTGTCAGAGAGTGATAGTGAGTGTCTGAGAGAATCAGTGTGTGATAGTGAGTGTCAGAGAGTGATAGAGATTATCAGAGAGTGATAGTGAGTGTCAGAGAGTATCAGAGAGAATAGTGAGTGTCAGAGAGTGTCAGAGAGTGTCTGAGAGTGTCTGAGAGTGTCAGAGAGTGATAGTGAGTGTCAGAGAGTGATAGTGAGTGTCAGAGATTGTCAGAGAGTGTCTGAGAGTGTCAGAGAGTGATAGTGAGTGTCAGAGAGTGATAGTGAGTGTCAGAGATTGTCAGAGAGTGTCTGAGAGTGTCAGAGAGTGATAGTGAGTGTCAGAGAGTGATAGTGAGTGTCAGAGAGTGATAGTGAGTGTCTGAGAGTGTCAGAGAGTGTCTGAGAGTGTCAGAGAGTGTTAGTGAGTGTCAGAGAGTGATAGTGAGTGTCAGAGATTGTCAGAGATTGTCTGAGAGTGTCAGAGAGTGATAGTGAGTGTCAGAGAGTGATAGTGAGTGTCAGAGAGTGATAGTGAGTGTCTGAGAGTGTCAGAGAGTGATAGAGAGTGTCAGAGAGTATCAGAGAGTGATAGTGAGTGTCAGAGAGTGATAGAGAGTGTCTGAGAGTGTCAGACAGTGTTAGAGAGTGTCAGAGAGTATCAGACAGTGATAGTGAGTGTCAGAGAGTGATAGTGAGTGTCAGAGAGTGATAGTGAGTGTCTGAGAGTGTCAGAAAGTGATAGAGAGTGTCAGAGAGTGATATAGAGTGTCAGAGAGTATCAGAGAGTGATAGTGAGTGTCAGAGAGTGATAGTGAGTGTCTGAGAGTGTCAGACAGTGTTAGAGAGTGTCAGAGAGAATCAGAGAGTGATAGTGAGTGTCAGAGAGTGATAGTGAGTGTCTGAGAGTGTCAGAGAGTGATAGAGAGTGTCAGAGAGTATCAGAGAGTGATAGTGAGTGTCAGAGAGTGATAGTGAGTGTTTGAGAGTGATAGTGAGTGTCTGAGAGTGTCAGAGAGTGATAGAGCGTGTCAGAGAGTATCAGAGAGTGATAGTGAGTGTCAGAGAGTGATAGTGAGTATCAGAGAGTGATAGTGAGTGTCTGAGAGTGTCAGAGAGTGATAGAGAGTGTCAGAGAGTATCAGAGAGTGATAGTGAGTGTCAGAGAGTGATAGTGAGTGTCAGAGACTGTCACAGATTGTCAGAGAGTGAAAGAGAGTGTCAGATAGAGATAGAGAGTGTCAGAGATAGATAGCGAGTGTCAGAGAGTGTTAGAGATAGTGAGAGAGTGTGAGAGAGTGGTAGTGAGTGTCTGAGAGTGTCAGAGAGTGACAGAGAGTGTCAGCGAGTGTTAGAGATTGTCAGAGAGTGATAGTGAGTGTCTGAGAGCGTCAGAAAGTGTCAGAGAATGATAGAGAGTGTCAGTGAGTGAAAGAGAGTGTCAGAGTGTGATAGTAAGTGTCAGAGAGAATCAGTGAGTGATAGTGAGTGTCAGAGAGTGATAGAGATTATCAGAGAGCGATAGTGAGTGTCAGAGAGTATCAGAGAGAATAGTGAGTGTCAGAGAGTGTCAGAGAGTGTCTGAGAGTGTCTGAGAGTGTCTGAGAGTGATAGTGAGTGTCAGAGAGTGATAGTGAGTGTCTGAGAGTGATAGTGAGTGTCAGAGAGTGATAGTGAGTGTCAGAGAGTGATAGAGATTATCAGAGAGTGATAGTGAGTGTCAGAGAGTATCAGAGAGAATAGTGAGTGTCAGAGAGTGTCTGAGAGTGTCTGAGAGTGTCTGAGAGTGTCTGAGAGTGTCAGAGAGTGATAGTGAGTGTCAGGGAGTGATAGTGAGTGTCAGAGAGTGATAGTGAGTGTCAGAGAGTGTCAGAGAGTGTCTGAGAGTGTCAGAGAGTGATAGTGAGTGTCAGGGAGTGATAGTGAGTGTCAGAGAGTGATAGTGAGTGTCAGAGAGTGTCAGAGAGTGTCTGAGAGTGTCAGAGAGTGATAGTGAGTGTCAGAGAGTGATAGTGAGTGTCAGAGAGTGATAGTGAGTGTCTGAGAGTGATAGTGAGTGTCTGAGAGTGTCAGAGAGTGATAGAGAGTGTCAGAGAGTATCAGAGAGTGATAGTGAGTGTCAGAGAGTGATAGTGAGTGTCAGAGAGTGTCTGAGAGTGTCAGAGAGCGATAGTGAGTGTCTGAGAGTGATAGTGAGTGTCAGAGAGTGATAGTGAGTGTCAGAGAGTGATAGTGAGTGTCTGAGAGTGTCAGAGAGTGATAGAGAGTGTCAGAGAGTATCAGAGAGTGATAGTGAGTGTCAGAGAGTGATAGTGAGTGTCAGAGAGTGATAGTGAGTGTCAGAGAGTGATAATGAATGTCTGAGAGTGTCAGAGAGTGATAGTGAGTGTCTGAGAGTGTAAGAGAGTGTCAGAGAGTATCAGAGAGTGATAGTGAGTGTCAGAGAGTGATAGAGAGTGTCTGAGAGTGTCAGACAGTGTTAGAGAGTGTCAGAGAGTATCAGAGAGTGATAGTGAGTGTCTGAGAGTGAAAGAGAGTGTCAGAGAGTGATGGAGAGTGTCAGAGAGTGTCAGAGAGTGTCAGAGAGTGATGGAGAGAGATAGAGAGAGATAGAGAGAGATAGAGAGAGATAGAGAGAGATAGAGAGTGATAGAGAGTGATCGAGAGTGTCAGAGAGCGATAGAGTGTGCTAGAGTGTGTCAGAGAGTGTCAGACAGTGATAGTGAGTGTCCGAGAGTGTCAGAGAGTGTCAGAGAGTATCAGAGAGTGATAGTGAGTGTCTGAGAGTGAAAGAGAGTGTCAGAGAGTGATGGAGAGTGTCAGAGAGTGTCAGAGAGTGTCAGAGAGTGATGGAGAGAGATAGAGAGAGATAGAGAGAGATAGAGAGAGATAGAGAGAGATAGAGAGAGATAGAGAGAGATAGAGAGTGATAGAGAGTGATCGAGAGTGTCAGAGAGCGATAGAGTGTGCTAGAGTGTGTCAGAGAGTGTCAGACAGTGATAGTGAGTGTCCGAGAGTGTCAGAGGGTGAAAGTGAGTGTCAGAGAGTGATAGAGAGTGTCAGAGAGTGTCAGAGAGTGTCGGAGAGTGTCGGAGAGTGTCGGAGAGTGTCGGAGAGTGATGGAGAGTGATAGAGAGTGTCAGAGCGTGTCAGAGAGTGTCAGAGAGTGTCAGAGAGTGGTAGTGAATGTCAGAGAGTGATAGTGAGTGTCTGAGAGTGATAGAGAGTGTCAGAGAGTGATGGAGAGTGTCAGAGAGAGATAGAGAGAGATAGAGAGTGATACAGAGTGATAGAGAGTGATAGAGAGTGATAGAGAGTGATAGAGAGTGTCAGAGAGTCTCAGACAGTGTCAGAGAGTGATAGTGAGAGTCCGAGAGTGTCAGAGAGTGATAGTGAGTGTCTGAGAGTGTCGGAGGGTATCAGAGACTGTCAGAGAGTGATAGTGAGTGTCTGAGTGTGTCAGAGAGTGATGGAGAGTGATAGAGAGATTCAGAGAATGATAGTGAGTGTCTGAGTGTGTCAGAGAGTGTCAGAGAGTGATAGTGAGTGTCAGAGAGAGATAGAGAGAGATAGAGAGTGATAGAGAGAGTCAGAGAGTGATGGAGAGTGACAATGATTGTCTGAGAGTCTCAGAGAGTGATAGAGAGTGAAAGAGAGTGTCAAAGAGTTTCAGAGAGTGATAGTGAGTGTCAGAGAGTGTCAGAGAGTGATAGTGAGTGTCTGAGAGTTTCAGAGTGATAGAGAGTGATAGAGAGTGTCAGAGAGTGTCAGAGAAGGTCAGAGAGTGTCAGAGGGTGATAGTGAGTGTCAGAGAGTGATAGAGAGTGTCAGAGAGTGTCGGAGAGTGTCAGAGAGTGTCGGAGAGTGTCGGAGAGGGTCGGAGAGTGTCGGAGAGTGATGGAGAGTGATAGAGAGTGTCAGAGCGTGTCAGAGAGTGTCAGAGAGTGTCAGAGAGTGATAGTGAATGTCAGAGAGTGATAGTGAGTGTCTGAGAGTGATAGAGAGTGTCAGAGAGTGATGGAGAGTGTCAGAGAGAGATAGAGAGAGATAGAGGGTGATACAGAGTGATAGAGAGTGATAGAGAGTGATAGAGAGTGATAGAGAGTGTCAGAGAGTCTCAGACAGTGTCAGAGAGTGATAGTGAGAGTCCGAGAGAGTCAGAGAGTGATAGTGAGTGTCTGAGAGTGTCGGAGGGTATCAGAGACTGTCAGAGAGTGATAGTGAGTGTCTGAGTGTGTCAGAGAGTGATGGAGAGTGATAGAGAGATTCAGAGAATGATAGTGAGTGTCTGAGAGTGTCAGAGAGTGTCAGAGAGTGATAGTGAGTGTCAGAGAGAGATAGAGAGAGATAGAGAGTGATAGAGAGAGTCAGAGAGTGATGGAGAGTGACAGTGATTGTCTGAGAGTCTCAGAGAGTGATAGAGAGTGAAAGAGAGTGTCAAAGAGTGTCAGAGAGTGATAGTGAGTGTCAGAGAGTGTCAGAGAGTGATAGTGAGTTTCTGAGAGTTTCAGAGTGATAGAGAGTGATAGAGAGTGTCAGAGAGTGTCAGAGAAGGTCAGAGAGTGTCAGAGAGTGTCAGAGAGTGTCAGAGAGTGATAGAGAGTGTCAGAGAGTGTCTGAGAGTGTCTTAGGGTGATAGTGAGTGTCTGAGAGTGTCTGAGAGTGTCTTAGGGTGATAGTGAGTGTCTGAGAGTGTCGGAGAGTGTCAGAGAGTGTCAGAGAGTGTCAGAGAGTGATAGTGAGTGTCAGAGAGTGTCAGAGAGTGATAGTGAGTGTCTGAGAGTGATAGAGGGTGATAGAGAGTGATAGAGAGTGTCAGAGAGAGATAGAGAGTGATAGAGAGTGTCAGAGAGTGTCAGAGAGTGATAGAGAGTGATAGAGAGTGTCAGAGAGTGAAAGTGATTGTCAGAGAGTATCAGAGAATGATAGTGAGTGTCTGAGAGTGTCAGAGAGTGTCAGAGTGAGTGAGAGAGCGATAGTGAGGGTCTGAGAGTGACAGAGAGTGTCAGAGAGTGATAGAGAAAGATAGAGAGAGACAGAGAGTAATAGAGAGTGTCAGAGAGTGATGGAGAGTGATGGAGAGTGTCAGAGAGTGAAAGTGATTGTCAGAGAGTTTCAGAGAATGATAGTGAGTGTCTGAGAGTGTCAGAGAGTGATAATGAGTGTCTGAGAGTGATAGAAAGTGTCAGAGAGTGATGGAGAGTGTCAGAGAGGGATAGAGAGAGATAGAGAGTGATAGAGAGTGTCAGAGAGTGATAGAGAGACATAGAGAGTGTCTGAGAGTGATAGAGAGTGTCAGAGAGTGTCAGAGAGTGATAGTGAGTATCAGAGAGTGTCTGAGAGTGTCAGAGAATGTCAGAGAATGTCAGAGAATGTCTGAGAGTGATAGAGAGTGTCAGAGAGTGTCAGAGAGTGATAGTGAGTGTCAGAGAGTGTTTGTGAGTGCAGGTGAATGTCCGAGAATGTCAGAGAGTGATAGAGAAAAATAGAGAGTGTCAGAGAGTATCAGACAGTGATAGTGAGTGTCTGAGAGTATCAGAGAGTGTTAGTGAGTGTCTGAGAGTGTCAGAGAGTGATAGAGAGTGTCAGAGTGTCAGAGAGTGATAGTGAGTGTCAGAGAGTGTCAGAGAGTGATAGTGAGTGTCAGAGAGTGATAGTGAGTGTCTGAGAGTGTCAGAGAGTGATAGACAGTGTCAGAGAGTGTCAGAGAATGTCAGAGAGTGATAAAGAGTGTCAGAGAGTGTCAGAGCGTGATAGTGAGTGTCAGAGAGTGATAGTGAGTGTTTGAGAGTGATAGTGAGTGTCTGAGAGTGTCAGAGAGTGATAGAGCGTGTCAGAGAGTATCAGAGAGTGATAGTGAGTGTCAGAGAGTGATAGTGAGTATCAGAGAGTGATAGTGAGTGTCTGAGAGTGTCAGAGAGTGATAGAGAGTGTCAGAGAGTATCAGAGAGTGATAGTGAGTGTCAGAGAGTGATAGTGAGTGTCAGAGAGTGACAGTGAATGTCAGAGCGTTATCGTGAGTGTCTGAGAGTGTCAGAGAGTGATAGTGAGTGTCAGAGAGTGTCAGAGAGTGTATGAGAGTATCAGAGAGTGATAGTGAGTGTCAGAGAGTGATAGCGAGTGTCAGAGAGTGATAGTGTGTGTCTGAGAGTGATAGTGAGTGTCTGAGAGTGTCAGAGAGTGGTAGAGAGTGTCAGAAAGTATCAGAGAGTGATAGTGAGTGTCAGAGAGTGATAGTGAGTGTCAGAGAGTGATAGTGAGTGTCAGAGCGTTATAGTGAGTGTCTGAGAGTGTCAGAGCGTTATAGTGAGTGTCTGAGAGTGTCAGAGAGTGATAGAGAGTGTCAGAGAGTATCTGAGAGTGATAGTGAGTGTCTGAGAGTGTCAGAGAGTGATAGTGAGTGTCTGAGAGTGTCAGAGAGTGATAGAGAGTGTCAGAGAGTGTCAGAGAGTGATAGTGAGTGTCTGAGAGTGTCAGAGAGTGTCAGAGAGTGATAGAGAGTGTCAGAGAGTGTCAGAGAGTGATAGTGAGTGTCTGAGAGTGTCAGAGAGTGTCAGAGAGTGATAGAGAGTGTCAGAGAGTGTCAGAGAGTGATAGTGAGTGTCTGAGAGTGTCAGAGAGTGTCAGAGAGTGATAGAGAGTGTCTGAGAGTGATAGAGAGTGTCAGAGAGAGATAGAGAGTGATAGAGAGTGATAGAGAGTGTCAGAGAGTGTCGGAGGGTGTCAGAGAGTGTCGGAGGGTGTCGGAGAGTGTCGGAGAGTGATGAAGAGTGATGGAGAGTGATAGAGAGTGTCAGAGCGTGTCAGAGTGTGTCAGAGAGTGTCAGAGAGTGATAGTGAATGTCAGAGAGTGATAGTGAGTGTCTGAGAGTGATAGAGAGTGTCAGAGAGTGATGGAGAGTGTCAGAGAGAGATAGAGAGTGATAGAGAGTGATAGAGAGTGATAGAGAGTGTCAGAGAGTGTCAGAGAGTGATAGTGAGTGTCAGAGAGTGTTTGTGAGTGTCAGAGAATGTCAGAGAATGTCAGAGAGTGATAGAGAGAGATAGAGAGTGTCAGAGAGTATCAGACAGTGATAGTGAGTGTCTGAGAGTATCAGAGAGTGATAGAGAGTGATAGACAGTGTCAGAGAGTGTCAGAGAATGTCAGAGAGTGATAGAGAGTGTCAGAGAGTGTCAGAGAATGTCAGAGAGTGATAGAGAGTGTCAGAGAGTGTCAGAGAATGTCAGAGAGTGATAGAGAGTGATAGAGAGTGTCAGAGAGTGTCAGAGTGATAGAGAGTGATCGAGAGTGTCAGAGAGTTTCAGTGAGTGTCAGAGAGAGATAGAGAGTGATAGAGAGTGAAAGAGAGTGTGAGAGAGTGTCAGAGAGTGATCGTGAGTGTCAGAGAGTGTCAGAGAGTGTCAGAGAGTGATCGTGAGTGTCAGAGAGTGTCAGAGAGTGTCAGGGAGTGATAGTGAGTGTCTGAGAGTGTCAGAGTGATGGAGAGTGCCAGAGAGTGCCAGAGAGTGTCAGAGAGTGTCAGAGAGTGTCAGAGAGTGATGGAGAGTGATAGAGAGTGTCAGACATTGATGGAGAGTGTCAGAGAGGGACGGAGATTGTCTGAGAGTGTCAGAGAGTGATAGTGAGTGTCAGAGAGTGATAGAGAGTGTTAGAGAGTGTCAGAGAGTGTCAGAGATTGTCGGAGAGTGATGGAGAGATTCTGAGATTGTCAGAGAGTGACAGTGAGTGATAGAGAGGGTCAGAGAGTGTCAGAGTGATAGAGAGTGATCGAGAGTGTCAGAGAGTTTCAGTGAGTGTCAGAGAGAGATAGAGAGTGATAGAGAGTGAAAGAGAGTGTGAGAGAGTGTCAGAGAGTGATCGTGAGTGTCAGAGAGTGTCAGAGAGTGTCAGAGAGTGATCGTGAGTGTCAGAGAGTGTCAGAGAGTGTCAGGGAGTGATAGTGAGTGTCTGAGAGTGTCAGAGTGATGGAGAGTGCCAGAGAGTGCCAGAGAGTGTCAGAGAGTGTCAGAGAGTGTCAGAGAGTGATGGAGAGTGATAGAGAGTGTCAGACATTGATGGAGAGTGTCAGAGAGGGACGGAGATTGTCTGAGAGTGTCAGAGAGTGATAGTGAGTGTCAGAGAGTGATAGAGAGTGTTAGAGAGTGTCAGAGAGTGTCAGAGATTGTCGGAGAGTGATGGAGAGATTCTGAGATTGTCAGAGAGTGACAGTGAGTGATAGAGAGGGTCAGAGAGTGTCAGAGAGAGTCAGAGAGTGATAGTGAGTGTCTGTGTGTGTCAGAGAGTGTCAGAGAGTGATAGAGAGTGATAGACAGTGTCAGAGAGTGTCAGAGAGTTTCAGAGAATGTCAGACAGTGATAGAGAGTGTCAGAGAGTGTCAGAGAGTGATCGAGAGTGATCGAGAGTTCCAGTGAGTGTCAGAGAGAGATAGAGAGTGATAGAGAGTGAAAGAGAGTGTCAGAGAGTGTCAGAGAGTGATCGTGAGTGTCAGAGAGTGTCAGAGAGTGTCAGAGAGTGATAGTGAGTGTCTGAGAGTGTCAGATTGATGGAGAGTGTCAGAGAGTGTCAGAGAGTGTCAGAGAGTGATAGAGAGTGATAGAGAGGGTCAGAGAGGGTCAGAGAGGGTCAGAGATCGTCAGAGAGTGTCAGAGAGTGTCAGAGAGTGATAGAGAGTGTCAGAGAGTGTCAGAGAGTGATAGTGAGTGTCAGAGAGACTCAGAGAGTGTCAGAGAGTGATGGAGAGTGATAGAGAGTGTCAGACATTGATGGAGAGTGTCAGAGAGTGTCAGAGAGTGATAGAGAGTGTCAGAGAGTGTCTGAGAGTGTCAGAGAGTGATAGTGAGTGTCAGAGAGTGTCAGAGAGTGTCAGAGAGTGTCGGAGAGCGTCGGAGAGTGTCGGAGAGTGATGGAGAGTTTCTGAGATTGTCAGAGAGTGTCAGTGAGTGATAGAGAGGGTCAGAGAGTGTCAGAGAGTGTCAGAGAGTGATAGTGAGTGTCAGAGATTGATAGAGAGTGTCAGAGAGTGTCAGAAAGTGTCGGAGAGTGATGGAGAGTTCCTGAGATTATCAGAGAGTGTCAGTGAGTGATAGAGAGTGTCAGAGTGTGTCAGAGAGTGTCAGAGAGTGATAGTGAGTGTCTGAGAGTGTCAGACAGTGATAGTTTGTGTCTGAGAGTGTCTGACAGTGTCAGAGTGTGTCAGAGAGTGATAGAGAGCGATAGAGAGTGATAGAGAGTGTCAGAGAGTGTCAGAGAGTGTCTGAGATTGTCAGAGTGTGTCAGAGTGTGTCAGAGTGTGTCAGAGAGTGATAGAGAGTGTCAGAGAGTGATAGTGAGTGTCAGAGAGTATCAGAGAGTGATAGTGAGTGTCTGAGAGTGTCTGAGATTGTCAGAGAGTGTCAGAGAGTGTCAGAGAGTGATAGTGAGTGATAGAGAGTGTCAGAGAGTGATAGTGAGTGTCAGAGAGTAACAGATAGTGATAGTGAGTGTCTGAGAGTGTCTGAGACTGTCAGAGAGTGTCAGAGAGTGTCAGAGAGTGTCAGAGAGTGTCAGAGAGTGATAGTGAGTGATAGAGAGTAACAGATAGTGATAGTGAGTGTCTGAGAGTGTCAGAGATTGTCAGAGAGTGTCAGAGAGTGTCAGAGAGTGATAGTGAGTGTCAGAGAGTATCAGATAGTGATAGTGAGTGTCTGAGAGTGTCAGAGAGTGATAGAGATTGATAGAGTGTGTCAGAGAGTGATAGAGAGTGTCAGGGAGTGTCAGAGAGTGTCAGAGAATGTCAGAGAGTGATAGAGAGTGTCAGAGAGTGTCAGAGAGTGATAGTGAGTGTCAGAGAGTGATAGTGAGTGTTTGAGAGTGATAGTGAGTGTCTGAGAGTGTCAGAGAGTGATAGAGCGTGTCAGAGAGTATCAGAGAGTGATAGTGAGTGTCAGAGAGTGATAGTGAGTATCAGAGAGTGATAGTGAGTGTCTGAGAGTGTCAGAAAGTGATAGAGAGTGTCAGAGAATGTCAGAGAGTGATAGAGAGTGTCAGAGAGTGTCAGAGAATGTCAGAGAGTGATTGTGAGTGTCAGAGAGTGACAGTGAATGTCAGAGCGTTATAGTGAGTGTCTGAGAGTGTCAGAGAGTGATAGTGAGTGTCAGAGAGTGTCAGAGAGTGTCTGAGAGTATCAGAGAGTGATAGTGAGTGTCAGAGAGTGATAGTGTGTGTCTGAGAGTGATAGTGAGTGTCTGAGAGTGTCAGAGAGTGGTAGAGAGTGTCAGAAAGTATCAGAGAGTGATAGTGAGTGTCAGAGAGTGATAGTGAGTGTCAGAGAGTGATAGTGAGTGTCAGAGCGTTATAGTGAGTGTCTGAGAGTGTCAGAGCGTTATAGTGAGTGTCTGAGAGTGTCAGAGAGTGATAGTGAGTGTCTGACAGTGTCAGAGAGTGATAGAGAGTGTCAGAGAGTATCTGAGAATGATAGTGAGTGTCTGCGAGTGTCAGAGAGTGATAGTGAGTGTCTGAGAGTGTCAGAGAGTGATAGAGAGTGTCAGAGAGTGTCAGAGAGTGATAGTGAGTGTCTGAGAGTGTCAGAGAGTGTCAGAGAGTGATAGAGAGTGTCAGAGAGTGTCAGAGAGTGATAGTGAGTGTCTGAGAGTTTCAGAGAGTGTCAGAGAGAGATAGAGAGTGATAGAGAGTGTCAGAGAGTGTCAGAGAGTGATAGTGAGTGTCAGAGAGAGATAGAGAGTGATAGAGAGTGTCAGAGAGTGTCAGAGAGTGATAGTGAGTGTCTGAGAGTGTCCGAGAGTGTCAGAGGGTGATAGTGAGTGTCAGAGAGTGATAGAGAGTGTCAGAGAGTTTCGGAGAGTGTCAGAGAGTGTCGGAGGGTGTCGGAGAGTGTCGGAGAGTGATGAAGAGTGATGGAGAGTGATAGAGAGTGTCAGAGCATGTCAGAGTGTGTCAGAGAGTGTCAGAGAGTGATAGTGAATGTCAGAGAGTGATAGTGAGTGTCTGAGAGTGATAGAGAGTGTCAGAGAGTGATGGAGAGTGTCAGAGAGAGATAGAGAGTGATAGAGAGTGATAGAGAGTGTCAGAGAGTGTCAGAGAGTGATAGTGAGTGTCAGAGAGTGTTTGTGAGTGTCAGAGAATGTCAGAGAATGTCAGAGAGTGATAGAGAGAGATAGAGAGTGTCAGAGAGTATCAGACAGTGATAGTGAGTGTCTGAGAGTATCAGAGAGTGATAGTGAGTGTCTGAGAGTGTCAGAGAGTGATAGAGAGTGATAGACAGTGTCAGAGAGTGTCAGAGAATGTCAGAGAGTGATAGAGAGTGTCAGAGAGTGTCAGAGAATGTCAGAGAATGTCAGAGAGTGATAGAGAGAGATAGAGAGTGTCAGAGAGTATCAGACAGTGATAGTGAGTGTCTGAGAGTATCAGAGAGTGATAGTGAGTGTCTGAGAGTGTCAGAGAGTGATAGAGAGTGATAGACAGTGTCAGAGAGTGTCAGAGAATGTCAGAGAGTGATAGAGAGTGTCAGAGAGTGTCAGAGAATGTCAGAGAGTGATAGAGAGTTTCAGAGAATGTCAGAGAGTGATAGAGAGTGATAGAGAGTGTCAGAGAGTGTCAGAGTGATAGAGAGTGATCGAGAGTGTCAGAGAGTTTCAGTGAGTGTCAGAGAGTGTCAGAGAATGTCAGAGAATGTCAGAGAGTGATAGAGAGAGATAGAGAGTGTCAGAGAGTATCAGACAGTGATAGTGAGTGTCTGAGAGTATCAGAGAGTGATAGTGAGTGTCTGAGAGTGTCAGAGAGTGATAGAGAGTGATAGACAGTGTCAGAGAGTGTCAGAGAATGTCAGAGAGTGATAGAGAGTGTCAGAGAGTGTCAGAGAATGTCAGAGAGTGATAGAGAGTTTCAGAGAATGTCAGAGAGTGATAGAGAGTGAAAGAGAGTGTGAGAGAGTGTCAGAGAGTGATCGTGAGTGTCAGAGAGTGTCAGAGAGTGTCAGAGAGTGATCGTGAGTGTCAGAGAGTGTCAGAGAGTGTCAGGGAGTGATAGTGAGTGTCTGAGAGTGTCAGAGTGATGAAGAGTGCCAGAGAGTGCCAGAGAGTGTCAGAGAGTGTCAGAGAGTGATGGAGAGTGATAGAGAGTGTCAGACATTGATGGAGAGTGTCAGAGAGTGTCGGAGAGTGTCTGAGTGTGTCAGAGAGTGATAGTGAGTGTCAGAGAGTGATAGAGAGTGTTAGAGAGTGTCAGAGATTGTCAGAGATTGTCGGAGAGTGATGGAGAGATTCTGAGATTGTCAGAGAGTGACAGTGAGTGATAGAGAGTGTCAGAGAGTGTCTGAGAGTGTCAGAGAGTGATAGTGAGTGTCAGAAAGTGTCAGAGAGTGTCAGAGAGTGTCGGAGAGCGTCGGAGAGTGTCGGAGAGTGATGGAGAGTTTCTGAGATTGTCAGAGAGTGTCAGTGAGTGATAGAGAGGGTCAGAGAGTGTCAGAGAGTGTCAGAGAGTGATAGTGAGTGTCAGAGAGTGATAGAGAGTGTCAGAGAGTGTCAGAAAGTGTCGGAGAGTGATGGAGAGTTCCTGAGATTATCAGAGAGTGTCAGTGAGTGATAGAGAGTGTCAGAGTGTGTCAGAGAGTGTCAGAGAGTGATAGTGAGTGTCTGAGAGTGTCAGACAGTGATAGTTAGTGTCTGAGAGTGTCTGACAGTGTCAGAGTGTGTCAGAGAGTGATAGAGAGCGATAGAGAGTGATAGAGAGTGTCAGAGAGTGTCAGAGAGTGTCTGAGATTGTCAGAGTGTGTCAGAGTGTGTCAGAGTGTGTCAGAGAGTGATAGAGAGTGTCAGAGAGTGATAGTGAGTGTCAGAGAGTATCAGATAGTGATAGTGAGTGTCTGAGAGTGTCTGAGATTGTCAGAGAGTGTCAGAGAGTGTCAGAGAGTGTCAGAGAGTGATAGTGAGTGATAGAGAGTGTCAGAGAGTGATAGTGAGTGTCAGAGAGTAACAGATAGTGATAGTGAGTGTCTGAGAGTGTCTGAGACTGTCAGAGAGTGTCAGAGAGTGTCAGAGAGTGTCAGAAAGTGATAGTGAGTGATAGAGAGTGTCAGAGAGTGATAGTGAGTGTCAGAGAGTAACAGATAGTGATAGTGAGTGTCTGAGAGTGTCTGAGATTGTCAGAGAGTGTCAGAGAGTGTCAGAGAGTGATAGTGAGTGTCAGAGAGTATCAGATAGTTATAGTGAGTGTCTGAGAGTGTCAGAGAGTGATAGAGATTGATAGAGTGTGTCAGAGAGAGATAGAGAGTGTCAGAGAGTGTCAGAGAGTGTCACAGAGTGTGAGAGAGTGATAGTGAGTGTCTGAGAGTGTCAGAGAGTGTCAGAGAGTGATAGAGAGTGTCAGAGAGTGTCAGAGAGTGTCAGAGAGTGACAGAGAGTGTCAGAGAGTGTCAGAGAGCGATAGAGAGTGTCAGAGAGTTTCAGAGAGTGATAGAGACTATCAGAGAGTGACAGAGAGTGATAGAGAGTGTCAGAGACTTTCAGAGAGTGACAGAGACTGTCAGAGAGTGACAGAGAGTGATAGAGAGTGTCAGAGAGTGATAGAGAGTGTCAGAGAGTGTCAGAGAGTGATAGAGAGTGTCAGAGAGTTTCAGAGAGTGATAGAGAGTGTCAGAGAGTGACAGAGAGTGATAGAGAGTGTCAGAGAGTTTCAGAGAGTGATAGAGACTGTCAGAGAGTGACAGAGAGTGTTAGAGAGTGACAGAGAGTGATAGAGAGTGTCAGAGAGTGATAGAGAGTGTCAGAGAGTGATAGTGAGTGTCTGAGAGTGTCAGAGATTGTCAGAGAGTGATAGAGAGTGATAGAGAGTGTCAGAGAGTGTCAGAGACTGATAGAGAGAGATAGAGAGTGATAGAGAGTGTCAGAGAGTGTCAGAGAGTGTCAGAGAGTGATTGAGAGTGATTGAGAGTGTCAGAGAGTGTCAGAGAGTGATGGAGAGTGATAGAGAGTGTCAGACATTGATGGAGAGTATCAGAGAGGGACGGAGATTGTCTGAGAGTGTCAGAGAGTGATAGTGAGTGTCAGAGAGTGATAGAGAGTGTTAGAGAGTGTCAGAGAGTGTCAGAGATTGTCGGAGAGTGATGGAGAGATTCTGAGATTGTCAGAGAGTGACAGTGAGTGATAGAGAGGGTCAGAGAGTGTCAGAGAGAGTCAGAGAGTGATAGTGAGTGTCTGTGTGTGTCAGAGAGTGTCAGAGAGTGATAGAGAGTGATAGACAGTGTCAGAGAGTGTCAGAGAGTTTCAGAGAATGTCAGACAGTGATAGAGAGTGTCAGAGAGTGTCAGAGAGTGATCGAGAGTGATCGAGAGTTCCAGTGAGTGTCAGAGAGAGATAGAGAGTGATAGAGAGTGAAAGAGAGTGTCAGAGAGTGTCAGAGAGTGATCGTGAGTGTCAGAGAGTGTCAGAGAGTGTCAGAGAGTGATAGTGAGTGTCTGAGAGTGTCAGATTGATGGAGAGTGTCAGAGAGTGTCAGAGAGTGTCAGAGAGTGATAGAGAGTGATAGAGAGGGTCAGAGAGGGTCAGAGATCGTCAGAGAGTGTCAGAGAGTGTCAGAGAGTGATAGAGAGTGTCAGAGAGTGTCAGAGAGTGATAGTGAGTGTCAGAGAGACTCAGAGAGTGTCAGAGAGTGATGGAGAGTGATAGAGAGTGTCAGACATTGATGGAGAGTGTCAGAGAGTGTCAGAGAGTGATAGAGAGTGTCAGAGAGTGTCTGAGAGTGTCAGAGAGTGATAGTGAGTGTCAGAGAGTGTCAGAGAGTGTCAGAGAGTGTCGGAGAGCGTCGGAGAGTGTCGGAGAGTGATGGAGAGTTTCTGAGATTGTCAGAGAGTGTCAGTGAGTGATAGAGAGGGTCAGAGAGTGTCAGAGAGTGTCAGAGAGTGATAGTGAGTGTCAGAGATTGATAGAGAGTGTCAGAGAGTGTCAGAAAGTGTCGGAGAGTGATGGAGAGTTCCTGAGATTATCAGAGAGTGTCAGTGAGTGATAGAGAGTGTCAGAGTGTGTCAGAGAGTGTCAGAGAGTGATAGTGAGTGTCTGAGAGTGTCAGACAGTGATAGTTTGTGTCTGAGAGTGTCTGACAGTGTCAGAGTGTGTCAGAGAGTGATAGAGAGCGATAGAGAGTGATAGAGAGTGTCAGAGAGTGTCAGAGAGTGTCTGAGATTGTCAGAGTGTGTCAGAGTGTGTCAGAGTGTGTCAGAGAGTGATAGAGAGTGTCAGAGAGTGATAGTGAGTGTCAGAGAGTATCAGAGAGTGATAGTGAGTGTCTGAGAGTGTCTGAGATTGTCAGAGAGTGTCAGAGAGTGTCAGAGAGTGATAGTGAGTGATAGAGAGTGTCAGAGAGTGATAGTGAGTGTCAGAGAGTAACAGATAGTGATAGTGAGTGTCTGAGAGTGTCTGAGACTGTCAGAGAGTGTCAGAGAGTGTCAGAGAGTGTCAGAGAGTGTCAGAGAGTGATAGTGAGTGATAGAGAGTGTCAGAGAGTGATAGTGAGTGTCAGAGAGTAACAGATAGTGATAGTGAGTGTCTGAGAGTGTCAGAGATTGTCAGAGAGTGTCAGAGAGTGTCAGAGAGTGATAGTGAGTGTCAGAGAGTATCAGATAGTGATAGTGAGTGTCTGAGAGTGTCAGAGAGTGATAGAGATTGATAGAGTGTGTCAGAGAGTGATAGAGAGTGTCAGGGAGTGTCAGAGAGTGTCAGAGAATGTCAGAGAGTGATAGAGAGTGTCAGAGAGTGTCAGAGAGTGATAGTGAGTGTCAGAGAGTGATAGTGAGTGTTTGAGAGTGATAGTGAGTGTCTGAGAGTGTCAGAGAGTGATAGAGCGTGTCAGAGAGTATCAGAGAGTGATAGTGAGTGTCAGAGAGTGATAGTGAGTATCAGAGAGTGATAGTGAGTGTCTGAGAGTGTCAGAAAGTGATAGAGAGTGTCAGAGAATGTCAGAGAGTGATAGAGAGTGTCAGAGAGTGTCAGAGAATGTCAGAGAGTGATTGTGAGTGTCAGAGAGTGACAGTGAATGTCAGAGCGTTATAGTGAGTGTCTGAGAGTGTCAGAGAGTGATAGTGAGTGTCAGAGAGTGTCAGAGAGTGTCTGAGAGTATCAGAGAGTGATAGTGAGTGTCAGAGAGTGATAGTGTGTGTCTGAGAGTGATAGTGAGTGTCTGAGAGTGTCAGAGAGTGGTAGAGAGTGTCAGAAAGTATCAGAGAGTGATAGTGAGTGTCAGAGAGTGATAGTGAGTGTCAGAGAGTGATAGTGAGTGTCAGAGCGTTATAGTGAGTGTCTGAGAGTGTCAGAGCGTTATAGTGAGTGTCTGAGAGTGTCAGAGAGTGATAGTGAGTGTCTGACAGTGTCAGAGAGTGATAGAGAGTGTCAGAGAGTATCTGAGAATGATAGTGAGTGTCTGAGAGTGTCAGAGAGTGATAGTGAGTGTCTGAGAGTGTCAGAGAGTGATAGAGAGTGTCAGAGAGTGTCAGAGAGTGATAGTGAGTGTCTGAGAGTGTCAGAGAGTGTCAGAGAGTGATAGAGAGTGTCAGAGAGTGTCAGAGAGTGATAGTGAGTGTCTGAGAGTTTCAGAGAGTGTCAGAGAGAGATAGAGAGTGATAGAGAGTGTCAGAGAGTGTCAGAGAGTGTCAGAGAGTGATAGTGAGTGTCAGAGAGAGATAGAGAGTGATAGAGAGTGTCAGAGAGTGTCAGAGAGTGATAGTGAGTGTCTGAGAGTGTCCGAGAGTGTCAGAGGGTGATAGTGAGTGTCAGAGAGTGATAGAGAGTGTCAGAGAGTTTCGGAGAGTGTCAGAGAGTGTCGGAGGGTGTCGGAGAGTGTCGGAGAGTGATGAAGAGTGATGGAGAGTGATAGAGAGTGTCAGAGCGTGTCAGAGTGTGTCAGAGAGTGTCAGAGAGTGATAGTGAATGTCAGAGAGTGATAGTGAGTGTCTGAGAGTGATAGAGAGTGTCAGAGAGTGATGGAGAGTGTCAGAGAGAGATAGAGAGTGATAGAGAGTGATAGAGAGTGATAGAGAGTGTCAGAGAGTGTCAGAGAGTGATAGTGAGTGTCAGAGAGTGTTTGTGAGTGTCAGAGAATGTCAGAGAATGTCAGAGAGTGATAGAGAGAGATAGAGAGTGTCAGAGAGTATCAGACAGTGATAGTGAGTGTCTGAGAGTATCAGAGAGTGATAGTGAGTGTCTGAGAGTGTCAGAGAGTGATAGAGAGTGATAGACAGTGTCAGAGAGTGTCAGAGAATGTCAGAGAGTGATAGAGAGTGTCAGAGAGTGTCAGAGAATGTCAGAGAATGTCAGAGAGTGATAGAGAGAGATAGAGAGTGTCAGAGAGTATCAGACAGTGATAGTGAGTGTCTGAGAGTATCAGAGAGTGATAGTGAGTGTCTGAGAGTGTCAGAGAGTGATAGAGAGTGATAGACAGTGTCAGAGAGTGTCAGAGAATGTCAGAGAGTGATAGAGAGTGTCAGAGAGTGTCAGAGAATGTCAGAGAGTGATAGAGAGTTTCAGAGAATGTCAGAGAGTGATAGAGAGTGATAGAGAGTGTCAGAGAGTGTCAGAGTGATAGAGAGTGATCGAGAGTGTCAGAGAGTTTCAGTGAGTGTCAGAGAGAGATAGAGAGTGATAGAGAGTGAAAGAGAGTGTGAGAGAGTGTCAGAGAGTGATCGTGAGTGTCAGAGAGTGTCAGAGAGTGTCAGAGAGTGATCGTGAGTGTCAGAGAGTGTCAGAGAGTGTCAGGGAGTGATAGTGAGTGTCTGAGAGTGTCAGAGTGATGAAGAGTGCCAGAGAGTGCCAGAGAGTGTCAGAGAGTGTCAGAGAGTGATGGAGAGTGATAGAGAGTGTCAGACATTGATGGAGAGTGTCAGAGAGTGTCGGAGAGTGTCTGAGTGTGTCAGAGAGTGATAGTGAGTGTCAGAGAGTGATAGAGAGTGTTAGAGAGTGTCAGAGATTGTCAGAGATTGTCGGAGAGTGATGGAGAGATTCTGAGATTGTCAGAGAGTGACAGTGAGTGATAGAGAGTGTCAGAGAGTGTCTGAGAGTGTCAGAGAGTGATAGTGAGTGTCAGAAAGTGTCAGAGAGTGTCAGAGAGTGTCGGAGAGCGTCGGAGAGTGTCGGAGAGTGATGGAGAGTTTCTGAGATTGTCAGAGAGTGTCAGTGAGTGATAGAGAGGGTCAGAGAGTGTCAGAGAGTGTCAGAGAGTGATAGTGAGTGTCAGAGAGTGATAGAGAGTGTCAGAGAGTGTCAGAAAGTGTCGGAGAGTGATGGAGAGTTCCTGAGATTATCAGAGAGTGTCAGTGAGTGATAGAGAGTGTCAGAGAGTGTCAGAGAGTGTCAGAGAGTGATAGTGAGTGTCTGAGAGTGTCAGACAGTGATAGTTAGTGTCTGAGAGTGTCTGACAGTGTCAGAGTGTGTCAGAGAGTGATAGAGAGCGATAGAGAGTGATAGAGAGTGTCAGAGAGTGTCAGAGAGTGTCTGAGATTGTCAGAGTGTGTCAGAGTGTGTCAGAGTGTGTCAGAGAGTGATAGAGAGTGTCAGAGAGTGATAGTGAGTGTCAGAGAGTATCAGATAGTGATAGTGAGTGTCTGAGAGTGTCTGAGATTGTCAGAGAGTGTCAGAGAGTGTCAGAGAGTGTCAGAGAGTGATAGTGAGTGATAGAGAGTGTCAGAGAGTGATAGTGAGTGTCAGAGAGTAACAGATAGTGATAGTGAGTGTCTGAGAGTGTCTGAGACTGTCAGAGAGTGTCAGAGAGTGTCAGAGAGTGTCAGAAAGTGATAGTGAGTGATAGAGAGTGTCAGAGAGTGATAGTGAGTGTCAGAGAGTAACAGATAGTGATAGTGAGTGTCTGAGAGTGTCTGAGATTGTCAGAGAGTGTCAGAGAGTGTCAGAGAGTGATAGTGAGTGTCAGAGAGTATCAGATAGTTATAGTGAGTGTCTGAGAGTGTCAGAGAGTGATAGAGATTGATAGAGTGTGTCAGAGAGAGATAGAGAGTGTCAGAGAGTGTCAGAGAGTGTCACAGAGTGTGAGAGAGTGATAGTGAGTGTCTGAGAGTGTCAGAGAGTGTCAGAGAGTGATAGAGAGTGTCAGAGAGTGTCAGAGAGTGTCAGAGAGTGATAGAGAGTGTCAGAGAGTGTCAGAGAGCGATAGAGAGTGTCAGAGAGTTTCAGAGAGTGATAGAGACTATCAGAGAGTGACAGAGAGTGATAGAGAGTGTCAGAGACTTTCAGAGAGTGACAGAGACTGTCAGAGAGTGACAGAGAGTGATAGAGAGTGTCAGAGAGTGATAGAGAGTGTCAGAGAGTGTCAGAGAGTGATAGAGAGTGTCAGAGAGTTTCAGAGAGTGATAGAGAGTGTCAGAGAGTGACAGAGAGTGATAGAGAGTGTCAGAGAGTTTCAGAGAGTGATAGAGACTGTCAGAGAGTGACAGAGAGTGTTAGAGAGTGACAGAGAGTGATAGAGAGTGTCAGAGAGTGATAGAGAGTGTCAGAGAGTGATAGTGAGTGTCTGAGAGTGTCAGAGATTGTCAGAGAGTGATAGAGAGTGATAGAGAGTGTCAGAGAGTGTCAGAGACTGATAGAGAGAGATAGAGAGTGATAGAGAGTGTCAGAGAGTGTCAGAGAGTGTCAGAGAGTGATTGAGAGTGATTGAGAGTGTCAGAGAGTGTCAGAGAGTGTCAGAGAGTGATAGAGAGTGTCAGCGAGTCTCAGCGAGTGTCAGAGAGTGTCAGAGAGTGATAGAGAGTTTCAGAGAGTGTCTGAGAGTCTCTTAGGGTGATAGTAAGTGTCTGAGAGTGTCGGAGAGTGATGGAGAGTGTCAGAGAGCGTCAGAGAGTGTCAGAGAGTGATAGTGAGTGTCAGAGAGTGATAGTGAGTGTCTGAGAGTGATAGAGAGTGTCAGAGAGTGATAGAGAGTGATAGAGAGTGTCAGAGAGAGATAGAGAGTGATAGAGAGTGTCAGAGAGTGTCAGAGAGTGATAGAGAGTGATAGAGAGTGATAGAGAGTGTCAGGCAGTGTCAGAGAGTGATAGAGAGTGATGGAGAGTGTCAGAGAGAGATAGAGAGTGATAGAGAGTGTCAGAGAGTGTCAGAGAGTGATAGAGAGTGATAGAGAATGATAGTGAGTGTCTGAGAGTGTCAGAGAGTGTCAGAGAGTGATAGTGAGGGTCTGAGAGTGACAGAGAGTGTCAGAGAGTGATAGAGAAAGATAGAGAGAGACAGAGAGTAATAGAGAGTGTCAGAGAGTGATGTAGAGTGATGGAGAGTGTCAGAGAGTGAAAGTGATTGTCAGAGAGTATCAGAGAATGATAGTGAGTGTCTGAGAGTGTCAGAGAGTGATAGTGAGTGTCTGAGAGTGATAGAAAGTGTCAGAGAGTGATGGAGAGTGTCAGAGAGAGATAGAGAGAGATAGAGAGTGATAGAGAGTGTCAGAGAGTGATAGTGAGTGTCAGAGAGTGTCTGAGAGTGTCAGAGAATGTCAGAGAATGTCAGAGAATGTCAGAGAGTGATAGAGAGTGATAGAGAGTGTCAGAGAGTGTCAGAGAGTGATAGTGAGTGTCAGAGTGTGTTTGTGAGTGTCAGAGAATGTCAGAGAATGTCAGAGAGTGATAGAGAGAGATAGAGAGTGTCAGAGAGTATCAGAGAATGATAGTGAGTGTCTGAGAGTGTCAGAGAGTGATAGTGAGTGTCTGAGAGTGATAGTGAGTGTCAGAGAGTGTTTGTGAGTTTCTGAGAGTGTCAGAGAGTGATAGAGAGTGATAGACAGTGTCAGAGAGTGTCAGAGAATGTCAGAGAGTGATAGAGAGTGTCAGAGAGTGTCAGAGAATGTCAGAGAGTGATAGAGAGTGTCAGAGAGTGTCAGAGAATGTCAGAGAGTGATAGAGAGTGTCAGAGAGTGTCAGAGTGATAGAGAGTGATCGAGAGTGTCAGAGAGTTTCAGTGAGTGTCAGAGAGAGATAGAGAGTGATAGAGAGTGAAAGAGAGTGTCAGAGAGTGTGAGAGAGTGATCGTGAGTGTCAGAGAGTGTCAGAGAGTGTCAGAGAGTGATAGTGAGTGTCTGAGTGTGTCGGAGAGTGATGGAGAGTGTCAGAGAGCGTCAGAGAGTGTCAGAGAGTGATAGTGAGTGTCAGTGAGTGATAGTGAGTGTCTGAGAGTGATAGAGAGTGTCAGAGAGTGATAGAGAGTGATAGAGAGTGTCAGAGAGAGATAGAGAGTGATAGAGAGTGTCAGAGAGTGTCAGAGAGTGATAGAGAGTGATAGAGAGTGATAGAGAGTGTCAGAGAGTGTCAGGCAGTGTCAGAGAGTGATAGAGAGTGATAGAGAGTGTCAGAGAGAGATAGAGAGTGATAGAGAGTGTCAGAGAGTGTCAGAGAGTGATAGAGAGTGATAGAGAATGATAGTGAGTGTCTGAGAGTGTCAGAGAGTGTCAGAGAGTGATAGTGAGGGTCTGAGAGTGACAGAGAGTGTCAGAGAGTGATAGAGAAAGATAGAGAGAGACAGAGAGTAATAGAGAGTGTCAGAGAGTGATGTAGAGTGATGGAGAGTGTCAGAGAGTGAAAGTGATTGTCAGAGAGTATCAGAGAATGATAGTGAGTGTCTGAGAGTGTCAGAGAGTGATAGTGAGTGTCTGAGAGTGATAGAAAGTGTCAGAGAGTGATGGAGAGTGTCAGAGAGAGATAGAGAGAGATAGAGAGTGTCAGAGAGTGATAGTGAGTGTCAGAGAGTGTCTGAGAGTGTCAGAGAATGTCAGAGAATGTCAGAGAATGTCAGAGAGTGATAGAGAGTGTCAGAGAGTGATAGAGCGTGTCAGAGAGTATCAGAGAGTGATAGTGAGTGTCAGAGAGTGATAGTGAGTATCAGAGAGTGATAGTGAGTGTCTGAGAGTGTCAGAAAGTGATAGAGAGTGTCAGAGAATGTCAGAGAGTGATAGAGAGTGTCAGAGAGTGTCAGAGAATGTCAGAGAGTGATAGTGAGTGTCAGAGAGTGACAGTGAATGTCAGAGCGTTATAGTGAGTGTCTGAGAGTGTCAGAGAGTGATAGTGAGTGTCAGAGAGTGTCAGAGAGTGTCTGAGAGTATCAGAGAGTGATAGTGAGTGTCAGGGAGTGATAGTGAGTGTCAGAGAGTGATAGTGTGTGTCTGAGAGTGATAGTGAGTGTCTGAGAGTGTCAGAGAGTGGTAGAGAGTGTCAGAAAGTATCAGAGAGTGATAGTGAGTGTCAGAGAGTGATAGTGAGTGTCAGAGCGTTATAGTGAGTGTCTGAGAGTGTCAGAGCGTTATAGTGAGTGTCTGAGAGTGTCAGAGAGTGATAGTGAGTGTCTGACAGTGTCAGAGAGTGATAGAGAGTGTCAGAGAGTATCTGAGAGTGATAGTGAGTGTCTGAGAGTGTCAGAGAGTGATAGTGAGTGTCTGAGAGTGTCAGAGAGTGATAGAGAGTGTCAGAGAGTGTCAGAGAGTGATAGTGAGTGTCTGAGAGTGTCAGAGAGTGTCAGAGAGTGATAGTGAGTGTCTGAGAGTGTCTGAGAGTGATGGAGAGTGATAGAGAGTGTCAGACATTGATGGAGAGTGTCAGAGAGTGTCGGAGAGTGTCTGAGAGTGTCAGAGAGTGATAGTGAGTGTCAGAGAGTGATAGAGAGTGTTAGAGAGTGTCAGAGAGTGTCAGAGATTGTCGGAGAGTGATGGAGAGATTCTGAGTTTGTCAGAGAGTGACAGTGAGTGATAGAGAGGGACAGAGAGTGTCAGAGAGAGTCAGAGAGTGATAGTGAGTGTCTGTGTGTGTCAGAGAGTGTCAGAGAGTGATAGAGAGTGATAGACAGTGTCAGAGAGTGTCAGAGAGTTTCAGAGAATGTCAGACAGTGATAGAGAGTGTCAGAGAGTGATCGAGAGTGATCGAGAGTGTCAGAGAGTTTCAGTGAGTGTCAGAGAGATATAGAGAGTGATAGAGAGTGAAAGAGAGTGTCAGAGAGTGTCAGAGAGTGATCGTGAGTGTCAGAGAGTGTCAGATTGATGGAGAGTGTCAGAGAGTGTCAGAGAGTGATAGAGAGTGATAGAGAGGGTCAGAGAGGGTCAGAGAGGGTCAGAGATCGTCAGAGAGTGTCAGAGAGTGTCAGAGAGTGATAGAGAGTGTCAGAGAGTGTCAGAGAGTGATAGTGAGTGTCAGAGAGACTCAGAGAGTGTCAGAGAGTGATGGAGAGTGATAGAGAGTGTCAGACATTGATGGAGAGTGTCAGAGAGTGTCAGAGAGTGATAGAGAGTGTCAGAGAGTGTCTGAGAGTGTCAGAGAGTGATAGTGAGTGTCAGAAAATGTCAGAGAGTGTCAGAGAGTGTCGGAGAGCGTCGGAGAGTGTCGGAGAGTGATGGAGAGTTTCTGAGATTGTCAGAGAGTGTCAGTGAGTGATAGAGAGGGTCAGAGAGTGTCAGAGAGTGTCAGAGAGTGATAGTGAGTGTCAGAGAGTGATAGAGAGTGTCAGAGAGTCTCAGAAAGTGTCGGAGAGTGATGGAGAGTTCCTGAGATTATCAGAGAGTGTCAGTGAGTGATAGAGAGTGTCAGAGAGTGTCAGAGAGTGTCAGAGAGTGATAGTGAGTGTCTGAGAGTGTCAGAAAGTGATAGTTAGTGTCTGAGAGTGTCTGACAGTGTCAGAGTGTGTCAGAGAGTGATAGAGAGCGATAGAGAGTGATAGAGAGTGTCAGAGAGTGTCAGAGAGTGTCTGAGATTGTCAGAGTGTGTCAGAGTGTGTCAGAGTGTGTCAGAGAGTGATAGAGAGTGTCAGAGAGTGATAGTGAGTGTCAGAGAGTATCAGATAGTGATAGTGAGTGTCTGAGAGTGTCTGAGATTGTCAGAGAGTGTCAGAGAGTGTCAGAGAGTGATAGTGAGTGATAGAGAGTGTCAGAGAGTGATAGTGAGTGTCAGAGAGTAACAGATAGTGATAGTGAGTGTCTGAGAGTGTCTGAGACTGTCAGAGAGTGTCAGAGAGTGTCAGAGAGTGATAGTGAGTGATAGAGAGTGTCAGAGAGTGATAGTGAGTGTCAGAGAGTAACAGATAGTGATAGTGAGTGTCTGAGAGTGTCTGAGATTGTCAGAGAGTGTCAGAGAGTGTCAGAGAGTGATAGTGAGTGTCAGAGAGTATCAGATAGTGATAGTGAGTGTCTGAGAGTGTCAGAGAGTGATAGAGATTGATAGAGTGTGTCAGAGAGTGATAGAGAGTGTCAGAGAGTGTCAGAGAGTGTCACAGAGTGTGAGAGAGTGATAGTGAGTGTCTGAGAGTGTCAGAGAGTGTCAGAGAGATATAGAGAGTGTCAGAGAGTGTCAGAGAGTGTCAGAGAGTGTCAGAGAGTGATAGAGAGTGTCAGAGAGTGTCAGAGAGCGATAGAGAGTGTCAGAGAGTTTCAGAGAGTGATAGAGACTATCAGAGAGTGACAGAGAGTGATAGAGAGTGTCAGAGACTTTCAGAGAGTGATAGAGACTGTCAGAGAGTGACAGAGAGTGATAGAGAGTGACAGAGAGTGATAGAGAGTGTCAGAGAGTGATAGAGAGTGTCAGAGAGTGTCAGAGAGTGTCAGAGAGTGATAGAGAGTGTCAGAGAGATTCAGAGAGTGATAGAGACTATCAGAGAGTGACAGAGAGTGATAGAGAGTGTCAGAGAGTTTCAGAGAGTGATAGAGACTGTCAGAGAGTGACAGAGAGTGATAGAGAGTGATAGAGAGTGACAGAGAGTGATAGAGAGTGTCAGAGAGTGATAGAGAGTGTCAGAGAGTGTCAGAGAGTGATAGAGAGTGTCAGAGAGTTTCAGAGAGTGATAGAGACTATCAGAGAGTGACAGAGAGTGATAGAGAGTGTCAGAGAGTGTCAGAGAATGTCAGAGAGTGATAGAGAGTGTCAGAAAGTGTCAGAGAATGTCAGAGAGTGATAGAGAGTGTCAGAGAGTGTCAGAGTGATAGAGAGTGATCGAGAGTGTCAGAGAGTTTCAGTGAGTGTCAGAGAGAGATAGAGAGTGATAGAGAGTGAAAGAGAGTGTCAGAGAGTGTGAGAGAGTGATCGTGAGTGTCAGAGAGTGTCAGAGAGTGTCAGAGAGTGATAGTGAGTGTCTGCGAGTGTCAGAGTGATGGAGAGTGCCAGAGAGTGCCAGAGAGTGTCAGAGAGTGTCAGAGAGTGTCAGAGAGTGTCAGAGAGTGTCAGAGAGTGTCAGAGAGTGATAGTGAGTGTCTGAGAGTGTCAGAGTGATGGAGAGTGATAGAGAGTGTCAGACATTGATGGAGAGTGTCAGAGAGTGTCAGAGAGTGTCTGAGAGTGTCAGAGAGTGATAGTGAGTGTCAGAGAGTGATAGAGAGTGTTAGAGAGTGTCAGAGATTGTCTGAGAGTGATGGAGAGATTCCGAGATTGTCAGAGAGTGTCAGAGAGAGTCAGAGAGTGATAGTGAGTGTCTGTGTGTGTCAGAGAGTGTCAGAGAGAGATAGAGAGTGATAGACAGTGTCAGAGAGTGTCAGAGAGTTTCAGAGAATGTCAGACAGTGATAGAGAGTGTCAGAGAGTGTCAGAGAGTGATCGAGAGTGATCGAGAGTGTCAGAGAGTTTCAGTGAGTGTCAGAGAGAGATAGAGAGTGATAGAGAGTGAAAGAGAGTGTCAGAGAGTGTCAGAGAGTGATCGTGAGTGTCAGAGAGTGTCGAGAGTGTCAGAGAGTGATAGTGAGTGTCTGAGAGTGTCAGATTGATGGAGAGTGTCAGAGAGTGTCAGAGAGTGTCAGAGAGTGTCAGACAGTGATAGAGAGTGATAGAGAGGGTCAGAGAGGGTCAGAGATCGTCAGAGAGTGTCAGAGAGTGTCAAAGAGTGATAGAGAGTGTCAGAGAGTGTCAGAGAGTGATAGAGAGTGTCAGAGAGTGTCTGAGAGTGTCTGAGAGTGTCAGAGAGTGATAGTGAGTGTCAGAGAGTGTCAGAGAGTGTCAGAGAGTGTTGGAGAGTGTCGGAGAGTGATGGAGAGTTTCTGAGATTGTCAGAGAGTGTCAGTGAGTGATAGAGAGGGTCAGAGAGGGTGAGAGAGTGTCAGAGAGTGTCAGAGAGTGATAGTGAGTGTCAGAGAGTGATAGACAGTGTCAGAGAGTGTCAGAGAGTTTCAGAGAATGTCAGACAGTGATAGAGAGTGTCAGAGAGTGTCAGAGAGTGATCGAGAGTGATCGAGAGTGTCAGAGAGTTTCAGTGAGTGATCGTGAGTGTCAGAGAGTGTCAGAGAGTGTCAGAGAGTGATAGTGAGTGTCTGAGAGTGTCAGATTGATGGAGAGTGTCAGAGAGTGTCAGAGAGTGTCAGACAGTGATAGATAGTGATAGAGAGGGTCAGAGAGGGTCAGAGATCGTCAGAGAGTGTCAGAGAGTGTCAAAGAGTGATAGAGAGTGTCAGAGAGTGTCAGAGAGTGATAGTGAGTGTCAGAGAGACTCAGAGAGTGTCAGAGAGTGATAGTGAGTGTCTGAGAGTGTCAGAGAGTGATGGAGAGTGATAGAGAGTGTCAGACATTGATGGAGAGTGTCAGAGAGTGTCAGAGAGTGTCAGAGAGTGATAGAGAGTGTCAGAGAGTGTCAGAGAGTGTCTGAGAGTGTCTGAGAGTGTCAGAGAGTGTCAGTGAGTGATAGAGAGGGTCAGAGAGGGTCAGAGAGTGTCAGAGAGTGTCAGAGAGTGATAGTGAGTGTCAGAGAGTGATAGACAGTGTCAGAGAGTGTCAGAGAGTTTCAGAGAATGTCAGACAGTGATAGAGAGTGTCAGAGAGTGTCAGAGAGTGATCGAGAGTGATCGAGAGTGTCAGAGAGTTTCAGTGAGTGATCGTGAGTGTCAGAGAGTGTCAGAGAGTGTCAGAGAGTGATAGTGAGTGTCTGAGAGTGTCAGATTGATGGAGAGTGTCAGAGAGTGTCAGAGAGTGTCAGAGAGTGTCAGAGAGTGTCAGACAGTGATAGAGAGTGATAGAGAGGGTCAGAGAGGGTCAGAGATCGTCAGAGAGTGTCAGAGAGTGTCAAAGAGTGATAGAGAGTGTCAGAGAGTGTCAGAGAGTGATAGTGAGTGTCAGAGAGACTCAGAGAGTGTCAGAGAGTGATAGTGAGTGTCTGAGAGTTTCAGAGAGTGATGGAGAGTGATAGAGAGTGTCAGACATTGATGGAGAGTGTCAGAGAGTGTCAGAGAGTGTCAGAGAGTGATAGTGAGTGTCAGAGAGTGTCAGAGAGTGTCAGAGAATGTCTGTGAGTGTCTGAGAGTGTCAGACAGTGATAGTGAGTGTCTGAGAGTATCAGAGAGTGATAGTGAATGTCTGAGAGTGTCAGAGAGTGATAGAGAGTGATAGACAGTGTCAGAGAGTGTCAGAGAATGTCAGAGAGTGATAGAGAGTGTCAGGGAGTGTCAGAGAATGTCAGAGAGTGATAGAGAGTGTCAGAGAGTGTCAGAGAATGTCAGAGAGTGATAGAGAGTGATAGAGAGTGTCAGAGAGTGTCAGAGTGATAGAGAGTGATCGAGAGTGTCAGAGAGTTTCAGTGAGTGTCAGAGAGAGATAGAGAGTGATAGAGAGTGAAAGAGAGTGTGAGAGAGTGTCAGAGAGTGATCGTGAGTGTCAGAGAGTGTCAGAGAGTGTCAGAGAGTGATCGTGAGTGTCAGAGAGTGTCAGAGAGTGTCAGAGAGTGTCAGGGAGTGATAGTGAGTGTCTGAGAGTGTCAGAGTGATGGAGAGTGCCAGAGAGTGCCAGGGAGTGTCAGAGAGTGTCAGAGAGTGTCAGAGAGTGATGGAGAGTGATAGAGAGTGTCAGACATTGATGGAGAGTGTCAGAGAGTGTCGGAGAGTGTCTGAGAGTGTCAGAGAGTGATAGTGAGTGTCAGAGAGAGATAGAGAGTGTCAGAGAGTGTCAGAGAGTGATAGTGATTTTCTGAGAGTGTCAGATTGATGGAGAGTGTCAGAGAGTGTCAGAGAGTGTCAGAGAGTGTCAGAGAGTGTCAGAGAGTGATAGAGAGTGATAGAGAGGGTCAGAGAGTGTCAGAGATCGTCAGAGAGTGTCAGAGAGTGATAGAGAGTGTCTGAGAGTGTCAGAGAGTGATAGAGAGTGTCAGAGAGTGTCAGAGAGTGATAGTGAGTGTCAGAGAGACTCAGAGAGTGCCAGAGAGTGATGGAGAGTGATAGTGAGTGTCAGACATTGATGGAGAGTGTCAGAGAGTGTCAGAGAGTGATAGAGAGTGTCAGAGAGTGTCTGAGAGTGTCAGAGAGTGATAGTGAGTGTCAGAGAGTGTCAGAGAGTGTCAGAGAGTGTCAGAGAGTGTCGGAGAGCGTCGGAGAGTGTCGGAGAGTGATGGAGAGTTTCTGAGATTGTCAGAGAGTGTCAGTGAGTGATAGAGAGGGTCAGAGAGTGTCAGAGAGTGTCAGAGAGTGATAGTGAGTGTCAGAGAGTGATAGAGAGTGTCAGAGAGTGTCAGAGAGTGTCAGAGAGTGATAGTGAGTGTCTGAGAGTGTCAGACAGTGATAGTTAGTGTCTGAGAGTCTCTGACAGTGTCAGAGTGTGTCAGAGAGTGATAGAGAGCGATAGAGAGTGATAGAGAGTGTCAGAGAGTGTCAGAGAGTGTCGGAGAGCGTCGGAGAGTGTCGGAGAGTGATGGAGAGTTTCTGAGATTGTCAGAGAGTGTCAGTGAGTGATAGAGAGGGTCAGAGAGTGTCAGAGAGTGTCAGAGAGTGATAGTGAGTGTCAGAGAGTGATAGAGAGTGTCAGAGAGTGTCAGAAAGTGTCGGAGAGTGATGGAGAGTTCCTGAGATTATCAGAGAGTGTCAGTGAGTGATAGAGAGTGTCAGAGAGTGTCAGAGAGTGTCAGAGAGTGATAGTGAGTGTCTGAGAGTGTCAGACAGTGATAGTTAGTGTCTGAGAGTCTCTGACAGTGTCAGAGTGTGTCAGAGAGTGATAGAGAGCGATAGAGAGTGATAGAGAGTGTCAGAGAGTGTCAGAGAGTGTCTGAGATTGTCAGAGTGTGTCAGAGTGTGTCAGAGTGTGTCAGAGAGTGATAGAGAGTGTCAGAGAGTGATAGTGAGTGTCAGAGAGTATCAGATAGTGATAGTGAGTGTCTGAGAGTGTCAGAGATTGTCAGAGAGTGTCAGAGAGTGTCAGAGAGTGTCAGAGAGTGATAGTGAGTGATAGTGAGTGATAGAGAGTGTCAGAGAGTGATAGTGAGTGTCAGAGAGTAACAGATAGTGATAGTGAGTGTCTGAGAGTGTCTGAGACTGTCAGAGAGTGTCAGAGAGTGTCAGAGAGTGTCAGAGAGTGATAGTGAGTGATAGAGAGTGTCAGAGAGTGTCAGAGAGTGATAGTGAGTGTCAGAGAGTAACAGATAGTGATAGTGAGTGTCTGAGAGTGTCTGAGATTGTCAGAGAGTGTCAGAGAGTGTCAGAGAGTGATAGTGAGTGTCAGAGAGTATCAGATAGTGATAGTGAGTGTCTGAGAGTGTCAGAGAGTGATAGAGATTGATAGAGTGTGTCAGAGAGTGATAGAGAGTGTCAGAGAGTGTCAGAGAGTGTCACAGAGTGTGAGAGAGTGATAGTGAGTGTCTGAGAGTGTCAGAGAGTGTCAGAGAGTGATAGAGAGTGTCAGAGAGTGTCAGAGAGTGTCAGAGAGTGTCAGAGAGTGATAGAGAGTGTCAGAGAGTGTCAGAGAGCGATAGAGAGTGTCAGAGAGTTTCAGAGAGTGATAGAGACTATCAGAGAGTGACAGAGAGTGATAGAGAGTGTCAGAGAGTTTCAGAGAGTGATAGAGACTGTCAGAGAGTGACAGAGAGTGATAGAGAGTGACAGAGAGTGATAGAGAGTGTCAGAGAGTGTCAGAGAGTGATAGAGAGTGTCAGAGAGTTTCAGAGAGTGATAGAGACTATCAGAGAGTGACAGAGAGTGATAGAGAGTGTCAGAGAGTTTCAGAGAGTGATAGAGACTGTCAGAGAGTGACAGAGAGTGATAGAGAGTGACAGAGAGTGATAGAGAGTGTCAGAGAGTGATAGAGAGTGTCAGAGAGTGATAGTGAGTGTCAGAGAGTGATAGTGAGTGTCTGAGAGTGTCAGAGATTGTCAGAGAGTGATAGAGAGTGATAGAGTGTGTCAGAGAGTGTCAGAGAGTGATAGAGAGAGATAGAGAGTGATAGAGAGTGTCAGAGAGTGTCAGAGAGTGTCAGAGAGTGATTGAGAGTGTCAGAGAGTGTCAGAGAGTGTCAGAGAGTGTCAGAGAGTGATAGAGAGTGATAGAGAGTGTCAGCGAGTGTCAGCGAGTGTCAGAGAGTGTCAGAGAGTGATAGAGAGTTTCAGAGAGTGTCTGAGAGTCTCTTAGGGTGATAGTAAGTGTCTGAGAGTGTCGGAGAGTGATGGAGAGTGTCAGAGAGCGTCAGAGAGTGTCAGAGAGTGATAGTGAGTGTCAGAGAGTGATAGTGAGTGTCTGAGAGTGATAGAGAGTGTCAGAGAGTGATAGAGATTGATAGAGGGTGTCAGAGAGAGATAGAGAGTGATAGAGAGTGATAGAGAGTGTCAGAGAGTGTCAGAGAGTGATAGAGAGTGATAGAGAGTGTCAGAGAGTGTCAGGCAGTGTCAGAGAGTGATAGAGAGTGATGGAGAGTGTCAGAGAGAGATAGAGAGTGATAGAGAGTGTCAGAGAGTGTCGGAGAGTGATAGAGAGTGATAGAGAATGATAGTGAGTGTCTGAGAGTGTCAGAGAGTGTCAGAGAGTGATAGTGAGGGTCTGAGAGTGACAGAGAGTGTCAGAGAGTGATAGAGAAAGATAGAGAGAGACAGAGAGTAATAGAGAGTGCCAGAGAGGGATGTAGAGTGATGGAGAGTGTCAGAGAGTGAAAGTGATTGTCAGAGAGTATCAGAGAATGATAGTGAGTGTCTGAGAGTGTCAGAGAGTGATAGTGAGAGTCTGAGAGTGATAGAAAGTGTCAGAGAGTGATGGAGAGTGTCAGAGAGAGATAGAATTTAGAATTTAGAATATTACAGCGCAGTACAGATAGAGAGAGATAGAGAGTGATAGAGAGTGTCAGAGAGTGATAGTGAGTGTCAGAGAGTGTCTGAGAGTGTCAGAGAATGTCAGAGAATGTCAGAGAGTGATAGAGAGTGATAGAGAGTGTCAGAGAGTGTCAGAGAGTGATAGTGAGTGTCAGAGAGTGTTTGTGAGTGTCGGAGAATGTCAGAGAATGTCAGAGAGTGATAGAGAGAGATAGAGAGTGTCAGAGAGTATCAGAGAATGATAGTGAGTGTCTGAGAGTGTCAGAGAGTGACAGTGAGTGTCTGAGAGTGATAGTGAGTGTCAGAGAGTGTTTGTGAGTTTCTGAGAGTGTCAGAGAGTGATAGAGAGTGATAGACAGTGTCAGAGAGTGTCAGAGAATGTCAGAGAGTGATAGAGAGTGTCAGAGAATGTCAGAGAGTGATAGAGAGTGTCAGAGAGTGTCAGAGAATGTCAGAGAGTGATAGAGAGTGTCAGAGAGTGTCAGAGTGATAGAGAGTGATCGAGAGTGTCAGAGAGTTTCAGTGAGTGTCAGAGAGTGATAGAGAGTGAAAGAGAGTGTCAGAGAGTGTGATCGTGAGTGTCAGAGAGTGATAGTGAGTGTCTGAGAGTGTCGGAGAGTGATGGAGAGTGTCAGAGAGCGTCAGAGAGTGTCAGAGAGTGATAGTGAGTGTCAGAGAGTGATAGTGAGTGTCTGAGAGTGATAGAGAGTGTCAGAGAGTGATAGAGAGTGATCGAGAGTGTCAGAGAGTTTCAGTGAGTGATCGTGAGTGTCAGAGAGTGTCAGAGAGTGTCAGAGAGTGATAGTGAGTGTCTGAGAGTGTCAGATTGATGGAGAGTGTCAGAGAGTGTCAGAGAGTGTCAGACAGTGATAGAGAGTGATAGAGAGGGTCAGAGAGGGTCAGAGATCGTCAGAGAGTGTCAGAGAGTGTCAAAGAGTGATAGAGAGTGTCAGAGAGTGTCAGAGAGTGATAGTGAGTGTCAGAGAGACTCAGAGAGTGTCAGAGAGTGATAGTGAGTGTCTGAGAGTGTCAGAGAGTGATGGAGAGTGATAGAGAGTGTCAGACATTGATGGAGAGTGTCAGAGAGTGTCAGAGAGTGTCAGAGAGTGATAGAGAGTGTCAGAGAGTGTCTGAGAGTGTCTGAGAGTGTCAGAGAGTGTCAGTGAGTGATAGAGAGGGTCAGAGAGGGTCAGAGAGTGTCAGAGAGTGTCAGAGAGTGATAGTGAGTGTCAGAGAGTGATAGACAGTGTCAGAGAGTGTCAGAGAGTTTCAGAGAATGTCAGACAGTGATAGAGAGTGTCAGAGAGTGTCAGAGAGTGATCGAGAGTGATCGAGAGTGTCAGAGAGTTTCAGTGAGTGATCGTGAGTGTCAGAGAGTGTCAGAGAGTGTCAGAGAGTGATAGTGAGTGTCTGAGAGTGTCAGATTGATGGAGAGTGTCAGAGAGTGTCAGAGAGTGTCAGAGAGTGTCAGAGAGTGTCAGACAGTGATAGAGAGTGATAGAGAGGGTCAGAGAGGGTCAGAGATCGTCAGAGAGTGTCAGAGAGTGTCAAAGAGTGATAGAGAGTGTCAGAGAGTGTCAGAGAGTGATAGTGAGTGTCAGAGAGACTCAGAGAGTGTCAGAGAGTGATAGTGAGTGTCTGAGAGTGTCAGAGAGTGATGGAGAGTGATAGAGAGTGTCAGACATTGATGGAGAGTGTCAGAGAGTGTCAGAGAGTGTCAGAGAGTGTCAGAGAGTGATAGAGAGTGTCAGAGAGTGTCAGAGAGTGTCTGAGAGTGTCTGAGAGTGTCAGAGAGTGATAGTGAGTGTCAGAGAGTGTCAGAGAGTGTCAGAGAATGTCTGTGAGTGTCTGAGAGTGTCAGACAGTGATAGTGAGTGTCTGAGAGTATCAGAGAGTGATAGTGAATGTCTGAGAGTGTCAGAGAGTGATAGAGAGTGATAGACAGTGTCAGAGAGTGTCAGAGAATGTCAGAGAGTGATAGAGAGTGTCAGGGAGTGTCAGAGAATGTCAGAGAGTGATAGAGAGTGTCAGAGAGTGTCAGAGAATGTCAGAGAGTGATAGAGAGTGATAGAGAGTGTCAGAGAGTGTCAGAGTGATAGAGAGTGATCGAGAGTGTCAGAGAGTTTCAGTGAGTGTCAGAGAGAGATAGAGAGTGATAGAGAGTGAAAGAGAGTGTGAGAGAGTGTCAGAGAGTGATCGTGAGTGTCAGAGAGTGTCAGAGAGTGTCAGAGAGTGATCGTGAGTGTCAGAGAGTGTCAGAGAGTGTCAGAGAGTGTCAGGGAGTGATAGTGAGTGTCTGAGAGTGTCAGAGTGATGGAGAGTGCCAGAGAGTGCCAGGGAGTGTCAGAGAGTGTCAGAGAGTGTCAGAGAGTGATGGAGAGTGATAGAGAGTGTCAGACATTGATGGAGAGTGTCAGAGAGTGTCGGAGAGTGTCTGAGAGTGTCAGAGAGTGATAGTGAGTGTCAGAGAGAGATAGAGAGTGATAGAGAGTGAAAGAGAGTGTCAGAGAGTGTCAGAGAGTGATCGTGAGTGTCAGAGAGTGTCAGAGAGTGTCAGAGAGTGATAGTGAGTGTCTGAGAGTGTCAGATTGATGGAGAGTGTCAGAGAGTGTCAGAGAGTGTCAGAGAGTGATAGAGAGTGATAGAGAGGGTCAGAGAGTGTCAGAGATCGTCAGAGAGTGTCAGAGAGTGATAGAGAGTGTCAGAGAGTGTCAGAGAGTGATAGAGAGTGTCAGAGAGTGTCAGAGAGTGATAGTGAGTGTCAGAGAGACTCAGAGAGTGCCAGAGAGTGATGGAGAGTGATAGTGAGTGTCAGACATTGATGGAGAGTGTCAGAGAGTGTCAGAGAGTGATAGAGAGTGTCAGAGAGTGTCTGAGAGTGTCAGAGAGTGATAGTGAGTGTCAGAGAGTGTCAGAGAGTGTCAGAGAGTGTCAGAGAGTGTCGGAGAGCGTCGGAGAGTGTCGGAGAGTGATGGAGAGTTTCTGAGATTGTCAGAGAGTGTCAGTGAGTGATAGAGAGGGTCAGAGAGTGTCAGAGAGTGTCAGAGAGTGATAGTGAGTGTCAGAGAGTGATAGAGAGTGTCAGAGAGTGTCAGAAAGTGTCGGAGAGTGATGGAGAGTTCCTGAGATTATCAGAGAGTGTCAGTGAGTGATAGAGAGTGTCAGAGAGTGTCAGAGAGTGTCAGAGAGTGATAGTGAGTGTCTGAGAGTGTCAGACAGTGATAGTTAGTGTCTGAGAGTCTCTGACAGTGTCAGAGTGTGTCAGAGAGTGATAGAGAGCGATAGAGAGTGATAGAGAGTGTCAGAGAGTGTCAGAGAGTGTCTGAGATTGTCAGAGTGTGTCAGAGTGTGTCAGAGTGTGTCAGAGAGTGATAGAGAGTGTCAGAGAGTGATAGTGAGTGTCAGAGAGTATCAGATAGTGATAGTGAGTGTCTGAGAGTGTCAGAGATTGTCAGAGAGTGTCAGAGAGTGTCAGAGAGTGTCAGAGAGTGATAGTGAGTGATAGTGAGTGATAGAGAGTGTCAGAGAGTGATAGTGAGTGTCAGAGAGTAACAGATAGTGATAGTGAGTGTCTGAGAGTGTCTGAGACTGTCAGAGAGTGTCAGAGAGTGTCAGAGAGTGTCAGAGAGTGATAGTGAGTGATAGAGAGTGTCAGAGAGTGATAGTGAGTGTCAGAGAGTAACAGATAGTGATAGTGAGTGTCTGAGAGTGTCTGAGATTGTCAGAGAGTGTCAGAGAGTGTCAGAGAGTGATAGTGAGTGTCAGAGAGTATCAGATAGTGATAGTGAGTGTCTGAGAGTGTCAGAGAGTGATAGAGATTGATAGAGTGTGTCAGAGAGTGATAGAGAGTGTCAGAGAGTGTCAGAGAGTGTCACAGAGTGTGAGAGAGTGATAGTGAGTGTCTGAGAGTGTCAGAGAGTGTCAGAGAGTGATAGAGAGTGTCAGAGAGTGTCAGAGAGTGTCAGAGAGTGTCAGAGAGTGATAGAGAGTGTCAGAGAGTGTCAGAGAGCGATAGAGAGTGTCAGAGAGTTTCAGAGAGTGATAGAGACTATCAGAGAGTGACAGAGAGTGATAGAGAGTGTCAGAGAGTTTCAGAGAGTGATAGAGACTGTCAGAGAGTGACAGAGAGTGATAGAGAGTGACAGAGCGTGATAGAGAGTGTCAGAGAGTGTCAGAGAGTGATAGAGAGTGTCAGAGAGTTTCAGAGAGTGATAGAGACTATCAGAGAGTGACAGAGAGTGATAGAGAGTGTCAGAGAGTGTCAGAGAGTGATAGAGACTGTCAGAGAGTGACAGAGAGTGATAGAGAGTGACAGAGAGTGATAGAGAGTGTCAGAGAGTGATAGAGAGTGTCAGAGAGTGATAGAGAGTGTCAGAGAGTGATAGTGAGTGTCTGAGAGTGTCAGAGATTGTCAGAGAGTGATAGAGAGTGATAGAGTGTGTCAGAGAGTGTCAGAGAGTGATAGAGAGAGATAGAGAGTGATAGAGAGTGTCAGAGAGTGTCAGAGAGTGTCAGAGAGTGATTGAGAGTGTCAGAGAGTGTCAGAGAGTGTCAGAGAGTGTCAGAGAGTGATAGAGAGTGATAGAGAGTGTCAGCGAGTGTCAGCGAGTGTCAGAGAGTGTCAGAGAGTGATAGAGAGTTTCAGAGAGTGTCTGAGAGTCTCTTAGGGTGATAGTAAGTGTCTGAGAGTGTCGGAGAGTGATGGAGAGTGTCAGAGAGCGTCAGAGAGTGTCAGAGAGTGATAGTGAGTGTCAGAGAGTGATAGTGAGTGTCTGAGAGTGATAGAGAGTGTCAGAGAGTGATAGAGAGTGATAGAGGGTGTCAGAGAGAGATAGAGAGTGATAGAGAGTGTCAGAGAGTGTCAGAGAGTGATAGAGAGTGATAGAGAGTGTCAGAGAGTGTCAGGCAGTGTCAGAGAGTGATAGAGAGTGATGGAGAGTGTCAGAGAGAGATAGAGAGTGATAGAGAGTGTCAGAGAGTGTCAGAGAGTGATAGAGAGTGATAGAGAATGATAGTGAGTGTCTGAGAGTGTCAGAGAGTGTCAGAGAGTGATAGTGAGGGTCTGAGAGTGACAGAGAGTGTCAGAGAGTGATAGAGAAAGATAGAGAGAGACAGAGAGTAGTAGAGAGTGCCAGAGAGGGATGTAGAGTGATGGAGAGTGTCAGAGAGTGAAAGTGATTGTCAGAGAGTATCAGAGAATGATAGTGAGTGTCTGAGAGTGTCAGAGAGTGATAGTGAGAGTCTGAGAGTGATAGAAAGTGTCAGAGAGTGATGGAGAGTGTCAGAGAGTGTCAGAGAGTGATAGAGAGTGATAGAGAATGATAGTGAGTGTCTGAGAGTGTCAGAGAGTGTCAGAGAGTGATAGTGAGGGTCTGAGAGTGACAGAGAGTGTCAGAGAGTGATAGAGAAAGATAGAGAGAGACAGAGAGTAATAGAGAGTGCCAGAGAGGGATGTAGAGTGATGGAGAGTGTCAGAGAGTGAAAGTGATTGTCAGAGAGTATCAGAGAATGATAGTGAGTGTCTGAGAGTGTCAGAGAGTGATAGTGAGAGTCTGAGAGTGATAGAAAGTGTCAGAGAGTGATGGAGAGTGTCAGAGAGAGATAGAATTTAGAATTTAGAATATTACAGCGCAGTACAGATAGAGAGAGATAGAGAGTGATAGAGAGTGTCAGAGAGTGATAGTGAGTGTCAGAGAGTGTCTGAGAGTGTCAGAGAATGTCAGAGAATGTCAGAGAGTGATAGAGAGTGATAGAGAGTGTCAGAGAGTGTCAGAGAGTGATAGTGAGTGTCAGAGAGTGTTTGTGAGTGTCGGAGAATGTCAGAGAATGTCAGAGAGTGATAGAGAGAGATAGAGAGTGTCAGAGAGTATCAGAGAATGATAGTGAGTGTCTGAGAGTGTCAGAGAGTGATAGTGAGTGTCTGAGAGTGATAGTGAGTGTCAGAGAGTGTTTGTGAGTTTCTGAGAGTGTCAGAGAGTGATAGAGAGTGATAGACAGTGTCAGAGAGTGTCAGAGAATGTCAGAGAGTGATAGAGAGTGTCAGAGAATGTCAGAGAGTGATAGAGAGTGTCAGAGAGTGTCAGAGAATGTCAGAGAGTGATAGAGAGTGTCAGAGAGTGTCAGAGTGATAGAGAGTGATCGAGAGTGTCAGAGAGTTTCAGTGAGTGTCAGAGAGTGATAGAGAGTGAAAGAGAGTGTCAGAGAGTGTGAGAGAGTGATCGTGAGTGTCAGAGAGTGTCAGAGAGTGATAGTGAGTGTCTGAGAGTGTCGGAGAGTGATGGAGAGTGTCAGAGAGCGTCAGAGCGTGTCAGAGAGTGATAGTGAGTGTCAGAGAGTGATAGTGAGTGTCTGAGAGTGATAGAGAGTGTCAGAGAGTGATAGAGAGTGATAGAGAGTGTCAGAGAGAGATAGAGAGTGATAGAGAGTGTCAGAGAGTGTCAGAGAGTGATAGAGAGTGATAGAGAGTGATAGAGAGTGTCAGAGAGTGTCAGGCAGTGTCAGAGAGTGATAGAGAGTGATAGAGAGTGTCAGAGAGAGATAGAGAGTGATAGAGAGTGTCAGAGAGTGTCAGAGAGTGATAGAGAGTGTCAGAGAGTGATAGTGAGTGTCAGAGAGTGATAGTGAGTGTCTGAGAGTGTCGGAGAGTGATGGAGAGTGTCAGAGAGCGTCAGAGAGTGTCAGAGAGTGATAGTGAGTGTCAGAGAGTGATAGTGAGTGTCTGAGAGTGATAGAGAGTGTCAGAGAGTGATAGAGAGTGATAGAGAGTGTCAGAGAGAGATAGAGAGTGATAGAGAGTGTCAGAGAGTGTCAGAGAGTGATAGAGAGTGATAGAGAGTGATAGAGAGTGTCAGAGAGTGTCAGGCAGTGTCAGAGAGTGATAGAGAGTGATAGAGAGTGTCAGAGAGAGATAGAGAGTGATAGAGAGTGTCAGAGAGTGTCAGAGAGTGATAGAGAGTGATAGAGAATGATAGTGAGTGTCTGAGAGTGTCAGAGAGTGTCAGAGAGTGATAGTGAGGGTCTGAGAGTGACAGAGAGTGTCAGAGAGTGATAGAGAAAGATAGAGAGAGACAGAGAGTAATAGAGAGTGTCAGAGAGTGATGTAGAGTGATGGAGAGTGTCAGAGAGTGAAAGTGATTGTCAGAGAGTATCAGAGAATGATAGTGAGTGTCTGAGAGTGTCAGAGAGTGATAGTGAGTGTCTGAGAGTGATAGAAAGTGTCAGAGAGTGATGGAGAGTGTCAGAGAGAGATAGAGAGAGATAGAGAGTGATAGTGTCAGAGAGTGATAGTGAGTGTCTGAGAGTGTCGGAGAGTGATGGAGAGTGTCAGAGAGCGTCAGAGAGTGTCAGAGAGTGATAGTGAGTGTCAGAGAGTGATAGTGAGTGTCTGAGAGTGATAGTGAGTGTCTGAGAGTGATAGAGAGTGTCAGAGAGTGATAGAGAGTGATCGAGAGTGTCAGAGAGTTTCAGTGAGTGATCGTGAGTGTCAGAGAGTGTCAGAGAGTGTCAGAGAGTGTCAGACAGTGATAGAGAGTGATAGAGAGGGTCAGAGAGGGTCAGAGATCGTCAGAGAGTGTCAGAGAGTGTCAAAGAGTGATAGAGAGTGTCAGAGAGTGTCAGAGAGTGATAGTGAGTGTCAGAGAGACTCAGAGAGTGTCAGAGAGTGATAGTGAGTGTCTGAGAGTGTCAGAGAGTGATGGAGAGTGATAGAGAGTGTCAGACATTGATGGAGAGTGTCAGAGAGTGTCAGAGAGTGTCAGAGAGTGATAGAGAGTGTCAGAGAGTGTCTGAGAGTGTCTGAGAGTGTCAGAGAGTGTCAGTGAGTGATAGAGAGGGTCAGAGAGGGTCAGAGAGTGTCAGAGAGTGTCAGAGAGTGATAGTGAGTGTCAGAGAGTGATAGACAGTGTCAGAGAGTGTCAGAGAGTTTCAGAGAATGTCAGACAGTGATAGAGAGTGTCAGAGAGTGTCAGAGAGTGATCGAGAGTGATCGAGAGTGTCAGAGAGTTTCAGTGAGTGATCGTGAGTGTCAGAGAGTGTCAGAGAGTGTCAGAGAGTGATAGTGAGTGTCTGAGAGTGTCAGATTGATGGAGAGTGTCAGAGAGTGTCAGAGAGTGTCAGAGAGTGTCAGAGAGTGTCAGACAGTGATAGAGAGTGATAGAGAGGGTCAGAGAGGGTCAGAGATCGTCAGAGAGTGTCAGAGAGTGTCAGAGAGTGTCAAAGAGTTATAGAGCGTGTCAGAGAGTGTCAGAGAGTGATAGTGAGTGTCAGAGAGACTCAGAGAGTGTCAGAGAGTGATAGTGAGTGTCTGAGAGTGTCAGAGAGTGATGGAGAGTGATAGAGAGTGTCAGACATTGATGGAGAGTGTCAGAGAGTGTCAGAGAGTGTCAGAGAGTGATAGAGAGTGTCAGAGTGTGTCAGAGAGTGTCTGAGAGTGTCTGAGAGTGTCAGAGAGTGATAGTGAGTGTCAGAGAGTGTCAGAGAATGTCTGTGAGTGTCTGAGAGTGTCAGACAGTGATAGTGAGTGTCTGAGAGTATCAGAGAGTGATAGTGAATGTCTGAGAGTGTCAGAGAGTGATAGAGAGTGATAGACAGTGTCAGAGAGTGTCAGAGAATGTCAGAGAGTGATAGAGAGTGTCAGGGAGTGTCAGAGAATGTCAGAGAGTGATAGAGAGTGTCAGAGAGTGTCAGAGAGTGTCAGAGAATGTCAGAGAGTGATAGAGAGTGATAGAGAGTGTCAGAGAGTGTCAGAGTGATAGAGAGTGATCGAGAGTGTCAGAGAGTTTCAGTGAGTGTCAGAGAGAGATAGAGAGTGATAGAGAGTGAAAGAGAGTGTGAGAGAGTGTCAGAGAGTGATCGTGAGTGTCAGAGAGTGTCAGAGAGTGTCAGAGAGTGATCGTGAGTGTCAGAGAGTGTCAGAGAGTGTCAGAGAGTGTCAGGGAGTGATAGTGAGTGTCTGAGAGTGTCAGAGTGATGGAGAGTGCCAGAGAGTGCCAGGGAGTGTCAGAGAGTGTCAGAGAGTGTCAGAGAGTGATGGTGATTGATAGAGAGTGTCAGACATTGATGGAGAGTGTCAGAGAGTGTCGGAGAGTGTCTGAGAGTGTCAGAGAGTGATAGTGAGTGTCAGAGAGAGATAGAGAGTGATAGAGAGTGAAAGAGAGTGTCAGAGAGTGCCAGAGAGTGATCGTGAGTGTCAGAGAGTGTCAGAGAGTGTCAGAGAGTGATAGTGAGTGTCTGAGAGTGTCAGATTGATGGAGAGTGTCAGAGAGTGTCAGAGAGTGTCAGAGAGTGATAGAGAGTGATAGAGAGGGTCAGAGAGTGTCAGAGATCGTCAGAGAGTGTCAGAGAGTGATAGAGAGTGTCAGAGAGTGTCAGAGAGTGATAGAGAGTGTCAGAGAGTGTCAGAGAGTGATAGTGAGTGTCAGAGAGACTCAGAGAGTGCCAGAGAGTGATGGAGAGTGATAGTGAGTGTCAGACATTGATGGAGAGTGTCAGAGAGTGTCAGAGAGTGATAGAGAGTGTCAGAGAGTGTCTGAGAGTGTCAGAGAGTGATAGTGAGTGTCAGAGAGTGTCAGAGAGTGTCAGAGAGTGTCAGAGAGTGTCGGAGAGCGTCGGAGAGTGTCGGAGAGTGATGGAGAGTTTCTGAGATTGTCAGAGAGTGTCAGTGAGTGATAGAGAGGGTCAGAGAGTGTCAGAGAGTGTCAGAGAGTGATAGTGAGTGTCAGAGAGTGATAGAGAGTGTCAGAGAGTGTCAGAAAGTGTCGGAGAGTGATGGAGAGTTCCTGAGATTATCAGAGAGTGTCAGTGAGTGATAGAGAGTGTCAGAGAGTGTCAGAGAGTGTCAGAGAGTGATAGTGAGTGTCTGAGAGTGTCAGACAGTGATAGTTAGTGTCTGAGAGTCTCTGACAGTGTCAGAGTGTGTCAGGGAGTGATAGAGAGCGATAGAGAGTGATAGAGAGTGTCAGAGAGTGTCAGAGAGTGTCTGAGATTGTCAGAGTGTGTCAGAGTGTGTCAGAGTGTGTCAGAGAGTGATAGAGAGTGTCAGAGAGTGATAGTGAGTGTCAGAGAGTATCAGATAGTGATAGTGAGTGTCTGAGAGTGTCAGAGATTGTCAGAGAGTGTCAGAGAGTGTCAGAGAGTGTCAGAGAGTGATAGTGAGTGATAGTGAGTGATAGAGAGTGTCAGAGAGTGATAGTGAGTGTCAGAGAGTAACAGATAGTGATAGTGAGTGTCTGAGAGTGTCTGAGACTGTCAGAGAGTGTCAGAGAGTGTCAGAGAGTGTCAGAGAGTGATAGTGAGTGATAGAGAGTGTCAGAGAGTGATAGTGAGTGTCAGAGAGTAACAGATAGTGATAGTGAGTGTCTGAGAGTGTCTGAGATTGTCAGAGAGTGTCAGAGAGTGTCAGAGAGTGATAGTGAGTGTCAGAGAGTATCAGATAGTGATAGTGAGTGTCTGAGAGTGTCAGAGAGTGATAGAGATTGATAGAGTGTGTCAGAGAGTGATAGAGAGTGTCAGAGAGTGTCAGAGAGTGTCACAGAGTGTGAGAGAGTGATAGTGAGTGTCTGAGAGTGTCAGAGAGTGTCAGAGAGTGATAGAGAGTGTCAGAGAGTGTCAGAGAGTGTCAGAGAGTGTCAGAGAGTGATAGAGAGTGTCAGAGAGTGTCAGAGAGCGATAGAGAGTGTCAGAGAGTTTCAGAGAGTGATAGAGACTATCAGAGAGTGACAGAGAGTGATAGAGAGTGTCAGAGAGTTTCAGAGAGTGATAGAGACTGTCAGAGAGTGACAGAGAGTGATAGAGAGTGACAGAGAGTGATAGAGAGTGTCAGAGAGTGTCAGAGAGTGATAGAGAGTGTCAGAGAGTTTCAGAGAGTGATAGAGACTATCAGAGAGTGACAGAGAGTGATAGAGAGTGTCAGAGAGTTTCAGAGAGTGATAGAGACTGTCAGAGAGTGACAGAGAGTGATAGAGAGTGACAGAGAGTGATAGAGAGTGTCAGAGAGTGATAGAGAGTGTCAGAGAGTGATAGAGAGTGTCAGAGAGTGATAGTGAGTGTCTGAGAGTGTCAGAGAGTGATAGAGAGTGTCAGAGAGTGATAGTGAGTGTCTGAGAGTGTCAGAGATTGTCAGAGAGTGATAGAGAGTGATAGAGTGTGTCAGAGAGTGTCAGAGAGTGATAGAGAGAGATAGAGAGTGATAGAGAGTGTCAGAGAGTGTCAGAGAGTGTCAGAGAGTGATTGAGAGTGTCAGAGAGTGTCAGAGAGTGTCAGAGAGTGTCAGAGAGTGATAGAGAGTGATAGAGAGTGTCAGCGAGTGTCAGCGAGTGTCAGAGAGTGTCAGAGAGTGATAGAGAGTTTCAGAGAGTGTCTGAGAGTCTCTTAGGGTGATAGTAAGTGTCTGAGAGTGTCGGAGAGTGATGGAGAGTGTCAGAGAGCGTCAGAGAGTGTCAGAGAGTGATAGTGAGTGTCAGAGAGTGATAGTGAGTGTCTGAGAGTGATAGAGAGTGTCAGAGAGTGATAGAGAGTGATAGAGGGTGTCAGAGAGAGATAGAGAGTGATAGAGAGTGTCAGAGAGTGTCAGAGAGTGATAGAGAGTGATAGAGAGTGTCAGAGAGTGTCAGGCAGTGTCAGAGAGTGATAGAGAGTGATGGAGAGTGTCAGAGAGAGATAGAGAGTGATAGAGAGTGTCAGAGAGTGTCAGAGAGTGATAGAGAGTGATAGAGAATGATAGTGAGTGTCTGAGAGTGTCAGAGAGTGTCAGAGAGTGATAGTGAGGGTCTGAGAGTGACAGAGAGTGTCAGAGAGTGATAGAGAAAGATAGAGAGAGACAGAGAGTAATAGAGAGTGCCAGAGAGGGATGTAGAGTGATGGAGAGTGTCAGAGAGTGAAAGTGATTGTCAGAGAGTATCAGAGAATGATAGTGAGTGTCTGAGAGTGTCAGAGAGTGATAGTGAGAGTCTGAGAGTGATAGAAAGTGTCAGAGAGTGATGGAGAGTGTCAGAGAGAGATAGAATTTAGAATTTAGAATATTACAGCGCAGTACAGATAGAGAGAGATAGAGAGTGATAGAGAGTGTCAGAGAGTGATAGTGAGTGTCAGAGAGTGTCTGAGAGTGTCAGAGAATGTCAGAGAATGTCAGAGAGTGATAGAGAGTGATAGAGAGTGTCAGAGAGTGTCAGAGAGTGATAGTGAGTGTCAGAGAGTGTTTGTGAGTGTCGGAGAATGTCAGAGAATGTCAGAGAGTGATAGAGAGAGATAGAGAGTGTCAGAGAGTATCAGAGAATGATAGTGAGTGTCTGAGAGTGTCAGAGAGTGACAGTGAGTGTCTGAGAGTGATAGTGAGTGTCAGAGAGTGTTTGTGAGTTTCTGAGAGTGTCAGAGAGTGATAGAGAGTGATAGACAGTGTCAGAGAGTGTCAGAGAATGTCAGAGAGTGATAGAGAGTGTCAGAGAATGTCAGAGAGTGATAGAGAGTGTCAGAGAGTGTCAGAGAATGTCAGAGAGTGATAGAGAGTGATAGAGAGTGTCAGAGAGTGTCAGAGTGATAGAGAGTGATCGAGAGTGTCAGAGAGTTTCAGTGAGTGTCAGAGAGTGATAGAGAGTGAAAGAGAGTGTCAGAGAGTGTGAGAGAGTGATCGTGAGTGTCAGAGAGTTTCAGAGAGTGATAGTGAGTGTCTGAGAGTGTCGGAGAGTGATGGAGAGTGTCAGAGAGCGTCAGAGAGTGTCAGAGAGTGATAGTGAGTGTCAGAGAGTGATAGTGAGTGTCTGAGAGTGATAGAGAGTGTCAGAGAGTGATAGAGAGTGATAGAGAGTGTCAGAGAGAGATAGAGAGTGCTAGAGAGTGTCAGAGAGTGTCAGAGAGTGATAGAGAGTGATAGAGAGTGATAGAGAGTGTCAGAGAGTGTCAGGCAGTGTCAGAGAGTGATAGAGAGTGATAGAGAGTGTCAGAGAGAGATAGAGAGTGATAGAGAGTGTCAGAGAGTGTCAGAGAGTGATAGAGAGTGTCAGAGAGTGATAGTGAGTGTCAGAGAGTGATAGTGAGTGTCTGAGAGTGTCGGAGAGTGATGGAGAGTGTCAGAGAGCGTCAGAGAGTGTCAGAGAGTGATAGTGAGTGTCAGAGAGTGATAGTGAGTGTCTGAGAGTGATAGAGAGTGTCAGAGAGTGATAGAGAGTGATAGAGAGTGTCAGAGAGAGATAGAGAGTGATAGAGAGTGTCAGAGAGTGTCAGAGAGTGATAGAGAGTGATAGAGAGTGATAGAGAGTGTCAGAGAGTGTCAGGCAGTGTCAGAGAGTGATAGAGAGTGATAGAGAGTGTCAGAGAGAGATAGAGAGTGATAGAGAGTGTCAGAGAGTGTCAGAGAGTGATAGAGAGTGATAGAGAATGATAGTGAGTGTCTGAGAGTGTCAGAGAGTGTCAGAGAGTGATAGTGAGGGTCTGAGAGTGACAGAGAGTGTCAGAGAGTGATAGAGAAAGATAGAGAGAGACAGAGAGTAATAGAGAGTGTCAGAGAGTGATGTAGAGTGATGGAGAGTGTCAGAGAGTGAAAGTGATTGTCAGAGAGTATCAGAGAATGATAGTGAGTGTCTGAGAGTGTCAGAGAGTGATAGTGAGTGTCTGAGAGTGATAGAAAGTGTCAGAGAGTGATGGAGAGTGTCAGAGAGAGATAGAGAGAGATAGAGAGTGATAGAGAGTGTCAGAGAGTGATAGTGAGTGTCAGAGAGTGCCTGAGAGTGTCAGAGAATGTCAGAGAATGTCAGAGAATGTCAGAGAGTGATAGAGAGTGATAGAGAGTGTCAGAGAGTGTCAGAGAGTGATAGTGAGTGTCAGAGAGTGTTTGTGAGTGTCAGAGAATGTCAGAGAATGTCAGAGAGTGATAGAGAGAGATAGAGAGTGTCAGAGAGTATCAGAGAATGATAGTGAGTGTCTGAGATTGTCAGAGAGTGACAGTGAGTGTCTGAGAGTGATAGTGAGTGTCAGAGAGTGCTTGTGAGTGTCTGAGAGTGTCAGAGAGTGATAGAGAGTGATAGACAGTGTCAGAGAGTGTCAGAGAATGTCAGAGAGTGATAGAGAGTGTAAGTGAGTGTCAGAGAATGTCAGAGAGTGATAGAGAGTGTCAGAAAGTGTCAGAGAATGTCAGAGAGTGATAGAGAGTGTCAGAGAGAGTCAGAGTGATAGAGAGTGATCGAGAGTGTCAGAGAGTTTCAGTGAGTGTCAGAGAGAGATAGAGAGTGATAGAGAGTGAAAGAGAGTGTCAGAGAGTGCGAGAGAGTGATCGTGAGTGTCAGAGAGTGTCAGAGAGTGTCAGAGAGTGATAGTGAGTGTCTGCGAGTGTCAGAGTGATGGAGAGTGCCAGAGAGTGTCAGAGAGTGTCAGAGAGTGTCAGAGAGTGTCAGAGAGTGATAGTGAGTGTCTGAGAGTGTCAGAGTGATGGAGAGTGATAGAGAGTGTCAGACATTGATGGAGAGTGTCAGAGAGTGTCGGAGAGTGTCTGAGAGTGTCAGAGAGTGATAGTGAGTGTCAGAGAGTGATAGAGAGTGTTAGAGAGTGTCAGAGATTGTCTGAGAGTGATGGAGAGATTCTGAGATTGTCAGAGAGTGGCAGTGAGTGATAGAGAGGGTCAGAGAATGTCAGAGAGAGTCAGAGAGTGATAGTGAGTGTCTGTGTGTGTCAGAGAGTGTCAGAGAGAGATAGAGAGTGATAGACAGTGTCAGAGAGTGTCAGAGAGTTTCAGAGAATGTCAGACAGTGATAGGGAGTGTCAGAGAGTGTCAGAGAGTGATCGAGAGTGATCGAGAGTGTCAGAGAGTTTCAGTGAGTGTCAGAGAGAGATAGAGAGTGATAGAGTGTGAAAGAGAGTGTCAGAGAGTGTCAGAGAGTGATCGTGAGTGTCTGAGAGTGTCTGATTGATGGAGAGTGTCAGAGAGTGTCAGAGAGTGTCAGAGAGTGTCAGACAGTGATAGAGAGTGATAGAGAGGGTCAGAGAGGGTCAGAGATCGTCAGAGAGTGTCAGAGAGTGTCAAAGAGTGATAGAGAGTGTCAGAGAGTGTCAGAGAGTGATAGTGAGTGTCAGAGAGACTCAGAGAGTGTCAGAGAGTGATAGTGAGTGTCTGAGAGTGTCAGAGAGTGATGGAGAGTGATAGAGAGTGTCAGACATTGATGGAGAGTGTCAGAGAGTGTCAGAGAGTGTCAGAGAGTGATAGATAGTGTCAGAGAGTGTCTGAGAGTGTCTGAGAGTGTCAGAGAGTGATAGTGAGTGTCAGAGAGTGTCAGAGAGTGTCAGAGAGTGACAGAGAGTGTTGGAGAGTGTCGGAGAGTGATGGATAGTTTCTGAGATTGTCAGAGAGTGTCAGTGAGTGATAGAGAGTGTCAGAGAGGGTCAGAGAGTGTCAGAGAGTGTCAGAGAGTGATAGTGAGTGTCAGAGAGTGATAGACAGTGTCAGAGAGTGTCAGAGAGTTTCAGAGAATGTCAGACAGTGGTAGAGAGTGTCAGAGAGTGTCAGAGAGTGATCGAGAGTGATCGAGAGTGTCAGAGAGTTTCAGTGAGTGATCGTGAGTGTCAGAGAGTGTCAGAGAGTGATAGTGAGTGTCTGAGAGTGTCAGATAGATGGAGAGTGTCAGAGAGTGTCAGAGAGTGTCAGAGAGTGTCAGAGAGTGTCAGACATTGATGGAGAGTGTCAGAGAGTGTCAGAGAGTGATAGAGAGTGTCAGAGAGTGTCTGAGAGTGTCTGAGATTGTCAGAGAGTGTCAGAGAGTGTCAGAGAGTGATAGTGAGTGTCAGAGAGTATCAGATAGTGATAGTGAGTGTCAGAGAGTGTCAGAGAGTGATAGAGAGTGTCAGAGAGTGTCAAAGAGTGTAAGAGAGTGTCAGAGAGTGATAGAGAGTGATAGAGAGTGATAGAGAGTGATAGAGTGTCAGAGAGTGTCAAAGAGTGTCAGAGAGTGTCAGAGAGTGATAGAGAGTGATAGTGAGTGTCTGAGAGTGTCAGAGAGTGATAGAGAGTGTCAGAGAGTGATAGAAAGTGTCAGAGAGTGTTAGAGAGTGTCAGAGAGTGATAGTGAGTGTCAGAGAGTGATAGTGAGTGTCAGAGAGTGATAGTGAGTGTCAGAGAGTGATAGTGAGTGTCTGAGAGTGATAGTGAGTGTCTGAGAGTGTCAGAGAGTGATAGAGAGTGTCAGAGAGCGATAGTGAGTGTCAGAGAGTGATAGAGAGTGATAGAGAGTGTCAGAGAGTGTCAAAGAGTGTCAGAGAGTGTCAGAGAGTGTCAGAGAGTGATAGAGAGTGATAGTGAGTGTCTGAGAGTGTCAGAGAGTGATAGAGAGTGTCAGAGAGTGATAGAGAGTGTCAGAGAGCGATAGTGAGTGTCTGAGAGTGATAGAGAGTGATAGAGAGTGTCAGAGAGTGTCAGAGAGTGACAGAGAGTGACAGAGAGTGTCAGAGAGTGACAGAGAGAGTCAGAGAGTGTCATAGAGTGACAGAGAGTGTCAGAGAGAATCAGAGATGGTCAGAGATGGTCAGAGAGTGACAGAGAGTGTCAGAGAGTGACAGAGAGTGTCAGAGAGTGTCAGAGAGTGACAGAGAGTGACAGAGAGTGTCAGAGAGTGACAGAGAGTGTCAGAGAGTGTCAGAGATTGTCAGAGAGTGACAGAGAGTGATAGTGAGTGTCAGAGAGTGACAGAGAGTGTCACAGAGTGTGAGAGAGTGATAGTGAGTGTCTGAGAGTGTCAGAGAGTGTCAGAGAGTGATAGAGAGTGTCAGAGAGTGTCAGAGAGTGTCAGAGAGTGATAGAGAGTGTCAGAGAGTGTCAGAGTGTGACAGAGAGTGTCAGAGAGTTTCAGAGAGTGATAGAGACTGTCAGAGAGTGACAGAGAGTGATAGAGAGTGTCAGAGAGTGATAGAGAGTGTCAGAGTGTCAGAGAGTGATAGAGAGAGATAGAGAGTGATAGAGAGTGTCAGAGAGTGTCAGAGAGTGATAGAGAGAGATAGAGAGTGATAGAGAGTGTCAGAGAGTGATTGAGAGTGTCAGAGAGTGTCAGAGAGTGTCAGAGATTGATAGAGAGTGATAGAGAGTGTCAGCGAGTGTCAGAGAGAGATAGAGAGTGACAGAGAGTGATAGAGAGTGATAGAGTGTGTCAGAGAGTGATAGAGAGTGTCAGAGAGTGTCAGTGAGTGTCACAGAGTGTCAGAGAGTGTCACAGAGTGTCACAGAGTCTCACAGAGTGTGAGAGAGTGATAGTGAGTGTCTGAGAGTGTCACAGAGTGTCACAGAGTCTCACAGAGTGTGAGAGAGTGATAGTGAGTGTCTGAGAGTGTCAGAGAGTGTCAGAGAGTGATAGAGAGTGTCAGAGAGTGTCAGAGAGTGATAGAGAGTGTCAGAGAGTTTCAGAGAGTGATAGAGACTGTCAGAGAGTGACAGAGAGTGATAGAGAGTGTCAGAGAGTGCCAGAGAGTGATAGAGAGTATCAGAGAGTGATAGAGAGTGTCAGAGAGTGATTGAGAGTGTCAGAGAGTGTCAGAGAGTGTCAGAGAGTGATAGAGAGTGTCAGAGAGTGTCAGAGAGTGATAGAGAGTGATAGAGAGTGTCAGAGAGTCTCAGAGAGAGATAGAGAGTGATAGAGAGTGATAGAGATTGATAGAGTGTGTCACAGAGTGATAGAGAGTGTCAGAGAGTGTCAGTGACTGTCAGAGAGTGTCACAGTGTGTGAGAGAGTGATAGTGAGTGTCTGAGAGTGTCAGAGAGTGTCAGAGAGTGATAGAGAGTGTCAGAGAGTGTCAGAGAGTGATAGAGAGTGTCAGAGAGTGATAGCGAGTGTCTGAGAGTGTCAGAGAGTGATAGAGAGTGATAGAGAGTGTCTGAGAGTGTCAGAGAGTGTCAGAGAGTGATAGAGAGTGTCAGAGAGTGTCAGAGTGTGCTAGAGAGTGATAGAGAGTGTCAGAGAGTTTCAGAGAGTGATAGAGAGTGTCAGAGAGTGTCAGAGAGTGACAGAGAGTGATAGAGAGTGTCAGAGAGTGATAGAGAGTGTCAGAGAGTGATAGAGAGTGATAGAGAGTGTCAGAGAGTTTCAGAGAGTGATAGAGAGTGTCAGAGAGTGATAGTGAGTGATAGAGAGTGATAGTGAGTGTCAGAGAGTAACAGATAGTGATAGTGAGTGTCTGAGAGTGTCTGAGATTGTCAGAGAGTGTCAGAGAGTGTCAGAGAGTGATAGTGAGTGTCAGAGAGTATCAGATAGTGATAGTGAGTGTCAGAGAGTGTCAGAGAGTGATAGAGAGTGTCAGAGAGTGTCAAAGAGTGTCAGAGAGTGTCAGAGAGTGATAGAGAGTGATAGAGTGTCAGAGAGTGTCAAAGACTGTCAGAGAGTGTCAGAGAGTGATAGAGAGTGATAGTGAGTGTCTGAGAGTGTCAGAGAGTGATAGAGAGTGTCAGAGAGTGATAGAAAGTGTCAGAGAGTGTTAGAGAGTGTCACAGAGTCTCACAGAGTGTCAGAGAGTGATAGAGAGTGTCAGAGAGTGATAGAAAGTGTCAGAGAGTGTTAGAGAGTGTCACAGAGTCTCACAGAGTGTGAGAGAGTGATAGTGAGTGTCTGAGAGTGTCAGAGAGTGTCAGAGAGTGATAGAGAGTGTCAGAGAGTGTCAGAGAGTGATAGAGAGTGTCAGAGAGTTTCAGAGAGTGATAGAGACTGTCAGAGAGTGACAGAGAGTGATAGAGAGTGTCAGAGAGTGCCAGAGAGTGTTAGAGAGAGATAGAGAGTGATAGAGAGTGTCAGAGAGTGATTGAGAGTGTCAGAGTGTCAGAGAGTGTCAGAGAGTGATAGAGAGTGTCAGAGAGTGTCAGAGAGTGATAGAGAGTGATAGAGAGTGTCAGAGAGTCTCAGAGAGAGATAGAGAGTGATAGAGAGTGATAGAGAGTATCAGAGAGTGATAGAGAGTGTCAGAGAGTGATTGAGAGTGTCAGAGAGTGTCAGAGAGTGTCAGAGAGTGATAGAGAGTGTCAGAGAGTGTCAGAGAGTGATAGAGAGTGATAGAGAGTGTCAGAGAGTCTCAGAGAGAGATAGAGAGTGATAGAGAGTGATAGAGATTGATAGAGTGTGTCACAGAGTGATAGAGAGTGTCAGAGAGTGTCAGTGACTGTCAGAGAGTGTCACAGTGTGTGAGAGAGTGATAGTGAGTGTCTGAGAGTGTCAGAGAGTGTCAGAGAGTGATAGAGAGTGTCAGAGAGTGTCAGAGAGTGATAGAGAGTGTCAGAGAGTGATAGCGAGTGTCTGAGAGTGTCAGAGAGTGATAGAGAGTGATAGAGAGTGTCTGAGAGTGTCAGAGAGTGTCAGAGAGTGATAGAGAGTGTCAGAGAGTGTCAGAGTGTGCTAGAGAGTGATAGAGAGTGTCAGAGAGTTTCAGAGAGTGATAGAGAGTGTCAGAGAGTGTCAGAGAGTGACAGAGAGTGATAGAGAGTGTCAGAGAGTGATAGAGAGTGTCAGAGAGTGATAGAGAGTGATAGAGAGTGTCAGAGAGTTTCAGAGAGTGATAGAGAGTGTCAGAGAGTGATAGTGAGTGATAGAGAGTGATAGTGAGTGTCAGAGAGTAACAGATAGTGATAGTGAGTGTCTGAGAGTGTCTGAGATTGTCAGAGAGTGTCAGAGAGTGTCAGAGAGTGATAGTGAGTGTCAGAGAGTATCAGATAGTGATAGTGAGTGTCAGAGAGTGTCAGAGAGTGATAGAGAGTGTCAGAGAGTGTCAAAGAGTGTCAGAGAGTGTCAGAGAGTGATAGAGAGTGATAGAGTGTCAGAGAGTGTCAAAGACTGTCAGAGAGTGTCAGAGAGTGATAGAGAGTGATAGTGAGTGTCTGAGAGTGTCAGAGAGTGATAGAGAGTGTCAGAGAGTGATAGAAAGTGTCAGAGAGTGTTAGAGAGTGTCACAGAGTCTCACAGAGTGTCAGAGAGTGATAGAGAGTGTCAGAGAGTGATAGAAAGTGTCAGAGAGTGTTAGAGAGTGTCACAGAGTCTCACAGAGTGTGAGAGAGTGATAGTGAGTGTCTGAGAGTGTCAGAGAGTGTCAGAGAGTGATAGAGAGTGTCAGAGAGTGTCAGAGAGTGATAGAGAGTGTCAGAGAGTTTCAGAGAGTGATAGAGACTGTCAGAGAGTGACAGAGAGTGATAGAGAGTGTCAGAGAGTGCCAGAGAGTGTTAGAGAGAGATAGAGAGTGATAGAGAGTGTCAGAGAGTGATTGAGAGTGTCAGAGTGTCAGAGAGTGTCAGAGAGTGATAGAGAGTGTCAGAGAGTGTCAGAGAGTGATAGAGAGTGATAGAGAGTGTCAGAGAGTCTCAGAGAGAGATAGAGAGTGATAGAGAGTGATAGAGATTGATAGAGTGTGTCAGAGAGTGATAGAGAGTGTCAGAGAGTGTCAGTGAATGTCAGAGAGTGTCACAGTGTGTGAGAGAGTGATAGTGAGTGTCAGAGAGTGTCAGAGAGTGACAGAGAGAGTCAGAGAGTGTCAGAGAGTGACAGAGAGTGACAGAGAGTATCAGAGATGGTCAGAGATGGTCAGAGATGGTCAGAGAGTGACAGAGAGTGTCAGAGAGTGTCAGAGAGTGACAGAGAGTGAGAGAGAGTGTCAGAGAGTGTCAGAGAGTGACAGAGAGTGTCAGAGAGTGTCAGAGAGTGACAGAGAGTGACAGAGAGTGTCAGAGAGTGACAGAGTGTGTCAGAGAGTGTCAGAGATTGTCAGAGAGTGACAGAGAGTGTCAGAGAGTGACAGAGAGTGTCACAGAGTGTGAGAGAGTGATAGTGAGTGTCTGAGAGTGTCAGAGAGTGTCAGAGAGTGATAGAGAGTGTCAGAGAGTGTCAGAGAGTGTCAGAGAGTGATAGAGAGTGTCAGAGAGTGTCAGAGTGTGACAGAGAGTGTCAGAGAGTTTCAGAGAGTGATAGAGACTGTCAGAGAGTGACAGAGAGTGATAGAGAGTGTCAGAGAGTGATAGAGAGTGTCAGAGTGTCAGAGAGTGATAGAGAGAGATAGAGAGTGATAGAGAGTGTCAGAGAGTGTCAGAGAGTGATAGAGAGAGATAGAGAGTGATAGAGAGTGTCAGAGAGTGATTGTGAGTGTCAGAGAGTGTCAGAGAGTGTCAGAGATTGATAGAGAGTGATAGAGAGTGTCAGCGAGTGTCAGAGAGAGATAGAGAGTGATAGAGAGTGATAGAGAGTGATAGAGAGTGATAGAGTGTGTCAGAGATTGATAGAGAGTGTCAGAGAGTGTCAGTGAGTGTCAGTGAGTGTCAGAGAGTGTCACTGAGTGTCACAGAGTCTCACAGAGTGTGAGAGAGTGATACTGAGTGTCTGAGAGTGTCAGAGAGTGATAGAGAGTGTCAGAGAGTGTCAGAGAGTGATAGAGAGTGTCAGAGAGTTTCAGAGAGTGATAGAGACTGTCAGAGAGTGACAGAGAGTGATATAGAGTGTCAGAGAGTGCCAGAGAGTAATAGAGAGAGATAGAGAGTGATAGAGAGTGTCAGAGAGTGATTGAGAGTGTCAGAGAGTGTCAGAGCGTGTCAGAGAGTGATAGAGAGTGTCAGAGAGTGTCAGAGAGTGATAGAGAGTGTCAGAGAGTCTCAGAGAGAGATAGAGAGTGCTAGAGATTGATAGAGTGTGTCACAGAGTGATAGAGAGTGTCAGAGAGTGTCAGTGAGTGTCAGAGAGTGTCACAGTGTGTGAGAGAGTGATAGTGAGTGTCTGAGAGTGTCAGAGAGTGTCAGAGAGTGATAGAGAGTGTCAGAGAGTGTCAGAGAGTGATAGAGAGTGTCAGAGAGTGATAGAGAGTGTCAGAGAGTGATAGTGAGTGTCTGAGAGTGTCAGAGAGTGTCAGAGAGTGATAAAGAGTGATAGAGAGTGTCTGAGAGTGTCAGAGAGTGTCAGAGAGTGATAGAGAGTGTCAGAGAGTGTCAGAGAGTGCTAGAGAGTGATAGAGAGTGTCAGAGAGTGTCAGAGAGTGATAGAGAGTGTCAGAGAGTGATAGAGAGTGTCAGAGAGTGATAGTGAGTGTCTGAGAGTGTCAGAGAGTGTCAGAGAGTGATAAAGAGTGATAGAGAGTGTCTGAGAGTGTCAGAGAGTGTCAGAGAGTGATAGAGAGTGTCAGAGAGTGTCAGAGAGTGCTAGAGAGTGATAGAGAGTGTCAGAGAGTTTCAGAGAGTGATGGAGAGTGTCAGAGAGTGTCAGAGAGTGACAGAGAGTGATAGAGAGTGTCAGAGAGTGATAGAGAGTGTCAGAGAGTGTCAGAGAGTGATAGAGAGTGATAGAGAGTGTCAGAGAGTTTCAGAGAGTGATAGAGTGTCAGAGAGTGTCAGAGAGCGACAGAGAGTGATAGAGAGTGTCAGAGAGTGATGGAGAGTGTCAGAGAGTGACAGAGAGTGATAGTGTCAGAGAGTGTCAGAGAGTGTCAGAGAGTGTCAGAGAGTGATAGAGAGTGATAGAGAGTGATAGAGAGTGTCAGAGAGTGTCAGAGAGTGTCAGAGAGTGAAAGAGAGTGTCAGAGAGTGTCAGAGAGTGATAGAGAGTGATAGAGAGTGTCAGAGAGTTTCAGAGAGTGATAGAGAGTGTCAGAGAGTGTCAGAGAGTGACAGAGAGTGATATAGATTGTCAGAGAGTGATAGAGAGTGTCAGAGAGTGATAGAGAGTGATAGAGAGTGTCAGAGAGTTTCAGAGAGTGATAGAGAGTGTCAGAGAGTGACAGAGAGTGATAGAGAGTGTCAGAGAGTGATAGAGAGTGTCAGAGAGTGACAGAGAGTGATAGAGAGTGATAGAGAGTGTCAGAGAGTGTCTGAGATTGTCAGAGAGTGTCAGAGAGTGATAGAGAGTGTCAGAGAGTGTCAGAGAGTGATAGAGAGTGATAGAGAGTGTCAGAGAGTTTCAGAGAGTGATAGAGAGTGTCAGAGAGTGTCAGAGAGTGACAGAGAGTGATATAGAGTGTCAGAGAGTGATAGAGAGTGTCAGAGAGTGATAGAGAGTGATAGAGAGTGTCAGAGAGTGTCAGAGAGTTTCAGAGAGTGATAGAGAGTGTCAGAGAGTGACAGAGAGTGATAGAGAGTGTCAGAGAGTGATAGAGAGTGTCAGAGAGTGTCAGAGAGTGACATAGAGTGATAGAGAGTGTCAGAGAGTGATAGAGAGTGTCAGAGAGTGATAGTGAGTGTCTGAGAGTGTCAGAGAGTGTCAGAGAGTTTCAGAGAGTGATAGAGAGTGTCAGAGAGTGACAGAGAGTGATAGAGAGTGTCAGAGAGTGATAGAGAGTGTCAGTGAGTGATAGTGAGTGTCAGAGAGTGTCAGAGAGTTTCAGAGAGTGATAGTGAGTGTCTGAGAGTGTCAGAGAGTGTCAGACAGTGATAGAGAGTGATAGAGAGTGATAGAGAGTGTCAGAGAGTGTTAGAGAGTGTCAGAGAGTGATAGAGAGAGTCAGAGAGTGATAGTGAGTGTCAGAGAGTGATAGTGAGTGTCAGAGAGTGATAGTGAGTGTCTGAGAGTGATAGTGAGTGTCTGAGAGTGTCAGAGAGTGATAGAGAGTGTCAGAGAGCGATAGTGAGTGTCAGAGAGTGATAGAGAGTGATAGAGAGTGTCAGAGAGTGTCAAAGAGTGTCAGAGAATGTCTGAGAGTGTCAGAGAGTGTCAGAGAGTGTCAGAGAGTGTCAGAGAGTGATAGAGAGTGATAGAGAGTGTCAGAGAGTGTCTGAGAGTGTCAGAGAGTGTCAGAGAGTGATAGAGAGTGTCAGAGAGTGTCAGAGAGTGATAGAGAGTGATAGAGAGTGTCAGAGAGTTTCAGAGAGTGATAGAGAGTGTCAGAGAGTGTCAGAGAGTGACAGAGAGTGATATAGAGTGTCAGAGAGTGATAGAGAGTGTCAGAGAGTGATAGAGAGTGATAGAGAGTGTCAGAGAGTTTCAGAGAGTGATAGAGAGTGTCAGAGAGTGTCAGAGATTGATAGAGAGTGTCAGAGAGTGATAGAGAGTGTCAGAGAGTGTCAGAGAGTGACAGAGTGTGATAGAGAGTGTCAGAGAGTGATAGAGAGTGTCAGAGAGTGATAGTGAGTGTCTGAGAGTGTCAGAGAGTGTCAGAGAGTTTCAGAGAGTGATAGAGAGTGTCAGAGAGTGATAGAGAGTGATAGAGAGTGTCAGAGAGTGATAGAGAGTGTCAGTGAGTGATAGTGAGTGTCAGAGAGTGTCAGAGAGTTTCAGAGAGTGATAGTGAGTGTCTGAGAGTGTCAGAGAGTGTCAGAGAGTGATAGAGAGTGATAGAGAGTGACAGAGAGTGTCAGAGAGTGTTAGAGAGTGTCAGAGAGTGATAGAGAGAGTCAGAGAGTGATAGTGAGTGTCAGAGAGTGATAGTGAGTGTCAGAGAGTGATAGTGAGTGTCTGAGAGTGATAGTGAGTGTCTGAGAGTGTCAGAGAGTGATAGAGAGTGTCAGAGAGCGATAGTGAGTGTCAGAGAGTGATAGAGAGTGATAGAGAGTGTCAGAGAGTGTCAAAGAGTGTCAGAGAATGTCTGAGAGTGTCAGAGAGTGTCAGAGAGTGATAGAGAGTGTCAGAGAGTGTCAGAGAGTGATAGAGAGTGATAGAGAGTGATAGAGAGTGTCAGAGAGTGTTAGAGAGTGTAAGAGAGTGATAGAGAGTGTCAGAGAATGATAGTGAGTGTCAGAGAGTGATAGTGAGTGTCTGAGAGTGATAGTGAGTGTCTGAGAGTGTCAGAGAGCGATAGAGAGTGTCAGAGAGCGATAGTGAGTGTCAGAGAGTGTCAGAGAGTGATAGAGAGTGATAGTGAGTGTCTGAGAGTGTCAGAGAGTGTCAGAGAGTGTCAGAGAGTGATAGAGAGTGATAGTGAGTGTCTGAGAGTGTCAGAGAGTGATAGAGAGTGTCAGAGAGTGATAGAGAGTGTCAGAGAGCGATAGTGAGTGTCTGAGAGTGATAGAGAGTGTCAGAGAGCGATAGTGAGTGTCAGAGAGTGTCAGAGAGTGTTAGAGAGTGTCAGAGAGTGATAGTGAGTGTCAGAGAATGATAATGAGTGTCAGAGAGTGATAGTGAGTGTCTGAGAGTGATAGTGAGTGTCTGAGAGTGTCAGAGAGTGATAGAGAGTGTCAGAGAGCGATAGTGAGTGTCAGAGAGTGATAGAGAGTGATAGAGAGTGTCAGAGAGTGTCAAAGAGTGTCAGAGAGTGTCAGAGAGTGTCAGAGAGTGTCAGAGAGTGATAGAGAGTGATAGAGAGTGATAGAGAGTGTCAGAGAGTGATAGAGAGTGTCAGAGAGTGATAGAGAGTGTCAGAGAGCGATAGTGAGTGTCTGAGAGTGATAGAGAGTGATAGAGAGTGATAGAGAGTGTCAGAGAGTGTCAGAGAGTGACAGAGAATGACAGAGAGTGTCAGAGAGTGACAGAGAGAGTCAGAGAGTGTCAGAGAGTGACAGAGAGTGACAGAGAGTGTCAGAGAGTGACAAAAAGTGTCAGAGAGTGTCAGAGATTGTCAGAGAGTGACAGAGAGTGATAGAGAGTGTCAGAGAGTGACAGAGAGTGATAGAGGGTGTCAGAGAGTGTCAGAGAGTGACATAGAGTGTCAGATTGTGATATAGAGGGTCAGAGAGTTATAGTGAGAGTCTGAGAGTGTCAGAGAGTGATAGAGAGTAATAGAGAGCGTCAGAGAGTGTCAGAGTGTCAGAGAGAGATAGAGAGTGTCAGAGAGCGATAGTGAGTGTCAGAGAGTGATAGAGAGTGTCAGAGAGTGTCAGAGAGTGTCAGAGAGTGATAGAGAGTGTCAGAGAGTGTCAGAGAGTGATAGAGAGTGATAGAGAGTGTCAGAGAGTTTCAGAGAGTGATAGAGAGTGTCAGAGAGTTTCAGAGAGTGACAGAGAGTAATATAGAGTGTCAGAGAGTTTCAGAGAGTGATAGAGAGTGTCAGAGAATGTCTGAGAGTGTCAGAGAGTGTCAGAGAGTGATAGTGAGTGTCTGAGAGTGATAGAGAGTGATAGTGAGTGTCTGAGAGTGATAGAGAGTGATAGAGAGTGATAGAGAGTGATAGAGAGTGTCAGAGAGTGATAGTGAGTGTCAGAGAGTGATAGTGAGTGTCTGAGAGTGATAGTGAGTGTCTGAGAGTGATAGAGAGTGATAGAGAGTGTCAGAGAGTTTCAGAGAGTGATAGAGAGTGTCAGAGAATGTCTGAGAGTGACAGAGAGTGATAGTGAGTGTCTGAGAGTGATAGAGAGTGATAGAGAGTGATAGAGAGTGATAGAGAGTGTCAGAGAGTGATAGTGAGTGTCAGAGAGTGACAGAGAGTGATAGAGGGTGTCAGAGAGTGTCTGAGAGTGATAGAGAGTGATAGAGAGTGTCAGAGAGTTTCAGAGAGTGATAGAGAGTGTCAGAGAATGTCTGAGAGTGTCAGAGAGTGATAGAGAGTGATAGAGAGTGATAGAGAGTGTCAGAGAGTGTCAGAGAGTGTCAGAGAGCGATAGTGAGTGTCAGAGAGTGATAGAGAGTGTCAGAGAGTGTCAGAGAGTGTCAGAGAGTGATAGAGAGTGTCAGAGAGTGTCAGAGAGTGATAGAGAGTGATAGAGAGTGTCAGAGAGTTTCAGAGAGTGATAGAGAGTGTCAGAGAGTGTCAGAGAGTGACAGAGAGTGATAGAGAGTGTCAGAGAGTTTCAGAGAGTGATAGAGAGTGTCAGAGAGTGTCAGAGAGTGATAGAGAGTGACAGAGAGTGATAGAGAGTGTCAGAGAGTGTTAGAGAGTGTAAGAGAGTGATAGAGAGTGTCAGAGAGCGATAGTGAGTGTCAGAGAGTGTCAGAGAGTGTTAGAGAGTGTCAGAGAGTGATAGTGAGTGTCAGAGAATGATAATGAGTGTCAGAGAGTGATAGTGAGTGTCTGAGAGTGATAGTGAGTGTCTGAGAGTGTCAGAGAGTGATAGAGAGTGTCAGAGAGCGATAGTGAGTGTCAGAGAGTGATAGAGAGTGATAGAGAGTGTCAGAGAGTGTCAAAGAGTGTCAGAGAGTGTCAGAGAGTGTCAGAGAGTGTCAGAGAGTGATAGAGAGTGATAGAGAGTGATAGAGAGTGTCAGAGAGTGATAGAGAGTGTCAGAGAGCGATAGTGAGTGTCTGAGAGTGATAGAGAGTGATAGAGAGTGATAGAGAGTGTCAGAGAGTGTCAGAGAGTGACAGAGAGTGACAGAGAGTGTCAGAGAGTGACAGAGAGAGTCAGAGAGTGTCAGTGAGTGACAGAGAGTGACAGAGAGTGTCAGAGAGTGACAAAAAGTGTCAGAGAGTGTCAGAGATTGTCAGAGAGTGACAGAGAGTGATAGAGAGTGTCAGAGAGTGACAGAGAGTGATAGAGGGTGTCAGAGAGTGTCAGAGAGTGACATAGAGTGTCAGATTGTGATATAGAGGGTCAGAGAGTTATAGTGAGAGTCTGAGAGTGTCAGAGAGTGATAGAGAGTAATAGAGAGCGTCAGAGAGTGTCAGAGTGTCAGAGAGAGATAGAGAGTGTCAGAGAGCGATAGTGAGTGTCAGAGAGTGATAGAGAGTGTCAGAGAGTGTCAGAGAGTGTCAGAGAGTGATAGAGAGTGTCAGAGAGTGTCAGAGAGTGATAGAGAGTGATAGAGAGTGTCAGAGAGTTTCAGAGAGTGATAGAGAGTGTCAGAGAGTTTCAGAGAGTGACAGAGAGTAATATAGAGTGTCAGAGAGTTTCAGAGAGTGATAGAGAGTGTCAGAGAATGTCTGAGAGTGTCAGAGAGTGTCAGAGAGTGATAGTGAGTGTCTGAGAGTGATAGAGAGTGATAGTGAGTGTCTGAGAGTGATAGAGAGTGATAGAGAGTGATAGAGAGTGATAGAGAGTGTCAGAGAGTGATAGTGAGTGTCAGAGAGTGATAGTGAGTGTCTGAGAGTGATAGTGAGTGTCTGAGAGTGATAGAGAGTGATAGAGAGTGTCAGAGAGTTTCAGAGAGTGATAGAGAGTGTCAGAGAATGTCTGAGAGTGACAGAGAGTGATAGTGAGTGTCTGAGAGTGATAGAGAGTGATAGAGAGTGATAGAGAGTGATAGAGAGTGTCAGAGAGTGATAGTGAGTGTCAGAGAGTGACAGAGAGTGATAGAGGGTGTCAGAGAGTGTCTGAGAGTGATAGAGAGTGATAGAGAGTGTCAGAGAGTTTCAGAGAGTGATAGAGAGTGTCAGAGAATGTCTGAGAGTGTCAGAGAGTGATAGAGAGTGATAGAGAGTGATAGAGAGTGTCAGAGAGTGTCAGAGAGTGTCAGAGAGCGATAGTGAGTGTCAGAGAGTGATAGAGAGTGTCAGAGAGTGTCAGAGAGTGTCAGAGAGTGATAGAGAGTGTCAGAGAGTGTCAGAGAGTGATAGAGAGTGATAGAGAGTGTCAGAGAGTTTCAGAGAGTGATAGAGAGTGTCAGAGAGTGTCAGAGAGTGACAGAGAGTGATAGAGAGTGTCAGAGAGTTTCAGAGAGTGATAGAGAGTGTCAGAGAGTGTCAGAGAGTGATAGAGAGTGACAGAGAGTGATAGAGAGTGTCAGAGAGTGTTAGAGAGTGTAAGAGAGTGATAGAGAGTGTGAGAGAGTGATATAGAGTGTCAGAGAGTGATAGAGAGTGTCAGAGAGTGATAGAGAGTGATAGAGAGTGTCAGAGAGCGATAGTGAGTGTCTGAGAGTGATAGAGAGTGATAGAGAGTGATAGAGAGTGTCAGAGAGTGTTAGAGAGTGTCAGAGAGTGATAGTGAGTGTCAGAGAGTGATAGTGAGTGTCAGAGAGTGATAGTGAGTGTCTGAGAGTGATAGTGAGTGTCTGAGAGTGTCAGAGAGTGATAGAGAGTGTCAGAGAGCGATAGTGAGTGTCAGAGAGTGATAGAGAGTGATAGAGAGTGTCAGAGAGTGTCAAAGAGTGTCAGAGAGTGTCAGAGAGTGTCAGAGAGTGTCAGAGAGTGATAGAGAGTGATAGAGAGTGATAGAGAGTGTCAGAGAGTGATAGAGAGTGTCAGAGAGCGATAGTGAGTGTCTGAGAGTGATAGAGAGTGATAGAGAGTGATAGAGAGTGTCAGAGAGTGTCAGAGAGTGACAGAGAGTGACAGAGAGTGTCAGAGAGTGACAGAGAGAGTCAGAGAGTGTCAGAGAGTGACAGAGAGTGTCAGAGAGTGACAAAAAGTGTCAGAGAGTGTCAGAGATTGTCAGAGAGTGACAGAGAGTGATAGAGAGTGTCAGAGAGTGACAGAGAGTGATAGAGGGTGTCAGAGAGTGTCAGAGAGTGACATAGAGTGTCAGATTGTGATAGAGAGGGTCAGAGAGTTATAGTGAGAGTCTGAGAGTGTCAGAGAGTGATAGAGAGTAATAGAGAGCGTCAGAGAGTGTCAGAGTGTCAGAGAGAGATAGAGAGTGATAGAGAGTGATAGAGAGTGTCAGAGAGTGACAGTGAGTGTCTGAGAGGGTCTGAGAGTGATAGAGTGTGAAAGAGAGTGTCAGAGAGTGTCAGAGAGCGTCAGAGAGCGTCAGATAGTGATATTGAGTGTCAGAGAGTGTAAGAGAGCGATAGAGAGTGAGAGTGAGTGTCAGAGAGAGATAGAGAGATTCAGAGAGTGTCAGAGAGTGTCAGAGAGCGTCAGAGAGTGATATTGAGTGTCAGAGAGTGTCAGAGAGCGATAGAGAGTGATAGTGAGTGTCAGAGAGTGATAGAGAGATTCAGAGAGTGTCAGAGAGTGTCTGAGAGTGTCAGAGAGTGTCGGAGAGTGATGGAGAGTGATAGAGAGTAATAGAGTGTGTCAGAGAGTGATAGTGAGATTCTGAGAGTGGCAGAGAGTGTCAGAGAGTGATAGAGAGTGATAGAGTGTGTCAGAGAGTGTCAGAGAGTGTCAGAGAGTGATAGTGAGTTTCTGAGAGTGTCAGGGAGTGTCAGAGAGTGATAGAGAGTGATAGAGTGTGTCAGAGAGTGTCAGAGTGTGTCAGAGAGTGTCAGAGAGTGTCAGAGAGTGATAGTGAGTTTCTGAGAGTGTCAGAGAGTGTCAGAGAGTGATAGAGAGTGATAGAGATTGATAGAGTGTGTCAGAGAGTGATAGCGAGTGTCTGAGAGTGTCAGAGAGTGATAGTGAGTGTCTGAGCGTGATAGAGAGTGTCTGAGAGTGATAGAGAGTGTCAGAGAGTGTCAGAGAGTGATAGAGAGTTTCAGAGAGAGATAGAGAGATATAGAGAGAGATAGAGAGTGATAGAGAGTGATAGAGAGTGTCAGAGAGTGATAGAGAGAGATAGAGAGATAGAGAGTGATAGAGAGTGTCAGAGAGTGATAGAGAGTGTCAGAGAGAGTCAGAGAGTGTCAGAGAGTGATAGTGAGTGTCTGAGATTGTCAGAGAGAGTCTGAGAGTGATATTGAGTGTCAGAGAGTGATAGAGAGTGTCAGAGAGTGTCAGAGAGTGATAGAGAGAGATAGAGAGATGGAGAGTCATAGTGAGTGTCAGAGAGTGTCAGACAGTGTCAGAGAGTGATAGTGAGTGTCAGAGAGTGTCAGAGAGTGATAGAGAGTGTCTGAGAGTGCAGAGAGTGATAGTGAGTGTCTGAGAGTGTCAGAGAGGGTCAGAGAGTGATAGAGAGTGTCAGAGAGTGATAGAGAGTGTCAGAGAGTGTCAGAGAGTGATAGAGAGAGATAGAGAGATAGAGAGTGATAGTGAGTGTCAGAGCGTGTCAGACTGTGTCAGAGAGTGATAGTGAGTGTCTGAGAGTGTCAGAGAGTGATAGAGAATGATAGAGAGTGTCAGAGAGTGACAGCGTGTGTCTGAGAGTGTCTGAGGGCGATAGAGAGTGAAAGAGCGTGTCAGAGAGTGATAGTGAGTGTCAGAGAGTGTCAGAGAGTGATAGAGAGTGTCAGAGAGTAACTGAGAGATTCACAGAGTGATGGAGAGTGATAGAGAGTATTAGAGAGTGTCAGAGAGTGATAGTGAGTGATAGAGAGTGATAGAGAGTGATAGGGAGTGTCAGAGAGTGTCAGAGAGTGATAGAGAGTGTCAGAGAGTGATCGAGAGTGTCTGAGAGTGATCGAGAGTGTCAGAGAGTGATAGTGAGTGTCTGAGAGTGTCTGGGAGTGATAGAGAGTGAAAGAGAGTGTCAGAGAGTGATAGTGAGTGTCAGAGAGTGTCAGAGAGTGATAGAGAGTGTCAGAGAGTGACTGAGAGTTTCACAGAGTGATGGAGAGTGATAGAGAGTAATAGACTGTCATACAGTGATAGTGAGTGATAGAGAGTGATGGAGAGTGATAGTGAGTGTCAGAGAGTGATAGTGAGTGTCAGAGAGTGATAGTGAGTGTCTGAGAGTGATAGTGAGTGTCTGAGAGTGTCAGAGAGTGATAGAGAGTGTCAGAGAGCGATAGTGAGTGTCAGAGAGTGATAGAGAGTGATAGAGAGTGTCAGAGAGTGTCAAAGAGTGTCAGAGAGTGTCAGAGAGTGTCAGAGAGTGATAGAGAGTGATAGTGAGTGTCTGAGAGTGTCAGAGAGTGATAGAGAGTGTCAGAGAGTGAGAGAGAGTGTCAGAGAGCGATAGTGAGTGTCTGAGAGTGATAGAGAGTGATAGAGAGTGATAGAGAGTGTCAGAGAGTGTCAGAGAGTGACAGAGAGTGACAGAGAGTGTCAGAGAGTGACAGAGAGAGTCAGAGAGTGTCATAGAGTGACAGAGAGTGTCAGAGAGTATCAGAGATGGTCAGAGATGGTCAGAGAGTGACAGAGAGTGTCAGAGAGTGACAGAGAGTGACAGAGAGTGTCAGAGAGTGACAGAGAGTGTCAGAGAGTGTCAGAGCGTGACAGAGAGTGACAGAGAGTGTCAGAGAGTGACAGAGAGTGTCAGAGAGTGTCAGAGATTGTCAGAGAGTGACAGAGAGTGATAGAGAGTGTCAGAGAGTGACAGAGAGTGTCACAGAGTGTGAGAGAGTGATAGTGAGTGTCTGAGAGTGTCAGAGAGTGTCAGAGAGTGATAGAGAGTGTCAGAGAGTGTCAGAGAGTGATAGAGAGTGTCAGAGAGTGATAGAGACTGTCAGAGAGTGACAGAGAGTGATAGAGAGTGTCAGAGAGTGATAGAGTGTGTCAGAGTGTCAGAGAGTGATAGAGAGAGATAGAGAGTGATAGAGAGTGTCAGAGAGTGTCAGAGAGTGATAGAGAGAGATAGAGAGTGATAGAGAGTGTCAGAGAGTGATTGAGAGTGTCAGAGAGTGTCAGAGAGTGTCAGAGATTGATAGAGAGTGATAGAGAGTGTCAGCGAGTGTCAGAGAGAGATAGAGACTGACAGAGAGTGATAGAGAGTGATAGAGTGTGTCAGAGGGTGATAGAGAGTGTCAGAGAGTGTCAGTGAGTGTCAGTGAGTGTCAGAGAGTGTCACAGAGTGTCACAGAGTCTCACAGAGTGTGAGAGAGTGATAGTGAGTGTCTGAGAGTGTCAGAGAGTGTCAGAGAGTGATAGAGAGTGTCAGAGAGTTTCAGAGAGTGATAGAGACTGTCAGAGAGTGACAGAGAGTGATAGAGAGTGTCAGAGAGTGTCAGAGAGTGCCAGAGAGTGATAGAGAGTGTCAGAGAGTGATAGAGAGTGTCAGAGAGTGATTGAGAGTGTCAGAGAGTGTCAGAGAGTGTCAGAGAGTGATAGAGAGTGTCAGAGAGTGTCAGAGAGTGATAGAGAGTGATAGAGAGTGTCAGAGAGTCTCAGAGAGAGATAGAGAGTGATAGAGAGTGATAGAGATTGATAGAGTGTGTCACAGAGTGATAGAGAGTGTCAGAGAGTGTCAGTGAGTGTCAGAGAGTGTCACAGTGTGTGAGAGAGTGATAGTGAGTGTCTGAGAGTGTCAGAGAGTGTCAGAGAGTGATAGAGAGTGTCAGAGAGTGTCAGAGAGTGATAGAGAGTGTCAGAGAGTGATAGAGAGTGATAGAGAGTGTCAGAGAGTGATAGAGAGTGTCAGAGAGTGATAGTGAGTGATAGAGAGAGTCAGAGAGTTTCAGAGAGTGATAGAGAGTGTCAGAGAGTGATAGTGAGTGATAGAGAGTGATAGTGAGTGTCAGAGAGTAACAGATAGTGATAGTGAGTGTCTGAGAGTGTCTGAGATTGTCAGAGAGTGTCAGAGAGTGTCAGAGAGTGATAGTGAGTGTCAGAGAGTATCAGATAGTGATAGTGAGTGTCAGAGAGTGTCAGAGAGTGATAGAGAGTGTCAGAGAGTGTCAAAGAGTGTCAGAGAGTGTCAGAGAGTGATAGAGAGTGATAGAGTGTCAGAGAGTGTCAAAGAGTGTCAGAGAGTGTCAGAGAGTGATAGAGAGTGATAGAGTGTCAGAGAGTGTCAAAGAGTGTCAGAGAGTGTCAAAGAGTGTCAGAGAGTGTCAGAGAGTGTCAGAGAGTGATAGAGAGTGATAGTGAGTGTCTGAGAGTGTCAGAGAGTGATAGAGAGTGTCAGAGAGTGATAGAAAGTGTCAGAGAGTGTTAGAGAGTGTCACAGAGTCTCACAGAGTGTGAGAGAGTGATAGTGAGTGTCTGAGAGTGTCAGAGAGTGTCAGAGAGTGATAGAGAGTGTCAGAGAGTGTCAGAGAGTGATAGAGAGTGTCAGAGAGTTTCAGAGAGTGTTAGAGACTGTCAGAGAGTGACAGAGAGTGATAGAGAGTGTCAGAGAGTGCCAGAGAGTGATAGAGAGAGATAGAGAGTGATAGAGAGTGTCAGAGAGTGATTGAGAGTGTCAGAGAGTGTCAGAGAGTGTCAGAGAGTGATAGAGAGTGTCAGAGAGTGTCAGAGAGTGTCAGAGAGTGATAGAGAGTGATAGAGAGTGTCAGAGAGTCTCAGAGAGAGATAGAGAGTGATAGAGAGTGATAGAGATTGATAGAGTGTGTCACAGAGTGATAGAGAGTGTCAGAGAGTGTCAGTGAATGTCAGAGAGTGTCACAGTGTGTGAGAGAGTGATAGTGAGTGTCAAAGAGTGTCAGAGAGTGTCGGAGAGTGTCAGAGAGTGTCAGAGAGTGTCAGAGAGTGTCAGAGAGTGTCAGAGAGTGATAGAGAGTGATAGTGAGTGTCTGAGAGTGTCAGAGAGTGATAGAGAGTGTCAGAGAGTGATAGAGAGTGTCAGAGAGCGATAGTGAGTGTCTGAGAGTGATAGAGAGTGATAGAGAGTGATAGAGAGTGTCAGAGAGTGTCAGAGAGTGACAGAAAGTGACAGAGAGTGTCAGAGAGTGACAGAGAGAGTCAGAGAGTGTCAGAGAGTGACAGAGAGTGTCAGAGAGTATCAGAGATGGTCAGAGATGGTCAGAGAGTGACAGAGAGTGTCAGAGAGTGTCAGAGAGTGACAGAGAGTGAGAGAGAGTGTCAGAGAGTGACAGAGAGTGTCAGAGAGTGTCAGAGAGTGTCAGAGAGTGACAGAGAGTGACAGAGAGTGTCAGAGAGTGACAGAGAGTGTCAGAGAGTGTCAGAGATTGTCAGAGAGTGACAGAGAGTGATAGAGAGTGTCAGAGAGTGACAGAGCGTGTCACAGAGTGTGAGAGAGTGATAGTGAGTGTCTGAGAGTGTCAGAGAGTGATAGAGAGTGTCAGAGAGTGTCAGAGAGTGATAGAGAGTGTCAGAGAGTGTCAGAGTGTGACAGAGAGTGTCAGAGAGTTTCAGAGAGTGATAGAGACTGTCAGAGAGTGACAGAGAGTGATAGAGAGTGTCAGAGAGTGATAGAGAGTGTCAGAGTGTCAGAGAGTGATAGAGAGAGATAGAGAGTGATAGAGAGTGTCAGAGAGTGATAGAGAGAGATAGAGAGTGATAGAGAGTGTCAGAGAGTGATTGATAGTGTCAGAGAGTGTCAGAGAGTGTCAGAGATTGACAGAGAGTGATAGAGAGTGTCAGCGAGTGTCAGAGAGAGATAGAGAGTGATAGAGAGTGATAGAGAGTGATAGAGTGTGTCAGAGAGTGTCAGTGAGTGTCAGTGAGTGTCAGAGAGTGTCACTGAGTGTCACAGAGTCTCACAGAGTGTGAGAGAGTGATACTGAGTGTCTGAGAGTGTCAGAGAGTGTCAGAGAGTGATAGAGAGTGTCAGAGAGTGTCAGAGAGTGATAGAGAGTGTCAGAGAGTTTCAGAGAGTGATAGAGACTGTCAGAGAGTGACAGAGAGTGATAGAGAGTGTCAGAGAGTGCCAGAGAGTAATAGAGAGAGATAGAGAGTGATAGAGAGTGTCAGAGAGTGATTGAGAGTGTCAGAGAGTGTCAGAGAGTGTCAGAGAGTGATAGAGAGTGTCAGAGAGTGTCAGAGAGTGATAGAGAGTGATAGAGAGTGTCAGAGAGTCTCAGAGAGAGATAGAGAGTGATAGAGAGTGATAGAGATTGATAGAGTGTGTCACAGAGTGATAGAGAGTGTCAGAGAGTGTCAGTGAGTGTCAGAGAGTGTCACAGTGTGTGAGAGAGTGATAGTGAGTGTCTGAGAGTGTCAGAGAGTGTCAGAGAGTGATAGAGAGTGTCAGAGAGTGTCAGAGAGTGATAGAGAGTGTCAGAGAGTGATAGAGAGTGTCAGAGAGTGATAGTGAGTGTCTGAGAGTGTCAGAGAGTGTCAGAGAGTGATAAAGAGTGATAGAGAGTGTCTGAGAGTGTCAGAGAGTGTCAGAGAGTGATAGAGAGTGTCAGAGAGTGTCAGAGAGTGCTAGAGAGTGATAGAGAGTGTCAGAGAGTTTCAGAGAGTGATAGAGAGTGTCAGAGAGTGTCAGAGAGTGACAGAGAGTGATAGAGAGTGTCAGAGAGTGATAGAGAGTGTCAGAGAGTGATAGAGAGTGATAGAGAGTGTCAGAGAGTGACAGAGAGTGATAGAGAGTGTCAGAGAGTGATAGAGAGTTTCAGAGAGTGATAGAGTGTCAGAGAGTGTCAGAGAGTGACAGAGAGTGATAGAGAGTGTCAGAGAGTGATAGAGAGTGTCAGAGAGTGACAGAGAGTGATAGAGAGTGTCAGAGAGTGATAGAGAGTGTCAGAGAGTGATAGAGAGTGTCAGAGAGTGACAGAGAGTGATAGAGAGTGTCAGAGAGTGATAGAGAGTGTCAGAGAGTGATAGTGAGTGTCTGAGAGTGTCAGAGAGTGTCTGAGTGTGATAGAGAGTGATAGAGAGTGATAGAGAGTGATAGAGAGTGTCAGAGAGTGTCAGAGAGTGTCAGAGAGTGAAAGAGAGTGTCAGAGAGTGTCAGAGAGTGATAGAGAGTGATAGAGAGTGTCAGAGAGTTTCAGAGAGTGATAGAGAGTGTCAGAGAGTGTCAGAGAGTGACAGAGAGTGATATAGAGTGTCAGAGAGTGATAGAGAGTGTCAGAGAGTGATAGAGAGTGATAGAGAGTGTCAGAGAGTTTCAGAGAGTGATAGAGAGTGTCAGAGAGTGTCAGAGAGTGACAGAGAGTGATAGAGAGTGTCAGAGAGTGATAGAGAGTGTCAGAGAGTGACAGAGAGTGACAGAGAGTGATAGAGAGTGATAGAGAGTGATAGAGAGTGTCAGAGAGTGTCTGAGAGTGTCAGAGAGTGTCAGAGAGTGATAGAGAGTGTCAGAGAGTGTCAGAGAGTGATAGAGAGTGATAGAGAGTGTCAGAGAGTTTCAGAGAGTGATAGAGAGTGTCAGAGAGTGTCAGAGAGTGACAGAGAGTGATATAGAGTGTCAGAGAGTGATAGAGAGTGTCAGAGAGTGATAGAGAGTGATAGAGAGTGTCAGAGAGTTTCAGAGAGTGATAGAGAGTGTCAGAGAGTGTCAGAGAGTGACAGAGAGTGATAGAGAGTGTCAGAGAGTGATAGAGAGTGTCAGAGAGTGACAGAGAGTGATAGAGAGTGTCAGAGAGTGACAGAGAGTGATATAGAGTGTCAGAGAGTGATAGAGAGTGTCAGAGAGTGTCAGAGAGTGTCAGAGAGTGATAGTGAGTGTCTGAGAGTGTCAGAGAGTGTCAGAGAGTTTCAGAGAGTGATAGAGAGTGATAGAGAGTGTCAGAGAGTGACAGAGAGTGATAGAGAGTGTCAGAGAGTGATAGAGAGTGTCAGTGAGTGACAGTGAGTGTCAGAGAGTGTCAGAGAGTGTCAGAGAGTGATAGTGAGTGTCTGAGAGTGTCAGAGAGTGTCAGAGAGTGATAGAGAGTGATAGAGAGTGATAGAGAGTGTCAGAGAGTGTTAGAGAGTGTCAGAGAGTGATAGAGAGAGTCAGAGAGTGATAGTGAGTGTCAGAGAGTGATAGTGAGTGTCAGAGAGTGATAGTGAGTGTCTGAGAGTGATAGTGAGTGTCTGAGAGTGTCAGAGAGTGATAGAGAGTGTCAGAGAGCGATAGTGAGTGTCAGAGAGTGATAGAGAGTGATAGAGAGTGTCAGAGAGTGTCAAAGAGTGTCAGAGAATGTCTGAGAGTGTCGGAGAGTGTCAGAGAGTGTCAGAGAGTGATAGAGAGTGTCAGAGAGTGTCAGAGAGTGATAGAGAGTGATAGAGAGTGATAGAGAGTGTCAGAGAGTGTTAGAGAGTGTAAGAGAGTGATAGAGAGTGTCAGAGAATGATAGTGAGTGTCAGTGAGTGATAGTGAGTGTCTGAGAGTGATAGTGAGTGTCTGAGAGTGTCAGAGCTTGATAGAGAGTGTCAGAGAGCGATAGTGAGTGTCAGAGAGTGTCAGAGAGTGTCAGAGAGTGATAGAGAGTGATAGTGAGTGTCCAAGAGTGTCAGAGAGTGATAGAGAGTGTCAGAGAGTGATAGAGAGTGTCAGAGAGCGATAGTGAGTGTCTGAGAGTGATAGAGAGTGATAGAGAGTGTCAGAGAGTGTTAGAGAGTGTCAGAGAGTGATAGTGAGTGTCAGAGAGTGATAGTGAGTGTCAGAGAGTGATAGTGAGTGTCTGAGAGTGACAGTGAGTGTCTGAGAGTGTCAGAGAGTGATAGAGAGTGTCAGAGAGCGATAGTGAGTGTCAGAGAGTGATAGAGAGTGATAGAGAGTGTCAGAGAGTGTCAAAGAGTGTCAGAGAGTGTCAGAGAGTGTCAGAGAGTGTCAGAGAGTGATAGAGAGTGATAGAGAGTGATAGAGAGTGTCAGAGAGTGATAGAGAGTGTCAGAGAGCGATAGTGAGTGTCTGAGAGTGATAGAGAGTGATAGAGAGTGATAGAGAGTGTCAGAGAGTGTCAGAGAGTGACAGAGAGAGATAGAGAGTGATAGAGAGTGATAGAGAGTGATAGAGTGTGTCAGAGAGTGTCAGTGAGTGTCAGTGAGTGTCAGAGAGTGTCACTGAGTGTCACAGAGTCTCACAGAGTGTGAGAGAGTGATACTGAGTGTCTGAGAGTGTCAGAGAGTGTCAGAGAGTGATAGAGAGTGTCAGAGAGTGTCAGAGAGTGATAGAGAGTGTCAGAGAGTTTCAGAGAGTGATAGAGACTGTCAGAGAGTGACAGAGAGTGATAGAGAGAGTCAGAGAGTGCCAGAGAGTAATAGAGAGAGATAGAGAGTGATAGAGAGTGTCAGAGAGTGATTGAGAGTGTCAGAGAGTGTCAGAGAGTGTCAGAGAGTGATAGAGAGTGTCAGAGAGTGTCAGAGAGTGATAGAGAGTGATAGAGAGTGACAGAGAGTCTCAGAGAGAGATAGAGAGTGATAGAGAGTGATAGAGATTGATAGAGTGTGTCACAGAGTGATAGAGAGTGTCAGAGAGTGTCAGTGAGTGTCAGAGAGTGTCACAGTGTGTGAGAGAGTGATAGTGAGTGTCTGAGAGTGTCAGAGAGTGTCAGAGAGTGATAGAGAGTGTCAGAGAGTGTCAGAGAGTGATAGAGAGTGTCAGAGAGTGATAGAGAGTGTCAGAGAGTGATAGTGAGTGTCTGAGAGTGTCAGAGAGTGTCAGAGAGTGATAAAGAGTGATAGAGAGTGTCTGAGAGTGTCAGAGAGTGTCAGAGAGTGATAGAGAGTGTCAGAGAGTGTCAGAGAGTGCTAGAGAGTGATAGAGAGTGTCAGAGAGTTTCAGAGAGTGATAGAGAGTGTCAGAGAGTGTCAGAGAGTGACAGAGAGTGATAGAGAGTGACAGAGAGTGATAGAGAGTGTCAGAGAGTGATAGAGAGTGATAGAGAGTGTCAGAGAGTGACAGAGAGTGATAGAGAGTGTCAGAGAGTGATAGAGAGTTTCAGAGAGTGATAGAGTGTCAGAGAGTGTCAGAGAGTGACAGAGAGTGATAGAGAGTGTCAGAGAGTGATAGAGAGTGTCAGAGAGTGACAGAGAGTGATAGAGAGTGTCAGAGAGTGATAGAGAGTGTCAGAGAGTGATAGAGAGTGTCAGAGAGTGACAGAGAGTGATAGAGAGTGTCAGAGAGTGATAGAGAGTGTCAGAGAGTGATAGTGAGTGTCTGAGAGTGTCAGAGAGTGTCAGAGAGTGATAGAGAGTGATAGAGAGTGATAGAGAGTGTCAGAGAGTGTCAGAGAGTGTCAGAGAGTGAAAGAGAGTGTCAGAGAGTGTCAGAGAGTGATAGAGAGTGATAGAGAGTGTCAGAGAGTTTCAGAGAGTGATAGAGAGTGTCAGAGAGTGTCAGAGAGTGACAGAGAGTGATATAGAGTGTCAGAGAGTGATAGAGAGTGTCAGAGAGTGATAGAGAGTGATAGAGAGTGTCAGAGAGTTTCAGAGAGTGATAGAGAGTGTCAGAGAGTGATAGAGAGTGTCAGAGAGTGACAGAGAGTGACAGAGAGTGATAGAGAGTGATAGAGAGTGATAGAGAGTGTCAGAGAGTGTCTGAGAGTGTCAGAGAGTGTCAGAGAGTGATAGAGAGTGTCAGAGAGTGTCAGAGAGTGATAGAGAGTGATAGAGAGTGTCAGAGAGTTTCAGAGAGTGATAGAGAGTGTCAGAGAGTGTCAGAGAGTGACAGAGAGTGATATAGAGTGTCAGAGAGTGATAGAGAGTGTCAGAGAGTGATAGAGAGTGATAGAGAGTGTCAGAGAGTTTCAGAGAGTGATAGAGAGTGTCAGAGAGTGTCAGAGAGTGACAGAGAGTGATAGAGAGTGTCAGAGAGTGATAGAGAGTGTCAGAGAGTGACAGAGAGTGATAGAGAGTGTCAGAGAGTGACAGAGAGTGATATAGAGTGTCAGAGAGTGATAGAGAGTGTCAGAGAGTGTCAGAGAGTGATAGTGAGTGTCTGAGAGTGTCAGAGAGTGTCAGAGAGTTTCAGAGAGTGATAGAGAGTGATAGAGAGTGTCAGAGAGTGACAGAGAGTGATAGAGAGTGTCAGAGAGTGATAGAGAGTGTCAGTGAGTGACAGTGAGTGTCAGAGAGTGTCAGAGAGTGTCAGAGAGTGATAGAGAGTGTCAGAGAGTGATAGAGAGTGATAGAGAGTGTCAGAGAGTTTCAGAGAGTGATAGAGAGTGTCAGAGAGTGTCAGAGAGTGACAGAGAGTGATAGAGAGTGTCAGAGAGTGATAGAGAGTGTCAGAGAGTGACAGAGAGTGATAGAGAGTGTCAGAGAGTGACAGAGAGTGATATAGAGTGTCAGAGAGTGATAGAGAGTGTCAGAGAGTGTCAGAGAGTGATAGTGAGTGTCTGAGAGTGTCAGAGAGTGTCAGAGAGTTTCAGAGAGTGATAGAGAGTGATAGAGAGTGTCAGAGAGTGACAGAGAGTGATAGAGAGTGTCAGAGAGTGATAGAGAGTGTCAGTGAGTGACAGTGAGTGTCAGAGAGTGTCAGAGAGTGTCAGAGAGTGATAGTGAGTGTCTGAGAGTGTCAGAGACTGTCAGAGAGTGATAGAGAGTGATAGAGAGTGATAGAGAGTGTCAGAGAGTGTTAGAGAGTGTCAGAGAGTGATAGAGAGAGTCAGAGAGTGATAGTGAGTGTCAGAGAGAGATAGTGAGTGTCAGAGAGTGATAGTGAGTGTCAGAGAGTGATAGTGAGTGTCTGAGAGTGATAGTGAGTGTCTGAGAGTGTCAGAGAGTGATAGAGAGTGTCAGAGAGCGATAGTGAGTGTCAGAGAGTGATAGAGAGTGATAGAGAGTGTCAGAGAGTGTCAAAGAGTGTCACAGAATGTCTGAGAGTGTCGGAGAGTGTCAGAGAGTGTCAGAGAGTGATAGAGAGTGTCAGAGAGTGTCAGAGAGTGATAGAGAGTGATAGAGAGTGATAGAGAGTGTCAGAGAGTGTTAGAGAGTGTAAGAGAGTGATAGAGAGTGTCAGAGAATGATAGTGAGTGTCAGAGAGTGATAGTGAGTGTCTGAGAGTGATAGTGAGTGTCTGAGAGTGTCAGAGCGTGATAGAGAGTGTCAGAGAGCGATAGTGAGTGTCAGAGAGTGTCAGAGAGTGTCAGAGAGTGATAGAGAGTGATAGTGAGTGTCCAAGAGTGTCAGAGAGTGATAGAGAGTGTCAGAGAGTGATAGAGAGTGTCAGAGAGCGATAGTGAGTGTCTGAGAGTGATAGAGAGTGATAGAGAGTGTCAGAGAGTGTTAGAGAGTGTCAGAGAGTGATAGTGAGTGTCAGAGAGTGATAGTGAGTGTCAGAGAGTGATAGTGAGTGTCTGAGAGTGACAGTGAGTGTCTGAGAGTGTCAGAGAGTGATAGAGAGTGTCAGAGAGCGATAGTGAGTGTCAGAGAGTGATAGAGAGTGATAGAGAGTGTCAGAGAGTGTCAAAGAGTGTCAGAGAGTGTCAGAGAGTGTCAGAGAGTGATAGAGAGTGATAGAGAGTGATAGAGAGTGTCAGAGAGTGATAGAGAGTGTCAGAGAGCGATAGTGAGTGTCTGAGAGTGATAGAGAGTGATAGAGAGTGATAGAGAGTGTCAGAGAGTGTCAGAGAGTGACAGAGAGTGACAGAGAGTGTCAGAGAGTGACAGAGAGAGTCAGAGAGTGTCAGAGAGTGACAGAGAGTGTCAGAGAGTGTCAGAGATGGTCAGAGATGGTCAGAGAGTGACAGAGAGTGTCAGAGAGTGTCAGAGAGTGACAGAGAGTGACAGAGAGTGTCAGAGAGTGACAGAGAGTGACAGAGAGTGTCAGAGAGTGACAAAAAGTGTCAGAGAGTGTCAGAGATTGTCAGAGAGTGACAGAGAGTGATAGAGAGTGTCAGAGAGTGACAGAGAGTGATAGAGGGTGTCAGAGAGTGTCAGAGAGTGACATAGAGTGTCAGATTGTGATAGAGAGGGTCAGAGAGTTATAGTGAGAGTCTGAGAGTGTCAGAGAGTGATAGAGAGTAATAGAGAGCGTCAGAGAGTGTCAGAGAGAGATAGAGAGTGATAGAGAGTGATAGAGAGTGTCAGAGAGTGACAGTGAGTGTCTGAGAGGGTCTGAGAGTGATAGAGTGTGAAAGAGAGTTTCAGAGAGTGTCAGAGAGCGTCAGAGAGCGTCAGATAGTGATATTGAGTGTCAGAGAGTGTCAGAGAGCGATAGAGAGTGAGAGTGAGTGTCAGAGAGAGATAGAGAGATTCAGAGAGTGTCAGAGAGTGTCAGAGAGCGTCAGAGAGTGATATTGAGTGTCAGAGAGTGTCAGAGAGCGATAGAGAGTGATAGTGAGTGTCAGAGAGTGATAGAGAGATTCAGAGAGTGTCAGAGTGTGTCTGAGAGTGTCAGAGAGTGTCGGAGAGTGATGGAGAGTGATAGAGAGTAATAGAGTGTGTCAGAGAGTGATAGTGAGATTCTGAGAGTGGCAGAGAGTGTCAGAGAGTGATAGAGAGTGATAGAGTGTGTCAGAGAGTGTCAGAGAGTGTCAGAGAGTGATAGTGAGTTTCTGAGAGTGTCAGGGAGTGTCAGAGAGTGATAGAGAGTGATAGACTGTGTCAGAGAGTGTCAGAGTGTGTCAGAGAGTGTCAGAGAGTGTCAGAGAGTGATAGTGAGTTTCTGAGAGTGTCAGAGAGTGTCAGAGAGTGATAGAGAGTGATAGAGATTGATAGAGTGTGTCAGAGAGTGTCAGAGAGTGATAGCGAGTGTCTGAGAGTGTCAGAGAGTGATAGTGAGTGTCTGAGCGTGATAGAGAGTGTCTGAGAGTGATAGAGAGTGTCAGAGAGTGATAGAGAGTTTCAGAGAGAGAGATAGAGAGATAGAGAGAGATAGAGAGTGATAGAGAGTGATAGAGAGTGTCAGAGAGTGATAGAGAGAGATAGAGAGATAGAGAGTGATAGAGAGTGTCAGAGAGTGATAGAGAGTGTCAGAGAGAGTCAGAGAGTGTCAGAGAGTGATAGTGAGTGTCTGAGATTGTCAGAGAGAGTCTGAGAGTGATATTGAGTGTCAGAGAGTGATAGAGAGTGTCAGAGAGTGTCAGAGAGTGATAGAGAGAGATAGAGAGATGGAGAGTCATAGTGAGTGTCAGAGAGTGTCAGACAGTGTCAGAGAGTGATAGTGAGTGTCAGAGAGTGTCAGAGAGTGATAGTGAGTGTCTGAGAGTGCAGAGAGTGATAGTGAGTGTCTGAGAGTGTCAGAGAGGGTCAGAGAGTGATAGAGAGTGTCAGAGAGTGATAGAGAGTGTCAGAGAGTGTCAGAGAGTGATAGAGAGAGATAGAGAGATAGAGAGTGCTAGTGAGTGTCAGAGCGTGTCAGACTGTGTCAGAGAGTGATAGTGAGTGTCTGAGAGTGTCAGAGAGTGATAGAGAATGATAGAGAGTGTCAGAGAGTGACAGCGTGTGTCTGAGAGTGTCTGAGGGCGATAGAGAGTGAAAGAGCGTGTCAGAGAGTGATAGTGAGTGTCAGAGAGTGTCAGAGAGTGATAGAGAGTGTCAGAGAGTAACTGAGAGATTCACAGAGTGATGGAGAGTGATAGAGAGTATTAGAGAGTGTCAGAGAGTGATAGTGAGTGATAGAGAGTGATAGAGAGTGATAGGGAGTGTCAGAGAGTGTCAGAGAGTGATAGAGAGTGTCAGAGAGTGATCGAGAGTGTCAGAGAGTGATCGAGAGTGTCAGAGAGTGATAGTGAGTGTCTGAGAGTGTCTGGGAGTGATAGAGAGTGATAAAGAGTGATAGAGAGTGTCTGAGAGTGTCAGAGAGTGATAATGAGTGTCAGAGAGTGACTGAGAGTTTCACAGAGTGATGGAGAGTGATAGAGAGTAATAGACTGTCATACAGTGATAGTGAGTGATAGAGAGTGATGGAGAGTGATAGAGAGTGTCAGAGAGTGATAGAGTGTGATAGAGAGTGATCGAGAGTGTCAGAGAGTGTCAGAGAGTGTTAGAGAATGTCAGACAGTGTCAGAGAGTGAAAGTGAGTGTCAGAGAGTGACAGAGAGTGATAGTGAGTGTCTGAGAGTGATTGTGTGTGTCTGAGAGTGATAGAGAGTGTCAGAGAGTGATAGAGAGTGTCAGAGAGTGACAGAGAGTGACAGAGAGTGATAGAGAGTGATAGAGAGTGATAGAGAGTGTCAGAGAGTGTCTGAGAGTGTCAGAGAGTGTCAGAGAGTGATAGAGAGTGTCAGAGAGTGTCAGAGAGTGATAGAGAGTGATAGAGAGTGTCAGAGAGTTTCAGAGAGTGATAGAGAGTGTCAGAGAGTGTCAGAGAGTGACAGAGAGTGATATAGAGTGTCAGAGAGTGATAGAGAGTGTCAGAGAGTGATAGAGAGTGATAGAGAGTGTCAGAGAGTTTCAGAGAGTGATAGAGAGTGTCAGAGAGTGTCAGAGAGTGACAGAGAGTGATAGAGAGTGTCAGAGAGTGATAGAGAGTGTCAGAGAGTGACAGAGAGTGATAGAGAGTGTCAGAGAGTGACAGAGAGTGATATAGAGTGTCAGAGAGTGATAGAGAGTGTCAGAGAGTGTCAGAGAGTGATAGTGAGTGTCTGAGAGTGTCAGAGAGTGTCAGAGAGTTTCAGAGAGTGATAGAGAGTGATAGAGAGTGTCAGAGAGTGACAGAGAGTGATAGAGAGTGTCAGAGAGTGATAGAGAGTGTCAGTGAGTGACAGTGAGTGTCAGAGAGTGTCAGAGAGTGTCAGAGAGTGATAGAGAGTGTCAGAGAGTGATAGAGAGTGATAGAGAGTGTCAGAGAGTTTCAGAGAGTGATAGAGAGTGTCAGAGAGTGTCAGAGAGTGACAGAGAGTGATAGAGAGTGTCAGAGAGTGATAGAGAGTGTCAGAGAGTGACAGAGAGTGATAGAGAGTGTCAGAGAGTGACAGAGAGTGATATAGAGTGTCAGAGAGTGATAGAGAGTGTCAGAGAGTGTCAGAGAGTGATAGTGAGTGTCTGAGAGTGTCAGAGAGTGTCAGAGAGTTTCAGAGAGTGATAGAGAGTGATAGAGAGTGTCAGAGAGTGACAGAGAGTGATAGAGAGTGTCAGAGAGTGATAGAGAGTGTCAGTGAGTGACAGTGAGTGTCAGAGAGTGTCAGAGAGTGTCAGAGAGTGATAGTGAGTGTCTGAGAGTGTCAGAGACTGTCAGAGAGTGATAGAGAGTGATAGAGAGTGATAGAGAGTGTCAGAGAGTGTTAGAGAGTGTCAGAGAGTGATAGAGAGAGTCAGAGAGTGATAGTGAGTGTCAGAGAGAGATAGTGAGTGTCAGAGAGTGATAGTGAGTGTCAGAGAGTGATAGTGAGTGTCTGAGAGTGATAGTGAGTGTCTGAGAGTGTCAGAGAGTGATAGAGAGTGTCAGAGAGCGATAGTGAGTGTCAGAGAGTGATAGAGAGTGATAGAGAGTGTCAGAGAGTGTCAAAGAGTGTCACAGAATGTCTGAGAGTGTCGGAGAGTGTCAGAGAGTGTCAGAGAGTGATAGAGAGTGTCAGAGAGTGTCAGAGAGTGATAGAGAGTGATAGAGAGTGATAGAGAGTGTCAGAGAGTGTTAGAGAGTGTAAGAGAGTGATAGAGAGTGTCAGAGAATGATAGTGAGTGTCAGAGAGTGATAGTGAGTGTCTGAGAGTGATAGTGAGTGTCTGAGAGTGTCAGAGCGTGATAGAGAGTGTCAGAGAGCGATAGTGAGTGTCAGAGAGTGTCAGAGAGTGTCAGAGAGTGATAGAGAGTGATAGTGAGTGTCCAAGAGTGTCAGAGAGTGATAGAGAGTGTCAGAGAGTGATAGAGAGTGTCAGAGAGCGATAGTGAGTGTCTGAGAGTGATAGAGAGTGATAGAGAGTGTCAGAGAGTGTTAGAGAGTGTCAGAGAGTGATAGTGAGTGTCAGAGAGTGATAGTGAGTGTCAGAGAGTGATAGTGAGTGTCTGAGAGTGACAGTGAGTGTCTGAGAGTGTCAGAGAGTGATAGAGAGTGTCAGAGAGCGATAGTGAGTGTCAGAGAGTGATAGAGAGTGATAGAGAGTGTCAGAGAGTGTCAAAGAGTGTCAGAGAGTGTCAGAGAGTGTCAGAGAGTGATAGAGAGTGATAGAGAGTGATAGAGAGTGTCAGAGAGTGATAGAGAGTGTCAGAGAGCGATAGTGAGTGTCTGAGAGTGATAGAGAGTGATAGAGAGTGATAGAGAGTGTCAGAGAGTGTCAGAGAGTGACAGAGAGTGACAGAGAGTGTCAGAGAGTGACAGAGAGAGTCAGAGAGTGTCAGAGAGTGACAGAGAGTGTCAGAGAGTGTCAGAGATGGTCAGAGATGGTCAGAGAGTGACAGAGAGTGTCAGAGAGTGTCAGAGAGTGACAGAGAGTGACAGAGAGTGTCAGAGAGTGACAGAGAGTGACAGAGAGTGTCAGAGAGTGACAAAAAGTGTCAGAGAGTGTCAGAGATTGTCAGAGAGTGACAGAGAGTGATAGAGAGTGTCAGAGAGTGACAGAGAGTGATAGAGGGTGTCAGAGAGTGTCAGAGAGTGACATAGAGTGTCAGATTGTGATAGAGAGGGTCAGAGAGTTATAGTGAGAGTCTGAGAGTGTCAGAGAGTGATAGAGAGTAATAGAGAGCGTCAGAGAGTGTCAGAGAGAGATAGAGAGTGATAGAGAGTGATAGAGAGTGTCAGAGAGTGACAGTGAGTGTCTGAGAGGGTCTGAGAGTGATAGAGTGTGAAAGAGAGTTTCAGAGAGTGTCAGAGAGCGTCAGAGAGCGTCAGATAGTGATATTGAGTGTCAGAGAGTGTCAGAGAGCGATAGAGAGTGAGAGTGAGTGTCAGAGAGAGATAGAGAGATTCAGAGAGTGTCAGAGAGTGTCAGAGAGCGTCAGAGAGTGATATTGAGTGTCAGAGAGTGTCAGAGAGCGATAGAGAGTGATAGTGAGTGTCAGAGAGTGATAGAGAGATTCAGAGAGTGTCAGAGTGTGTCTGAGAGTGTCAGAGAGTGTCGGAGAGTGATGGAGAGTGATAGAGAGTAATAGAGTGTGTCAGAGAGTGATAGTGAGATTCTGAGAGTGGCAGAGAGTGTCAGAGAGTGATAGAGAGTGATAGAGTGTGTCAGAGAGTGTCAGAGAGTGTCAGAGAGTGATAGTGAGTTTCTGAGAGTGTCAGGGAGTGTCAGAGAGTGATAGAGAGTGATAGACTGTGTCAGAGAGTGTCAGAGTGTGTCAGAGAGTGTCAGAGAGTGTCAGAGAGTGATAGTGAGTTTCTGAGAGTGTCAGAGAGTGTCAGAGAGTGATAGAGAGTGATAGAGATTGATAGAGTGTGTCAGAGAGTGTCAGAGAGTGATAGCGAGTGTCTGAGAGTGTCAGAGAGTGATAGTGAGTGTCTGAGCGTGATAGAGAGTGTCTGAGAGTGATAGAGAGTGTCAGAGAGTGATAGAGAGTTTCAGAGAGAGAGATAGAGAGATAGAGAGAGATAGAGAGTGATAGAGAGTGATAGAGAGTGTCAGAGAGTGATAGAGAGAGATAGAGAGATAGAGAGTGATAGAGAGTGTCAGAGAGTGATAGAGAGTGTCAGAGAGAGTCAGAGAGTGTCAGAGAGTGATAGTGAGTGTCTGAGATTGTCAGAGAGAGTCTGAGAGTGATATTGAGTGTCAGAGAGTGATAGAGAGTGTCAGAGAGTGTCAGAGAGTGATAGAGAGAGATAGAGAGATGGAGAGTCATAGTGAGTGTCAGAGAGTGTCAGACAGTGTCAGAGAGTGATAGTGAGTGTCAGAGAGTGTCAGAGAGTGATAGTGAGTGTCTGAGAGTGCAGAGAGTGATAGTGAGTGTCTGAGAGTGTCAGAGAGGGTCAGAGAGTGATAGAGAGTGTCAGAGAGTGATAGAGAGTGTCAGAGAGTGTCAGAGAGTGATAGAGAGAGATAGAGAGATAGAGAGTGCTAGTGAGTGTCAGAGCGTGTCAGACTGTGTCAGAGAGTGATAGTGAGTGTCTGAGAGTGTCAGAGAGTGATAGAGAATGATAGAGAGTGTCAGAGAGTGACAGCGTGTGTCTGAGAGTGTCTGAGGGCGATAGAGAGTGAAAGAGCGTGTCAGAGAGTGATAGTGAGTGTCAGAGAGTGTCAGAGAGTGATAGAGAGTGTCAGAGAGTAACTGAGAGATTCACAGAGTGATGGAGAGTGATAGAGAGTATTAGAGAGTGTCAGAGAGTGATAGTGAGTGATAGAGAGTGATAGAGAGTGATAGGGAGTGTCAGAGAGTGTCAGAGAGTGATAGAGAGTGTCAGAGAGTGATCGAGAGTGTCAGAGAGTGATCGAGAGTGTCAGAGAGTGATAGTGAGTGTCTGAGAGTGTCTGGGAGTGATAGAGAGTGATAAAGAGTGATAGAGAGTGTCTGAGAGTGTCAGAGAGTGATAATGAGTGTCAGAGAGTGACTGAGAGTTTCACAGAGTGATGGAGAGTGATAGAGAGTAATAGACTGTCATACAGTGATAGTGAGTGATAGAGAGTGATGGAGAGTGATAGAGAGTGTCAGAGAGTGATAGAGTGTGATAGAGAGTGATCGAGAGTGTCAGAGAGTGTCAGAGAGTGTTAGAGAATGTCAGACAGTGTCAGAGAGTGAAAGTGAGTGTCAGAGAGTGACAGAGAGTGATAGTGAGTGTCTGAGAGTGATTGTGTGTGTCTGAGAGTGATAGAGAGTGTCAGAGAGTGATAGAGAGTGTCAGAGAAAGATAGAGAGAGATAGAGAGTGATAGAGAGTGACAGAGAGTGTCAGAGAGTGATAGAGAGAGATAGAGAGATAGAGAGTGATAGAGAGTGTCTGAGAGTGTCAGACAGTGTCAGAGAGTGATAGTGAGTGTCAGAGAGTGTCAGAGAGTGTCAGAGAGTGACAGAGAGTGTCAGAGAGTGATAGAGAGAGATAGAGAGATAGAGAGTGATAGAGAGTGTCTGAGAGTGTCAGACAGTGTCAGAGAGTGATAGTGAGTGTCAGAGAGTGTCAGAGAGTGTCAGAGAGTGATAGTGAGTGTCTGAGAGTGTCAGAGAGTGTCAGAGAGTAATGGAGAGTGATAGAGAGTGTCAGAGAGTGATAATGAGTGTCAGAGAGTGATAATGAGTGTCAGAGAGTGATAGTGAGTGTCTGAGAGTGTCAGAGAGTGTCAGATAGTGATAGAGAGTGTCAGAGAGTATCAGATAGTGATAGTGAGAGTCTGAGAGTGTCTGAGATTGTCAGAGAGTGTCAGAGAGCCATAGAGAGTGTCAGAGAGTGATAGTGAGTGTCTCAGAATGTCAGAGAGTGTCAGAGTGTGATAGAGAGTGATAGAGTGTGTCAGAGAGTGTCAGAGAGTGTCAGAGAGTGATAGTGAGTGTCTGAGAGTGTCAGAGACTAATGGAGAGTGCTAGAGAGTGTCAGAGAGTGATAGTGAATGTCAGAGAGTGATAGTGCGTGTCTGAGAGTGTCAGAGAGTGTCAGATAGTGATAGAGAGTGTCAGAGAGTATCAGAGAGTGATAGTGAGAGTCTGAGAGTGCCTGAGATTGTCAGAGAGTGTCAGAGAGTGATGGAGAGTGTCAGATAATGTCACAGAGTAATAGAGATTGTCAGAGAGTGATAGTGAGTGTCTGAGAGAGTCTGAGAGTGTCAGAGAGTGTCAGAGTGTGTCAGAGAGTGATAGAGAGTGTCAGAGAGTGTCAGAGAGTGATTGAGAGTGTCAGAGAGTGATAGAGAGTGTCAGAGAGTGTTAGAGAGTGATAGAGATTGTCAGAGAGTGATAGTGAGTGTCTGAGAGTGTCTGAGAGTGTCAGAGACTGTCAGAGTGTGTCAGAGAGTGATAGAGTGTGACAGAGAGTGATAGTGAGTGTCAGAGAGTATCAGAGAGTGATAGTGAGTGTCTGAGGTTGTCAGAGAGTGTCAGAGAGTGATAGAGAGTCTCAGAGAGTGTCAGAGAGTGTCAGAGAGTGATGTTGTCAGAGAGTGTCAGAGAGTGATCTTGAGTGTCAGAGAGTGTCAGAGAGTGATGGTGTGTGTCTGACAGTGTCTGAGAGTGTCAGAGAGTGTCAGAGAGTGATATAGCGTGTGAGAGAGAGATAGAGAGTGTAAGATAGTGTCAGACAGTGACAGAGAGTGTCAGAGAGTGATAGTGAGTGTCTGAGAGGGTCTGAGAGTGTCTGAGAGTGTCTGAGAGTGTCTGAGAGTGTTGGAGAGTGTCAGAGAGTGTCAGAGAGTGTCAGAGAATGTCAGAGAGTGATAGAGAGTGATAGAGTGATGGAGAGTGTCAGAGAGTGTCAGACAGTGATAGTGAGTGTCAGAGAATGTCAGAGAGTGATAGTGACTGATAGAGAGTGTCAGAGAGTGTCAGAGAGTGTCAGAGAGTGTCAGAGAGTGATGGTGAGCGTCTGAGAGTGTCAGAGTGTGTCCGAGAGTGTCAGAGAGTGATAGAGAGTGTCAGAGAGTGTCAGAGAGCAATCGTGAGTGATAGAGAGTGTCAGAGAGAGATAGTGAGTGTCAGATAGTGTCAGAGAGTGTCAGAGAGTGTCTGAGAGTGACAGTGAGTGTTGAGAGTGTCAGAGAGTGTCAGAGAGTGTCAGAGAATGTCAGAGAGTGATAGAGAGTGATAGGGAGTGTCAGAGAGTGTCAGAGAGTGATAGTGAGTGTCAGAGAATGTCAGAGAGTGATAGAGAGTGTCACAGAGTGATAGTGAGTGTCCGAAAATGTCAGAGAGTGTCAGAGAGTGTCAGAGAGTGTCTGAGAGTGTCTGAGAGTGTCTGAGAGTGACAGTGAGTGTTGAGATTGTCAGAGAGTGTCAGAGAATGTCAGAGAGTGATAGAGAGTGATAGAGAGTGATAGAGAGTGTCAGAGAGTGTCAGATAGTGATAGTGAGAGTCTGACAGTGTCTGAGATTGTCAGTGATTGTCAGAGAGTGATGGAGAGTGTCAGATAGTGTCAGAGAGTGATAGAGAGTGTCAGAGAGTGATAGTGAGTGTCTGAGAATGTCAGAGAGTGTCAGAGAGTGATAGTGAGTGAAAGAGTGTGTCAGAGAGTGATAGAGAGCGTCAGAGAGTGTCTGAGAGTGACAGTGAGTGTTGAGAATGTCAGAGAGTGATAGAGAGTGATAGAGAGTGAAAGAGAGTGTCAGAGAGTGTCAGAGAGTGATAGTGAGTGTCTGAGAATGTCAGAGAGTGTCAGAGAGTGATAGTGAGTGAAGGAGAGTGTCAGAGAGAGATAGAGAGTGATAGAGAGTGTCAGAGAGTGATAGTGAGTGTCTGAGAGAGTCAGAGAGTGTCAGATAGTGATAGAGAGTGTCAGAGAGTATCAGAGAGTGATAGTGAGAGTCTGAGAGTGTCTGATATTGTCAGAGAGTGTCAGAGAGTGATGGAGAGTGTCAGAAAGTGTCACAGAGTGATAGAGTTTGTCAGAGAGTGATAGTGATTGTCTGAGAGTGTCTGAGAGTGTCAGAGAGTGTCAGAGAGTGTCAGAGAGTGATAGAGAGTGTCAGAGAGTGTCAGAGACTGATAGAGAGTGTCAGAGAGTGATAGAGAGTGTCAGAGAGTGTTAGAGAGTGATAGAGATTGTCAGAGAGTGATAGTGAGTGTCTGAGATTGTCAGAGAGTGTCAGAGAGTGATAGAGTGTGACAGAGAGTGATAGAGTGCGTCAGAGAGTGATAGAGTGTGTCAGAGAGTGATAGAGAGTGTCAGAGAATGTCAGAGTGTGATAGAGAGTGATAGTGAGTGTCAGAGAGTGATAGTGAGTGACAGAGAGTATCAGAGAGTGATAGTGAGTGTCTGAGGTTGTAAGAGAGTGTCAGAGAGTGATACAGAGTCTCAGAGAGTGTCAGAGAGTGATGATGTCAGAGAGTGTCAGACAGTGATCTTGAGTGTCAGAGAGTGTCAGATAGTGATGGTGCGTGTCTGAGAGTGTGTGAGATTGTCAGAGAGTGTCTGAGATTGTCAGAGAGAGTCAGAGAGTGATATAGAGTGTGTGAGAGGGATAGAGAGTGTAAGATAGTGTCAGAGAGTGACAGACAGTGTCAGAGATTGACGGTGAGTGTCTGAGCGTGTCTGAGAGTGTCTGAGAGTGTTGGAGAGTGTCAGAGAGTGTCAGAGAGTGTCAGAGAATGTCAGAGAGTGATAGAGAGTGATAGAGATTGATAGAGATTGTCAGAGAGTGTCAGAGAGTGATAGTGAGTGTCAGAGAATGTCAGAGAGTGATAGAGAGTGATAGAGAGTGTCAGAGATTGATAGAGAGTGTCAGAGAATTTCAGAGAGTGATAGTGACTGATAGACAGTGTCAGAGAGTGATAGAGAGTGATAGAGAGTGTCAGAGAGTGTCTGAGAGTGTCTGAGGGTGTCAGAGAGTAATGGCGAGTGATAGAGAGTGTCAGAGAGTGATAGTGAGTGTCAGAGAGTGATAGTGAGTGTCTGAGAGTGTCAGAGAGTGTCAGAGAGTGATAGAGAATGTCAGAGAGTGAAAGAGGGTGTCAGAGAGTGATCGTGAGTGTCTCAGAGTGTCTGAGAGTAATGGAGAGTGATAGAGAGTGTCAGAGAGTGATAGTGAGTGTCAGAGAGTGATAGTGAGTGTCAGAGAGTGATAGTGAGTGTCAGAGAGTGTCAGAGAGTGATAGAGAATGTCAGAGAGTGATAGAGGGTGTCAGAGAGTGATCGTGAGTGTCTGAGAGTGTCTGAGAGTGTCTGAGAGTGTCAGAGAGCATCAGAGAGTGATAGAGATTGTCAGAGAGTGTCAGAGAGTGATAGTGAGTGTCTGAGAGTGTCTGAGAGTGTCAGAGAGTGTCAGAGAGTGATAGTGAGTGTCTGAGAGTGTCTGAGAGTGTCAGAGAGTGTCAGAGAGTGATAGAGAGTGTCTGAGAGTGTCAGAGAGTGATAGAGAGTGTCAGAGAGTGTCAGAGAGAGATAGAGAGAGATAGAGAGTGATAGAGAGTGATAGAGAGTGATAGAGAGTGTCAGAGAGTGATAGTGAGTGTCTCAGAGTGTCTGAGAGTGTCTGAGATTGTCAGAGAGTGTCAGAGAGTGATAGAGAGTGTCTGAGAGTGTCAGAGAGTGATGGAGAGTTTCAGAGAGTGTCAGAGAGAGATAGAGAGTGATAGAGAGCGATAGAGAGTGATAGAGAGTGTCAGAGAGTGATAGAGAGTGATAGTGAGTGTCAGAGAGTGACAGAGAGTGTCTGAGAGTGTCAGAGAGTGCCAGAGATTGTCTGAGAGTGATAGTGAGTGTCTGAGAGTGTCTGAGAGTGTCAGAGAGTGATAGAGAGTGTCAGAGAGTGTCAGAGAGTGTCAGAGAGTGTCAGAGAGTGATAGAGAGTGATAGAGAGTGTCAGAGAGTGATAGTGAGTGTCAGAGAGTGTTAGTGAATGTCAGAGAGTGTCAGAGAGTGATAGTGAGTGTCGGAGAGTGATAGTGAGTGTCAGAGAGTGATAGAGAGTGTCAGAGAGTGATAGTGAGTGTCAGAGTGTGTCAGAGAGTGATAGTGAGTGTCAGAGAGTGTCAGAGAGTGATAGTGAGTGTCAGAGAGTGTCAGAGATTGATAGTGAGTGTCAGAGACAGTCAGAGAGTGATAGTGAGTGTCAGAGAGTGATAGTGAGTTTCAGAGAGTGCCAGAGAGTGATAGTGAATGTCAGAGAGTGATAGTGAGTGTCAGAGAGTGGTAGAGAGTGTCAGTGAGTGATAGAGAGTGTCAGAGAGTGTCAGAGAGTGATAGTGAGTGTCAGAGAGGGATAGTGATTGTCAGAGAGTGTTAGAGAGTGCCAGAGAGTGTCAGAGAGTGTCAGAGAGTGTCAGAGAGTGTCAGAGAGTGATAGTGAATGTCAGAGAGTGTTAGTGAGAGTCAGAGAGTGATAGAGAGTGTCAGAGAGTGATCGTGAGTGTCAGAGAGTGTCAGAGAGTGTCAGAGAGTGATAGTGAGTGTCAGAGAGTGTCAGAGAGTGATAGTGAGTGTCAGAGAGTGTCAGATAGTGTTAGAGAGTGTTAGAGAGCGTCAGAGAGTGATAGAGAGTGATAGAGAGTGATAGAGAGTGTCAGAGAGTGTCAGACAGTGTCAGAGAGTGTCAGAGAGTGTTAGTGAGTGTCAGAGAGTATCACAGAGTGATAGTGAGTGTCTGAGACTGTCTGAGATTGTCAGAGAGTGATAGTGAGTTTCAGAGAGTGGCAGAGAGTGACAGAGTGTCTGAGATTGTCTGAGATTGTCAGAGAGTGTCAGAGAGTGTCAGAGAGTGATGGTGAGTGTCTGAGAGTGTCTGAGAGTTTCAGAGAGTGTCAGAGAATGCCAGAGAGTGATAGTGAGTGTCAGAGAGTATCAGAGAGTGATAGAAACTGTCCGAGATTGTCAGAGAGTGTCAGAGAGTGATAGAGAGTGTCAGAGAGTGTCAGAGAGAGATAGAGAGTGATAGAGAGTGATAGAGAGTGTCAGAGTGTGTCAGAGAATGTCAGAGAGTGATAGAGAGTGATAGAGATAGAGAGTGTCACAGAGTGTCAGAGAGTGACAGTGAGTGTCAGAGAATGTCGGAGTGCGATAGAGAGTGATAGAGAGTGTCAGAGAGTGATACTGAGTGTCGGAGATTGTCAGAGAGTGTCAGAGAGGGATAGTGAGTGATAGAGAGTGTCACAGAGTGATAGAGAGTGATAGAGAGAGATAGAGAGTATCACAGAGTGTCAGAGAGTGATAGTGAGTGATAGAGAGTGTCACAGAGTGATAGAGAGAGATAGAGAGAGATAGAGAGTGACAGAGAGTGTCAGAGAGTGTCAGAGAGTGATAATGAGTGTCTGAGAGTGTCAGAGAGTAATGGAGAGTGATAGTGAGTGTCAGAGAGTGATAGTGAGTGTCAGAGAGTGTCAGAGAGAGTCAGAGAGTGTCTGAGAGTGTCTGAGAGTGACAGTGAGTGTTGAGATTGTCAGAGAGTGTCAGAGAATGTCAGAGAGTGATAGAGAGTGATAGAGCGTGTCAGAGAGTGTCAGAGTGTGATAGTGAGTGTCAGAGAATGTCAGAGAGTGATAGAGAGTGATGGAGAGTGTCAGAGAGTGATAGTGACTGTCTGAGAATGTCAGAGAGTGTCAGAGAGTGATAGTGAGTGATAGAGAGTGTCAGAGAGTGTCTGAGAGTGTCAGAGAGTAATGGAGAGTGATAGAGAGTGTCAGAGAGTGATAGAGAGTGTCAGAGAGTGATAGTGAGTGTCAGAGAGTGATAGTGAGTGTCTGAGAGTGATAGTGAGTGCCTGAGAGTGTCAGAGAGTGTCAGATAGTGATAGAGAGTGTCAGATAGTGCCAGAGAGTGATAGAGAGTGTCAGAGAGTGATAGAGAGTATCTGAGAGTGTCTGAGATTGTCAGAGAGTTTCAGAGAGTGTCAGCGAGTGTTAGAGAGTGTCAGAGAGTATCAGAGAGTGATAGTGAGTGTCAGAGTGTGTCAGAGAGTGACAGAGTGTCTGAGAATGTCAGAGGGTGTCAGAGAGTGTCAGAGAGCGATGGTGAGTGTCTGAGAGTGTCTGAGAGTGTCAGAGAGTGATAGTGAGTGAGAGAGTGTGTCAGAGAGTGATAGAGAGTGATAGAGAGTGATAGAGAGTGTCAGAGATTGTCAGAGAGTGTCAGAGAGTGTCAGAGAGTGATACAAAGTGATAGAGCGTGATAGAGAGTGTCAGAGAGTGTCAGAGAGTGATAGAGAGTGTCTGTGAGTGTCAGAGAGTGATAGAGAGTGATAGAGAGTGATAGAGAGAGTCAGAGAGTGTCAGAGAACGTCAGAGAGTGAAACTGAGTGTCAGAGAGTGTCAGAGAGTGACACTGATTGTCAGAGAGTGCCAGAGAGTGATAGTGAGAGTCTGAGAGTGTCAGAGAGTGTCAGAGAGTGTCAGAGAGCGTCAGAGTGTGTCAGAGAGTGATAGTGTGTGTCAGAGACTTTCAGAGAGTGATAGAGTGATGGAGAGTGTCAGAGAGTGTCAGAGAGTGTCAGAGAGTGATAGAGAGTGCCAGAGAGTGATAGAGAGTTTCAGAGAGTGTCTGAGAGTGATAGTGAGTGTCAGAGAGTGTCTGAGAGTGATGGTGAGTGTCTGAGAGTGATAGTGAGTGTCAGAGAGTGTCTGAGAGTGATGGTGACTGTCTGAGAGTGATGGTGAGTGTCTGAGAGTGTCAGAGAATGTCAAAGAGTGTCAGAGAGTGATAGTGAGTGTCAGAGAGTGTCAGAGAGTGTCTGAGAGTGTCAGAGAGCGATAGAGAGTGTCAGAGAGTATCAGAGAGTGTCAGAGAGTGACACTGAGTGTCAAAGTGTGTCAGAGAGTGATAGTGAGTGTCTGAGAGTGTCAGAGTGTGTCAGAGAGTGATTGAGAGTGTCAGAGAGCGTCAGAGAGTGTCAGAGAGTGTCAGAGAGTGATAGTGTGTGTCAGAGAGTGATAGTGAGTGTCAGAGACTGATAGTGAGTGTCTGAGAGTGTCAGAGAGTGTCAAAGAGTGATAGTGTGTGTCAGAGAGC